>NC_053392.1:377310155-378510155 GCF_905171765.1 Bufo bufo | reverse complement strand
CCTTTAGACCAGTGATGCCCAACCTACGGCCCACGGGCCAAATGCGGCCCGCGCAGTGATCAGACTTTATCAGCGCAGGGCGAACGGCACAGGCAGCAAAGCGATGCTGCCTGTGCCTGCAATCTCCCCGCCCAGCCCCGCCTCCTAGCTAATTTATTCACTGCACTTGCCTCTGTGAAATTGAAGAGAAGCGCCGCAATCTCGCACAGGCGCACTGGCAGAGGCATCGAAGTGCACATGCACCGTCTTCCTGGCCTCTGCCAGTGCGCCTGTGCGAGATTACGGCGCTTCTCTTCAATTTCACAGAGGCAAGTGCAGTGAATAAATTAGCTAGGAAGCAGCTCTGGGTGGGGGGGATATCTGTGGAGGACACTGAAGGGGGGGGGGATATCTGTGGAGGACACTGAAGGGGGGGGGGGTATCTGTGGAGGACACTGAAGGGGGGGATATCTGTGGAGGACACTGAAGGGGGGGATATCTGTGGAGGGCACTGAAGGGGGGGATATCTGTGGAGAACACTGAAGGGGGGGATATCTGTGGAGGGCACTGAAGGGGGGGATATCTGTGGAGGACACTGAAGGGGGGGATATCTGTGGAGGACACTGAAGGGGGGGATATCTGTGGAGGACACTGAAGGGGGGGATATCTGTGGAGGACACTGAAGGGGGGGATATCTGTGGAGGGCACTGAAGGGGGGGGATATCTGTGGAGAACACTGAAGGGGGGGATATCTGTGGAGGGCACTGAAGGGGGGGATATCTGTGGAGGGCACTGAAGGGGGGGATATCTGTGGAGGACACTGAAGGGGGGGGATATCTGTGGAGGACACTGAAGGGGGGGATATCTGTGGAGGACACTGAAGGGGGGGATATCTGTGGAGGACACTGAAGGGGGGGATATCTGTGGAGGACACTGAAGGGGGGGGGGATATCTGTGGAGGACACTGAAGGGGGGGGGGATATCTTTTGAGGACACTGAAGGGGGGGATATCTGTGGAGGACACTGAAGGGGGGGATATCTGTGGAGGACACTGAAGGGGGGGGATATCTGTGGAGGACACTGAAGGGGGGGATATCTGTGGAGGACACTGAAGGGGGGGATATCTGTGGAGGTCACTGAAGGGGGGGATATCTGTGGAGGACACTGAAGGGGGGATATCTATGGAGGACACTGAAGGGGGGATATCTGTGGAGGACACTGAAGGGGGATATCTGTGGAGGACACTGAAGGGGAGGATATCTGTGGAGGACACTGAAGGGGGGGATATCTGTAGAGGACACTGAAGGGGGGGGATATCTGTTGAGGACACTGAAGTGGTGGATATCTGTGGAGGACACTGAAGGGGGGGATATCTGTGGAGGGCACTGAAGGGGGGGGATATCTGTGGAGAACACTGAAGGGGGGGATATCTGTGGAGGGCACTGAAGGGGGGGATATCTGTGGAGGACACTGAAGGGGGGGATATCTGTGGAGGACACTGAAGGGGGGGATATCTGTGGAGGACACTGAAGGGGGGGATATCTGTGGAGGACACTGAAGGGGGGGATATCTGTGGAGGACACTGAAGGGGGGGATATCTGTGGAGGGCACTGAAGGGGGGGGATATCTGTGGAGAACACTGAAGGGGGGGATATCTGTGGAGGGCACTGAAGGGGGGGATATCTGTGGAGGGCACTGAAGGGGGGGATATCTGTGGAGGACACTGAAGGGGGGGATATCTGTGGAGGACACTGAAGGGGGGATATCTGTGGAGGACACTGAAGGGGGGGATATCTGTGGAGGACACTGAAGGGGGGGATATCTGTGGAGGACACTGAAGGGGGGGGGGGGATCTGTTGAGGACACTGAAGGGGGGGATATCTGTGGAGGACACTGAAGGGGGGGATATCTGTGGAGGACACTGAAGGGGGGGATATCTGTGGAGGACACTGAAGGGGGGGATATCTGTGGAGGACACTGAAGGGGGGGATATCTGTGGAGGTCACTGAAGGGGGGGGATATCTGTGGAGGACACTGAAGGGGGGATATCTGTGGAGGACACTGAAGGGGGGGATATCTGTGGAGGACACTGAAGGGGGATATCTGTGGAGGACACTGAAGGGGAGGATATCTGTGGAGGACACTGAAGGGGGGATATCTGTAGAGGACACTGAAGGGGGGGAATCTGTGGGGGACACTGAAGTGGTGGATATCTGTGGAGGACACTGAAGGGGGGATATCTGTGGAGGACACTGAAGGGGGGGATATCTGTGGAGGACAATGAAAGGGGGGATATCTGTGGAGGACACTGAAGGGGGGATATCTGTGGAGGACACTGAAGGGGAGGATATCTGTGGAGGACACTAAAGGGGGGGGGATCTGTGGAGGACACTGAAGGGGGGATATCTGTGGAGGACACTGAAGGGGGGGATCTGTGGAGGACACTGAAGGGGGGGATCTGTGGAGGACACTGAAGGGGGGGATCTGTGGAGGACACTGAAGGGGGGGGATCTGTGGAGGACACTGTTGGGGTGTTTGGGTGGGAGCTCTGGAAGGGGTGGGAGGTCCGATAGGTATGTGGGGGTGGGAGATCCGGGAGGGGGGGGGCCCATATTTTTTTTTGCTATGGGGTCCAGTCATTTCTAGATACACCCCTGATTGTTAAGATTAGGCGGGCACTGGATAGAAAGAGCGCCCTGCTGTAGGAGAAGCCGGCGGGAGATGAAAGGAGGAGGGGCCAGCTCCTGGTGGTGTCGGGCACACGGCGCAAGCATGGCGGTGGAGGGTCTGACTGAAGCCTAAAGACCAGACATCAAGGTAGACCTGCAGAAGAAGGTAACAGCGCAGTATGTGATGTATACATGTGTGTAATGTATGTAGTGCAGTGTGTGATAATCACATACTGCACTACATACATTACACACATGTATATATCACATGCCCCCTCACAGTAATGATGCCAAGATATGTGCCCTCTTCACAGACTTAATGCTCACACATGCCCCCTCACAGTAGTTATGCCCAGATATGTGCCCCCTCACAGTAGTTATGCCCAGATATGTGCCCCCTCACAGTAGTTATGCCCAGATATGTGCCCTCTTCACAGTAGTTATGCCCAGATATGTGCCCTCTCACAGTAGTTATGCCCAGATATGTGCCCCCTCACAGTAGTTATGTCAGATATGTGCCCTCTTCACAGTAGTAATGCTCACTCGTGCCCCCTCACAGTAGTTATGCCCTGATATGTACCCTCCTCACAGCTCACAGTAGTTATACCCTGATATGTGCCCTCCTCACAGTAGTTATACCCTGATATGTGCCCTCCTCACAGTAGTTATGCCCAGATATGTGCCCCCTCACAGTAGTTATGCCAGATATGTGCCCTCTTCACAGTAGTAATGCTCACACGTGCCCCCTCACAGCGTTTGCATTTCTTTCTGGCAAAGCTACCTGGTTCTGGCCCGCAAAATTTATACCAAGTCTAGTGCGGCCCTCAGACAAAAAATGGTTGGGCACCACTGCTTTAGAGAGAACCCTTAGGCCCCTTGCAGACAAGCGTGTCCGGATTATGTCCGGATGCGTTGCAGATGCGTTCAGTGAAAACTGCGCGATTTCGCAAACAAAGCCATTCAGTTTTGTTTGCGATCGCGTTCAGTTTTTATCGAGCAGGTGCAATGCGAATTACTGCATTTTGCACGTGCTTGATAAAAAACTATGTTTACAAACAACATCTCTTAGCAACTATCCGTGAAAAATCGCATCGCATCTGCACTTGCTTGCGGATGCGATGCGATTTTCACGCAGCCCCATTCACTTCTATGGGGCCAGCGTTGCGTTAAAAATCGCAGAATATCGAACATGCTACGATTTTAACGCAACACAAAAGTAATGCGTGAAAACCACCGCTCATGTATACAGACCCATTTAAATGAATGGGTCCGAATTCTGTGAGGGCGCAAAGGGTTCGCATCAGTCATTGCACCCGCGATGAATTCTTGCTCGTGTGAAAGGGGCCTTGGGAGATGTCCTAAGTTAGATCTGTTCATTGACCCAATGGGTCCACATCTGCTGCCTTACAATAGATGGATATTAGATTGGCTACCTGTACCTAGTGCATGGCAATCAATGCTATTCACTTTTTTAATTGACTGGTAACAACTCATTTCCCTAATGGAAGGTACTAAATTCCGAATGAATCGAGAACAATCTGGTCATTTTCAGTGTAATACCAGAGTTTGTTTAATGTTGTGTTATGCAGGTTTTAGTTCAAAGTGGAAATACGGCACCACCCTTTCTCTGAACATACAAGAAAAACAACAGGTTATTCTAGGAAAACCAAGGCAAAAAGACAACATTCTTATATGACTGAATTCCAATATACCCTGCAATGTATTATTCATTTAGACATGAAAATGTACAGTAGAACTCTTTAGATATCATACATAGATTCACGAGAGGCCGCCGGACTAAAAAGTCTGACATGCAGTACTTTCGCCATGCAACACTTGATGATAGTAGCTCCTTTTCCCCTGAAGACGCCGCATCTCGCGGTGAAACATGTCGGGGGAGCTGTATTTTTAGCCTTTTAAAAATTATGGCAGGGCAAATGCACTAATAGAAGCACGGCGATCTGCAGACGCCGTGTACGCCAGTATACTATAGGGGCAGTGCCGAAAGATTGAAGTGCGGGTGGCAGCTAGCCACTAGTAGTGTCTTAGCAGTGTTCAGATACTATATTAATAGCACTTTAGGCAGGGTAATAAGCCAATAGAGTGCAGTATAATTCACAGAGTGCCTGGTGTTGGCTGACACTACAGACACAAGATATTCCACACCACCTGATATGTAGCAATATCATCTGACCTACTGATAAGTAGTGACAATATACCCTCAGCCCCAAATACTCTATTGCCCTCCATATGTATTTTAAAATTCTCTTTATGTTTTTGTGGCAACATTTGTTTAATAAAAGTTAAATAAAAGTTATATTTTAAAATACGACCAGAAACAGGATTTATAGTCTCTGACTATTGGATTTTCTACAATGTTTCACATTCATATCCATAGTAGAGTGGATAAGGATAGTTAGTTGATATACAGTATATTGGAAATTAATTAGAACAAAACAGTACTTTAGTTGTATACTAAGGTTATGTTCACATATGCGACTTTTGGCTGGACAAATACTGCTGCATGCAGTATTTCAAATCCGGCCGACAGTTGGTATTTATGCCAGAAACCGTCCAGATCCCGTCAGATCCCATTACAGTCAACGGTGATCCCACTTTATAAGGCAGTATTTGGTTATGCTGAATATAGTAAACTCTTGTAGTATGTTCCTTTGCAGGAGCAGTTTACCAGAGTGTGTGCTACATATATGAATGTAACCTAAGGGTACAGCCATACATTCAGGTTCCCTGATACAGTGGTTGAAGCCAAAATCAGGAATGGATCATAAAACGAGCATTAGCATTAAATTCACTCCTGATGTTGGCTTCCAAAACTGCATCAGAAAACCTGAAAGCCTGGCTGTACCCTAACAGTCTTCCTTTATTTGATTATATGATCAAACTACATGTGTTAAAGAGGTTGCATTTTCAACTGCTAATAGACCCATTTAATTTATTGGAGTGGTACCCAGCTCACAACTGGTATAAGAAATCGGCCCTAGTCATTATAGGATGGGAAGAGGGGGTGAAAAGCAACAACTCTCCTCACTCAAGATGGGAACATGAGTAGTACCCAATTTTATTCCCCCCCTTCACATCTATGTACATCCCTGATTAGTGTCTTTTTTTTTCCAGTCAATTTTCTAAATTTGGTAATATTTACTCTACTATCAATACATAAAACGGCCACTATGTCTTCCAAGAAATAAGTTGACTAGAAATAACTGGATGACAATTAATTGCTTTCAATTTCATATTATTTTGAGCTAAGGTCCAATTTCCTGCCTGACTCTCTAAAAATAAAAGAATAATATATAACTTAAAGAATCAAACCCCATATGAAACCTTTGGTGGAAACTTGACCTCTCAACCCTTCCTGCCTGACCTATAACTATTTCTGGGGTGTCAGTCATTGTCTCTTTTGCTTTAGCTGTTGACATGGAAGACAAATCATCTTGGTGTCAGATAAACACCCTTGTGGAATGCCAACGCCAGTATTGCAGCTTGTAGTAGATTGCACTGGTTTGGGCCAGTTTCTCAGTTTTGCAAGGGAAGTCCTATCACTAAGGAGTCTTCACATCTGTCCACACTTGTATATCTTAGAGATGAAAGAGAGTAAAAAAAGAGTAAATAGGCAAGAATAAAAGCTCCTAGGGTAAAGCAAACAAGGTAGTTTAGCATATTAAACATCCACATGGCTTTATCAGCAGCTATAAAGCTTAAATAAAGCCCAGTCCAAACTAAACTGGGTAATCATACAAAGCACATTGTTACTAAGTGCTCAGATCATGCCTATCAATAGAAGGTAATGGAAACCATCTAAGGTGTTAGATGATTGTTCTTTTAACATAGATCAGAATACCAGTCTATGATTACATTCTGCTTTAATATAGATTCATTTTATTTTATGTTACTCAGCAGCAGCATTTAGAGCGATGTGCTGTTGCATATCAATTTACATAAGAACACAGCATTACTATGTGTAAATGAAGATATTGGATTTTATTTTCTTGATTATTTTGTGCCTCCATGGGCCAGTTACCACAAATTGCGCTCTCGGTAAATGAGATGCTAACCTACATATTGAAACAGGCAATATAGCAATGTCACAATAAATCACTTATCAGAATTTCTCCAAAGCTGCAATTCCATTTTACTTCAAAGAGGTCTACAGTCGGTATGTATTATAGGGAATCTTCATAAACAGCAGCGCTCGACATCAGAGAATCATCTCTCCTGAGCTGCAGTTTTTGCAGTGTGCTTCTCGGTAACAGAATTCCAGAGGAGCATGCATGGTCTATAAGTCTCCTCACACTGATTAAGGTGCTCTCTCCCTAAGGAGAGTTAGTTCCCCCCCTTTCTCAGTAACATAGGCATATAGGGGACATGACAGTGGGGATCCAATGAAGTCATTTAATATAGAGCACAATAGAGTGGTGTGTATTAACTCAAAGATTTTTCGTATGGCCTATTAGGGGACCGCCACACGGTCAGGTTTCCTGACGTAGTTTTGGAGGCCAAAACCAGGAGTGAATTCAAAAAAGAGAAGTTGTATTTGTCCTTTATACTTTCTCTCCTTTTATGATCCACTCCTGATTAAGGCTGGGTTCACACCTGAGCGTATTCGATAAGCGCGTATTTTGGGTCGTTTTTGTATTTTGGAAACGCGCGTAGTACGTGCGTTTGTGTGATTAACCACAGAGGCATCCAATGAAAAACTGCCACAATACACCCCAAAGAAGCTCCTGTACTTCTTGGGGCGTAGGGCGTTTTACAGCGCGTTCGGACGCGCTGTAAAACTCTCAGGTGAGAACCATGCCCATAGGGAAACATTGGTTTTTGCCTGTTGAGCGTTTTACAGCGCGTAGGAACGCGCTGTAAAATGCTCAGGTGTGAACCCAGCCTTAGGCTTCCAAAACTGCATCAGGAGACCTGACAGTGTGGCCGCACCCTTAGGGTATAGAAATGTCACAGGGAGACTCTCCTGTTTGGAACCCAAATCTAATAAATAACAAAGAGTAGTTCCCTGTCTGGAATACTTTTGTGTAATATGTTGCATGTAGTACATATATTTTTTTGGGCTGCTTGCTGACAGCTTTGGAAGAAAGACCTTGTTTCTGTTGATAATGGGGTCGTTGTAGTGTCAAAAGCCGGAAAATTAGAGAAATTGATAATTGTTTTGGATCACCTCTATGTCTCCATCAGGGTTAAATGAGCAGCTCAATTATAGTTGCTTCATTTGATCCCCTAATATTTTGATTTTTCATATCTCACATTCATGATTTCACCATGCATATATAGCCTGCAGATCTATGATTCATGACTTCATTATGTGTACATAGGTCGAACGGGTACTTAAGTGTACAGGTGTGACTGATCAGTATATACACATAAGTACGGCAGGTGCCTTGATCTTGTGGACTGCCGATCCTTATTGTGGGTTTTTCTTTTTTTCACTTTGTGACCTTGTTATAAGCCAATCACAAGTGTCCTTACTTGCTTGATGTCATTAGTTTTAAAATGATCATATTGCAACGCCCCAAATACCATCCTTATACTGCGGCCGCCTACCTGTTGGACCGCAATGCTGACGTCTGCCGGAGACGCGTCCCGGTCTCCTGGCAACCACGTCGGCCGAACTGCGCATGCCCAGGCGCGTTCATTGCGCGGTGACGTCATCGGTACGCGCCACGTCACAGGGAGAGAGCCATGCCTCGCTCTGGGATGGCGCTCCTCTTTAAAAAGACCAGCAGCTGAATGGGTGAGTTAGGCTTATCATCGCCTATGCTTTTGGCCCCTAGTCCAGGCAGTTTGTGGCTACTATCATACGCCACAAGACTGCAGTTTTCTTGCTTTTTTTAGCTGATCCCACATCTGGATTCAGCTCTAATATCATTTAGGATCCGGTGTTTTGGGGGCCAGTGTATCACGGCTCTCACCACGGACCCTAATTACATTCTGTGCTCAGCTCCCCATGTTTCCCCTGATGAGTCCTTCTTCTGAAGGTGAAACGTGCATGTAGGGATAGTTTGGAGCAGGGCAAACTAGAGCGTTTTATTTCAGGGAAAGGTTCCTGACAGGGTCGTCCTTATCAGGGCGGGTGCTCTGCTGTTAGGCTGCTATATATATCTAGTTATCAGGGCCAGAGCAGTACCCCCCCCACTTAGGGCGAAACTAGGGATTTTTCTTCCCCCCTGTCATTTTCATTACCATGTGATTACACCCAGGGATAGCTTCCAATTTTCATCTTTTTGCTTTCTTCAGGGGACCGTGGAGCCTGGGAACTCTTCCAGGTTGTGGTAGGACAATTGGTTATCTATAGGTGCCGCCGTGCACCACTCCTTCCTACTACAATTTCTATGTATTATATTGTATATTTTTCCTTTTCAGGGATACCTTATATTAGTAATGTGTATTAAAAGTTATGTTTTAGCTTATACATACCCCATATGATCGCCTCTTCAGGCCTTTTAGTGTCAAAAGCCCTTTGAGATATCACAGGGAAATCAACTTTTTTCACATATAGATGTTAAAGATGCTATTAAAGATGGAGAGCTCGTTTAACCAAAACACACACTAAAGAATAAAATGCGAGTGTCTGGACCCCCACAGCATGGCCAGCGTCACACCTTCTTTAGGCCTCACTCATATGATCCTATTTTTCTTAAGTGTTCTATGTTTTCTTTTAAGGACTCATTCTCAAGATCTTTGATATGTTGCTCTGTTATTTTTCAAATGTCCATTCATTCCCCCATGTCTCTGTTCTTATTGTATATATATTGCTGTTTCTTCATATATTCTTGTAGTACGCCTGATGAAGGGACTGGTGATGTCTCGAAAGCTCGCTATGTAACATCATTATTTCTAATTTTGTTAGCCATTAAAAGGTATCAAACCTGCAACACTCTTATTTTGTTTCTCTTAATGAGAGCACTAAACTATATGGTCACCACATGAACCTATACTAGCCAATGGGGCTACACACGCAATGTTTAAAATCACGGATCCGAATGCTTAATTCAAGGATTTCACTGCAGGTTTTATATTTGCATGTATGTAGGACAGGGATAGTGCTTTCTTTTGATGGGGCTGAAGTGCATGGAAACTTTCCATTTTTCAAGGACTTTTGAAAACTGAAAATCGGATACAGCCGTGTGCATGAGGCCTTAATGTTGAATTGTTGTATAAAGAAATTCAGAAATTATTGCTTTATAATGATCTTCTAAAATTTGTACAGTAATTAGTAATCTGAACACATGGCAAACCACTCTGTAGGAGGTGCTGAGGCGCAAAAGCTTTGGTTATTAGTTAGAAAATCTATTAATAGAGAATTGGATTAAAGTGACAACATTTCTGACTCATCGTGTCCTAATGCGTAGTAGTAGTGGCAGATAGTAACACATTTTCAGCTACTGAGATTTGTGTATATAGGCATTGCAGGAAAAGAATGGGTCCTAAATTGACATTATTTCACCTTATGCATTTTTAGTATAGTAGGGTGGAAGTTACGGGCAGTGAGTGTGGACTCACTGTGCTAATCAACTGGTTTGACTGGGCTAGTCCCGAAGGTGCTATCCTTGTAGTCCCCTAGTTTTCAGTTTTTAACCCCTATACAAGGATGTTTCCTTTACCCCAGGGGAGCCACCAGGTTGATACCTCTTGGAAAAGTCTCAGTGTGGTTTCCTGCAGACCTAAGGTAATCATAGACACCAATGCATGGCACTAAGGGATACACGTAGTCAGGAAACAGTCCAGAAGTCAGGGCAGACAGAGTATTTGTGAATCCGTGAAACAGTCTAGAAGTCAGGGCAGGCAGCTCAGGGTTAGTACAAAGAACAGGCATGGGTTAGGTGAGGTGGCAGAGAGTCAGGATCCAGGAAAAAGGCAGAATTCGGTACACAGACTGACAAATGGATTATAGCTTTTTTGCAGGGCCTTGCAAGCAAATGAAACCAAAAGGAATCTATTATTCAAGCAAAGTGTGGAACAAACAATCCAGCATATATAGGAGGGCTGATGAGCTAATTAGTCAAATAGCTGAACACAGAGCAAAAGGGGAATTAACCCTTGTAGTGCTGGATGGAGAGGTTTGATGAAAAGATTAATACACACACAGGAAGAGGCCTAGCAGCCAGGCTGTAGCCTGCAGCCTAGAACACAGATGTCTGGCGGCTGGCCCTAGGCCGAAGCAAGGTAAATGATGCAGTGCCCATGCACGCCCTAGATAGCGAGATGGTGGCTGGCACAGAGTGTCGTTGTGGCAGTAGATTTGGTAGAAATCGTAGTCATGAGATGTCTAGTTCTGCCGTATAGCCAGATTTAAAAACATGAGATCCACATGTACTTTGAAGTGAGGAAAGAGAAAAGAAAAAAAAATGAATGAAATCGAGACAAGAAGGGGGAAAACATACAACTTCATGAAAATACATGGTGTCACAATCGACAACTAACAAACCCCTTATAACTAATACCTATAATAACGACTGACAACCAATTGTGGATAAATAAGGCCGCGGTCTTTATTAAATCTGGGGGTTAACCAATAAATATTACCACAATAAATTAATCATACTGAGTTTAAATTAAATAAATACCAAACAATCCCTTAAGTTAATATCCGTCCACCAAAAAGACTGGGCAACTAACCCCCCCAAATTCAACAAGACCGCGACAAAAAACTGGGAGGGCGGGTGGGGGATGCTTCCTTCTTGCTTGAAGATTCCGACAGCCAAGACCCAGGTGAGTGACCGACCTTAAATAGTGGTCCAGTTCCCGCCACAGAACCTCCAGGCCAATCCTTGATTCAGGCTAAAAATAGCATAAGCCCAGCAACCGGACAGCAACCCTCCTGAGCCAATCACCTGCCGTCTAGTTGCCAGCTTAACCTGAGGAGAAAAACAGGGAGAGAAAAGAGAAAGGGGGGGGGGGGGGGGGGAAAGAGAAAACATGGCCATACCATAACAACGTGTCTCAATGACACCATGAGGGGCAAGCGCCAATTTTGGCCTTGCCCCTATCAGTATAGTCCATAACCATAATCAAATGCATCTTGGTTTATTTAAGTGTTACTTTCAATACTGGCATGTGGGAAAAGGTTTCATCAGACCATAACACCAAGGTTAAACTTTTTGGCCATAATTCCAAAGGGTATGTTTGGCGCCAAAAACAACACTGCACATCACCAAAAGAACACCATACCCACAGTGAAGCCTGGTGGTGGCAGCATCATGCTTTGGGGCTGTTTTTCTTCAGCTGGAACTGGGGCCTTAGTTAAGCTAGAGGGAATTATGAACAGTTCCAAATACCAGTTAATATTGGCACAAAACCTTCAGGCTTCTGCTAGAAAGCTGAACATGAAGAGGAACTTCATCTTTCAGCATGACAACAACCTAAAGCATACATCTAAATCAACAAAGGAATGGCTTCACCAGAAGAAGATTAAAGTTTTGGAATGGCCCAGCCAGAGCCCAGACCTGAATCCGATTGAAAATCTGTGGGGTGATCTGAAGAGGGCTGTGCACAGGAGATGCCCTCGCAATCTGACGCTGGTAGACTCATACCCAAAAAGACTGAGTGCTGTAATACAATCAAAAGGTGCTTCAACAAAGTATTAGTTTAAGGGTGTGCACTCTTATGCAACCATATTTTATTTTTATATTTTCTTCCCTCTACCTAAAAGATTTCGGTTTGTTTTTCAATTGAGTTGTACAGTTTATAGGTCACATTAAAGGTGGAAAAAGTTCTGAAATGATTTATCTTTGTCAAATTTTTTTTACATCACAGTAACCTGACATTTTAACACGGGTGTGCAGACTTTTTATATCCACTGTATATCACATTAATCTTGACATTACTAATGCTGGCCTGGCGTTAACCATTATACACCACAAGCTGCGGAGACTGAGAGGGATGTGCTCAGTGACAACATACAGTAGACACTTGATGGGGGTTTCACAGTGTTGTCAATTCAAGTACTTGTAAATGCTGATCAGTCTGGTTCTTACCACATTATCCTGGCTGTTTGCTCAGACACTAAATCAGGAAGAAGATGTTAACGGCATGTTGTCTGCTAAATACTGCTCTTAACACAGCTAAAAATTATCTGACTGGGGGGGGGGGGGGATTTTTACATACAGTGACTTCCAAGATATCCGCAAAAAAACAGTTTCTATTGTTTCAATTGAGCAAGTCGATCAATTAGATTATTATTTTTAGAAGGCTTCATATATACAGCTGTATCGATACAGCCTTCTGTATGCCTTCCTTTTTTTTCTCACTAGCATCAACAGAAAGGGCTGTTCTGATCCACAAAAACTGACAAGAATAGGACCAGCAGTGAAATTCTCCGATCAGGAACATGGAACCGCAAAAAAAAAGCATGTGTGAATAGCCCCATTGACTTGAATGGGTCCGTGTGCTATCATGCGGTTATGTACATGAACCCTAACTAATACATTTTTAGGTATAGTATTGGTGACCCTTTGCTTGCATATTAGGAAATTACATATAAAGAAATTGTGGAAATATGGAAGCCATTGAAAATTATATTTGCAGCAGTTTCTCTGATAACCAAAGATGAAGCTGCGCTTTTACCCTCCATGACAGGACAGTGAGCAAAGACTAGTGGAAGCAAATAACACCCAAATATAGAAAATGTTGTGTCAGACAGTAACACAAGGCTCTAGTCAAGCTCCTGTGTGTCGCCAAAATATTACACGTACATAAGAGATTTCTATGTGGAGAAATAATGGCACATTTTTTCAAATACATCATATCTAGCTTTATCTATCTTTATCTATCTATATCTATCTATCTATATATATATATATATAAACTATATACTCCTGAGACATAGGGAGAGATTTATCAAAATTGGTGTAAAGTAGAACTGGCTTAGTTGCCCATCGCAACCAATCAGATTTCACCTTTCATTTATCAGCGATCCTTTGGGAAATGAAAATTGGAATCTGATTGGTTGCTAGGGGCAACTAAGCCAGTACTGTATACAAGTCCCATATCTCCCCCATAGTATTCTGCAGATATGGGACTTGTATATAGTATACTGGAGATATGTCTGTGTGATTGGGGCACATTTATGAAACAGTTTAGCAGAAAAACTGTATTTGTTGCTCATGGCAACCAATCACGGTACATCTTTCTTTTTCCGAAAGCAGAACCCAAAAAGAAAGCTTTGCTGTGATTGGTTGCCATGTGCAACACAGTTTTTCGTTACTCCTCCCAAAATGTGTTCTTACTGGCTGCATCTATGACGGATGCTGCCACCTCAGTCCAGCCCCAACCTAAATTAATGGGGAACATTAGTGGCATATCAGTAGGATATGTAATCAGTGTCAGAGAGGTGCGGGTCCAACCTCTAGGACCTGCTCCTATCTCCAGAATGGGGTCTTCCAAGTGAAGGTGGCAACACAGAGAAAGTGCGCCCACCTCTCCATTCACTGCTATGGGGCTACCGGAAATAAGTGAGCCAGCACTTGGCTATTTTTGGAACTCGTATTGCAGTGAACTGAGGGTGGCACGCATATGGGGCTGCTCTCTCTTCACTTTGGTTCCATTTTGGAGATAGGATATGGCATCAATATTAGATGTGGGTCCCACCACAGGAACCTATCAATGTCCCGGATGGGATTATCCCTTTAACCTGTTTCGGACACATGACGTACTGGTACGTCATGTATAGTTCCGGTCACCGCCGCATCGGAACCCGGTGCCTGCTCAAATCATTGAGCAGGCACCTTGGCTCAATGCGCCGGGGGGTCCTGTGACCCCCCCATGTCAGCGATCTCAGCAAACCGCAGGTCAATTCAGACCTGCGGTTTGCTGCGTTTCCGCGTTATTCGGGTCTCTGGGGACCCGACAACCCGGAACAGGATGGTGATCGGTGGTGTGATAATACACCCCCAATCACCATCCTGCGATCCTGAGAGGTGATGGTGACATCACCTCTCAGGATCGATCTCTTCGTCGGCTGGGCGGGCGGGAGGTTCAAATTACCGCAGCGCTCCTCTCCTCCACTTGGCTAGGCCCGGTGGCTGGATCTCTGTCAGTGCAGCCGAGATGAGGACGTTTTGTGGCCTCGTGATGCACCTGGGCCTAGTCAAGAAACCTAGAGTCAGGCATTACTGGAGTGGGGACGTCCTCTACCAGACCCCACTTTACAGTACGGCCGTGACACTTTCCCGGTTTGAGGCCATCCGGAAATGCCTGCATTATTCAGATAATGCAGTATGTCCCCCCCCCAAGGTGATCCTGCCTATAACCGCCTGTACAAAATCAGGCCATCATCGATCACTTTGGGGCCAAATTTGTACAGGCCTATGTACCTGGAAGGGAGGTCGCGGTTGATGAGTCTCTCATTGCTTTCAAGGGGAGACTCCTTTTCCGCCAGTATGTTCCCTCTAAGCGGGCGAGGTATGGCGTGAAGCTGTACAAACTTTGTGAGAGTACCTCAGGGTACACTTACAAGTTGTGTGTACGAGGGGCGAGATTCCCGTATTCAACCCCCAGAATGTCCCCCCACTCTGGGTGTTAGCGGGAAACTTGTGTGGGACCTTATGCACCCACTGGTAGATAAAGGTTACCACCTGTACGTGGATAACGTTTATACTAGTATACCCTTGTTCCAGTCCCTCGCCGCCAGATCCACGTCCGCTTGTGGGACCGTGCAGAAAAATCAACGTGGCCTCCCTACCCACCCCCTCCAGGTACCTATCCCCAGGGGTGAGACCTGTGCCCTTACCAGTGGAAACCTGTTGCTGGTCAGATATAAGGACAAGAGGGATGTCCTTGTACTGTCCACAATTCATGGTAACGGAATCACCCCTGTCCCTGTGCGAGGTACCGCGGCAACGGTCCTCAAGCATAATTGTATCGTCGACTACAATCGGTATATGGGAGGAGTTGATCTAGGGGTGCATCAGGGGGCCTTCAAATGGGACATGGTGTAAATAAACCAGTCCAGCAAAATCTGCCTTCCAAAAACCACACGGTGCACCTTTCCCTCTACGCTCTATCGTGTGCCCGTACAATAGTTTACGGCCACATATGGGGTGTTTCTGCAAACTACAGAATCGGGGCAATAAATATAGCATTTTGTTTGGCTGTTTACCCTTGCTTTGTTACTGGAAAAAATGGATTAAAATGAAATTTGAGAATTTACATTTTTGGCCAAATTTTCCATCTCCATTCGACAATAACTCTTCTGCAACACCTAAAGGGTTAACAAAGTTTGTAAAATCAGTTTTGAATACCTTGAGGGGTGTAGTTTCTTAGATGGGGTCACTTTTATGGAGTTTCTACTCTAGGGGTGCATCAGGGGGGCTTCAAATGGGACATGATGTAAATAAACCAGTCCAGCAAAATCTGCCTTCCAAAAACCACACGGCGCACCTTTCCCTCTACGCCCTACCGTGTGCCCGTACAGTAGTTTACGGCCACTTATGGGGTGTTTCTGAAAACTACAGAATCGGGGCAATAAATGTAGTATTTTGTTTGGCTGTTAACCCTTGCTTTGTTACTGGAAAAAATTGATTAAAATGGAAAAATTGCAAAACAAATTTAATTCTGAAATTTTATCTCCATTTGCCATTAACTCTTGTGGAACACCTAAAGGGTTAACAAAGTTTGTAAAATCAGTTTTGAATACCTTGAGGGGTGTAGTTTCTACAATAGGGTCATTTTTGGGTAGTTTCTATTATGCAAGCCTCACAAAGTGACTTCAGACCTGAACTGGTCCCTAAAAATTGGGTTTTTGAAAATTTCTGAAAAATTTCAAGATTTGCTTCTAAACTTCTAAGCCTTGTAACGTCCCCAAAAACTAAAATGTCATTCCCAAAATGATCCAAACATGAAGTAGACATATGGGGAATGTAAAGTAATATTTTTGGAGGTATCAGTATGTATTATAAAAGTAGAGAAATTAAAACTTGGAAATTTGCATTTTTCCCCCAAATTTTGGTAAATTTGGTATTTAAATAAAAATTTTAACTTCATTTTACCAGTGTCATGAAGTACAATATGTGACGAAAAAACTCAAGAATGGCCTGGATAAGTCAAAGCGTTTTAAAGTTATCACCACATAAAGTGACATTGGTCAGATTTGCAAAAAATGGCCTGGTCCTTAAAGCAACTTTTACATGGCAGTATTGAAGTCAGTTTTTGATACAGGTGGAAAATACTGAATAAAATACTGCCATGTGGAAGTGGTCTTACACTGTATCCAAAATGCTTTCTGAACTAGAGTTGTGGCACACATTATAAGGCAATACTCTTTTTTGGCCAGCAGAGGGAGCACAGAATCACATATTCATTGCTGGTACAGTTCTAACATTGAAGATGCAGCCTGCAAGTATCAGTTAACCCCTTCATTTCAAGGGTTTTTTGTTTTTCACTCCCTGCCTTTCCAGGGCCATCATTTTTTTATTTTTCCGTTCACTTAGCTGTATGAGGGCTTGTTTTTTTGCAGGACAAGTTGTACTTTCTAGGGGCACCATATAATATTGCATACAGTGTAGCGGGAAGCTGGAAAAAAATCCAAATGAGGTGGAATTGGAAAAATATGCAATTCTGTCACAGTTTTATGGATTTTGTTTAAAATAAATTTAAAAACACAATTTTTTTCTTTCCATAGCCATATTTTGAAGTTATGTGTACGGAGCTGTGTAAGGGCTCGTTTTTTGCGGGGCGATCTGTACTTTTCATTGATACAAGCCAAATGTGCATTTGTATAGGACGAACAAGCATTCAGCCGACTGCTATCCATGGTGCATGGGCAGCGTAGGAATGTAGATCGTAGGATCAAACTTACTGACAATATAAAATGCTAGAGTCAGAAAGCAATCAGATTTTAGAATGATTCATCTACTGAACGTTATCAGCAAATAATGTAAAATATAAGAGTGAAACTGGATCGCACATCCTCAATACTATGCTTATATCTAATAACTACTTCTCAGCATAATTAACATCGCTTCTCAGCGCATTTTATATAGTATACCTACCCCTATGTTGCATGCTGTACATGAGGCATTGGTATACAATTAAATCAAAAAGCATAGTCCCACTCACCACGACAAGGTTGCCTCCTCGAGTGGGAACCTACTCTAAATTTGGCACGGCGACCACCGGCACCTCAGCACTGCACCAATAGGTAGCGGGACCCAGCAGCCAAACCACGCCCCTGCTGTCTGGCAGAGCCACCCTGGCACTGGGCCCACCAACCCACCAGCACAGCAACAATAGCCGCCGCACAGCACCCCACCATGTGAACAGTTGTCTAAGCTCACCTTATCACATGCTCTCAGGAACTCCAACTAAAAGGTGGTAGGAATTCATACATCCTTATGTATGGGCCGTATGTTGCATACCGTACATGATGCATTGGTATACAATTTGATCAAAAAGCATAGGCACTCCTCCCCGTTCTGCCCAGGTGATTTTAAATTAGCAGGAGACTGCATAAGGGTGTGTACATTCATACCACCTTTCAGTTGGAGTTCCTGAGAGCATGTGATAAGGTGAGCTTTGACAACTGTTCACATGGTACGGTGGCCATTGTTGCTCAGGAGCTGTGCTGGTGGGGCCCAGTGCCAGGGTGGCTCTGCCAGACAGCGGGGGCGTTGTTTGGCTGCTGGGTCCCACTGCCTATTGGTGCAGTGAAGCGGCGCCAGTGGTCGCCGCACCGCGCCAAATTTAGAGTAGGTTCCCACCCGAGGAGACAACCTTGTCGTGGTGAGTGGGCCTATGCTTTTTGATCAAATTGTATACCAATGCCTCATGTACAGTATGCAACCTAGAGGTTGGTATACTATAAATTGCACTGAGAAGCGATGTTAATTATGCTGAGAAGCAGTTATTAGATAAAAGCATAGTATTGAGGATGTGCGATCCAGTTTCACTCTTATATTTTACATGTTATCAGCAAATAAACCAACATTTTTATTGCTTGCAGTGGCTGTCTTCACCACCAAGCAAATCATACAATTGCGAGGGGTGAGTCAGACAGTGGCAGCTGACGATGGGACACAAGAGCCTATGGCTCCAGTCCCTGCTCTCCACTCTCCTCAGGCCGGGTCTTAGGTGCAGGGTTACCAATCGTCCAGAAATTTCTGGACAGTCCGTAATAATGTGTCCCTGAGGCTGGTGGTACTTGACTAGATTATTTTGGTGGTAATTATCATTTTACAGCTCACAGTAAATGATGGTCTGTACAAGTCTGAGCATATACAGTCGTGGCCAAAAGTTTTGAGAATTAGATAAATATTGGAAATTGGAAAAGTTGCTGCTTAAGTTTTTATAATAGCAATTTGCATATACTCCAGAATGTTATGAAGAGTGATCAGATGAATTGCATAGTCCTTCTTTGCCATGAAAATTAACCTAATCCCAAAAAAAACTTTCCACATTGCTGTCATTAACCCCTTAAGGACACAGCCTTTTTACACCTTAGGACCAGGCCATTTTTTGAAAATCTGACCAGAGTCCCTTTAAGTGCTGATAACTTTAAAACGCTTTGACTTATCCAGGCCATTCTGAGATTGTTTTTTCGTCACATATTGTACTTCATGACACTGGTAAAATGGAGTCAAAAAAATAATTTTTTTGCACCAAAAAATACCTAATTTAACAAAAATTTGGAAAAATTAGCAAATTTCAAAGTTTCAGTTTCTCTACTTCTGTAATACATAGTAATACCCCCAAAAATTGTGATGACTTTACATTCCCCATATGTCTACTTCATGTTTGAATTGTTTTGGGAATGATATTTTATTTTTTGGGGATGTTATAAGGCTTAGAAGTTTAGAAGCAAATCTTGAAATTTTTCAGAAATTTACAAAAACTCAATTTTTAGGGACCAGTTCAGGTCTCAAGTCACTTTGCGAGGCTTACATTATAGAAACCACCCAAAAATGACCCCATCTAAGAAACTACACCCCTCAAGGTATTCAAAACTGATTTTGCATACGTTGTTAACCCTTTAAGTGTTGCACAAGAGTTATTGGCAAATGGGGAGGAAATTTGAGAATTTCATTTTTTTGTCTAATTTTTCATTTTAACCCATTTTTTCCACTAACAAACCAAGGGTTAACAGCCAAACAAGACTGTATCTTTATTGCCCTGACTCTGCCGTTTACAGAAACACCCAATATGTGGCCGTAAACTACTGTACGGGCACACAGCGGGGCGTAGAGTGAAAGGTGCGCCGTTTAGTTTTTGGAGGGCTGATTTTGCTGGACTGTTTTTTTGGGACCATGTCCCATTTGAAGCCCCCCTGATGCACCCCTAGATTATAAACTCCATAAAAGTGACCCTATCTAAGAAACTACACCCCTCAAGGTATTCAAAACTGATTTTACAAACTTTGTTAACCCTTTAGGTGTTGCACAAGATTTAATGGAAAATAGAGATACAATTTCAAAATTTCACTTTTTTGGCAGATTTTCCATTTTAATATTTTTTTCCAGTTACAAAGCAAGGGTTAACAGCCAAACAAAACTCATTATTTATGGCCCTAATTCTGTAGTTTACAGAAACACCCCATATGTGGCCGTAAACTACTGTACGGGCACACGGCAGGGCGCAGAAGGAAAGGAATGCCATACGGTTTTTGGAAGGCAGGTTTTGCTGGACAGTTTTTTTTTACACCATGTCCCATTTGAAGCCCCCCTGATGCACCCCTAGAGTAGAAACTCCAAAAAAGTGACCCCATTTTAGAAACTACGGGATAGGTTGGCAGTTTTTTTGGTACTAGTTTAGGGTACATATGATTTTTGGTTGCTCTATATTACACTTTTTGTGCGGCAAGGTAACAAGAAATAGCTTTTTTGGCACCGTTTTTTTTTTTGTTATTTACAACATTCATCTGACAGGTTAGATCATGTGGTAATTTTATAGAGCAGGTTGTCACGGACGAGGCGATACCTAATATGTATACAATTTTTTTTATTTATGTAAGTTTTACACAATGATTTCATTTTTAAAACAAAAAAAATGTTTTAGTGTCTCCATAGTCTAAGAGCCATAGTTTTTTCAGTTTTTGAGGGATTATCTTAAGTAGGGTCTCATTTTTCGCGGGATGAGATGACGGTTTGATTGGCATCTATTTTGGGGTGCATATGACTTTTTGATTGCTTGCTATTACACTTTTTGTGACTTAAGATGACAAAAAATGGCTTTTTTTACACCGTTTTTATTTTTATTTTTTTACGGTGGTCATCTGAGGAGTTAGATCATGTGATATTTTTATAGAGCCGGGCGATACGGACGCGGCGATACCTAATATGTATACTTTTTTTTATTTATGTAAGTTTTACACAATGATTTCATTTTTGAAACAAAAAAAATCATGTTTTAGTGTTTCCATAGTCTAAGAGCCATAGTTTTTTCAGTTTTTGGGCGATTATCTTGGGTAGGGTATGATTTTTGCGGGATGAGATGACGGTTTGATTGTTACAATTTTGGCGTACATGCGACTTTTTTGATCACTTTTATTACCTTTTTTGGGAAGTAAGGTGGGCAAAATTTCAATTTCATCATAGTTTTTAATTTTTTATTTTTATGGTGTTCACCGTTCGGGTAAAGTAACATGACCGTTTTATAGATCAGGTCGTTACGGACGCGGCGATACCAAACATGTGTAGGGAATTTTATTTTTTTCATTTTTTATCAGTGATAAATGTGTTTTTTGATTTTTACTTTTTTTTCACTTTTATTCACTTTTTTTTGACCCAGACCCACTTGGTTCTTGAAGATCCAGTGGGTCTGATGTCTGTATAATACAGTACAGTACAATATATATTGTACTGCACTGTATTTTACTTACACTGAACAGATCTATGCCTTTTAGCACAGATCTGTTCAGCACCATGAACAGCAGGACGCCTGAGAGGCGTCCTGTTGCCATGGGAACCTTCCCCGTCTGCTCAGTTCTGGTCAGAACTTCGCAGACGGGGAAGGGTAAGGAGGGGATCTCTCGGGGGGCTGTCTGGGGGCTCTCTCCCTCTCCATCGGGGGGCTGCAAAGGCACAGCAGCCCCCCGATGGGAGAGGGAGGGAGCTCCCTGCGCTGTTAACCTTTTCCATACAGCGGTCCGTACGGACCGCTGTATGGAAAGGGTTAAACGGCTGACATCGCATCGCAGATGTCAGCCGTTTATACCAGGGTGCCAGCAATGTGCTGGCACCCTGGTATACCCACTAGAAACCAACGATTATACAAGAGGAGGCGGGCGGGGGATCCCGCACCGCCCACAACCCTCCCCCTGCACCTCCCGCCACCATAAAATCAGGGGGGGGGGGTGAATAAAACGTTTTTTTAGGCATATAAAGTTTCTGATCCCCGCGGTCCAGAAACTGCAGAAATCGCAGCAAACCGCAGGTCTGAATTGACCTGCGGTTTGCCGCGATCGCCGACATGGGGGGGGTCACGGGACCCCCCCGCGCATTTAGCCTAGGTGCCTGTTCAATGATTTGAGCAGGCACCGGGTCCCGATCACTGCCACCCGCACGGCAGTGATCGAAAATACACAGGGCGTACATGTACGCCCTGTGTCCTTAAGTACCAGGGCACAAGGGCGTACCTGTACGCCCTATGTCCTTAAGAGGTTAAAGGACCTGCTGAGATCATTTCAGTAATAGTCTTGTTAACTCAGGTGAGAATGTTGACGAGCACAAGGCTGGAGATCATCATATCAGGCTGATTGGGTTAAAATGGCAGACTTGACATGTTAAAAGGAGGGTGATGCTTGAAATCATTGTTCTTCCATTGTTAACCATGGTGACCTGCAAAGAAACGTGTGCAGCCATCATTGCGTTGCATAAAAATGGCTTCACAGGCAAGGATATTGTGGCTACTAAGATTGCACCTCAATCAACAATTTATAGGATCATCAAGAACTTCAAGGAAAGAGGTTCAATTCTTGTTAAGAAGGCTTCAGGGCGTCCAAGAAAGTCCAGCAAGCGCCAGGATCGTCTCCTAAAGAGGATTCAGCTGTGGGATCGGAGTGCCACCAGTGCAGAGCTTGCTCAGGAATGGCAGCAGGCAGGTGTGAGCGCATCTGCACGCACAGTGAGGCGAAGACTTTTGGAAGATGGCCTGGTGTCAAGAAGGGCAGCAAAGAAGCCACTTCTCTCCAAAAAAAACATCAGGGACAGATTAATCTTCTGCAGAAAGTATGGTGAATGGACTGCTGAGGACTGGGGCAAAGTCATTGTAACAGACCCTTTTATATTATTTTATGTTCCACTGTCTGTATACCCCCTTTCCCCTTCCCCACTTTCCTGTTCCATTGTTTCCCAAGATCAGGGCGGTGTCCCAGGAACACTGACAAACATGTTTAAACTAGCTGCAGTGTCCCCCCTTAACCTCCCATCAGCCCTTGCTATTGTCTGACCCCACCTTTTCTTGTACCATAGTAATCTATGTATTGTATGCAAATGAGGCTGTTGGGGGTTTGAAACCAGGTGCGCATGCCTAGAAAAGTCAGTTGACTCCCAAACTGTGTGTGTCGTCCAGTTACTGGGGAAATTGTCTCTTGGATATTGACCTGCTTCTTCAGCTACAAGGGGATTTAAGTGGAGATATTGATGGTATACCTTGAAGCTCCGCAATAATTGGTGGCAAGCGGCGGGATACAAGCCTTGCAGCAGAACAAAACAGCAGCGGTACGTGCAGATAACAGGTCGTTTAATGGAACTGTGAATGGAGACGAACTATGCTGGATTAAAACGGACAACATTAAAGCAATTTCTGGAAGCGAGAGGGCAGATAGCCAGTAATAAAACGAAGGCCGTACTAATTGTTGAACTGACCGAAGGAGACCGGGCACACAGTATGGCTACAGAAACCAGAGAGTCAGAGTTCGACAGAGAGGTGAAACGCATGCTAGCATTTTATGGAGAGAATCCCTCCATAGAGCTGGTACAGGCCACCATGAACCAGGTGGATAGCTTGATCACTGCAAGGGAAGAGAGAGAGAACCAACTCCGGATAGCAGAAAGTGGGGAAGGGGAAAGGGGGTATACAGACTGTGGAACATAAAATAATATAAAAGGGTCCATCTGTTACAGTCATATTCTCCGATGAAGCCTCTTTCCGATTGTTTGGGGCATCTGGAAAAAGGCTTGTACGGAGAAGAAAGGGTGAGCGCTACCATCAGTCCTGTGTCATGCCAATAGTTAAGCATCCTGAGACCATTCATGTGTGGGGTTGCTTCTCATCCAAGGGAGTCGGCTCACTCACAATTTTGCCCAAAAACACAGCCATGAATAAAGAATGGTACCAAAACACCCTCCAACAGCAACTTCTTGGTACCAAAACACACAATCCAACAACAGTTTGGTGAAGAACAATGCATTTTCCAGCACGATGGAGCACCGTGCCATAAGGCAAAAGTGATAACTAAGTGGCTCGGGGACCAAAACGTTGACATTTTGGGTCCATGGCCTGGAAACTCCCCAGATCTTAATCCCATTGAGAACTTGTGGTCAATCCTCAAGAGGCGGGTGGACAAACAAAAACCCACTAATTCTGACAAACTCCAAGAAGTGATTATGAAAGAATGGGTTGCTATCAGTCAGGAATTGGCCCAGAAGTTGATTGAGAGCATGCCCAGTCGAATTGCAGAGGTCCTGAAAAAGAAGGGCCAACACTGCAAATACTGACTCTTTGCATAAATGTCATGTAATTGTCGATAAAAGCCTTTGAAACGTATGAAGTGCATGTAATTATATTTCACTACATCACAGAAACAACTGAAACAAAGATCTAAAAGCAGTTTAGCAGCAAACTTTGTGAAAACTAATATTTGTGTCATTCTCAAAACTTTTGGCCACGACTGTACATGCATTAGGCTATGTTCACATTGAGTTTTTATACAGCTGATTTTGACACTTTTTCTGCTTCGAATGAGTATCAAAACACACCTCACTGATTTAAATGTAAGTCAATACTAATAAAAAAAAAAAAACAAGCTGAAAATAAAAGGATCCTAATGTATGCTCAATTAGAATTAGTGCTGAAAATCTTACAAGCAATTGGATGTAGAAAAAAACTATAAAAAAACTGCACATATGAAAATCTGCTCTGAAATCAGTTAATTTTGGAGACAGATTCAGTGTCTGATTTTGTGCTTGTTTTACACTATATAAACGTATTATACAGCCATGCATATTAGGCCATATTGCATACGTGTAAGCTTTGGGGCACATTTATTAAGACCGGCATTTAAGACGCTGGTCTTAATAAAGCCCAAAACTGGTGGTGGATCTACCAAAGTTATGAAGAGGCGCAGGCCTCTCCATAACTTCGGCGCATCCACCGCCAGTTTAAAATGTAATACAGCTTCCTAGCTGCCTTACATTTAGACCATTGTGTACTGTCCACATTTTTTAAATCAACAAAGAGAGCTGGTACCACAAAATACCCAAATATCAAAATTTATTCGTTGGACATAAAAAACATACATACACATGTACAGACACGTGGAAACAGTATAAAGTGCCTGCATCGGCAGCTCATGAACAATCCAATGATATCGCATATAACATGAGGTCCTACGACTTCCTACGACTCAACATCCTATACATCAGGAATATAAATATCTATCATGCAGACCCAGATGTATAATGCAAGTCTAGCGGGTATGAGTGACTAGCTTTCTATCATATAAATGTATAATGTCGATCAGATGTGCGACACATTCGCAATCAAGATACAATGCCGGAAAGCATGCTAAGCAAGTCTGGATCTCTCTTACACGATGGATTGTTATAAAGAGCAACAAGCCAGTTCCTGAAATTTCTTCCCTACTAGATATTCTACAATCAACTGTGAGTGGCATTACTGTAAAGTGAAAACCTTTAGGAACCACAGCATGGGTTGCCTTGACTGAACAGCGGCATGTAAGCCTTACATCACCAAGCACAATGCCAATTGTCAACTGGAGTGGTGTAAAGCACGCCACCACTGGACTCTGGAGCAGTAGAAATGTGTTCTCTGGAATGGTGAATCACACTTTTCTATCTCACAGTCTGATGGATAAGTCTGTTTATGGTGGATGCAAGGAGAACGTTACCTACCTGATCACAGTGCCAACTTTAAAATGTGGTGAAGGAAAGATAATACTATAAGATTCTTTTCAGGGGTTGGCCTAGATCCCCTTCTTCCATTAAAGTGAAAACTTAATGCTTCAGAATACCAAGACATTTTGGACAACTGTATGCTTTCCATCTAGATCTTTTTCCCCTACATGTGATTTTGCACCCATTCTTTCCGATACAGATATCGGTTGTCCTTACTGCCTCATTTTATTTCCTCTCATAGTAATACACATATCTCTGCATCACTGATTATCCATTTCTCTCCCTACTTTACACCCATCCAATACATCTCATTTTCTATAACATGTATCCATATATCCATTATTCCACCGATATGGGCCCGATATACTCTTGATTCAAATATAAGATCCCAGTTGCTATTATTAGCTCTTTATATGCAGTGATTCCTACTGGTTTTCCCTAGTTGACTGCACTTTAATCATATGCCCATTTACTTTATAGGTGTCATAGCTGTACTGTCTACACCGGAGATTTGTATCCTTTTATAGTTAATCCTTTTATAGTTGATCCCTATATAGTTGATCCCTATATAGTTTATGATATTATATACCGCTCCTTTCCTCCCCCCTTTTCCATTCCTTTCTCCTTTTTCCCAACATCGATCATGTGTCTATATGGGTCCCAGTAATCTTAGTGCATAATATCACTTATTTTCTGCCTGTGGAACGCTCATGGAACGCACTTCCTGCCTGTGGAACGCTGATGGAACACATCACATACATCAGCGTCACTTCCTGTCTGTGAACCGCAGTTGGAACGCACCACTTCCGGTTTCGCGATACCGGACGTGCCGTCCTCTCCCAGCTATCGGGCCTACATATACACCACCTCAGCTGCAATATGGCGCGCTTCTGTCCACTGCATGCATCGGCACGCTACCCGTATCCACAGCGCAGCATTTACTGGCTCCTTCCTCCAGAGCGGAGATGGTAAGTTCCGCCCCTAGGTCTCATTTTCTGCATTGATTGTCCTTTCTTTTTGTGGCTCTATTTGCATCTCCTGCTGATTGTCTACTTATATGATGATACCCCTGATTCCCATATTTAGGGACATAGATATGGGTGTCGCCCCTGGACTTTTCTTTACTACTTGGACCCTTATTTTACCATTCCCTATCCGGCTTCATTGTATGATAATTAGTGATGTACCTGTGAGATATGACTAACTTTCTTAACTACGCTTCATAAGATGTGATTCTTCAACCTACACTTGGACTTTTTATCAATACCTTGAGAGACCTTTTGTCTCTATGTGCATTGATGCCCACCTTATTTGTATTTATGTATATTTGACGTCTATTACCATGTCATTTTGTTGATTTGACTATACATCCATTGATTGTATTTTTCTGTACTTACACAGTTTGAAAAAGGCTATTTCAGCCAAAACGTCACACAAAGTGTAACTTTGCCGCACCATAATAAATACCAAGAATACCAACGCAACCTTGCTGGAATTTTTTTGATTAATCATACGTACGGGGTGGGATCCACGCAGCACCATCTAGTGTGCCACACTGGTTTATTACACCACCGGACAACTGTATGCGTCAGACTTTGTGGGAATAGTTTGGGAAAGGTCCTTTTAAATTCCAGCATAACTGTTTACCAAAGGTAAGGTCCATAAAGGCATGGTTGGGCAGATTAGGTGTGGAAGAACTTGACTGGTCCACACAGAGCCCTGACCTCAACCTCATTGAGCATCTTTAGGATGAACTAGATTGCTAGCCAGGCCTTCTCATCCAACATCAATGTCTGACCTCATAAATGCTCTTCAGAATGAATGGGTGAAAATTGGTGTTTTTACTGCAAAGGGGTGTGTGTGGGGTGGGTGGGTGGGTGGCTGGGTGTTTCTACTTCATATTAATGCCTATGGATTCAGAATGGAATGTCATATAAGCTCCTGTAGGTATAATGTGTAGGTGTCCCAATACTTTTGTCTATATAATGTATATATGGCTATGGGTAAACAGATTGTAGTCAGTGGTAACAAACAGCCTCTTTAAAAACACACTGCACTGTCAGTTTAAAAAAATATATAAAACATGGTCCAAAACTATCCCTTTGGCAGATGCCTTCTTTACTGTCTTTACTCATTTTTGAGAAATTCAAGAGAAATTCAAGCTCATCAGGCTTTTAAGAATTAGAGGACAAAACCTAAGACACTGTGGAAGAACAGATGATTATGACATAAAGGAATAAATATGTCCAGTCTGCTTTTGGCGGAGCAGTTGCTTTTGACATATAAACAATAAAAACACTCACAACCTTCACAAAAATATGGACCTACATCCGGGTGTTTTGGGGAATTTGCAACAACTGGAAATAGCCATGATTTCTAAAGTTCTTATGCTATGGCCACTGTAGACTACCGGATGTTCTGTAGAAATCACTTATCAGCTTGTGATGTATACACTGGGGAAATGGTCTGCAATTACCTCATTATCATCAGTGGGCAGGATTTCAATGAAAAGTAACTCTTATTATAAAGCTGGGGGGTGATAACACAGGAATACTCCATGGACAATCGGTGATGAACGCAGCTCACCTCTCCTAAAGTTACTATTACATAGCAGACAGCCATATTTCCCGATCCTCACATACATACAGGGCTGTGGAGTCGGTAGATAAATGCTCCGACTCCAACTCCTCAGTTTTTGGTACTTCCGACTCCTCTGTATTTAATATGCGAATGTATTTTATACATTCCTTGAAGGAAAGAAAGGCAACATACATGTCATTGCCACAGAACTACTGGCTAGGAAGCTGCTGCCTTCTCCTTTGTGTGCTGATCTTCTGCTGAAGATAGGGCAGTGGGAGGAAGGGGCATTTATTGTAAAACCTGATTTCCCTAGTAGAATCCCATAGTCATGTTTAAAGTTTAAGCTAACAATCTGAGTTTACAAGTTTTTATAGCCTTAGCTGAATGACAGCAGTTTTTCAAATGGTTTACAGCTTCAGTCTTGAACTATTGACTATCCATTCCCGTCACTTATACAAGTGTCTCTAGTCCTGCAAAAAACATATTTACTTAATCAGTTATCAGTGAGAGGCTAGGTTAACCATGGGCGTTGTGTTCCCTGTAACAGCGTAACACAACACAATGAAAAGTATAAGTATTGCCGCTCCTTAACTGTGCGTTGCGTGCCATATAGTGAAGCATATGAAAAGCATGCTTCTTCATGGTCACTTAACGTGTTCGTTTTGCGGTAACGTGACGCACTGCATGCATTGGCCTTTATTCTTACAGTAGAGAAGTACCGTATTTTCGCAAAAGTGGGGGGAAAATAGCAGTGCGTCTTATGGGGCGATCGCTGCGACCGTCCGGTGAATAGGCTGACAGGGAGGAGGGGAAGGGCCGGCATCTGTTTCTGTAATGGCAGCGGGGCTTGATGCAGTCACTGTATTATACTACACCGGGCCCCGCTGACTGTAGTATACGGTAATCATATCTAACTTGTGGGTATTGTTAAAGTATTCCAATCATCTTAAATCTAGCGCTGTACTACTTACTACTAACTTCTTGGCAGTCAGGAGGCCGGGTGGGCGCTCGTAGCGTAGCTCACTACGTCACGCGCCTGCTCCGCCCACTTTATGAATGAAGCAGGCACCGGGCCCCGCTGCCATTACAGAAACAGATGCCGGCCCCCATTCACTACACAGGGACACTGTTATGGGGGGGGGGGGGGGGGGGATCTGTGGATGACACATAAGATAAGATGCTATATATGTGTCATCCACAGATGGCCCCACAATGATCCTCCATAACAGTGCCATCCACAGATGCCCCCATAACAGTGCCATCCACAGATGCCCCCATAACAGTGCCATCCACAGATGCCCCCATAACAGTGCCATCCACAGATGCCCCCATAACAGTGCCATCCACAGATGCCCCCATACCAGTGCCATCCACAGATGCCCCCATAACAGTGCCATCCACAGATGCCCCATAATAGTGTCATCCACAGACCACCATTAGTTCAAAACCCCACCAAAAGCACACCTTTTGGTTCAAATATTTTTTTTTTCTTATTTTCCTCCTCAAAAACCTAGGTGCGTCTTATGGGCAGGTGCTTCCTATAGGGCGAAAAATATGAAAATATTGAATATGATCATGACAAACATTTCCAGCATTGCCTGCATACAGGTTATATTGTCCTGAAAATATGTGACTTAGGGCTCATGCACACGGCCGTTGTGCGGCTGTTCCGTGCATTGGGGACCGCAATTTGCGGTCCTCAATGCACGGGCAATATCTGTGCGGCCGCCGGGACGGATTGAGACCCATTCAACTTGAATGGGTCAGTGATCCGTCTGCACAGTAAAAAAATAAAACAGGTTACATTTTTTTGCGGTGTGGAGGCACGGGCAGAAACTCTGTAGTGCTTCCGATCCGTGCTTCCGTTCCGCACCGCACTGCATCTCCCGGATTGAGTACCCATTCAAGTGAATGGGTCCGGATCCGTGATGCGGGGTGCACACGGCCGGTGCCCGTGTATTGCGGACCCACTGTATGCGGGCCATATTGCCGGGCCATGGCCGTGTGCATGAGCCCTTAATCCTAGTAAATGCAGTAGTTGATGAACATCTAAGTGAACATCTTAGAAGCATGATGCTCCATTTACACTATTCAATTCCATGCCACATCTAATCTACTTGTTCTTATTGGAGTTTCCAGTTGTCATTGAAGATCAATAAACCAGCTGTCACCTAACTTGACAGTATAGAAATAAAAGCTGCATATGATCACCTAAGTGATGACCATTTGGCCATCAAGTAGTCAATGACAGGAGGTATAGAGCTGCTACAAGCCAATAAGCTTACTGCATTTTTGTTATAGTGATGTAGCTATAGTGTCTGCATCAATTATGGGGGCACTCCAGCCCTGGTTCACCGGATGGAACCTAACCCTTCACTTAAGAGGATAGCTGTACTATAAAATGGTATGTGGGCACTAGAACAGATTTTGAATTGGAGCCCAGAGATTCCAAGCTATTACAATTAAACACTAGGGACTAGGCTCTGTAGACCCTTTGGGACACACTTCTAAAAAAGCAGCAGGCGTGGACCCATTGCGCAATTGAACAGATTTGACTTGGGGCTACTCTTGAGAATGCTGTCCAAGGGCTCCCTTTGCGCCTCTTGGTGGTCCCCTGTTTTATTATCTGAACTTTGCTTTAGGACAAGTCTCCATTCAGTGGCTGCTGACCTAGGATGGTCAAGAGATACCGATCCTTGGCACCGAAGGACAGGCAGAGTCAGAGGGTAAGCCAAGTTCAAAACAGGTGGAGTTCATGAAATATGTTAAAACAGGCAATAGGTCAGAGTAGGTGGAACAAGATTGACATGGTTGTCAGGTAGAGTTCAGGACAGGTGACACAAGATCACTATGATAATACGGTAATTAATTAAACCTTTTTGTGAATTGGGACATTTAAACTTGCTTTTTTTTATTTATTCCAATTTAAATCTAGTAGGAGTCTAGTAGGTTCATTTTTTGCCGACTCGACTCCAGGTACCCAAAATTGCCTCCGACTCAGACTCCTCGACTCCGACTCCACAGCCCTGCATACATATACACACTCGACTTGGCTGAGCATGTATATGTCATGAAATGGGAGAGGGGAGAAAGCTGCTGAAAGACTCCTCTGACAGTGTATCCAGCGTGCCTCATCCTTATCTCCTCAGACATCAGGCCACCATGCACATTAGATGGTAATGTAGGTTCAGCAGATACACATTTAGGGGGAGATTTATTAAACTGGTGTAAAGTAGAAATGGCTTAGTTGCCCATAGCAACCAATCAGATTTCACCTTTCATTTTCCAAAGGAGCTGTGAAAAATGAAAGGTGGAATCTGATTGGTTGCTATGGGCAACTAAGCCAGTTCTACTTTACACCCGTTTGATAAATCTTCCCATTAATGTCCATGGCCAGCTTTACAAGGCTGTACAGTAACATATTTAGTAAACTGAAAAAATACATCAACTTCAACCACATGACATTGACCAATTTTCTGGAGAGTGAAAATAATTTCATGTTTTATGTTATATTTTTATCTACTGGAAAAATAAAGTGATTCATTCATATTAAGCATTTGGTCAATTTTCTGAAAACAGGTACATACACCTACTTCTTTATCAGTCTTGAGGACATGAAAACTAGTGCAGAGCAGAGAAATTACTCATTGTTACCAACCCGATTGCAGCTCATATAATTCTGCCTGGTTTAGTGTTAACCCCTAATGCAGTGATTTTTTTATCTTTTAATTTTTTACTCCCTGTCTTCCTGAAGCCATAACTATTTCAGGTTTCTGTTCACATAACGGTGTTAGGGCTTGTTTTATGTGGGACAAGTTGTTTTTTCTAATAGCACTGTTAATATTACTACTGCATACAATGAAGTGGGAAGCTGGAAAAATTGTAAATGGGGTGGAATTGGAAAAAAAAAGTGTAACTCTGCCATTATTTTATTTTTATGATGTTTCCTATACAGTAAAAATTATGTGTTATCTTGTCTTGATTCTGTGGGTCAGTACTATTACAGCGATACCACATTTTTATAGTTTTTTTCCTTGTGTTTTAATACTTAAAAAAAATTAAAATAACATTTTGTTCTTTAAATCGCCATATTCAGACCCCCCCCCCCCCCAATTTTTTTTATATTTATGTTTATGGAGTGGGGTGTGTATGACTTTTTGATCACTTTTTATTAAATTTGTTTGGGAAATGAAACGGCCAAAAAAATCAAATCAGATTTTTTTTTCTTACACCGTTAATCGTAGGGGATAAATACTTTTAATAGTTCAGGCATTTTGAGAAGCAACAATGCTAATGATGTTTATATTTTTTTGGGGCTAATTTTAATTGAAAAATTGGGAGAGGGGGTGATTTTGAATTTTTACATATTTGAAAAAACTTTTTTCCCTTTTTTACATTTTATTTTTAGTCCCTCTAGAGAACTTTAACGCGCAGTCATCTGATCACTTCTCCCATAGATTGCAATTTTTTACCAATGCAGTCTATGGGGGAATCGTTGCCTTCCAGTAAAGGCCTAATAGGAACCTTCCTATGGCAGCCCTCTGACCCTTCAGAAGACCTGAGACTGCCATAACAACTCAGGATAGGTCATCAAAATCTAAAAATATAAAGCAAAAAAAAAAAACTTGCCATGTAAATTACCAATGGGAGGTGGATTGTAAATGTTTCAGTGTGGATGTTAGGTGTCGAATTTGCACCAAACTGCAAGCGAAAAAAAAACCTCACATTGTGTAAACTCACCATATAAAACTTCCCACTCATTGCTGAGTTTGTAGATCCCCATTATGTGCTATGGAAAGAATGAGTGCACTGATGGTCTTCTTTAGTGTCTCATGTTTATATCCACACAAATATCATAAGGGCATCCATTAATAGATACTGTGCATATTAATGGGAATTTTATTTGTACAGGGTAATTAACATTTACGTTTGTCTCCCGCTACTAAGTCCCATGTATATTTGCTCATGGTATTTGCTTATCAGTGCATCCTTGCCTAAATGCTTTCCATCTGTAAGAGCAATCTGAAGTAGGTTCTCTGCTAAAATCAATGTAATGTATTTACTAAGCTGTCTTTCATACAGCGCAGTAGAATGGTGATGGTGCTTACACAGCACAGTAATGATTTATGAGGTCTCTATACACAGCCTGTATTGTCCCAGCTATTATCAGAGTGAATGAAAATAATATTTACTAAAGCAGTTATGTGTCATTTTTAAATGTTAAGTGTTACATATGAATTATTAACAGGACAAAGAAATCGAAGTGATGGAAACATGGAACCTGGTTATTGGACAGTGCTGGAGTAATGGATGATATAAATCTATGGGCTAAAGGTGGTATTTTTAGAGAAAAATGATTGCTAATGTGGTTACATAAATTTTGTTCAATTTCTTAAATCTGAACCATTGAAATATCATTAACACTCCCAACAGGTTCAAAAATGATACTCAAAAATATGAAAATATTGAATATGATCATGACAAACATTTCAAGCATTGCCTGCATACAGGTTATTTTGTCCTGAAAATATGTGACTTAGGGCTCATGCACACGGCCGTTGTGTGGCTGTTCCGTGCATTGGGGACCGCAATTTGCGGTCCCCAATGCACGGGCAACATCTGTGCGGCCGCCGGGACGGATTGAGACCCATTCAACTTGAATGGGTCAGTGATCCGTCCGCACAGTAAAAAAATAAAACATGTTCAATTTTTTTGCAGTGTGGAGGCACGGGCAGAAACTCTGTAGTGCTTCAGATCCGTGCTTCGGTTCCGCACCGCACTGCATCTCCCGGATTGAGGACCCATTCAAGTGAATGGGTCCGCATTCGTGATGCGGGGTGCACACGGCCGGTGCCCGTGTATTGCGGACCCACTGTATGCGGGCCATATTGCCAGGCAACGGCCGTGTGCATCAGCCCTTAATCCTAGTAAATGCAGTAGTTGATGAACATCTAAGTGAACATCTTAGAAGCATGATGCTCCATTTATACTATTCAATTCCATGCCACATCTAATCTACTTGTTCTTATTGGAGTTTCCAGTTGTCATTGAAGATCAATAAACCAGCTGTCACCTAACTTGACAGTATAGAAATAAAAGCTGCACATGATCACCTAAGTGATGACCTTTGGCCATCAAGTAGTCAATGACAGGAGGTATAGAGCTGCTACAAGCAAATAAACTTACTGCATTTTTGTTATAGTGATGTAGCTATAGTGTCTGCATCAATTATGGGGGCACTCCAGCTCTGGTTCACCGGATGGAACCTAACCCTTCACTTAAGAGGATAGCTGTACTATAAAATGGTATGTGGGCACTAGAACAGATTTTGAATTGGAGCCCAGAGATTCCAAGCTATTACAATTAAACACTAGGGACTAGGCTCTGTAGACCCTTTGGGACACACTTCTAAAAAAGCAGCAGGCGTGGACCCATTGCGCAATTGAACAGATTTGACTTGGGGCTACTCTTGAGAATGCTGTCCAAGGGCTCCCCTTGCACCTCTTGGTGGTCCCCTGTTTTATTATCTGAACTTTGCTTTAGGACTAGTCTCCATTCAGTGGCTGCTGACCTAGGATGGTCAAGAGATACCGATGCTTGGCACCGAAGGACAGGCAGAGTCAGAGGGTAAGCTAAGTTCAAAACAGGTGGAGTTCATGAAATATGTTAAAACAGGCAATAGGTCAGAGTAGGTGGAACAAGATTGACATGGTTGTCAGGTAGAGTTCAGGACAGGTGACACAAGATCACTATGATAATCAGGTAGAGGATCAAACCTTTGTCAGAAAGCGCCATAACAGTATACCTTTGCATTACAGAAGTGGTCCATGTGCCTTTCGCATTTTTTTTGTGGAACCATTGACTTCAGGTCCGTGGTCTGCATTTTGTGGGCAGATAGACCTATGGATGCAGAAAGCACACGGAAGAATAGAACATGTCCTATACTTGGATGCAAAATGCCTACCACAGAACCTTTAAAGTCAATGGGTCCACAAAAAAAAATGCAGATGCAACACAGACAGTATCCGTATTTTGCGGATCCGCAATTTGCGGAGCGCAAAATACATTCGGTTGGCTCCATGAGGCCTTATGCATATGTCATAAAGGTCGATCATTGAAATACTACCTTGAACTGCTGTCAAATCCTTGCTCAAAAATGTAAATAAAAGTCATTTGGAATTACTTTGAATGAGGAACAAATAACATTCAAATATCCAGGTCTCTTAGTGATGAAGCTTTCTGTTTCATCTGAAAAACTAAGACTTGCCCTTGGTTTTTTGGCAGTCTCTTCATGTTGTTATTTTAAATAAATTATATTAAAACCAAGAACCACAGCTTTCAAATTATATGAAGCTTAATATTCTAGGTGCTATACTTATAGTGAGGCAGTGCTCTTCTGAATTCGGTATACAGGGAGTGCAGAATTATTAGGCAAGTTATATTTTTGAGGATTAATTTTATTATTGAACAACAACCATGTTCTCAATGAACCCAAAAAACTCATTAATATCAAAGCTGAATATTTTTGGAAGTAGTTTTTAGTTTGTTTTTAGTTTTAGCTATTTTAGGGGGAAATCTGTGTGTGCAGGTGACTATTACTGTGCATAATTATTAGGCAACTTAACAAAAAACAAATATATACCCATTTCAATTATTTATTTTTACCAGTGAAACCAATATAACATCTCAACATTCACAAATATACATTTCTGACATTCAAAAACAAATCAGTGACCAATATAGCCACCTTTCTTTGCAAGGACACTCAAAAGCCTGCCATCCATGGATTCTGTCAGTGTTTTGATCTGTTCACCATCAACATTGCGTGCAGCAGTAACCACAGCCTCCCAGACACTGTTCAGAGAGGTGTACTGTTTTCCCTCCTTGTAAATCTCACATTTGATGATGGACCACAGGTTCTCAATGGGGTTCAGATCAGGTGAACAAGGAGGCCATGTCATTAGATTTTCTTCTTTTATACCCTTTCTTGCCAGCCACGCTGTGGAGTACTTGGACGCGTGTGATGGAGCATTGTCCTGCATAAAAATCATGTTTTTCTTGAAGGATGCAGACTTCTTCCTGTACCACTGCTTGAAGAAGGTGTCTTCCAGAAACTAGCAGTAGGACTGGGAGTTGAGCTTGACTCCATCCTCAACCCGAAAAGGCCCCACAAGCTCATCTTTGATGATACCAACCCAAACCAGTACTCCACCTCCACCTTGCTGGCGTCTGAGTCGGACTGGAGCTCTCTGCCCTTTACCAATCCAGCCACGGGCCCATCCATCTGGCCCATCAAGACTCACTCTCATTTCATCAGTCCATAAAACCTTAGAAAAATCAGTCTTGAGATATTTCTTGGCCCAGTCTTGACGTTTCAGCTTGTGTGTCTTGTTCAGTGGTGGTCGTCTTTCAGCCTTTCTTACCTTGGCCATGTCTCTGAGTATTGCACACCTTGTGCTTTTGGGCATTCCAGTGATGTTGCAGCTCTGAAATATGGCCAAACTGGTGGCAAGTGGCATCTTGGCAGCTGCACGCTTGACTTTTCTCAGTTAATGGGCAGTTATTTTGCGCCTTGGTTTTTCCACACGCTTCTTGCGACCCTGTTGACTATTTTGAATGAAACGCTTGATTGTTCGATGATCACGCTTCAGAAGCTTTGCAATTTTAAGAGTGCTACATCCCTCTGCAAGATATCTCACTATTTTTGACTTTTCTGAGCCTGTCAAGTCCTTCTTTTGACCCATCTTGCCAAAGGAAAGGAAGTTGCCTAATAATTATGCACACCTAATATAGGGTGTTGATGTCATTAGACCACACCCCTTCTCATTACAGAGATGCACATCACCTAATATGCTTAATTGGTAGTAGGCTTTCGAGCCTATACAGCTTGGAGTAAGACAACATGCATAAAGAGGATGATGTGGTCAAAATACTCATTTGCCTAATAATTCTGCACGCAGTGTATGTGGTGAAAAAAGGGGGAAAGGCGCTCATAGGATAGTATGAAATTGTGAGGTAAATCAAACACGAAAGGTGCCAATTAATGTGCTCACCTTTGTGTGTCGTGCATTAGAGGCACCACACTCGTGAGATCAGTGGATCGGTGCTGCCGGTATCTCGGAATCCTCGTGAGTGGAGAGGCCAATTCTCAAGAGAAGGGATGTGAGGTTCAATGGGGGGAATGTACCAGGACAGTACACAACTGTGATACCTCTTGGCGCAAACACGACTCCAGTGGATATTTGTAGAATATTTTTTTATTTATGTATAGAGTGACAACGCGTTTCGGAGTGAATATACTCCTTTTTCAAGTCTGTGGGGTCCGTGCTAATGCAGATAGCGTAGCTTCTCACACGTGGATAGTCCAAGCTGTGAGATCCAAGCAGCTGCATAAATAAAAAAAGATTTCTAACAAAACTAGAACCAGCCCTGTGACTCATATAGATCCAGAGATCTGCCCATTCATTGCTTCAATTGTTCTAATTCTTTATCAGTCTGGCAGCAAAATGAGTATCCATTCTTGGGGATGTGTCCTTTCTGCAGCTCTTTTTGTCACAGCTCAGGGGTAGCCCTTTCTCATGAGGTGTGTCTTTTCTCCGTCCTGTAACTGTTGCAGTTTGCAGAGACATATTCTGCAGCTTCTCAAATGCCCTTACGTAGACTTCTCATCAGGGGGAGACCCCGGCTCTAGATAACTTAAGAAAAGTCATATCCTGGAACTTCCACACAGTGAGAGGCTAAACAGGAGAGGAGTATCCTCAGATCTGTATATTGGGCTCTCTTCATTTGAATGTGATTCTCCATCCACTTGTGTCTCCATACACAGTACAAGCTATTATCTCCATAGAAGAGAAGCAAAGTGAAAAGAAGGTGTTTCTACTGGCAGTCAAGTATATCATTCAGGCTTTTTTAACAGAAGACGTGGCTGGTGACAATTGAAGAATGGAACTGAGCATGCTTGACCATATTCATTCGGCTCAGTAGCAGGAGGTGCACATTAATGTACTTATTAAACAACAGGGGGCGCTACTGTAATGCAGAAAAGGGGATAGCTCACACCTTGAGCATTGTAACACTGAATACACTCCAAACATTTTTTTTGTTTTTCATGTTGAATATATTAATATAATATTTAATGTTCAACCAAACCCTTTAAGCAAAGACAGTTTATCTCAACTTTACAGAAGTTTAGGAAAGCTTTTCAGAGATCAACCTTAGCTTTGCTAAAATGTAACAATTCCTCAAGATTTGGTATCTCTTACATTTCAGAGGCTGAAATAAATTGAACTAAACTATATAATAGGTAATTCTGTCATGACAGTTTGGTATCTCAGGCTGGGCCCCAGTATAGTTTTTGCACGTTTTCTGAAATTGTGCCGCAATTGCGGATAATGGCATTGGTAGCATCTGTGGATCTCCATCCACTACATGATGAACAGAGCTGTGTAGTTCCTGAGAATAGGCGATCAATATCAAAATTCGGGACAACCCTTTAATAGCTTAATTAATTAACTCCAATTAATGTTGAACAATTGACCTGAATATTGTAGTATCTGCAGTATCAATGCCATCTAAACATTTCATTGTACTCACATTCACTGTAAAACACGTTGTCTCTTAAAGTGTACAGTCAAGGCAACCTTTAAAAATGAGATTAAGAGGACTGCACAGGATTCTCAGAAGTAGAAAAATGTCCTGACCCATTGCACAGGTTCTTTGGTTATGTCCTTATGGCTTCTACTTGGTAAATTGAAAAAATAATAACGAAGTTTACCCAAAAATGAGTTCACATGAATAAGACTTGATTGATTAAATATTCTTGTATTTCATTGTGCATTAAAATCCTTAGAAAGAAAGAAACTATAATCTTTATTATAGGCAATTACAAGCAATTGTAGATAGAATAAAATTAAAGGGGTTGCCCCAAGTAAAATATTCTACAGTTTTCAAAACAGCACCTGGACCTAAATACTTTTGTAATTGCATGTAATTAAAAAATGTTGTATAGTCACTGAGTTATTCAATAAAATGTATCTGTATAGCGCCACCTGCTGTTAGTGTTTTTTCTTATTTTTGTCCAGCTCACAAAGAAGGCTGCACATACTGTTTCATCCTTCAACTACCTCCTGAACTGTGATAGGGAGAGCATGGACACACCCCCTGAGCTTCAGCAGAAAAGACACTCCCCTTGAGCTGTTAGTTTGTTTTAAATCTAGCAGAGCAATGAATGGGAAGATCTCTGGATCCATGTGAGGTACAGGGCTGGTTCTAGCTTTGTTAGAAAGTGTCATGTAGTATATGATGTCTGATTTTCATTTTTTACATTAGTCATAGGATAACCCCTTTAAACCTATAAGCCATTCCCATGGAGCAAAAAAGGTGCTGAAAATATCTTCCATTTAAAGGACAGGACTAGAAAAACATGTAAGTATTTAAAAATAAACCACAACATTCTTAGGGGGAGGTTTATCAAGACAGGTGCTTTCTGTGCGGGTGGTCTTAATATCCCCTGCACTTCTGGAGAATGCGACTAATTTATAGTGAGATGCAGGCCTCCTCAGAAATTAGGGACATCCTCTGGCAGAAATCTAGGACAGCTCAGAGCTCCCATAGATTTCTGGCTTAATTTGCATCTTATGAAGATAAAGGTGTCTCGGCTGTTGGTCACGCCCCTTTCCTGCACTTTCCATGTCCCTTTTGAAAAAGTGTCGAGAGTGGCGTAAAAGGAGGCACTTGTGACTTTTTCAAAAAGTCACATTAAAAAAAGTCACAAACACGCAGCTTGAGACTTTTTAAAGCCACTTTTCTGGTGCAACGGGATCATAAATGTACTCCTTAAAGGGATTGTCTGGGTTCAGAGCTGAACCCGGACATACCCTTATTTTCACGCAGGTAGTCCCCCTGAGGCTAGCATCGGAGCATCTGATGCGCTCCCTTGCCCTGTGCTCCCTTGCCCTGTGCAAAAAATGCCTTTGCCCTGCGCGATTTAGCACAGGGCAAAGGAGAGCATCGGAGCATGAACTGCTCCGATGCTCAAGTCAGGGGGGCTGCCTGGGTGAAAATGGAGGTATGTCTGGGTTCAGCTCTGAACCCGGACAACCCCTTTAAGCCTCATTCACAAGTCAGTGTTTTGGTCAGTGATTTCCATCAGTGATTGTGAGCCAAAACCAGGATTGGAGCCTCCACAGACATAAGGTATAAGCGAAAGATCTGCTCCTCTTCTGTGTTTAGAGCCGCACCTGGTTTTGGTTTAAAATCACTGGTGTAAATCACTGATGTGTGAATGATGCATTAGATGTTTAAAGTGGTGAATTAATGCATCTTTGCTTTATTAATTATTCCAGCAGTATACATAAGGCCGACACTAGTGCTTCCATCCATCCTGAATCTTGGTCACGACTAGAGATGAGCGAATTTATAAAAATTTTCTGAAAAGATTCGATTTCTCCTAATTTATTTGTGGCGAATCGTGTTAAATCGCTATTTCCTGGCTGCAGAGAGGCTTTATAGTGGTGTAGAACACTGTACCTTGCAGTAACACGCATAGGGAGTCTGCTGTGGTAGTGAAACAATACTGTCAGTATGACATGCAGATGAAAGGCGTCGCTCTTAGAATCACTGCACACTTCACTTATTTGGGAAGTTATGGGGCCAAAATTGACCAAATAACTCAAGTGTGAACTCAGCGTTACAGGTCGATGTTAGCGTCAAGAAGAAGTGCACTCTTTTTACACCGTCTGCAGCCGATTCCACATAGATGTCTACAGAACCTGTTCTATTAAACGCTTATAGAAGTAGAACCACCCCAACAGAGGGGAGAGGGTGTCAGCAGTAAGTTTGTGTTGACGTCACTGATTATTTTGCCCTTCCTCTGATCCGTCAGAACAATAACCCCCAAAAAACGGATGCTGTCTGTTGAGCATCCGCCTTCACTCGGTCAGCATTTGGTCAGTAAACCATCAGTATTGCTGAAGCCAAAACAAACAGGAGTGCATCCGAAACAGAGATGACACGTGAATGGAATATTTGCATGTCTTCTGTGTTTTGTACCCACTCCTGCTTTTGGCTACCAAATCATAAGCCAATTCTGATGCAAAATAGGGACCATGTCATACAAGCCTTACAGCTTACACAGACAGGATCCATTGTGTGTCTCATTTTTCCTTCCTTCTGACATATCAGAAGAAGGGTCAAATAAATGATGATGTCAACCAGGCCAAAAAGGCAAAATAGTGGCCCAGTCATGGAGTGGGGAGGGTGCGTACACACACCAGCCTGCGCCTCGAAGACGCAGGCTGGTGTGTGTACGCAGGCGCGATCTAACGGCACGGCGGGGCGCAGGCGCAGAAGATTGGGCATGAACGATGCCCGGAGGATTGAATTGCGCAGGCTCGGGACTGGGGAGAGTTCTAGCCGCCGCCCAGCGAAGTGAATAATGATGAGCTGGGCGGGGCTTAAGAACGGCAGTTGGGAAGGCTGGCTGGGCGCATTTTCACATGAAACGCCGCCCCTTGGGCAGATTGCTGACAGGAGAAGCAGGTTATAAAACTTTATATTTCGCTCTTTATAAGGTGGACAGGGGGGATACTTATATGCTTTTAAAAGACTGTATAAGACCTGTAATGAGATATATCTAACTATATATGCTGTTTTGGCCTGTCAGTGTCCCTTTAAGGAGGGTATGCTTTGTGGTTTACCGAGTGGCTGAAGTGCATGCAAAGTTTCCTGGCCATTTTTTATTTTTTTATTATATTTTTATTGTAAATTTTCACAATATAACAGGGAATAACAACGTTTCAAGGTATAGGCTCGCAGGCCGCACCGGAGTACAAATGAGCATAGAGTGGATACAAATTAGATTCCAGTATAATGCACAGTACACGAGTTAGGATACAAATCAATTTCTATCATCAGTGAGAAGGTATCCTATACATAAGACATTTGTGAGGCTTGGAAATCCAGGCCTAAACCGGGCATTGAGACCATAAGGGGAGGTATTGTAATCTATTGTTTGGGGTGTGAAGTTATCAGAGCGGGCATATTGCAAGATGCATGTTTGTGTAAAATAGTTACAGAAGTCACTGAAGTTACAAAGGTATCCCAGCTGAATTGAGTTCCGGAAGATAAGCTAAGATTTAGGAGATCTGTATTCAGACCATAATGACCATTTTTTGAGGAAGGTCAGATGTGTGCGAGATTCCTAAGAAGATAGTTCCTCGAACCTGTGGATCTGATCAATTTTTTGAATCCATTGGTCTAGGGATGGCACAGTAGTCAGGAGCCAAAATTTAGGGAGTTGAAGACGAGCCGCCAAAATCATCTGTGTAAATATAAATGGAGGTTTGGCATTCGCCTTTTCTTGAGTAAAAGAGAGAAGGGCAATTTGCGAGAGGGTTGGATCATTGTACCACAAACACTATTAGCAATAGAAAAAATTTCACGCCACCATTTTTGGATGAGAGGGCATGCCCACCAAATATGTAGGAAGGTTCCTCTCTCTTCAAGGCACCTCCAGCACACGTCAGAAGCGGATCCAGCAAATCTCGATATCTTATCTGGCGTATTGTACCATCTTGTCAGTATTTTGTAGCTATTTTCCTGGATTCTGACGCAGCGGGAGGCTCCATGTGGGGAATCGAGTAATTTAGGCAAGGTTTCAAGAGGAAATGTGGTATTTAGATCTGATTCCCATTGCATAACAAAGGGTGGTTTAGCCATCATAGAGGGTAGTCGCAGTTTGCTGTATATCCGTGAGATGAGTTTTTTGGGTAATGTTTGTAGGGAAATCATAGCTTCTAGCCAAACTAAGGGGCGAAGGAGATCTCCTACTATAATATGTTGTTTTAGATAGGCCCTAAGGTAGGCAACTGAAATAAAATCTTGTGGGTGGGGGTTAAGCAGTGTATTTGTGTCCCTTGAGTCCATCCATATTCCAGTAGGAAGAGCTAGAGAGATTATTGGGGTTGAAGAAGACAATAGTCCTACTGAGGTGGATTCTCTTAATGTGAGAGGGCCTGTGTTTAGAACATCCGCTACCGTCAATAAAGGCGAAGGAAAGGGGATAGAACAATGTGTGGAGGATAGCCATTTCCATGCTTCCAATGTGGCTCAGACAATCGGGTAATGAGACATATGGCTAGAAAAGACCGTCTCCTGACCTAAGAGAAGTGCTCTAGCTGGTCCCTTCAGTATATCTAGTTCTATCCGGACCACAGCGGAAGGCGGAGAAGCGCTTAGCCAAGCTAATGAATGTGATAAAAGAATGGCCTTCCCATACAGCTCGGGGCTCGGTAAACCTATTCCCCCAGCGTGTCTAGGTCTAGTAAGAAGATTGGAAGAAAGTCGCGCCTTCTTCCCGTTCCAGATGAAGGACCTAAATTTTTTCATAATCAAGTCATAATAGTGTTTGGGGACAGGAATGGGGAGAACTTGCTGTAAATATGTGAGTCTGGGAAGTATTAGGGAGGAAAGAAGGTTTTTCCGGCCAAACCAAGACAGAATTGGGTTGGATTTGGCCAAGTTGTCTATAGATTCGAAAATAGACTCTTTCAGGGGAACATAGTTGAGAGAAAAGTTCCGTTATTTCTGGGCTAATTTTGACCCCTAAGTATGTAATATTGGGAGAGGACCAATTGAATGGGGAATCTATCATTAAAAGGCTTTTGGATGCCCGGGAAATACCCCTGCATAGGACTAGTGATTTATTAGCATTGATTTTGAAATCTGACATTAAGCTATATGTTTCCAAGTGAGACTGGATTCGGGGTAGGGACGTTTTTGGGTTAGTCGTCATTATAAGTACATCATCCGCAAATGCGGCAATTTTCTGTTCCCTGCCTCCCAAACATAGACCCATTACCTCCTGGTCCAATCTTATGTTTGCTAGAAAAGGCTCAAGAGCCAGGATAAATAAGAGGGGTGACAGGGGGCAACCCTGGCGAGTCCCATTTCTAATAGGGAAAGGGGCGGATTTGATACCATTAACTAGGACTGAAGCTGCTGCTTGTTCGTACATCGAGAAGACTGCTTTAACATAGGGTCAGGTATCCCAAATCCCGGTAGCACTTGTTTTAAGTATGACCAATTAACTCTATCAAATGCTTTTTCAGCATCTGTGCTGAGTAAAAGCAAAAGGGGAGGAAATTCGTTTAGCGTGGCAAAGAGTATTAATCACCCTCGTGGTATTGTCTTTGCCTTCTCTGTTGCGGACAAAGCCTACCTGATCCCCATGAACAATTTGAGGGAGGAGAATAGCTAATCTATTTGCTAGCATCTTGGCCAGGAGTTTGAAGTCTATGTTTAGGAGGGAAATGGGTCTGTAATTGGAGCATAAACTGGCGTCTTTCCCTTCTTTGGGGATGAGAGTAATATGAGCTACCGTCATATCTCTTGAAAGAGGAACTCCCTCAAGGGTCTGATTGCAAACTTCTAAAAGATAGGGAAGAAGGAGTTCCTGGAACATTTTGTAGTATGCTAGCGGGAGACCATCGGGGCCTGGACTCTTTCCTATCGGCATTTGATTCATTGCTTTCTTTAGTTCATTTAGGGAAAAGGGAGCTGTAAGGCACGACTTCTGTTCCGGATCTATGCTAGGAAGTTTAGCGGCTTCCAGAAAGGAAGATATGACAGAGGCCCGAGTTTTTGGCTCAATTGTTGAGGGGATATTGTATAAATCATTATAGAATGATCGAAATTGGGCGGCAATCTGATTGACAGAGAAAATAGAAGACCCATCTTGTGAGGATAGTTTGTGAACAAAATTTGTGGACCTCCTCCCCTTAATCCTGTTCATTACAAATTTGGTGGCCTTATCCCCATGTGCGAAAAATTTGTGTTGAGAGCTCATGTGATATTTGGCAGCTCTAGTGGCTAAGAGAGATCTTAATTTGGCCCTGTATTCTGAAAGCTTTTGGAATTGAGTGTCAGTGGGTTTAGTTTTGTGATGTGATTCTAACTTCTGAATGTTTTTAAGTGTATCATCTATTTCTCTGTCTCTCACTCTCTTGAGGTGCGTGCCAATGCTAATAAATTGTCACAGGCTTGTGAGCGTCCCAGAGAGTGTTAGCCGTTATATCAGAACTTTTATTTAGGGAGAAATATTCTTTAATATGCTTGGAAATTCGCTCGACCGAATCCTGATATCCCAGGAGGGTTTCATTTAGCCGCCAATTGAAGCATGACGGTGCTTCATTAGGGGCCGAAACTGCAATATATATTGGGGAGTGATCTGATATATGAATGGCACCAATAGATGCTTCTCTGCACAAGTGTATGTTCTTTAGAAATAAACAGATAGTCTAATCTGTGGTAAGTTTTATGTGTTGGGGAATAAAAAGTGAAGTCTAGTGAATTCGGGTGAAAAGATCGCCAAACATCAATAAAATGTAGACCCTAAAGGGTGTTTCTGAAACTTTTTAAAAACCTTCTAGAATGAGACGATTTATGGGAGGAGACATCTAGTTGAGGATATAGAGCCACATTTAAGTCACCCCCGGCGATTACTATGCCCTCCTTAAAGGAATCTATAATAGGGGAAACATCAGCCAGCCAGCGGGATTGATTGGAATTAGGGGCATATAAGTTAACAAAGGTGTAAGTTTGTGGCCCTATGGTACCTTTGAGTAGGATATACCTGCCGTCTGGGTCTAAGCTTTGGCTGACAAATTTGAAGGGGATTTTCCTCTGTAACCCTATGCTGACCCCACTAGAAGCTGAGGCGTTACTCCCACAGTGGTACCAATTGGAAAAGTGAGAGAACCGCATATCTGGGTAATGATTGAAGCGGAAGTGGGTCTCTTGAAGAAATATGACACTTGCTTTAGCTTTTCTTAGAATGGCAAAGATTTGACTCCGTTTAGATGGGGAGTGAAAACCCTTGACATTGTAAGAGGCCACCAACAAATCAGCCATTATTTGTGATGTGTGTGGGTTTACCTTGTAGCTGGTGTGGACTCTTTTTAAGAGGTGTATCAGGTTTATTGTAGTCCCCGGTCTCGTGTACCATGGAGGTTGTGCACTTATAAGAATCGATCCAGTTCAAAATGATAGGCGAATACCTTGTGTTAGGGGAAAAGAACAGAGCACAACTTATTAAACCAACAAAAAATATGAACATAGACATAGTGTGATATGTCATAGACAGAAGGGGGTTAATTGGTCTGTAGACTGTTTGTGAGATCGTATAACGCCCGGAGAGGGGCAATAGTAAGGCAGAAATGTGAAGGGAGCATTCAGAGACATATGCATAGACTATTAGGGATCGTAGCAACAGAAAGATCAAAGACTATAGGCGATTAATAGAATAAGATCTCAAAATATCAGCATAGCCTAAGGCTAACATATTATAGACACATAAGACTTTCTACTGTTCTTGTGACAGACTTCTTGGGGTGAGCTGGAGACCCCTCTTCTTGGAACGGGAGGACTTCGGTGTGCGTAGTATTTCAAAGGGAGCCACCTTGGGTATTTCAGGCAGGGTGCTGAGGTCTTGGAAAAGTTCCCAATTTTCAATCGGCATAGGCGGCACGTTTAGAACTTCAAAAGCAGATGTGAGATCTGTAAATGACGATATATTCACTCTCTTGCCCGCATATGAAAAGGATAAGCCAAATGGATAGGACCACCGGTACAAAACTTTTTTGGAGCGTAGCCAATCTGTCAGGGGCTTGAGGGATCTACGCTTCTTCAGAGTTGAGGGGGCCAAATCCTGGAATATTTCAATCTTGGATTCTTCATGTGTTAACTCAGGATGGTTACGTGCGGCTTCCAGGATGGCAGATTTCACTTGAAAGTTCAGGAACTTGCAAATTATGTCCCTGGGTGGTTCGGCCGGTTTAGGCTTGGGCCTGAGGGCTCTGTGTGCCCGTTCTATGATTATTTCTTGGGGAAAGTTAGGGCCCAGCAGTGTTTCGCATATTTCAATAATGGAAGCTGAGATATCTCCAGGGGAAACCGACTCCGGTACACCTCTGAATCTCAGATTGTTTCGGCGCCCCCTGTTTTCTTGATCTTCTAGTGAACAATGAAGGTCGTTTAAATAAAGGGCGCAGCGGCAAAAATAATCTGACACCGCAGACTGGTGATTCAAGATTTCCGCTTGGTGCTGCTCAAGACCCTCCACACGGTCCCCAATGTGTCTCACCTCGTTCCTGCATGCTGACAACTCTGCAAGAATCGGCTCCATTATCCTGCTCAGAGCACGGTCAAGGTATTTTCTTGTGATCGGCAGGTCAGAGCTGGCTTGTGCGTCGTCTGAGTCACTTTCTGCATCAGACTGTGCAGGGGCGCGCTTCGGAGCTTTAGCCTGTGGTGTCGGCGCCATCTTGGGTTCCCTGGCAGCAACCGTTGAGGCGGCTTTCTTTAGAAATTTCTCCATATCTCCCCCAGCAATCTGTGTTTTGGAGGGAGCAGGGGTGTCACCGTGTCTGGCATTCCCGATCTTCACCATCTCTGCCTCTGTAAGCTTGTTCTAGCTGGCGTTAGGGACGAATCTCTTCACAGAGCACAGAGCTATGCGACCATCTTCATCCGGCGCAAGCTCCGCCCCTCCTTTCCTGGCCATTTTCAGGGTTGTCTTGCAGAAGGGGTGAAGACTTCAGGAACCGCTTTACAACCAGATTGAACAGGGCGCATGGCTCAACTTTCCTTGACGCAGCGCCGACACCATGTTCTTTCCGTTGTAGGTCACCATGGTTCTGATTTTGAGTTGTCGAGGAAAAGCCAGGATTCGATTTCTTGATGAAGGACGGGGAGCAGTTCCTCCCCTGTGTGACTCCATTCGCCCAGGCAAACTAGGTGCAGAACAGCGTGACACTGCCGTGCCCATCACATGTGGTTTGCGGGAGGGGCACTGTGAATTGTCCCTGAAGTGGAGGCGGAGGACACGGTGGAGGATGAGGAGGCAGAGGTGGACATTGTCGCAGGCCCAACAGCGTGAGAACGTGGAGGCGTAAGCAGTGTCATCTGGCCAAGTTGCTGGTGTGCCTGGTCAGGAACCACATTTACCCAGTGGGCTGTAAAGGACATAAATTGTTCTAATCTTGACCGTAGTTAAAGTTCCCCACGTTGGCGCTGCCGTGCACTTTGACTGACACCGACACGACAGGCTCAAGAACTGGCCAACTTAATGTTCTAAATACGTGTGCAGGGCTGGTACTGCTTTTGGAAAAGAAATAACGACTTGGGGCTCTCCGCCTCGGCTCTGCACAAGCCATCAGTTCTCTGAAAGGTGCAGAGTTCACCACTTGGAAATGGAGGGACTGCAACACTAGCATCTTGGCCAGGAGCACATTCAGCTTCTGCGCCGTTGGATGAGTGCATGCATACTGTTGTCTCTTGGCAATCATTTCGGTGATCGATTGCTGACAGAATGACTGACAAGGAGTAGGAGGAGAAGTGCAGTGTCCTGAAACACACTCCTTAATATTAATATTGTGATTGTTTTTCATGAAAATGTGCTTGTGGCCGAGTTCCTATAAAGTTGCATAGGGAGGGGGAGGTTCTAACAAGCCTCCCAGGGCTGACTCCACACTGCTCTCTAAGAAGAGAAGAAAAAGGAGGAGAGTGTGAGGTCTGAGGAAAGGAAACTGCACCTCAGCAGCCATTTTGGAGAGTTATCTAAACTCCAGAGTTAGTTCCATGTACCAGCCCATAGATGGGAAAGATTACAGAAGATCCAGGCAACCCAGAGAGGGAGTGAGAATATTGGCAAAGGAAGGTAATTGTTGTTTATCAGGCTCTAGTCTCCTTTGCATTTGGTGGAGAGATTCTAAGCTACCAGCTGCCCACCATAACCAAAGACAGAAAGGCCACCTGTCAGGAGATAGTATTCCTAGAGAGGATACAGAAGTATGTAACTATATAGTACAGCAAAAATAGTACATCCCTCTAGCCTGGAGAAACAAGGGAGAAAGATTGATTGCTATAGAGAAAAACTACCCCTTATGCAACTTCTGGGAACTAACTTGAGGCATTGTAGAAGCTGCCTTGCTGTAAATGCACAGCACCTTAAAAACCACACCACCAAGGGCACCTCAACCACCATCTGGCAGGAGTCCCTGGACAACAGAGTGTGCCCCGAAGGAACTGGTGCTGTCCTTCCATTCACTGCACGCCGGCCCAGGGAGCTCTACAGAACAGTGAGTAAATAACTACTACCCCATCAGCCCACCATAACTCACACATATTGCCTTTGTGGTCCGGTGGCTGCAGCAGGAGCATCAGCACCAGCAGATCATGGGAAGAACAGACAGCTCCCTTCGGCTGAGGTGGTGGAGCCTTGATTGCATGAAATTGGGTGCGTGCCACTGGGTGAAACAGCGGTTGCTGCGGCAGGCTGGACCACCACATCGGAGCCACGGTTCTCTCAGCTCACTTTATGTGACGCTGCATGTGTTGACGCTTCACCTTCTGCCCTCTGGCGGCCTAACAAAAAATTGCCACACTGCCGAGTATGGCATTTCCCCCCAACTCTCTGTGCTGACTGACTTCTACTGCTGCCTCCGTGAACCCCTGCACCGCTACTTTCTGGGCCGGTAGGCTCGACAGCTCGCAACACCTGCTCCCATGCAACTCATCATCACTACTTTCCCACCTACCGGAGGAAGCAACAGATGTCTCCTCCAAATCTTGGCTGGGCAGTAGCTGCTGACTGTCCTCTAGTAGCTTGTCCTTACTGAAAAGTGGAGTCGAGCCTACGGCACATAATACTTCTTGTGCTGAGGGAACTGAAAATGACAGAGGAAAGTTCAGGACAGGTGGGGGCATAGGTCCTTCTCCCGGGCCATGCCAACTAAGCGTCGTGTCAGAGGAACCCACCGACTCTTGGCTGGGGGTGTCTGATGTCACTTGCGACGAAGTCAAAGACCTAGTCAACCATTTAAGCACCGCTGGGTTGCTGGTCAAGACACGATCGCTAGATGGCATCGGGAGCGCAGGCCTCTCGCTGCGACTCCTGCTGCCACCCCCCCCATTCTTCTGCTGCCTGCGACAGAAACATTTTGGCCACTGCTTGTTGCCTTTGAAGGGCCTGTCACCTGTCTGTCTGACATACTGTGTAACTAAATTATTAAATATTAAAACAATACCCCTCCAAAAAAGGCTGTAGTACAATGTTACTTCACCTCTGAATGGCAATTAAGACATATATATATATTTTTATGATCAATAAACTCCCCCCCAAAAAAAAATTATAATCACAATTTACCGCAGAAGGTCAATTAAGACGTATTCTTTTTCCTATAAGTACACCCCAAAATAAGAAATATAACAATTACAATTCACCGTGGAACGGCTAATGGGACGTACGTATATTTCATTTTTTTACACCATGTAAATGGCTATAGTGCAATGTTACTTCACTGCTAAATGGCAGTCAAGATATATATATATATTTATTTCTGATTAATAAACTCCCCTCCGAAAAAAAAATTATTACAATTCACCGCAGAATGGCAATTAAGACGTATTCTTTTTCCTATTTCTACACCCCAATATAAGAAATATAACAATCACAATTCACTGCAGAACGACTAATGGGACGTAAGTATATTTCCTTTTAATACCCCACGCAAATGGCTGTAGTACATTGTAACTTCACCGCCGAACGGCACTTATGACATATATTTTTCCCTTTTTTTTCCTATTAACATCCCCCCCCAAAAAAACAATGTAAAATCAACGCAGGACAGCTAATAGGACGTAAGTATCTATACTAATAATACACCCTTTAAGTGGCTGTAGTACAGTGTAACTTCAACGCTGAACGGCAATTATGACATATATTTTCCCCTTTTTTTTTCATATTAATAAACCCCCCCACCAAAAAAAAGTAAAACAATGTAAAATCAATGCAGAACGGCTAATAGGACGTACAGTACAGACCAAAAGTTTGGACACACCTTCTCATTCAAAGAGTTTTCTTTATTTTCATGACTATGAAAATTGTAGATTCACACTGAAGGCATCAAAACTATGAATTAACACATGTGGAATTATATACATAACAAACAAGTGTGAAACAACTGAAAATATGTCATATTCTAGGTTCTTCAAAGTAGCCACCTTTTGCTTTGATTACTGCTTTGCACACTCTTGGCATTCTCTTGATGAGCTTCTTTTCATAGTCATGAAAATAAAAAAAACTCTTTGAATGAGAAGGTGTGTCCAAACTTTTGGTCTGTACTGTATGTATCTTTCCTATTAATACACCATGTAAATGGCTGTATCACACAGAACTTGCATCCCAATCACAAGTAAGTTTTGCTGCAATTAGTGTTGTATGATATAGTGCAAACAACCTAAAAGCAGTATAACTGCAATTTGGATCCCCAATTAGTGCAGAAAAGTGTAATAGAATCACTCCTATTACCCAGGCTGTACACTCTCCTATTGCACCCTGTTATCCTTTTATAGTGTAGATAATGCCTCCTTATCCTTTCCCTACACCTTGACTAATCTTTCCCTGAACTTGTAAATAATTTTTTCAGCACAATGAAGTCTTTCCTAGCACTTTTCCTAGCGCCTGTCACATCTCTCCCTGCACTAAGTACAGGGAGAATCCAAGATGGCTGAGGCTATTTATAGGGCTGTGACATCACAGGGGCTGGCTGGCTGGCTGCTGATTGGCTGCATGCATGGCATTGTGGGTGATCCCTCGTTCCTAGAGTTCTTTGCTCCATATCCTAAAACGTGAATTTGGTGCAAATTAAATTTTTCCTGAAATTTTGGATCGAATTCCACTTCGTCAACTTCGATTCGCTTATTTGTAGTCTCGACCTATAAAATATACATAAAGCAGTGGCGTGCCTAGGGTGGGGCCGGGGGGTGCGGTCCGCCCCGGGTGTCGGCTCTCAGGGGGGTGCCAGAAGCAAAGAGCGCTTACATCAATACTGTGCCGGGACGCAGCGGCACCGTGAAGTGTCCGAGCCTTCCTCTGCAAGCAATAGACATGGCCTTGCAGTTCTCGTGGCGGTCGTTTTGCGGTGAACTTTGCTCGTACGTAATTCGCCGAACATGTGAACATATGGCAGTGTTCGCATGCGCCATATTCATTTGCATTGCTCCGAACTTTGACCCATGACACATCCATCAGGTGGGACAAGACAGCCAATTGAGACGTTTCAGCACATGGACACACCCCCACCCTATAAAAGAACCCTATCTGGCAGGCACCACTTTACATTCTGTGTTTTGCCCACTGGCAAAGGGAGAGGTTGCTTTGTGGAGCAGGGACAGCAGACTGTTAGGGACACCAAACACTAGCTAATAGGGCAACAAAAGTCCTTTTAAGGACTGGTATAGGTGTGCTATCGATAGGTGTGATATACTGAGGGGTGTGATATACTTATAATATACTTTCTAACATAGAAAGTATATTATAGTGCATTTGTATTGTGCAGCAGATGTCTACAGTTCTGCTGCGATACCGCAGCTATATAACAAACGCTATTGGAATAACTAATTGCAACTGGTGTGATATACCTGTTGCCTCAAAAGAAAACAGATTGAGGGGTGTGATATACCTATAATATACTTTCTAACATAGAAAGTATATAGTGCATTTGTATTGTGGAGCAGTTGTGTGCGGTTCTGCTGGCATATCGCGGGTATATAGAGGGGCAAGCACTATTGGAACAACTATTTGTAACGGGTGTGATATACCTGATTGAGGGGTGCGATATACATGCTTCCACAAAATACTGATTATGGGGTTCTATATACCTGCTTCCACAAAGTACTGATTAAGATGATTGATATACCTGCTTTCACAAAATACTGATTAAGGGGTTTGATATACCTGCTTCCATCAAATATTGATTAAGAGGTTCTATATACCTGCTTCCACAAAATACTGATTGAGGGGTGCGATATACCTGCTTCCATAAAAAACTGATTGAGGGGACTGACATACCTGCTTCCACCAAATATTAATTGAGGCCTGCGATACACCTGCTTCCACAAAATACAGATTAAGGTGATTGATATACCTGCTTCCACCAAAAATTTATTCAGGCCTGCGATACACCTGCTTCCACAAAATACTGATTAAGGGGTTTGATATACCAGCTTCCACCAAATACTGATTAAGGCCTGCGATATACCTGCTTCCACAAATACTGCTTTTCTTTAGGGACTTTGGCACAGGGTCATTTTGAAAATGACAGGCAGATGAAGAGGCAGGCTGTTCCGCAGGCGTGGTAGGGGTCGGGCAGGTGCACCAGGCTGGAACCTAAGTGGGAAGTTGGAGAAGTTGCGCACCAGAGTTGGTTGAGTGGCTCACTCAGCCTTCCGCTTCTGCACCCTCCTCATCCTCTGTATCTACACCCTGCTCACTCTGCTGTGTGCACCCCCAAAGACACCACCACCATAGCCCCTCCACTCGAGTCAGAGGAATTATTTTCCCATCCATTCCCAGACCTTGCCGATGCGCAGCCATTCTTGGCATCGGATGAGGAAGAGGAGGTGGCACGACCGCCACCCAGCGGTCTGACGACAGTACCCAGATCAGCCCACGGAGGGTGGTCCCCGCTGTTGCTGCCTACTCAGAGATCTCTAATGTCAGTGGTGGTGAAGGTGACGATGATGTGTTGATGGACGTCACGTGGATGCCCACAAGAGAGGAAGCGGAGGGGATTTCAGAGGGACAGACGGAGCAGCAGATAGGGAGGAGAAGCAGGCAGTACTTGCAGTGCACCGGAGACAAAAATCTGACTGTAAATGTATCTGGAGTGAGCCATCCACCATGCACGGTAACTTCTGGTGCTCCCAGGACATGGCTCCGCAGTGTGGGCTTTTTTTAACATGTCAGCTGCTGACAATAGTGTTTCCATCTGCAGCCTGTGCTGTGAACGCATAAGTCGCGGTAAGCCCAACACTCACCTAGGGACGACCTCCTTAACCCCTTAAGGACGCAGGGCGTATCGGTACACCCTATTTTCCAAGTCCTTAAGGACTCAGAGCGTACCGGTACGTCCTAACTTGAAATCGGTATTTGATCGCAGAAAATCGGTATTTGATCGCAGAAAACCGCAGGTCAATTCAGACCTGCGGTTTTCTGCGTTTCCGGTCAATTCGGGTGTCCTGTGACCCGATGAACCGGAAAAAGACTGCGATCGGTGGCGTAATTATACACCACCTATCGCAGTCCGAGGATTTGGAGAGGCGGTGCTGGCCCTGGTTCTGAACACCTCTGTCCAGGGTGCTGATTGGTGCAGGGGAGATAGGCGCGAGATTCAAACTTCCTGCGCTCCTCTCTCCCCTCCTCTTCCTGTTCTGCACGAGCACCCGGCAGCATCGTCCAGCACCGGCTCCTGAGTCCCCCCTAATCGCCATCCATCACCCTCCTGCACCCATCGCCACCCAGGTAGGTTAGGGTCAGTGAGGGAGAGGCACCGTTAGGCAGGGAAAGAAGGGAAAAGTTAGTTAGGAAAAAAAAACAAAAAAAAGACTTTTATTCAAAACTTTCTTTGATCCATCTATCAGACCCCAGACCCCCCCCCTGCCACTTGCCCGCCCACCAGCCCCCCACCCCACCACCAGCCCCCCACCCCACCCCCCTTCCCCACGGGTGCATATGGGTCTAGTCCAAAAATCCAGTGTCAGGCAATACTGGAGTGGGGACGTCCTATACCAGACCCCACTGTACAGTATGGTCATGACACGTCCCCGGTTTGAGGCCATCCGGAAATGTCTGCATTATTCCGATAATGCAGCATGTCCACCCCAAGGTGATCCTGCCTATGACCGGCTGTATAAGATACGGCCGGTCATCGATCACTTTGGGGCCACATTTCAGCAGGCCTACGTACCTGGAAGGGAGGTCGCGGTTGATGAGTCTCTCGTTGCGTTCAAGGGGAGACTCAGTTTCCGCCAATATATTCCCACAAAGCGGGCGAGGTATGGCGTGAAGCTATACAAAATTTGTGAGAGTACCTCAGGGTACACTTACAAATTTTGTGTGTACGAGGGGCGAGATTCCCGGATTCAACCCCCAGAATGTCCCCCCACTCTGGGTGTTACCGGGAAACTCGTGTGGGACCTTATGTACCCACTGCTGGATAACGGTTACCACTTGTACGTGGACAACTTTTATACCAGCATTCCCTTGTTCAGGTCCCTTGCCGCCAGATCCACGTTCGCTTGTGGGACCGTGCGGAAAAATCAACGCGGCCTCCCTGCCTACCCCCTCCAGGTACCTATCCCCAGGGGTGAGACCCGTTCCCTTACCAGTGGAAACCTGTTGCTGGTCAGGTATAAGGACAAGAGGGATGTCCTTATGCTGTCCACAATCCACGGTAACCGCACCACCCCTGTCCCTGTGCGAGGTACCGCGGCAACGGTCCTCAAGCCCGATTGTATCGTCGACTACAATCGGTATATGGGAGGAGTTGATCTCTCTGATCAAGTCCTCAAGCCATATAACGCCATGTGCAAAACCCGGGCATGGTACAAAAAAGTTGCAGTCTACTTGGTGCAGGTTGCCATGTACAACTCTTTTGTACTATCCCGAAGCGCTGGCAGCACAGGGACATTCCTCCAATTCTATGAGGCAGTCCTCAAGGACCTGATCTTTTCGGACGGGGGAAAGAGCAGGCCGGAGTACCTTGGGAATTGGAGGCGCCCGGATCGTCCCTGGCCAACACTTTCCAGGTGTGGTCCCCAAAACTGGAAAGAAGGGACGAACCCAAAAAAAGTGCAGAGTGTGTCGCAGGAGGGGGATACGGAAGGACACCACCACTCAGTGCGACACTTGCCCCGATTATCCGGGCCTCTGCGTTATCGATTGCTTCAGGGAGTATCACACTTCCATGGAGTACTAAATTTTTATAATCCCCAACAGTCCACTAGAGAACATAAAAAACTATGGCTCTCAGACTTTGGAGACACGGAAACAATTTTTTCCCCCCAAAAAAATATTAGTTTTAGTGCAGGCATCCTCAAACTGCGGCCTTCCAGATGTTGTAAAACTATAACTCCCAGCATGCCCAGACAACCTACAGCCATCAGCAGGGCATGGTGGGAATTGTAGTTTTACAACATCTGGAGGGCCGCAGTTTTAGGATGCCTGCTTAGTGTCGCCAAAGTCTGAGAACCATACATATTGGGCATCGTCGCGTGCGTAAAAGTCGTCGCTATAAAAATAACTTTTGACCAAACGCCTCGGATGAACGGTGTTAAAAATATAAAATAAAAACGGTGCCAAAACACCCACAGCCAAACAAAACTAAATATTTATTGCCCCGATTCTGTAGTTTGCAGAAACACCCCATATGTGGTCGTAAATGGCTATATAGCCGCACGGCAGGGCATAGAACGAAGGGAACTCCATACGGTTTCTGGAAGGCAGATTTTGATGGACAGTTTTATTTTTGACACCATGTCCCATTAGAAGCCCCCCCTGATGTAGCCTAGACTAGAAACTCCAAAAAAGTGACCCCATCTAAGAAACTACACCCCTCAAGGTATTCAAAAGTTACTTTACAAACTATGTTAACCCTTTAGATGTTCCACAAAACTAAATAGCGAATGTAGAAACAATTTTAGAATTTAATTTTTTTGTTACATTGCCTCAAAAAAGAGTAATATAGAGCAACCAAAAATCATATTTACCCCTAAAATAGTCCCAAAACAACAACCACCTTATCCCGTAGTTTCCTAGATGGGGTCACTTTTATGGAGTTTCTACTCTAGGGGTGCATCAGGGGGGCTTGAAAGGGTACATTGTGTAAATAAACCAGTCCAGCAAAATCTGCCTTCCAAAAACCATATGACTTTCCTCTTCTTCTATGTCCTGCCGTTTAGCCAAATAGTAGTTTACGACCACATATGGGGTGTTTCTGCAAACTACAGAATCAGAGCAACCCATTTTGAGTTTTGTTTGGCTGTTAACCCATTTTTTCCAGTAATAAAGTAAGGGTTAAAATGGAAAATTTTCCAAAAAATAGAAATTTAGAAATTGTTTCCCCATCTGCCATTAACTCTTGTGGAACACCTAAAGGGTTAACAAAGTTTGTAAACCCAGTTTTGAATACCTTGAGTGGTGTAATTTCTTATATGGAGTCACTTTTTAGAAATTTCTATTCTAGGGGTGCAACAGGGGGCTTCAAATGGGACATGGTATAAACAAAACCAGTCCTGCAAAATCTGCCTTCCAAAACCCATATGGTGTTCCCCTCCTTCTATGTGCTCCCGTTCGGCCAAACAGTAGTTTACGACCACATATGGGGTGTTTATGCAAACTACAGAATCGGGGCAACCCATTTTGAGTTTTGTTTGGCAGTTAACCCTTGTTTTACTCCTGGAAAAAATATATTATTTTGTAAAATTTTCCAAAAAATAGAAATTTCGAAATTGTTTCTCAATCTACCATTAACTCTTGTGGAAGACCTAAAGGGTTAATAAAGTTTGAAAAAACAGTTTTGAATACCTTGAGGGGTGTAGTTTCTAGAATGGGGTCATTTTTGGGAGGTTTCTATTATCTAAGCCTCACAATATGACTTCAAACCTGAACTGGTCCATAAATTTCAAAATTTGCTTCTAAACTTCTAAGCCTTGTAACATCCCCAAAAAATAAAATATCATTCCCAAAATGATACAAACATGAAGTAGACATATGGGGAATGTAAATTCATCACAATTTTTGGGGGTATTACTATGTATTACAGAGGTAGAGAAACTGAAACTTTGAAATTTGCTAATTTTTCAAAATTTTCGGTAAAAATTGAATTTTTTTATGCAAAAAAAATTAACTTTTTTGACCCAATTTTAGCAGTGTCATGAAGTACAATATGTGACGAAAAAACAATCTCAGAACGGCCTGGGTAAGTCAAAGCGTTTTAAAGTTATGAGCACTTAAAGTGACACTGGTCAGATTTGCAAAAAATGGCCAAGTCCTTAAGGTGAAATAGGGCTGAGTCCTTAAGGGGTTAAGAAGGCAACTGGCCTCCCATCACCGAGCCCAGTGGGAGCAACGTTATCAGAACCCACAAAGCCACACTCCCGGCACTCCAAGTCCTGCCTCTTCTCCTTCTCCTCTCTCCTCCCATTTGTCCTCCACTCCACCTTCCACCGTATCATCGTTGCGTTCATATGGCAGAAGGCAGGCTTCCGTGGCCCAAATGTTTGAGCGTAAAAAGTTGTTGGATAACCCTCTTGCCCAATGGCTGAACGCTGGCTTGTCGGAACTGGCCCGCAAACTACTGTCATATAAACTGGTGAACTCAGAGGACTTTAGAACATTTGTGGCCATTGGCACACCGAAATGGATAGTCCCCAGAAGGAAATATTTCTCCCAGAAGGGCATCCCAGAGATATATGGCCACGTTCAGCAGCAAGTGAATATATCTCTGGCCCACAGTGTCGGTGCCAAGATATATATGACCACAGACACGTGTCTATCAAACACGGGCAGGGAAGGTACATAACTTTTACTGCCCACTCTGACGGCTGTCAAGCATGTAACCCCTGGCACCCATGTGGATTTGGTGTTACCAGATTGCATGCAGGCCTGCCTCTTCTCCTCCTCATACTCCATCCGCCGTCTCCTCCTCGGCTGACTCCTCCTTTTCCACTGCTACCTCCTCTTCCGCTGCACCCCCCAAGCTCCCCAGAACCTATTCGACGTGCCAGGTGAGACGTTGCCATGCTGTGCTGCGGCTGTTGTGCCTGGAAGCCAAGAGCCACACCGGTCCTGCACTGCTTTCAGCTCTGCAGTCACAGGCCGATCAGTGGCTATCCCCGCTGAATTTGACAGTTGGTAAAGTAATATGCGACAACGGTGCTAATCTGCTGAGCGCACTGAAACAGGGCAAAATGACACACGTGCCATGCATGGCACACGTCCTGAACTTAGTCGTGCAGCGATTCGTTGCCAAATACCACAGTGTGCACGACATCTTGCGGCAGGCCAGGAAAATCTCTGGCCATTTTATCCGGCGACACCACCTGCCCGTCAGACGTTTGATTTGTGACAGCCCAACGCGCTGGAACTAGACCTTGTAAAGGCTTGACAGGCTGCTCCAGCAGCAACGTGCCGTTAACGACTACCTTTACGAACTCTGCAGCAGGACAGGTTCTGGGGAGCTTGGTTTCTTTTCACCATGCCAGTGGCTGCTCATGCGTGATGCATGCAGACTTCTGCAACCATTTGATGAGATCACCAAACTGGTCAGTCGCAGCAAGGGCGCTATCAGTGACATCGTACCTTACGCCTTCTTTCTGGAGCGTGCATTGCATCCTGTCATTGATCAAGCCATCGAGGAGCAGGAGCAGGAAGATGAGGAAGTCGCAATGCTGATTGAATTCCCATGGGGTCTACTCTATCTGAGACAAGCCTTGCGAGAGATGCTGCATTCTGCTGTTGCGGGTGCTGGCAGAGGAATTTCCACCAACAGCAAAAATGCCTAATTTTTGGGGCCTCTAGTCCAGTGGCCTACAGGAAATTTTTTATCCAGTGACCGCCTAATGTACCTCCAGACACATAATCACTAGTTCTTTTCTGTCAGGTGAATGCCTAATTTTTGGGGCCTGTACTCCACTGCCCTACAGTAAAATTGTTATTCAGTGACCACTTAATGTACCTCTAGCCACATAATCACTTGTTCTTTTCTGTCAGGTGAATGGCAAATTTTTTGGGGGCCTGTACTCCCGTGGCCTAAAATAAAAAATTTCTAGGCTCCAGCAGGGCACATTTAAGAGTTTTGTTTTAAGACGCATAAAAATGGCCCCTGATTAAAATGCATATTTTTTGTGGGAATTTTTGCCATTGATCCCCCTCTGGTATGTCACTGTCCATGTTGTGGAACTATTTGTGCACTTCTAGTAAGTATTTGGTGGCTGAAAATAGGACCTGAAGGTTTTTCAGGTTCACCTGCCATTAAAGTGAATGGGGCCCGCCGCGAATGCGCGGTTTGCAAACATTTGATCGCGAATGTGCGTTTGCGAAACGTCCCGGCCGATGTTCGTTCATTACTAGCGAGCAAGCGCCTGGACATAGGTGAGCATTTAGCTTTTATTTATTTATTTAAATTTTATGTGCCAACTTTGGGGGACACGGGGGGGGGGAGCACAGGAGGACATGTGGGGTAAAAATATTATGGTGGGATACTGTGCGACGGATTACTATGTGGGGGCAAATTATTATGGGAGGGATTACTATGTTGGGGCAATAATTATGGGAAGGACTACAATGTGGGGGGCAAATTACTATATGGGGCAATGTTGGGGAAACCACTGTGTGGGGCAAATTACTATATGGGGGCAGTGTGGGGCAAATTACTATATGGGGCAGTGTGGGGCAGATTACTATATGGGGGCAATGTGGGGGAAATTACTGTGTGGGGGAAAAACTGTGTGCGGGGCAGTGTGGAGGAAACTACTGTATGGGGCAGTGTGGGGGAAACTATTGTGTGGGGGAAATTACTGTGTGGGGGAAACTACTGTGTGGGTGCAGTGTGGGGGAAACTAATGTGTGGGGGAAATTACTGTATGGGAGCAGTCTGGGGGAAAATACTGTGTCAGGGCAGTGTGGGGGAAACTACTGTATGGGGAAAATTACTGTGTGGGGGAAATTTCTGTGTGGGGGCAGTGTGGGGGACACTACTGTGTGGGGGGACACTACTGTGTGGGGGCAGTGTGGGGGGACACTACTGTGTATTGGGAGACAGTGTGGGGGGAAACTACTGTGTGGGGGAAATTACAGTGTGCTGGGCAGTGTGGGGGAAATTACAGTGTGCGGGGCAGTGTGGGGGAAACTAATGTGTGGGGGAAATTACTGTATGGGAGCAGTGTGGGGGAAATTACTGTGTCAGGGCAGTGTGGGGGAAATTACTGTGTCAGGGCAGTGTGGGGGAAACTACTGTGTGGGGGAAATTACTGTGTATTGGGACAGTGTGGGGGGAAACTACTGTGTAGGGGCAGTGTGGGGGAAACTACTGTGTGGGGGAAATTACTGTGTGCGGGCAGTGTGGGGATAACTACTGTATGGGGGAAATTACAGTGTGCGGGGCAGTGTGGGGGGAAACTACTGTGTGGGGGAAACTATTGTGTGGGGGCAGTGTGTGGGAAATTACTATATGGGGCAGTGTGGGGGAAACTACTGTGTGGGGAAAATTACTGTGTGGGGAAAATTACTGTGTGGGAGCAGTGTGGGGGAAATTACTGTATGGGAGCAGTGTGGGGGAAATTACTGTATGGGAGCAGTGTGGGGGAAACTACTGTATGGGGAAAATTACTGTGTGGGGGAAATTTCTGTGTGGGGGCAGTGTTGGGGACACTACTGTGTGGGAGCAGTGTGGGGGACACTACTGTGTATTGGGAGACAGTGTGGGGGGAAACTACTGTGTGGGGGAAATTACTGTGTGCGGGCAGTGTGGGGATAATTACTGTATGGGGGAAATTACAGTGTGCGGGGCAGTGTGGGGGAAATTACAGTGTGCGGGGCAGTGTGGGGGAAACTAATGTGTGGGGGAAATTACTGTATGGGAGCAGTGTGGGGGAAATTACTGTGTCAGGGCAGTGTGGGGGAAACTACTGTGTCAGGGCAGTGTGGGGGATACTACTGTGTCAGGGCAGTGTGGGGGAAACTACTGTGTCAGGGCAGTGTGGGGGAAACTACTGTGTCAGGGCAGTGTGGGGGAAACTACTGTGTCAGGGCAGTGTGGGGGAAACTACTGTGTCAGGGCAGTGTGGGGGAAACTACTGTGTCAGGGCAGTGTGGGGGAAACTACTGTGTCAGGGCAGTGTGGGGGAAACTACTGTGTGGGGAAAATTACTGTGTATTGGGACAGTGTGGGGGGAAACTACTGTGTAGGGGCAGTGTGGGGGAAACTACTGTGTGGGGGAAACTATTGTGTGGGGGCAGTGTGTGGGAAATTACTATATGGGGCAGTGTGGGGAAAATTACTGTGTGGGGAAAATTACTGTGTGGGGCAGTGTGGGGGAAATTACTGTATGGTGGCAGTGTGGGGGAAATTACTGTATGGTGGCAGTGTGGGGGAAATTACTGTATGAGGGCAGTGTGGGGGAAATTACTGTATGAGGGCAGTGTGGGGGAAATTACTGTATGGGGGCAGTGTGGGGGAAATTACTGTATGAGGGCAGTGTGGGGGAAATTACTGTATGAGGGCAGTGTGGGGGAAATTACTGTATGAGGGCAGTGTGGGGGAAATTACTGTATGAGGGCAGTGTGGGGGAAATTACTGTATGAGGGCAGTGTGGGGGAAATTACTGTGTGGGGGCAGTGTGGGGGCAGTGTAGGGGGAATTACTGTGTGGGGGCAGTGTGGGGGAAATTACTGTGTGGGGGCAGTGTGGGGGAAATTACTGTGTGGGGGCAGTGTGGGGGAAATTACTGTGTGGGGGCAATTATTGTATGGGGCAGTGTGGGGAAAATTACTGCAGGGGGCAGTCTGGGGGAAATTACTGCGGGGGGCAGTCTGGGGGAAATTACTGTGTGGTGCAAATTACTCTATGGGGCAGTATGGGGGAAATTACTGTGTGGTGGGGCAAATTACTATGGGGCAGTGTGGGGGAAATTACTATATGGGGGCAGTGTGGGGGAAATTACTATATGGGGGCAGCGTGGGGGGCATTGTTATTGGGATGCACTGTAGGGGCAATTCTATTATTTCTAGGGACACTATACAGGGATTATTACCTGGAGCACAGTATAAGGTGTTATTACTGGGGGCACTCTAGGGGACATTATAACTGCTGTAGACACTATAGGGACATTTGGGGAAATTTAGCAAACTGGTGTAAAGTAGAACTGGCTTAGTTGCCCATAGCAGCCAATCAGATTCCACCTTTCATATTTGACAGCTCTTTTGGAAATCCAGTTCTACTTTACACCAGTTTGATAAATGACCCCAATTATGTCTACTGGGGTCACTATTTTTTCAGCAGTATAGTACCTGAGGCATTGGGGGGCACAACGGGCACAGTATTGGATGACACTGTGGGGACACCACGATGGGGAGATTGATGGAAAAACTGAGAAATCTAACATGTCTGTATTACAAACTCTGTAGAGACGAGATGCGGCTGAAAGAATTTGTCATGGCGGTCTAACGGAGGAGAAGAGGAAAAAGAAGGTCTACATGACAGGAGATGTCCCTGGATGTAAGAGGTATGTGGTCAAGTATTGGGGGAAGGGGGGGGGGGGGATGGGGGTGCCAGAGAAAGGACCCGCCTAGGGTGCCAAACACCCTAGGCACACCACTGACATAAAGTATACACTATATCAGAACAAACAGATTAGGTTTAACTAGAGCATAGGTTGTAAATCATATATGCTGGAAGGTAAAACATTTTTTACATAGCTAGATAGCCTACAATATACTACTATATATAGTACATACCAGGATGTTACACAAAGTGAGGTGAAGATAAAGATGAACCTAATGAAAAAACAAGGCATAGGAAATAAGCTCTGATACATAATGTTACTAGTATATAGAGAGCAATGTCAGAGTCTGGTAAGTAGCAGCAGAATCTCATAGGACCACAATAGGTGTCCCACAGTGGAGGATCTCATGTGGCATGAAGAAGGGATGTAATCAATTAACATTTCTGTACATCAACAATGTAGGGAGCACAAAAGATGTCTGCTCCTCTTGCAGGCTTCTCCTAGTCGGAGATGGCAGAACAATATGATTGCTTTGGTATACAGCACCTTATCAATGTCCTGGCACCACAAGAGGAGTAGACTGATTAGAAGACAAGTAATATCTTTCCTCTAGGGTCACTGGCAAATAACAGGAGAACCAGTGTAGTATACACCCTCAATGTTTCTTAGCCCCAATAGCAAACTAAGGTCAAGAACTGAACTGAATCCCGCAGATGACAACGACAGAGTCAGTGGCGTACCGCCAATATAGGCAGACCACGCCGTTGCTATGGGGCCCGCGGCACTGGGGGGCCCAGAGCGCAGGAAAGGCCCCGCCCACTCTGTTTGGCCCCGCCCACTCCATTTAATATGTGGCGCAGCGGGGCACTTGTGTTCATTCAGCATCCAGCGACCGTCTACCCCGCTCCCAGCCCAGTTTCTGTCTGACCTGCGGATCCATCCACTCAAGGGCTTGCTGCACGTAACACTGGCCAATCAGCGCAAGTCAGCAGAAAGAGGCAGCTGCTGATTGGCCAGTGTATTGCTGGCACAGGCATGCTCCACCCAGACTCCGACGCGGAGGGTAACGTCGCCACTCACCAACAGCCGACAGGTACAGCACAGGCCAGTGGAGGACCGCTGCTGACGGGACAGACAGAGTGACACGGTCACCAAAATCTATATCGCTGGTTGGTGTGGTTCAGTAGTTCATGTATAACTTTGATTGAGCATGCAGCAAGAGAGGACTCATAGGGAGGGAGGGAGGGAGGGGGACACGCTTTTTCTCCTACACTGTCCTCTATGAGCCTTCACCCCCCCACCCCCCCCGAGTCCTCTATGAGCCCCAACCCCTAATGCTCCCCCAAAATGCCCGGGAGGAGGGAGAAGGAGGAAAGCACACTGGCCCCTATGAGACTCCCCCCCCCCCCACAGGTCCACTATGAGCCTCCCTAACCGGGCCCAATGACGCCCAAAATGCCCGAGGGGGGTGTGAAAAGAGTAGTAGGAAAGCACACTGGTCTCTGTGAGCCTCCCCCTGAGTCCTCTATGAGCCCCCACAACCCCTAATGCCCCCCAAAATGCCCAGTAGGGGGAGGAAAGCACACTGTCCTGAGAATTTTGAGGGGCATTAGGGGTTTGGGGGGCTCATAGAGGACTCGGGGGGAGGCTCATAGAGGACAGTGTGCTTTCCTCCTACACCTACTCCTTCCGTTCCCCTTCCCTGGGCATTTTGGGGGGCATTAGGGGTTGGATAACCCCTCTAACTCCTTGCTGCTGATTCTGAGTGTGCACATAGCCACCAATCATATTCCATAGCCACCAATCATATTCCCCCAACCCCCCACCCCCACTCAACACATCAGTCACCTTTAGGGGGGGATATGATTGGTGGCTATGTGCACACTCAGCATCAGCAGCAAGGAGTTAAAGGGGTTTGGGCAGTGGCGTACTGCAACCGTTTGGGGTAACAGAAGTTATGACAAAATGAGGGTGTGGCATGGGAGGAGCCAGGACAGGAGGTGGGATGGGCCAGGGGTGGGTAGTGGGCGGAGTTAGGGGGCCCAATTCAGATTCTTGCTATGGGGCCCGGTGATTTCTATGTATGCCCCTGGACAGAGTACTATAAGATCCTTCTTGGTTTGAGGGTGAATCTATGTTCATAAAACAAACCATACTCACACAAGTTTGAGAGCTTTTAAAATAATTGCTCCTTGGATATTATCATTCTGAATATTGCATATCTACAAAAAACCATGACAGAATCTAACAATAAACTCCAGACAACGAAGAACAGCTCACTTTCATACTGACGCCTCCTGAAAGGACTGGACTGAGGAAATCCTAAAGGAATTTAGGAAATCCATGGAGAGTGCCAAGAGGAATACATTTATCACAATCACTGATGGAAATCACTGACCAAAACACTGACGCAGTGGTGTAGCTAGAAATGACTGGGCCCCACAGCATATTTTTTAATGGGGCCTCCCTCCCCCAGTAATTTTTTCGCAACCCCTTCCTTTCATGCCGCCCCCACTCCTGTGGCTAGTAAAGATCGCTTTCTCAGACCAGGCCCGGCAGCTGTTCCATCCGTTTTCTACACTGTCTATACTCTCACTGTATATCATTTCATTGTGTAATACTGTTGAGGGGGCCCTGACAAAATCTTTTAGTCCTCCTCCTCCTGGATGGGCCCCTTCGGGGTCAGGCCCCCGAAGCAGCCGCTTCCCCTGCAGTTACGCCCCTGCACTGACATATGAATCAGGCCTAAGGGCCCATTCACACAGTGGATTTTCACCCTGTCAAAATCCACCATGTACTCCTTGGCTGAAACAGACAATTTCTGCCACAGTTGACATTGTCAAAATCTACTACATACTCCGCGGCAGAAACTGCTAGTTTCTGCCACAGTTGTTTGATTTGAATGCTGCAGACCCACTTGTGTCTTAGCTCCATTGAATGGAACTAAACTGCAAGCGAACAACTGCTGTGGCTTCAAGCGGCATACGTTCTTGGTGCAGTTGTAGCTTTAAATCGCCAGCCCGTGAACTGCAGCACCGCCTCCCATTGAAAAAAATGGGAAGCAGGCACCACACGGCCACTGCTGGAATTTTGTCATGGTTTTCCAAATTCTACTGTGTGAACGGGCCCTAAGAGTAATCTTTGGGAACATTAATGACACAGCCTAGTTTGGACTTTAAAGGGATTCTGTCATCATATTTAACCCCTCTAACCTAAACATATGCTTATGTCCAGACTAATACGAAGAATCCTAAGCTGGCCTTATTAAACCTCACTGTGGCTCTATTTGCCAAAAAAACTGGTTTTTATAACCTGTCAATCACTTACTTAAGGTGCCCAAGGGGAGGTCCATTAATACAGGTTGCCCAGCCGCACCCCTCGCCATCCAGTGCCCAGCACCGCCTTCCCTGTCTTCAGCGCTGCCTTCTACAGCTCAGCGCCGACTCCACAATCCTCCCCGTCCCTCTGCCAGATCCCGTGCCTGCACACTAGGCTCAGCCAATCTGCAGGTCATATCAGGGTTGAGCGAAGTGCGCATCAGGCCGGCGCATGCGCACTTCGCTCAACGAAGCCGCTGCCAGGAGTCCGCATGGGCGCATCAGGCTAAGCCTAGTGCGCAGGCCCGGGATCTGGCAGAGGGACGGGGAGGATTGCGGAGGCGGCGCTGAGCTGTAGAAGGCGGCGCTGAAGACAGGAAAGGCGGTGCTGAAGACAGGGAAGGCGGCGCTAAAGAAAGGGAAGGTGGCGCTGGGCAACGGACGGCGAGGGGTGCGGCCGGGCACCCTGTATTAACGGACCTCCCCTTGGGCACCTTAAGTAAATCTTTGACAGGTTATAAAAACCAGTTTTTTGCCAAATAGAGCCTCAGTGAGGTTTAATAAGGCCAGCTTAGGATTCTTCTTATTAGTCTGGACATGAGCATATGTTTAGGTTAGAGGGGTTAAATCTGATGACAGAATCCCTTTAGGGACACTGCAATTTTGTTCTATTTTGCATCACTTCATTCTAAAACGACATGAGTTTTTTAATGCAAAATGAGTTGTATTTTAATTTTTTTTCAAATGAACGGCGGAAGTATCGGACCAGTGTATAATGATTTTTTTTAAAGATATTTTAGAATTTTTTCTTCAATTCTTGGACAACTCTTTTAGTCTTATCTATGGAAATTTCCCCCACATGAAATAAAATACCTCCCCAGTGTGATTACATAGTAGCTACATCACATACAAGGAAAGAAAAAAAAAGTTGTCCAGATAAAAGTATGGACATTAAACATCACATTTTCCACTTACTGGATCAGACGCACCTGGAAAATTTGGCTGTTTACATTGTAACCCAGCAGAAAACAAAGGAATAAAAATAGGCGCTGCTCCAAACATGATATCTAAATTAGGCTCCTGCCCAGCAAGTCATGTTCTTGAGATAATAGTGATAAAGCTATATAGGTGGAAAACGCTTCCAAATATTCGCAGTCAGGAAGCAGATGATCTCCTAAATTGGGCATCGGATTTATCACTTCTCTTTTTTCAGGTTCGGCCGTTTGTTTCTTCTGTAATAAATTGACTGTTCTCGACCCTCTGTCTCCACTGTCCATCCCATGCATCCTGTTGGAGGAAGACCTGTTTCCTGCAGCCAGAGAAGTGATTACATGCTGAACTATTCCAAGCCAGAAAATAATAGAGCTATGTAATAGTTTTCTTATGTGGCTGGAGTAAATCTGCACAGGACATAGGGCCAAATGAGAGTATTAGCTGTAGACAACTGCAGAACATCTGATCCCCTGAAATAAAGCAGGCTCATAAGAGAAGAAGCAGCAGAATAATATCATCTGTTAACTGTTTTTCTTTTAATATTTAGTATTTTTTAGAATTATTTTTTCCGTTGATCATGTAACCAGTGTTCACTTTCTTCCACAGGTTGGATAACTTGGAAGTTTTTATTTTTTTTATTAAAGTATGGTTAAATTAAAGCTGAATTCACATGGGTTGTTCTAAACACAAAAAGTAAAAAAAAAGGTCTTGACAAAATAAGGTTGTGCTGAATCCCGATACATAACTGAACGGCCAGGGGCGTAACTAGAAGTGACTAGGCCCCACAGCAAATATTTGTAAGGGCCCCCCAGCGCGCTTCGCACCTCCCTCCTCCTGTGTAAACCCCACTCCTTTGGCACAGTGTAGCGGTATACTGTATATTGTGTGGCACAGTGTAGCGGTATACTGTATATTGTGTGGCACAGTGGATGCTATATGTGTATAACATAAACATATTTCATATGAAAACTCACAGTTACTTGACCCTTGGGGATCTCGGACACCACTTCAACACTTGGCCGGGGGCTCGACGGAGCTGATGTTGTGCTTTATCCTAATGAGAAAGATTTCATATCAAGGATTTGGAGAAGGGGCAGAGGGATAGCAGAGCATGGAGAGGCTGGTGCTGCTACTAGGGGGTCATACCATGGGGGAGTAATAAAGCCCCTCCCAGTAGAAATAATTCTTCTTATAATGTGACAGTACAAAAATACCCCCTTGTAATGCCTCCAGTTGAGCTAATGTCCCCATAGTGCCCCCATAATGTCCCAGTATAAAATACCCCTATATAGTGCCCCCAGTAAATTCCCCCATAGTGCTCCTCTCCCCCCTTCTTGCTAGTGCCCCCCATAATGTACCAGTATAAAATGCCCTATATATAGTGCCCCAGTAGATGCCCCTCAGTGTCCTGCCTCTGATATGCTGCCGGCCTAGTGTCCCCCATAATGCCCCCCAATAATGTGCCAGTAAGTGTCCCCATAGATGCCCCCCCATCATGTGCCAGTATCAAGTGCCTCTCTCCTTCCCACCCCCCATGTGCCAGTATCATAGTGCCAAACCCCCCCATGTGCCAGTATCAAGTGCCTCTCTCTTCCCCCCCATGTCCCAGTATCATAGTGCCATCTCCCCCCCAAAAGAAGTGGCAGTATCGAGTGCCTCTCACCCCCATGTGCCAGTATCATAGTGCCAAACCCACCCATGTTCCAGTATCAAGTGCCAACCCCCCCCCCCCCACATGCCAGTATCAAGTGCCTCTCTCCTCCCCCCATGTCCCAGTATCATAGTGCCATCTCCCCCCCCCAATGTGCCAGTATCAAGTGCCTCTCTCCTTCCCACCCCCCATGTGCCAGTATCATAGTGCCAAACCCCCCCATGTGCCAGTGTCAAGTGCCTCTCTCTTCCTCCCCCATGTCCTAGTATCATAGTGCCAAACCCACCCATGTGCCAGTATCAAGTGCCATACCCCCCCCACATGGCAGTATCAAGTGCCTCTCTCCTCCCCCCATGTCCCAGTATCATAGTGCCATATCCCCCCCACAGAAAAAGTGCCAGTATCAAGTGCCTCTCTCCCTCCCAAACCCATGTGCCAGTATCAGGTGCCAACCCCTCCCCCCCCCCATGTGCCAGTATCAGGTGCCTCTCTCCCCCCCATGTGCCATTATCAGGTGCCAACCCCCCTCCCCCCATGTGCCAGTATCAGGTGAAACCCCCCTCCCCCCCCAGGTGTCAGTATCAAGTGCCTCTCTCCTCCCCCCCCATGTCCCAGTATCATAGTGCCATCTCCCCCCACTTAACCACAAGACCATAAGAGCTGCCTTGCTGCTGACTGAAAAAATATGAGACTTCTACTGTTATAGCTAAGTGTACATCTATACACATGACAGCTGCTCATATATAGAGATATAGCAGAGCTGAGTGTGCTGGGACAGCTGTCATATAGAGATATAGCAGTGCTGGGTGTGTTGGGGCAGCTGTCATGTGTATAGATGTACACTTAGCCAGCTATAACAGTAGAAGTCTCATATTTTTTCAATCAGCTGCAATGCAGCCTTTATGGCTGTGAGGGTAAATGCTTTGCCTCTGATACACTGATACATTGGAGGTTGTGGGTTCGAATCCCAGACACATCAGGAGATTTTAGGAGGGGGCCTGGTCAGCCGCCGCTGCTGTGAAGGGGCCCTGAACATTAAGACAAGAATCAATATTTTACTAACTTGAAAATAAACTGTCACACACGCTGCCTTGGCGCCGAAGCAGCTGCTTCCCCGGTAGTTAGGCCACTGTGAACGGCGGCAAACAAGCCCTACTTGCTATAATGGGGGTCTGTTTGGTTTTGCATCTTTTTTGTCCGTTCTATTTGGCAGAATCTTTGATGAAGTCTCTGAATGGAGCCTCAGATGCAGACGTGAATTTAGTCTAACCTGTAAAACTTTTTTTCCAGGACGTCCCTCCATGACAGCACCCATGGAGGTTGTCCTATTGGTCTCTGTAGGGACAGGAAGCGAGAGAGATTAAAAGGCCCCCTCCCCTCCCACTCTCCAGTGTTCTTCCTGTCCCTACAGGGATAGGAGCAGAGAGAAGTCGTTCCCTGCTCTGGGAATGAGAAAGATTTGGGGCCGAATCTGGTCGGGGGGTTCTGCCTCTCCTCTTCAGATTCTGGAGGCCTAACGCTAGCACCTCTCGGGGTAGAGGTCCCCTAGATGACCCCGATACCTTTTTTTTCCCTGTACCTCTAATGGCCGTGGTATTGTGGGAAGCCGAGGCCGCTTCTTCCGGTTGGGAGCTCTGGGATCGGCTGCGGCTCCTGCGCTCCTCTGGTTCGGCGTGCAGATCATGTGACCGGAAGTCGAGGTCACATGGGCGGAAGAAGATGGCGGCGCCCAGGTAACGCTAACCCGGTGCGCATGCAGAGGGGGTTGACTCTTCGTTTGAATGAGTCCCCCCAGGAAGTGAGGAGGCGGTAACAGGATGGACCAGGTAGGACATAAATTGAGAGGTCGATTTTGTCTTGGAGGTCCAGATGTCAGCTATGCAGGACACTAGCGCAGACATCCCTGTCTTGGGTCATGTAAGTGCCTAAGGTGGCTCATATACCCTTTTTTATGCAGTGCATTTCAGCTAACGGACTCTCTCTCTTCCTATGTAGGGAGAGAGAAACTCTACAGTTAAATCTCTGGGAGAACCAAAAAAGAAATCCAGAAGATGTGCTTTATGTTCAAAGAAATTGCCAGAGTCATATAAAAAAGCTTTATGTAGTGACTGTCTGGCGAAGATTCTCAGAGAGGAGCAATCGTCTCTCCTATCGGACTTAAGAGTGATTGTGAAAGAGGAGATCCAGGCAGCCAGTTCCAGTATGGTTCAGAAACCGTGTGCTGCTTCCCCTCCCTCAAAAAGACCCAGAGTACTAAGGGAGTCAGAGTCTGAAGAAGAGGGATTATATCTTTCAGAAGAGATGGATGAAGATCAGGGTTCGTCTTATATGGCGGATGATCAGAAGAGATATCTTTTTTCACAAGAAGATTTAGATCCCCTTCTGTCGGCTGTAAGGCAGACAATGGATATTGAGGAGGAAGAGCAGACTCGCTCAGTACAGGACGAAATGTTCGGCGGGTTAAAAGCAAAGAAAAAGAAGTTATTCCCGGTAAACTAAAACTTAAAGGATTTAGTGATCGACGAGTGGGCTAATGCTGATAAGAAGTTATATATACCCCGTGAATTTAAAAACAGGTTACTGTTCAACCCTGAGGATACAAAGCTGTGGGATGTGGTTCCTAAGGTGGATATCCAGGTAGCAAACGTGGTTAGGAGAACCACACTACCATTTGAAGATTCGGCCCAATTAAAAGACCCAATGGATAGGAAGATTGACGGATTACTCAAAAGGGCGTGGGAGGTATCAGCCAACACTATCAATACTAACATTGCTGCTACCTCTGTAGCCAGGTCTATGTGTTTATGGGTGAATCAGCTGGAGGAGCATCTTAAGCAAGACACCTCTAGGGAAGAGATCCTGGGGTCGCTACCTCTATTTAAAATGGCCGCATCTTTTATGGCAGACGCCTCTGCGGAGTCCATAAGATTTGCAGCAAAAGCAGATTCCTTAACGAATACAGCTAGGAGAGTGTTGTGGCTAAAATCCTGGTCAGGGGATATAGCCTCTAAAAATAAGCTTTGCGCTATACCCCTTAAAGGTTCTCACCTCTTTGGGACGGTACTAGAAGAAATTCTGGAAAAGACAGCGGACAAAAAAAAAAGGGTTACCGGAGGAGAAAAACAAAAAACCTTTGCCCTTTCGTAAGCCGGCCAGCAGTTTCCAAAATACTCCTAGGAGTAAAGGGAAGATGGGGAGGTGGAGCTACCCGAAAGGAGGAAGAGGCAGAGGGTTTCGCTTTAATCCCAATACCAAGACAGAGAGACAATGATGCCAGGCCAGTAGGGGGCAGACTCCAGTTCTTTTGGGAAAATTGGATCCAAATAACCAGGAATCAATATATTCTGGAATCCATCCAGAAGGGGTTCAGGATAGAGTTTCGCCTTCCTCCTCCACGGTTGTTTCAGACTACAGTTTTCCAGTCGGCTTCACTTCAAGATCAGCTTCACGCGGACATCCAAAAGCTATTGAAGTTGGGTGCAATAGTGCAGGTCCCTCCTTCAGAAGAATTCAAGGGTCACTATTCAAAACTGTTCCTCATAACAAAACCAGATGGATCCAAAAGGACCATCATCAAGCTAAAATTCTTAAACAGATGGATAACTCCTTACCATTTCAAGATGGAGTCAGTAAAATCTACGATCCCACTGATAGGTCCAGGGGCGTTTCTGTGCACCCTAGATCTAAAGGATGCCTATTACCACATCCCCATTCACCATCAGTTTCAGCAGTACTTGAGATTTGCTCAAGAAAGAAGGGAAGATATTGCATTACCAATTTCAGTGCCTTCCGTTTGGAATATCGTTGGCCCCGCTTATCTTCACAAAGGTAGTGGCAGAGATAGTAGCCTATCTAAGACAGAGGCAGGTAACTGTAATCCCATACCTAGACGACTTTCTACTTGTGGCAGAGTCAGAAGAGGAGTTAGAGCTTCACAAAGGAAGGACTCTATCTTTGCTCACAAATCTGGGATGGAAGATAAACCTGGAGAAGTCGGATTTGCAGCCGGCAACACAAAAGAAGTTCCTGGGAACTCTCTTAGATTCGGTAGCTCAGCATTCTTTTCTTCCTCAGGACAAGCAGATCAACATAAGGGAAAGAATAAATTCCTTCAGATTAAAGAAAAAGCGGACACTACGAGAGGCCATGCAGATCTTAGGCCTAATGACCTCATGCATCACGACAGTTCCTTGGGCCCAGTTCCATTCAAGAACTCTTCAGGCGGAGGTCCTCTCTTGTTGGGACAAAGACCACCGATCGTTAAACTCCAGGATAGTTCTCTCGGACAGAGCAGTAGACTCCCTCTCCTGGTGGTTGGTAACAGAGAATCTTTCAAGGGGGGTTTCCTGGAACATGATACCACTCAAGACAACCACGGACGCAAGCAGCCGGGGTTGGGGTGCTCACTTAGAGGATCATTTTATTCAGGGCAGTTGGTCCAGTACAGACGCCCTAAGTTCCTCAAACTACAAGGAACTAAAAGCGGTTTGGGAGTCCCTGAAAGCCACGGAACATCTCCTCACAGGCCATCATGTCAGAGTCTTGTCGGACAATATGACGACTGTCTGTTACATAAAAATACAGGGATGGACAAAAAACCCTCAACTTCAGTGCTTAGCGAATCTCATCTTCAAGTGGGCAGAAAATAAGTATTCCAGATGATTTGTCAGGAATGGGGAAAACCTCAAGTGGATTTATTTGCGTCCAGCAGAAATACTCAGCTGGACTATTTCTTCTCGCTAGACCCAAGAGGGAGACCATTGGCGGTAGATGCTCTTTCCCAGAAGTGGGGCATGAGCCTAGCTTACGCTTTTCCTCCATTTCCCCTCATACCATTAATCCTGAAGAAGTTGAGAGTGAGTTCAACCACGCTGATTTTGGTGGCACCAGCTTGGCCCAAGAGAGCCTAGTTTTCAGTTCTAAAGATCATGTACATCAGAGAACCGATGACCCTTCCAAAAAGACAGGATCTCCTGTCACAAGGTCCGCTTTGTCATCCCAATCTGGAATAGACTGAATCTTACAGCCTGGATCCTGAAAGGCAGACCTTAAGAAACAAGGGGCTTTCAGGTAAGGTAATCTCAACTCTACAAGGCTGCCGCAAACCCGTCACGAGAGCTATATATAATAAAATATGGAAGAAATTTTCATCTTGGTTGTCGCAAAATCAGGCGGACACCAGATCTCCTTCGATGGGTTGCATATTATAATTTCTTCAGGAGGGATTTGATGCAGGACTAAAGCCCAGCACGCTTAAAGTACAGATCTCGGCACTCAGCTGTTGTCTAGATACACCCCTTGCAGAACATAGATGGATCAGGAGTTTCCTAAGGGCAGCTTCTAGGTTGAGACCCACCTTGAGACAGTCTATTCCCCCATGGAATCTTATATCTGAAAAACATCTCTCTCTCAAGGCGGTATTTCTCCTGGCCATAACCACAGCCCGCAGGATAGGAGAAATTCAGGCATTATCTACTAAAGAACCATACTTAAGGATTCTGGATGATCGCATAATCCTGAAGCTAGATCCAGCCTTTTTACCTAAGGTGGTCTCAACCTTTCATAGAGAACAAGTGCTAACACTTCCTTCATTTTGTTCCTCTCCCAAAAATATACAGGAGAAGAGATTCCAGTGTCTGGATGTTAGAAGAACGATTCTAGCCTATCTTGACAGAACAAGTACTTGGAGAAGATCAAGTAATTTATTCATCCAATTTGGTGGGAAGAATAGAGGCCTGAAAGCTTCAAAACAGACGTTGGCACGGTGGATTAAAGACACTATTAAAGAAACATACAGACTTCAGGAGAAGACCTGTCCTTTAAACTTGAAGGCGCATTCTACTAGAGCCATGGCAACTTCCTGGGCAGAGAAGGCAGATGCTACAATTGACCAGATTTGCAGGGCTGCAACCTGGTCTAAGTTCCTAACCTTTGCCAGACATTACAGATTAGATGTGTTGGCCAGCCAGGACTTGGCTTTTGGGCGGAGAGTCCTGCAGGCAGTAGTCCCCCCCTAGGAGATTAAGTTGTTAGTTCTCCATGGGTGCTGTCATGGAGGGACGTCCTGGAAATACTGGTTTAGTTTACCAGTAAATCCTTTTCCAGGAGTCCGACATGACAGCACCCCATATTACCCTCCCTGGTATATTGGTTCCAACCTTGATGGCAGTGTGAATGTAACATTGTTATTAATAAAAGGTGTTGGATCCTATCCGGTGTAGTAATTTGGAAAAACACTGGAGAGTGGGAGGGGGCCTTTTAATCACTCTCGCTTCCTGTCCCTACAGAGACCAATAGGACAACCTCCATGGGTGCTGTCATGTCGGACTCCTGGAAAAGGATTTACCGGTAAACTAAACCAGTATTTTTTGCGTTTTATTTATTTCTTTTGTGCATTTGTGCTGCATATGAAATCAAATATCAAATTTTGCACACCGCTTTGCAGCCTACATATAAAAGGGTTCTCTGGGAATGATTTTAAATGTCCGCCAGCAACCTGTCCTAGAATGTGAGCAGGACTGGTTGCCATCACTTGCAGAGCTGTCTAGGGGGTGAGGGGACCTCACTATACACTGCACTGGCATATACTACACAATGGTGAGCATTCCTGTCAGGCTCCTCAGCCATGATGGCATATCATAGGCAGGATCACATCATTGCCATCTATTGTACAGCAGTGTAGTGTGTAGTGAAGAACCCGCCTCGTCACCCCAGGTTGCTGGCAGCCATTTTAAATCCGTCCCGCAGAACCCGTGTAATATGCGTATAATGCTCTGAGATTTCCTAAGAGGAGGCCTGAGTAAGTGTGACTCCACGCAAAACGGCCGTCGCCTTGTGATGCCTGTGTAACGTCCTGCACCCTTACTGCCTGTTTTTGGGTCCGTACCTATACGGATGAATAAAGTAACATTTGGACTCTTACCGGTGAGTGCCGGCTCTTATCTTCGTACTTCATCTAGCACCTCTAATGCCGGTCATTCTGCTGTCATGCCCGGAAATAATGTCTTGCTATACAGGCCAACCATTCAAATAATGTAATGCATGGATATATTTGCCAAGAGCCCAAGCAAACTCTCCCCTATATGACATTCAAATACGGTACTCTGATAGGGCATATACACAGGGGCTGTGAGACATCCCATTGAAGTAAAGCAAATTATTTACGACGTCCGCTTTTTGTATAAATGAATTATAGATAAACCGTTAAAACCCATATAAAACCAAACTGAAAGTACTCCATTTGGCCTGAAAATGTGCGTATAATGCTCTGAGATTTCCTAGGACTCATTTTTTCTTTCTGACAAACAAAAAATTTGGATTTGGATGCAAAATATTTGGTCGAATCTAGTTTGTTTAGAGTAAGTTCACGGATCTTTATTTGCTAGAGAACTTGCTGGGAAAGCATGCACAGTTCAGCTCCTTCCCTAAAGCATACCACCCAACTTTTTGGATGGTCAAGAGGGACACTTGCAGCTCATTTTCTGAAAGATCCTATCAAAGGCTGAGGAGAGTTATTGCTGCTGCGAGTGAGGAACTGAGCAGCGTTCACAGCCATTTCTAGATTGTAGCAGGAAGTGAGGTACAGCCGGGACTTGACACTGAGATCTTCAGCGGCTGGGGATTGGTGAAGTGAATATAAGTTCTTTTATTTTTTTACAGCATGTGCAGCCCCTGGGACAGTTTTTTTTTTCTTGTACTTCAATATTCTTTTAAATATTAGCATACAACTAATTATATATACATATACACACAGTGCTTTGCAAAAGTATTCACCCCCTTGACTTTTTCCTAGTTTGTTACATTATAGCCTTGAGTTCAATGTTTAGTTAATCAGAATTTTATGTGATAGATCAGAACACAATAGTCTAAGTTGGTTAAGTGAAATGTGAAAAATATATAATTAAAACTATTGTTTAGAAATAGAAAACAGAAAATTGGCATGTGCGTATGTATTCACCCCCTTTGTTAGGAAGCCCATAAAAAGCTCTGGTGCAACCAATTACCTTCAGAAGTCACAATTAGTGAAATGATGTCCACCTGTGTGCAATCTAAGTGTCACATGATGAGGCATCACTAACCAAACACTGCCATGAAGACCAAAGAACTCTCCAAACAAGTAAGGGACAATGTTGTTGAGAAGTATAAGTCAGGGTTAGGTTATAAAAAAAATATCCAAATCTTTGATGATCCCCCAAGAGCTCCATCAAATCTATCATAACCAAATGGAAAGAACATGGCACAACAGCAAACCTGCCAAGAGATGGCCGCCCACCAAAACTCACAGACCGGGCAAGGAGGGCATTAATCAGAGAGGCAGCACAGAGACCTAAGGTAACCCTGGAGGAGCTGCAGAGTTCCACAGCAGAGACTAGAGTATCCGTACATAGGACAACAATAAGCCATACGGTCCATAGAGTTGGGCTTTATGGCAGAGTGGCCAGAAGAAAGCCATTACTTTCAGCTAAAAACAAAAAGGCACATTGTGAGTTTGCGAAAAGGCATGTGGGAGACTCCCAAAATGTATGGAGGAAGGTGCTCTGGTCTGATGAGACTAAGATTGAACTTTTCGGCCATCAAAGAAAACGCTATGTCTGGCACAAACCCAACACATCACCCAAAGAACACCATCCCCACAGTGAAACATGGTGGTGGCAGCATCATGCTGTGGGGATGTTTTTCAGCAGCTGGGACTGGGAAACTGGTCAGAGTTGAGGGAAAGATGAATAGTGCTAAATACAGGGATATTCTCAGGGGTCAAGTCCTGGGAAAAAAAGTGTGGGAACTCACCCAAGATCCACTGCCACCCCGACCTTCCCCCCCCCCCCCAACAAACGTTGCTTTCATATTATAATCTCCCCTTATATATAATTTACTTACAGTTCTGAAGACTCCCCAGGGGTGCTGGCAGGCTTGGCCTCAGGGGTGCTGGCAGACTTGGCCGGGCAGAAGGAGTGTGGGAGACTGAGGCCTTTCTGCTCAGGAAAAAAAAAATATTTTCATTACACCTCAGGTCAGACCCCCAATGTTAATCAGACCTCAGCTAACAGCCCCAATAAGATCCCCAATGTTAATAAGACTCAGATCACACCTCAGCTCAGACCCTAATATGAATGACCCCCAATCAGACCTCAGATAAGAGGCCCATGCCTCATAGCAGCCCCCAGTGCGCCCCCCCGGTATTAAAATCATTGGTGGGCAGTGCGTCCCTCCCCCCTCCATCATTGGTGGCAGCGGCAGTTCCGAAGGGAAGTCCCAGCAGGGGCTCCGATCAGTTGTAACTCACAGGTCTGTGCGGTGGATTGCTTATGCTTATAGCAATGCGCCGCACAGACCTGTGAGTTACAAGAAGAAGGAGCGCCGGGCGGCCACAGCACATGTAAGTATAATGCTGCTGAGTAACTGACCATGGCAGACAGGACTTCAGTAGCGTCCTGGCTGCCATGGTAACCGATCGGAGCCCCAGCATTACACTGCTGGGACTCCGATCGGAACTGCTGCTGCCACCAATGATAGAGGGGGGAGGGCGCACTGCCCACCAATGATGGAGGGAGGAGTGCGCACTGCCCACCAATGATTTTAATACTGGGAAGGGCGGGGGGATGGCGAACTGCCCACCAATGATTTTAATACAGGGGAAGGCGCACTGCCCACCAATGATTTTAATACTGGGAAGGGCAATGCAAACATTGTAGAAACATTCCCGGCGCCCGACCTCTGACAGGGAGCTGCCGTCCACGCAATTAACCCCTCAGGTGCCGCGGATGGCAGCGCCCTGTCAGAGGTGCGTCCCCATCACCATGGGAACACCTCGGGTTTAGAATATACCATCGGATCAGAGTTTTCTCCAATCAGATGGTATATTTTAACTTCAAGCATCCCCATCACCATGGGAACACCTCAGGTTTAGAATATACCATCGGATCGGAGTTTTCTCCAATCCGATGGTATATTTTAACTTCAAGCGTTACCTACCGAGGACCAGGAAGGGGCGAGTACAAAGCCTTCACCACTTCCTGGTCCTTTTGCCCGGAGTTAAAGACAGGCCTGAAAGGGAACGGCGTTCCTGCTATGACTCGAGCCCTGGATATTCTTGAGCAAAACCTGTACAACTCTGTGCGTGATTTGAGGCTAGGATGGAGGTTCACCTTCCAGCAGGACAATGACCCCAAACATACTGCTAAAGCAACACTTGAGTGGTTTAAGTGAAAACATGTAATTGTGTTGGAATGGCCTAGTAAAAGGCCAATCGAATAAAAAATCTATGGTCAGACTTAAAGATTCCAGGTTGTGAGGCACCAAAATACAAAAAAAAATCAAGGGGGTGAATACTTTTGCAAGGCACATTTATATATATATATATCTCCAGAAAAAAGAGCGGCACTCGGTAGGTAAAAGCAAGTGAACCCTTTATTCACTTGCTTTTACCTACCGGAGTGCCGCTCTTTTTTCTGGATCCATTTATTGGGGCTATAAGTCTATTCCTCTTGGGAGTGCCGCTCTCTTTTTTCTGTTATTATATATATATATATATATATATATATATATATATATATATATATATATATATATATATATATATATATAAAATAAAGAAAATAAATACACCGCAGCACATCCAATGGTGAACAAAATAGTGGGATCCTTTATTCACCCAAGCAGCTGCTTGGGTGAATAAAGGATCCCACTATTTTGTTCACCATTGGATGTGCTGCGGTGTATTTATTTTCTTTATTATTTGACACTTTGGTCGAGTGTCGACATCGCTGGCACCCAGTACTTGTTACAAGGTGTGCTGCCCTGAACTCCCGTCTCTCTCTCTCTATATATATATATATATATATATATATATATATATATATATTCGTATTTTTCACCCTATAAGACGCACCTGCCCATAAGACGCACCTAGGTTTTTGAGGATGAAAACAAGAAAGAAAATATTTTGAACCAAAAGGTGTGCTTTTGGTGGGTTTTGAACTAATGGTGGTCTGTGGAAGACACTGTTATGGCGGGGATCTGTGGATGACGTACTGTTATGGGGGATCTGTGGATGACGCACTGTTATGGGGGATCTGTGGATGACACCGTTATGGGGATCTGTGGATACGCACTGCTATGGGGGATCTGTGGATGGCACTGTTATGGGGGATCTGTGGATGGCACATATATAGCATTTTATGCTATATATGTGTCATCCACAGATACCCCCCATAACAGTGTCCCTGTGTAAATAGTGAATGACCCCCAATACAGGGGCTGGGGGCCGGCAACTGATATTGGAATGGCAGCGGGGCCCGGTGCAGTCACTGTATTCTATTACACCGGGCCCTGCTCACTGTAGTATTCATATCTAATGGCGCTTTGTTAAACTATAGCAATTCTTTGCAGCAGTAGAGAAATTCATAATAGAATACAGTGACTGCACCAGGCCCTGCTGCCATTCCAATATCAGTTGCTGGCCCCCAGCCCCTCCTCCCTCCCCGCTGATACATTGCCGGCCGCGATGTATCAGTGTTAAATGGCAGCGTTTGCCCCATAAGACGCACTGCCATTCCCCCCCCCCCCACACACACACACACTTTGGGGGGGAAGAGGGAGGCAGTGCGTCTTATAGGGCGAAAAATACGGTATATATATTGTGGGGTTTCGCTCTGGTAGACAGGATTAGCGGATGCAGTATAGAGGCAACAAGAAGTTCTTTGGATCAAACAGTTCATTGTTCTATTCACACTTTAGGCAAGTGACAGAACAGAAATAAACAAGCAAAAAGTCACCTTGCGGTGTTGTTGCTAATTCCCACCATGCGGCAATTCTGCCTCAAAGAGTCCTTGAGCATAGCAGCACCAACCTGTTTTCCGCAAGCCTACATCCAGACACAAGGCTCCCAGATCCTAACACAGAGACCTCGCTTCTGAGCCCAGATGCCTATTTAAAGGACAGCCAGGTGCTGCCAAAACCCGGACCGGCACTTAAAATCCGATCCGGTATTTGACCTCACCTGGCTGTAAATCAGCCCAGCAGCACATGCTTGGAGGAAAATACCTGCTTTCCCAGACCAAACCTCTCACTGTGTCACAATATACTGTATATATCTATATATAATTTAAGATCTAAATTGTACCAAATAATGAAGCTAAGCTCTAATATACAGGTAGAAACATAGAAACATAGAATGTGTCGGCAGATAAGAACCATTTGGCCCATCTAGTCCGCCCAATATATCTGAATACTATGGATAGCCCCTGGCCCTATCTTATATGAAGGATAGCCTTATGCCTATCCCATGCATGCTTAAACCCCTTCACTGTATTTGCAGCTACCACTTCTGCAGGAAGGCTATTCCATGCATCCACTACTCTCTCAGTAAAGTAATACTTCCTTATATTACTTTTAAACCTTTGCCCGTCTAATTTAAAACTGTGTCCTCTTGTGGTAGTTTTTCTTCTTTTAAATATGCTCTCCTCCTTTACCGAGTTGATTCCCTTTATGTATTTAAAAGTTTCTATCATATCCCCTCTGTCTCTTCTTTCTTCCAAGCTATACATGTTAAGGTCCTTTAACCTTTCCTGGTAAGTTTTATCCTGCAATCCATAAACCATACAGAGTTTATTAAGGAGCAATTAGTAATTTATTAATGTAAAACAAGCAAAGTTCCAGCATCTGAGATTATAAATGTTGCTTCGTCTTTATTTCATTTTCGGTTAAAAATACAGATTATACAGTCGTGGCCAAAAGTTTTGAGAATGACACAAATATTAGTTTTCACAAAGTTTGCTGCTAAACTGCTTTTAGATCTTTGTTTCAGTTGTTTCTGTGATGTAGTGAAATATAATTACACGCACTTCATACGTTTCAAAGGCTTTTATCGACAATTACATGACATTTATGCAAAGAGTCAGTATTTGCAGTGTTGGCCCTTATTTTTCAGGACCTCTGCAATTCGACTGGGCATGCTCTCAGTCAACTTCTGGGCCAATTCCTGACTGATAGCAACCCATTCTTTCATAATCACTTCTTGGAGTTTGTCAGAATTAGTGGGTTTTTGTTTGTCCACCCGCCTCTTGAGGATTGACCACAAGTTCTCAATGGGATTAAGATCTGGGGAGTTTCCAGGCCATGGACCCAAAATGTCAACGTTTTGGTCCCCAAGCCACTTAGCTATTACTTTTGCCTTATGGAACGGTGCTCCATCGTGCTAGAAAATGCATTGTTCTTCACCAAACTGATGTTGGATTGTTGGAAGAAGTTGCTGTTGGAGGGTGTTTTGGTACCATTCTTTATTCATGGCTGTGTTTTTGGGCAAAATTGTGAGTGAGCCCACTCCCTTGGATGAGAAGCAACCCCACACAGAAATGGTCTCAGGATGCTTTACTGTTGGCATGACACAGGACTGATGGTAGCGCTCACCTTTTCTTCTCCGGACAAGCCTTTTTCCAGATGCCCCAAACAATCGGAAAGAGGCTTCATCGGAGAATATGACTTTGCCCCAGTCCTCAGCAGTCCATTCACTATACTTTCTGCAGAAGATCAATCTGTCCCTGATGTTTTTTTTGGAGAGAAGTGGCTTCTTTGCTGCCCTTCCTGACACCAGGCCATCTTCCAAAAGTCTTCGCCTCACTGTGCGTGCAGATGCGCTCACACCTGCCTGCTGCCATTCCTGAGCAAGCTCTGCACTGGTGGCACTCCGATCCCGCAGCTGAATCCTCTTTAGGAGATGATCCTGGCGCTTGCTGGACTTTCTTGGACGCCCTGAAGCCTTCTTAACAAGAATTGAACCTCTTTCCTTGAAGTTCTTGATGATCCTATAAATTGTTGATTGAGGTGCAATCTTAGTAGCCACAATATCCTTGCCTGTGAAGCCATTTTTATGCCACGCAATGATGGCTGCACGCGTTTCTTTGCAGGTCACCATGGTTAACAATGGAAGAACAATGATTTCAAGCATCACCCTCCTTTTAACATGTCAAGTCTGCCATTTTAACCCAATCAGCCTGACATAATGATCTCCAGCCTTGTGCTCGTCAACATTCTCACCTGAGTTAACAAGACGATTACTGAAATGATCTCAGCAGGTCCTTTAATGACAGCAATGAAATGCAGTGGAAAGTTTTTTTGGGGATTAAGTTAATTTTCATGGCAAAGAAGGACTATGCAATTCATCTGATCACTCTTCATAACATTCTGGAGTATATGCAAATTGCTATTATAAAAATGTAAGCAGCAACTTTTCCAATTTCCAATATTTATGTAATTCTCAAAACTTTTGGCCACGACTGTAGACATCACCACCCTCCACTGCCAGGTTAAAGGGACTCTGTCACCACTTTCTAACCCCCCCTTTTAAAAGTATTGTTCTCTCTATGGCGCCCTTGTGATTACAAAGGTGTTGTTATAACATAAATTCGCCGTCTCGTTTTGATAAAAATACCTTTTATCTAACCTGTCAATCTTGTGGATAAGGTGCCCAGGGCGTTTCTGAAGGTCTGAAGCTGCCGCCCGCCGCCGCCGTTGGTGCCCAGCTCCTCCCCTGATCCTTTCAGCGCCGCCTGAATGTAAAGAAATCCGCCTCCGGCTCTCGCTCAGTGCCCCCTCCTCCTTTTCAAAGATCCCGCGCGTGCGCACAGGCCTGTGCCTGATGCGCCCGTGCGGACATTTAGAATCAGCCTCATTGAGCGAAGTGCGCATGCGCGCACTTCGCTCAACCTCCTCATAAGACGAGCACTGCAGCCAGCCACTCAGAGCCTGCCAAGCGCTCTATGGAGCCGCAGGCTCTGAGTGGCTGGCTGCAGTGCTCGTCTTATGAGGAGGTTGAGCGAAGTGCGCGCATGCGCACTTCGCTCAATGAGGCTGATTCTAAATGTCCGCACGGGCGCATCAGGCACAGGCCTGTGCGCACGCGCAGGATCTTTGAAAAGGAGGAGGGGGCACTGAGCGAGAGCCGGAGGCGGATTTCTTTACATTCAGGCGGCGCTGAAAGGATCAGGGGAGGAGCTGGGCACCAACGGCGGCGGCAGGCGGCAGCTTCAGACCTTCAGAAACGCCCTGGGCACCTTATCCACAAGATTGACAGGTTAGATAAAAGGTATTTTTATCAAAACGAGACGGCGAATTTATGTTATAACAACACCTTTGTAATCACAAGGGCGCCATGGAGAGAACAATACTTTTAAAAGGGGGGGGTTAGAAAGTGGTGACAGAGTCCCTTTAACATGTTGTGATGTCTACAATCTGTATTTTTAACCGAAAATGAAATAAAGACGAAGCAACATTTATAATCTTGGATGCTGGAACTTTGCTTGTTTTACGCATTTGTAAGAATGACTTGTCCGGTCTTTTCCGTGCACTGGATACATATGGTGAGCTGGAATATTTATTTTTCTATAGACTCATTTATTAATGCACATTTATCTCCCAGGTCAAAAAGAGGAACCTTTAAGGAGGAAAGAGGGACAGATGGACTTGGGTCAAAAGAGGGACACTTGGGAGGCATGCTTAAGGGGTTACCATTTTTTTCTGTTTCTTATAGTGCTTCATCATTTCCTGGCCCTTTTACTTACTTGTACTTGCTTTTTGGTTCTTTGGTCCTTGGTCTGGCCTTTAAATGCCAACACAAGTGATCATCACAATGGCCTGCGTCAGGACACATAAGCCTCAGAGAGATGCAGAAGGAGTCTGCATAGTGAAATAAGCACCAGAAAGCCACGGGCTGCAGCCAACAAATTAATCTTTTTATATTTTATTTTATATTCTCGTTTTCAACAAAATCCCGTCCCGTAACCCTTTTATTGATTGTGAAAAGTTACCTTCTAATTATTTTCCACAGCCAAGAACCTTGAACTTACATTCATTTATTAAACTGTGTTTGGTTTTCTGTCTACTGTAACGCTTCTCATAACACTGAAATCTGAAGGTTGGCTCCCGGCCACACCGCTGTTAACGTCATTTATCGGAGATTGGATTTCATCCAGAAAATAATGTAAAGATAGTGTTCAGTGGATGAAAGAATGAGTCAAGAGCTAACGTAAGCCCTTATCACTCTCTTCCACAGATGTAGAGCTCCACTGTTCCAGTGACTTTGCAGAAACTTTTCAAGGACTCATTACTGTAAGAGGAGGAATTTTTACTACCCCCAAGATAAGACTCTAGATATACGGATTTGACGTTTGCCACAAAAGAATAGATCCATAGGGGGACGTTTAAGCCATTTCACACACCAAAAACTGGTGACGAAAAAGATGCATGAGCTTCCCCACCCACACCACACCCTCTTTTCACCCCTTTAGTAAAGTGCCGTGAGCAGGGAAAAGTTGTAGATTTTTCTGCAAAATGGCGTGCGACAAAATCTTTGACTTATATACGTTACTGTTGTGGTGTCTGTTAATCTGTTAATAAATGTCCCCCATTGACCTCAATGGGTCCATGGGCTGCACTTTTCAAAAATATTACATCTTTTGCGGAATGGACATACGGATGCAGAAAGCACATGGATGATCCTTGTGCTTTCCTCATCCATATGTTCATTCTGTAAAAAGATAGAACATGTCCTATACTTGGCTTAAAAATGCAGACTGTGGACCCATTAAAGTCAATGGGCCTGCAAAAAAATGCAGATGCAACGGGGACTGCTTTTGCAGATCCACATTTTGCGGACTGGAAAAAAGATACGGCCGTGTGACCGCAATGCACGGGCACCAACCATGTGCTCGCCATTTGCACACATGGACCTATTCACTTGAATGGGGTCCGCAATCCGCATCCGATGGTCTACAGTAGTGCACTTTTTTGCGGTGCGGAGGCACAGACAGAAAACTCACAGAAGTACTCCATAGTTCTTCCAATCCGTGCCTCCATTCAGCACTGCACCTTATCGTATCTTTTGGTTTGCAGACCCATTCAAGTCAATGTTTGCAGGCTGCAATCCCAGCACGGACCTGCTACAGTCGTGTACATGAAGCCTTATTGTGTATGCACTGAAGTTCTCTAGCATTTAAGGGGTTGAGCAGCCAGTGTATATTGATGACCTACCCCCAGGATAGAGGGGTCCGACACCGGGCACCACTGTCAATCAGCTGTTTGAAGTGGAGACAACGCTTGTGCTAGTGTCACTTACTCTTTAAGATTACACTGCTCTGTCAGCAGTTTCTAAGGTTCAAAACTGCTCATAGACTATTTTTAAAGAAAATGCATCCCCAAAAATGTTCTCTTCCAGTTAAAACCAGATAGTAAGGGCTCATACACATGACCATATGTTTTTTGCGGATCCATTGTAACAATGCCTGTCCTTGTCTGCAAAAAGGACAAGACTAAGACATGTTCTATTTTTTTGCAGAACGGACATGCATACATACGGAAACAGAATGCACACAGAGTCATTTCAGGGTTTTTTGCGGACCAATTGAAATGAATGGTTCTGCAAACAGACCTGTAAAAAAACTGTGTGCGCACTGTGTGCGTGAGCCCTAACACATTTTTTTCTAATGTGTCTATACTTTCTGATTGCAGATCTTTTTATTTTATTTCTTGAACATTATTATGGGGCCGCCATCTTGGCTGAGCTGTTCTTAACATCATTTATACACAGCATTAAAAATATTGCTTTACAGCAGCCCCATGGCCCATAGACACAATGGTCAGGAGTGGACCTCAGTGACTTCTATGGGAGAGTTTTCTAGGCATGCTCTGACAATCCCCTATTGTGAATGGTGGATCCTCTCTTATGTGTTATTCTAATCCTCCCTGTAATGATATCTCCAGGGCCGGATTAAGAGCATCATGGGCCTGGTGCTGAGGATTTTGCTGGGCCTTTTTATGGAACTGCACTCAGTGTCTTAATTACATATATATTTTATCAATACCATTAAAGTATTTTGTTCCTGCAACTACCCCTTCATTTGGCGTCTATCTTGGCAACATGGAGGGGGACCACGGGAGGGGGACCCTGAGGGTGGGGCACCCTCAGGGCACTATAGTGTCAGGAAAACTGCTTTGTTTTCCTGACACTATAGTGATCATTTAACATGACTATGAAGATTACTGTTTTCTAGCTGCTGTGGACTGTGGACAACAGCAGCTAGAAACAGTAATTTTCATAGAGCTGTGTTATGATTTATGGACACAGCACTCAGCATGCTTAGCCAGTCAGATAGAAGGCTGGCTAAGCATGCTGAGAGCTGTGTCTAAATAACATAACACATTAAAGGGATTCTGTCACCAGGTTTTACCCCTGTCAGCTAAAAATATGCTGATGTTCAGGGCGTCTGCACGATTCCTAATGTGGGCTTATAAATGTCATCTGTGGGCTTATTTAGCTAAAAAACAGCTTTTACTAACCTGTCAGTCAAACAAATAAGGTGCCCAAGGGGATGTTAATGGATGCAAGGTGCCGGCCGCACCCGCCGCCGTTCGTGCCCAGCGCCGCCTTTCCGGACTTCTGCGCCGCCTCCTAATCCTCTGTGCCGCCTCTCGCTCTCCCTCCCTCCCCCCTCCTCCTGCTGTAAGATCTCGCGCATACAGGGGTTGAGCGAAGTGCCGGCGCATGTGCACTTCGCTGTAAGAAGCCAAATGGAGAAGTCCGCACGGGCGCATCAGGTAGAGCCCTGTGCGCAAGCGCGAGATCTTACAGCAGAAGGAGGGGGGAGGGAGGGAGAGCGAGAGGCGGCACAGAGGATTAGGAGGCGGTGCAGAAGTCCAGAAAGGCGGCGCTGGGCACGAACGGCGGTGGGTGCGGCGGGCATCTTGCACCCATTAACATCCCCTTGGGCACCTTATTTGTTTGACTGACAGGTTAGTAAAAGCTGTTTTTTAGCTAAATAAGCCCACAGATGACATTTATAAGCCCACATTAGGAATCGTGAAGACGCCCTGAACATCAGCATATTTTTAGCTGACAGGGGTAAAACCTGGTGACAGAATCCCTTTAAAGAAATTACTGTTTCTAGCTGCTGTGGACTGTGGACTAGCAGCTAGAAACAGTAATTTCTTTATGTGTTATGTTATTTAGACTGAGCTCTCAGCATGCTTAGCCAGTCAGTAATTTTCATAGTGCTGTTATGATTTATTGACACAGCTCTCAGCATGCTTAGCCAGCCTTCTATCTGGCTGTGCTTCTTGAGAGTCACAGTCCACAGGCTCAGAAACAGCCTGTGGACTGTGACTCTCAAGATGCAAAGCCAGATAGAAGGCTGGCTAAGCATGCTGAGAGCTGTGTCCATAAATCATAACAGCACTATGATTGCCCTCCCTTCCAACTGGATGAGTTTATCTGATACCTGCCCTGCTCCAGAAGCTCCTGCTGTCTCGCGGGCTGGTGTGGCTGAGCGCTGTGGGCCATGTGCTGGTCGAAACTGCTGAGTAGGTTGTACACAGCGCAGCGTGCAGGAGGGATAACCGCGGGCGCACTGAGGTCATATCCGGCGGGCCGGCATTACAGGAACCGCACCAGCTGCTCTGACGTCCTCCCGCCGGATATCCTGTGACGTATATCCGGCGGCAGGACGTCAGAGCAGCTGGTGCTGTTCCTGTAATGCCGCGGCCCGCCGGATATGACCTCAGTAGTGATAGGAAGTTCGGATCTTTCAGATGAATCGGTTCATTTGAATCAGCTCATTCAAATGAACCGATTCATGAATCGGATCTTCGGTTCACTTGCTGAGTCACTGACTGCTGAGCTGACTCGCAAGTGAACCGAAGACTCTAGGTGCTGGTGCGCATGCGCAGATGCTATCCATTCGATTCACTTGCTGCTGCTGACTCAGTCGGCTCTTCAGCTCTCTAATGAGTGAGTCCGGATCAGGAAGAGTGATTGATTATAGTGATAGTGAAGGGAAGCTGAGGCTGACGCCGGACAGGAGGACTCAGGAGCTGTCACTGTGGTGTGCATTGTTGTCTGTTGTGCATTGTTACCCACAGTGACAACAGTCTGACACTGACAGTAGTACAACGAACCAAGTGAAGTGAAATGTGAATGCACGCACAGGGAAAACTATGTGCTGAACTGATAACAGTATTACAGTAACACAGTCACTGGCTGATAATAAAATAGTCCCCACAGTCCCCACTTAATGGAATCCATAAAGGAGATGTGAACCCACCCTTAGTTATATAGCTACTGAATGAGATGCCTTTAACATATATATCTCCTGAGAAGCCAATTTGATCCTAAAGGGTTAATTCAACCTGTAATCTAAACTCTGTGTCATCTGTCACTTCTCTTATCTCTCTGCTCCTGTCAAAGGCTTACATAGAAATCACTGGGCCCCATAGCAAGAATCTAAATTGGGCCCCCATTCCCCTTTTATAGCCCCTCCCACTACCCATTCCAGGCCTCTCTTTTTGTTCCATGAACTATGTTCGCTGCTGTTTTATAATTTATGCCATCAGGGCCGGATTGGGATTACAAAACAGGCCTGGCACACAAAAGAGGCATAATAGATACAGTGTGTACAGATGTATAGTGTATACAGCAGTGTACTGATATGTGAGGAACGTGGTATAATATATGCAGTGTGTTCAGGTATATAGTATATACAGCAGTGTACTGATATATGAGGTATAAATTACAGCTTGTACCTCACATATCAATCCAATACTGTATATACAATATACCTGTACACACCATCTATTATACCTCGTACCTAACATATCAGTACACTGCTGTATATACAATATACCTATACACACTGCATATATTATACCTTGTACCTCACATATCAGTACACTGCAATATATATTATATATCTGTACATATTGCATCTATAATACTGTTTAATATATGCAGTGTGTGTGTATATATATATATATATATATATATATATATATATATAGATGTGAGGCATACAAGGTATATTACTGTAGATGCAGTGTTTATAGAAATATGTGGTCAGTTATGCATTATAGTCACTGTGTGTGTGAAGTACATGAGGTTGTGGTCTGAAGTATTATACATGAGTGAGCATTGAGTAAAAACAGGGCATGGAGGGGGGGGTAAATGATGAAAAGTGGAGGACCTCCTCTTACCACTCCATTCCAGTCTGTATGGATCAATGCAGTGCTGATTGTGAACTTCTAATACTTGCTGTTAGGGGTTGAAGGACCTGTGATGATGTCATCACAGGTCCTGGCAGATGTACCTTTCAAACCTAGGAACTACAGCATTTTTGGTGCTGTTCCTTTGTTAGATTCTGCAGGACCTGTGATGCTGAAGATGATGTCATCACAGGTCCTGGCAGATGCACTGTACTAACCTGGGAACTACACTTTACACTGTGCAATTCCCTTACAGGACCTGTGAAGACTCCCTGTACTACTGAGACCTGCCAGTGCTTGCCTTGCCTCAGCTCTGATTGGTTGGTGGGCGGGGAGGGGAGGGGCTGGCAGAAGCAGCTTCCACTCTAGGATCATATTACGCTCCTCCCGAGTCCCTCCCTCAGGCTCCTGCTGCCAGCGTGAGGTGAGCGTCTCTGCATTGTCTCTGTGCTATGTGACGCTGTGTACAACAGAGGACTTTTAACCCTCCCGACGGCCTTTTGGCTGGCAGATGGGCCTATTTTATGGTAGGGGCCTGGAGCTGCAGCTCCATCAGCCCCTACGTTAATCCGGCCCTGGATATCTCCCCTGTGTATAGATAAGCAGTAACTGCAGTAAAGTGATTTGTACAGACCAAGGGCTCATTCACACGGCTGTTCGGCCGTTCCATGCATTGGGGGAGGCAAATTTGCAGTCTTCAATGCATGGGCACCATCCGTGTGTCTGCGGCCACAGATCCAGACCCATTCAACTTGAATGGGTCCGTGATCCTTCCGAACCGCAAAAAAATAGAACATGTTCTATTTTTTTTGAGGTGCGGAGGAACAGACCGAAATCAGTGCCTCTGTTCCGCACCGACCTTCCAGCCATCCGTTATGCGGGGTGCACACGGTAGGTGCCCGCATATTATGGACCCGCTATTTGTGGGCCGCAATACGGACACGGCCGAACAACGGCTGTGTGAATGAGCCGCATGAAGTGGCACCTATATTAGGATTAGTGGCCAGTGCGAAAACTGCAGGATTTTATGGTTTTTGTTTAAACATAGATACCGTATTTGAAAAAAGTTAAAATAACATAAAAAATTCTTTAAAAATATGTTAAATATAAAAATGTGATTTAAACAATAGGTCGTTATCTGATGACACATTTCCTTTAACAATCTTACATTGCAAGGTACTTCTTATATTCTATTCACACAAGTCCTATTGAGTTTTTTTGCTTTGATTTTCTCAAAATCAGGGCATTTTGCAGCAATAAAAAAAAAAAAAAAAGAAGGAAATTCAACCAAACAGTGTGAATATGCTTTTAAGGGCTTATGCACACGAACGTATTTTCTTTCCGTGTCGTTCCGGTTATTTTTGTGGACCGTATGTGGAACCATTCCTTTCAATGGCTCCGCAAAAAAAACAAAAGGTGTGCATTCCATTTCCGTATGTCCGTATTTCTGTTCCGCAAAAAAATAGAATGTCCTATTATTGTTCGCATTATGGACAAGGATAGGACTGTTCTATTAGGGGCCAGCTGTTCCATTCTGCAAAATCCGGAATGCACACGGACGTCATCCGTATTTTTTGCAGATCCGTTTTTTGCAGACCGCAAAATACATACGGTCGTGTGCATGAGCCCTACAAGGAGATTTACTATTTGATTTAGCACAGTTTTTAAAATGTGCTCAGCCTTGAAAGGGTGTTTCTGAATACATCTTGAGGGTGTGGTAAACTACTTAAGAACAGATAAATATAGCTGCCTTAGTTCAGCACATTGGGCGCCAGAGTTTTGGAGACGACTTGAAAGGTGTGGTTATGAACAATGTAAGAGGACCCTGTGGTTTAATTGAGTTTGGAGCACTTTAAAGGGGCTATTTTTGGTCCGCATCCGATCCACATTTTTTGCGGATCACCCATGTCCATTCTGCAGTCCCATAAGAATAGTCATTATTACAGTAAGTCCGCAAAAAAAAGACAAAAAAAAGATGGATGCAACACAGACGTCACATGGACATCATCCTTTTTTTTTTTGCGGATCCATGTTTTGTGGATCACAAAAATACATACAGTCATGTGAATACACCCTTAAACTCAGGATAGGTCACTAGTATCAGATCTGCGGGGATGTGACACAGCTGATAGAAGAGGTCTTGATTGCCGCAGCCTCTTCCTAGGCCAGTGACCTCACTTTACGGGCACATTCACACGACCATATGGCCGCCGTGCCCGTGCTGCTTACTGCAAATAGCGGGTCCGCAGAACATGGGCACCGGCCATGTGAACACCATACTGTGGTGTGGACCCATTGACTTGAATGGGTCCGCATTCCGCAAGATATGGCAAAAGATAGCACATGTTTTGTGGTGTGGAGGCACGGACCCGAAAGCCCAAGGAAGGGCTTCCAAGTGTTTACGTGGGATTCCAATCTGTGCCTCTGCACTGCAAAAGATAGGACATGTCCTGTCTTTTGCCGTATCTTGCAGATTGCTGACCCATTCAAGTCAATGGGTCCGCACCGCAGTATGGAGTTCACACGGCCAGTGTCCATGTTTTGTGGACCCGCTATTTGCGGTCTACAACACTGGCACGGCCACCATAAATCGGTCACATGGCCTAGTTACAGCCAAGCTACATTCAAGTCAATGGGGCTGAGCTGCACCAAGCACTGCCACTATACGATGGACGGCGCTGTCCTTGGAAAGCTGCCAGGAGCGTGCATCACTCACTAGAGCTCCGGAGAGCGTAGCAGCTCCCTGAAACAGCTGATTCTCAGGGGTGCCTGGACTTGGACCCCTGCTGATGTGATGATGACCTATTCTGAGGACAGGTCATCATTATAATTTCCTGGATAACCCCTATGTATGCTGCACTGCTGCTTTGGTGGTCCCCACTGGTGTTGCAGTGATCGTGTTCATCATTCATGTGACCATTAGTGATGAGCAGCATAGGCAATATTTTTATTCGCGATATTTCGCAAATTTTTGGCCTAATATTCGCCATAAATTTCGCAAATTCTAGAGTTCGTGATCCATTTCTTGATTGGGAAAATCGGCAATGTAATATGCCCGTATTGTGTGCGCAATACAGGCATGGCACACTTTTGCTAAATTTTTCAAGCTGCTAGAAGTTTCCCGAGACTGGAGAAAATGGTTGGCAGCAACTTTTATGACTGTGAGGAAGATCTCCTGATCACTGTAAGTAATATATTCGCGATTGCGCAAATTGGCATTAATGAGGCACATATTTTTGGTGCAATACATGCAACTTCACATTTTATCAGGTCTGAGTAGATATTACTGATTGGTAAACATATTGTTGTGACATCACAGCACTATGTCTGTAGCAGGTATGTATGGACAGCAGAGAAACAGTAATTCCTATCACACTACCTAACACCCTGCACTGGAACCTATCAGCTACACTATATCACTATCTAACCTACACTGACTATCTCCAACTAACTATCTGTATTATATATATGAGCTAACTAACTATCTAATGTAATTGAATAAGGAATAGGATCCAGATGAAAGCTCAGAGCACAGTCACTGCTCTCTCTCTCAGAACTGCAAAGAAACAGAAAGTGGCTGCTGGGGAGTGTCTTATATAGTAAGGGGTAGGCAACTTTCCTATTGGTTGCTAGGGATGTTGCCAAGCTCAGACAAAGACATTGCAGCCCTATCATTGGCCCACAAGCAAGAAGGGAGGTTACCGATGAAAAAAATTCTAGAATATTCGCGATTACGAAAATATACCATTATATTCTAAATCTTCGCAAATTCTCGAAGTGCAGATATTCGGGATAAAAATTTGCGATTAGAATATTCGCGCTCAACACTAGTGACCTTTGGCAGCCATTGGTCTCAGCAATCATGTGAATTATTTTAATGACCACATTGCTGCAGGAGCAGTGGGTATCATGGGGACCTCTAAAGCTGCCTAGGCAGATGTATAGTAAAAAAATGTGTTTTATATATGATCCCTATCTTATTTTATACCGTTCCATGCTCGTAGGCAGATTTCATTAAATGCTTTATAAAATTTAAAGAGCCTTTTATAGCGGGTAAGCAGCTGGGCAGATTGTTAGTGTTTCCTGTAAGCTTCGTGGGCTCGTGGCCACGCAGCTTCCTTTATGCCTCCGCTCAGGACCTCTGCAGGCTCGCTCACCGCCGCAGCCCGGACTTCATGTAATGGTGTATGCCTGTTCCGTACTCTGGGGAAGCCCACCCTGGCAATGCACACAATTTTCACTGTGTGCATTGCTGTAGTGGGAGGCCCTAGAACTCGGAACAGGCACCCACCATACTTCCCACAGTTCTCTTAACGTCCTGACGTTATCCAGTGTCAGGAAGTTCCTGTGCGGCGCTACAAGATGGCCCCGCCTCCTTCCTCATGCGCTGCTGCTACTGGAAGAGGAGAACATGTGCAGTGCGGCAAAAGAGTGGAAAAGAGGAAGGAACGGCATGTTCTTAGACCTAGCCCCCCAGCCAAAGTGTTGAAGTTGCATCCGAGATCCCCAAGGGCCAAGTTTTCATGTGGAATATGTTTATGTTGTACACATATAGCATACACTGTGCCACATAATATACAGTATGCCTCTACACTGTGTAGGGGTTATACTGTATATTGTACAGCATGGCGCAGGGGTTATATTGTCCTGCATGGTGTAACCTCCATACATTTGCTGTACAGTATACATTATAATCCCTGTACCATGCTGTATAATATACATTATAATCCCTGCACCATGCTATACAATATACATTATAATCCATACACCATGCCGTTCAATATACAGTATAACACCTACACTGTGGGCTTATGTTGTATATTGTACGGCATGGTGTATGGATTATACTGTATATTTTACTGTATGGTGTATGGATTATAATGTATATTATACAGCATGGTGCAGGGATTATACTGTATATTGTACAACATGGTGCAGGGATTATAATGTATACTGTACAGCATGGTACAGGGGTTACAATTATACTGTATATTGGACAGCATGGTGCAGGGATTATAATATATATTATACAGCATGATGCAGGGATTATACTGTATGTTGTACAGCATGGTGCAGGGATTATAATGTATACTGTACAGCGGTGCAGGGATTATAATGTATATTATATGGCATGGTTCAGGGATTATACTGTATATTGTACAGCATGGTGCAGGGATTATAATGTATATTCTAAAGTATTATGCAGGTATTATTCTATATATTGTACAGCATGGTGCATTGATTATAATGTATACTGTACAGCGGTGTAGGGATTATAATATATATTATACAGCATGGTGCAGGGATTATACTGTATGTTGTACAGCATGGTGCAGGGATTATAATGTATATTGTATCGCATGGTGTATGAACTATACTATATATTGTACAGCATGGTGTAGGGATTATATTGTATATTACACAGCATGGTGCAAGGATTATACTGCATTGTACGGGATGGTGCAGGGGTTACACTGTATGCTCTTTAATGTGGCATTTATGGCTACTTTCACACCTGCGTTCAGGTGTCCGCTCGTGAGCTCCGTTTGAAGGGGCTCACAAGCGGCACCGAACGCAGCCGTCCAGCCCTAATGCATTCTCAGTGGAGGCGGATCCGCTGAGAATGCATCAGTCTGGCAGCGTTCAGCCTCCGCTCCGCTCAGTGAGCGGACACCTGAACGCTGCTTGCAGCGTTCGGGTGTCCGCCTGGCCGTGCGGAGGCGAGCGGATCCGTCCAGACTTACAATGGAAGTCAATGGTGACGGATCCGCTTGAAGATGACACCATATGGCTCAATCTTCAAGCGGATCCGTTCCCCATTGACTTTCAATGTAAAGTCTGGACGGATCCGTTCAGGCTACTTTCACACTTAGAAATTTTTCTAAGTAATAATGCAGACGGATCCGTTCTGAACGGATGCAAATGTCTGCATTATAGGAGCGGATCCGTCTGATGAAACATCAGACGGATCCGCTCTGAACGCTAGTGTGAAAGTAGCCTATCTTAGGTTTTCCTATCGTTCAACTTTGATGGTGCTGTGCCCAACTCTGAGCCGACCCCGCTCAGCAGCTGCCAAAGTTTAGAGGGAACACTGATTGCTGTACAGTTTTATGAGAGAGGTTTCAGGATAAGTCCGCAAGCACAGAACTATATTTTCAGTCCCACTCTGATCTGCATTTTTTTGTGGATCGGATATATGGATATAAATTTTTTCCTTTTCCCGGTCCTTCCCCTGTAAGGCCCTGCAACTTACCATAACCAGGCCTCCCATGACGTCGTCTATCAGAATCACCAGCCGAACGGTCGTGAAGTCAGACCCATGTGATCTTGATCCACAAGCAGGGTAGGGGGAGTCCGCTGCTTGTCATATTGAGGCTGTGTGAGCGGAAACATTAGGAGAAGACGGCAAGGGGATAATGGAGGGTGTATTGGGCGGAGCTTTTGGCCCAGGGAAGGGTGTAGTAGGCGTTTACATTTCTGACTAATCTTGCAGCACACAGCATTATGGGAAGTGTTATGGCTGCAGCGCATCTACACCCACAACCCAGAAGTTGACTTGTAAGCAATGAAGCACAGCGGGAGCATGGAGATTGAAATGAAGACTCTGAAAAGTTGACAGGCACACTCAGGGCCGGTTTTAGACAAAGTGTGGCCCTGGGTAAAAATAAAAGTGGGGCCCCAAATGAAATATTGGACCAGAAGTCTGACATGACTTTGTAGGCACGGATAGCGGTTGAAACCACAGCAGCTGATTGCAGAATGCCACATCCTCATGAATGAAGATAATGCTGCACATGCACACTGCTATGGGGGACCTGTGGGGGACACACTGCTATGGGGGACCTGTGGGGGACACACTGCTATGGGGGACCTGTGGGGGACACACTGCTATGGGGGACCTGTGGGGGACACACTGCTATGGGGGACCTGTGGGGGACACACTGGTATGGGGGACCTGTGGGGGACACACTGGTATGGGGGACCTGTGGATGATGCACTGCTATGGAGGATCTGTGGATGACAAGGGCGTTGCTAGAGTCTGAAGAGATCCGGGGATCAGCCCACGTGAAGCCATGACCCCACCCCATGAAGCCACGCCCTCATCACAATGGGGGGGCCTTCACAGTAGTTATTAACCCCTTTCAGCAGTCCCCCCTTCAGTGAATGGGGAACTGCTGAATGAGGTTAATAACTACAGTGAAGGGCCTAGCCATCTCGGCAACCCCACAGATCATCCATAACAATGTCATCCACAGATCCCCCAACAATGTCATCCACAGATCCCCCATCAATGTCATCCACAGATCCCCCATCAATGTCATCCACAGATCCCCCATCAATGTCATCCACAGATCCCCCATAACAGTGTCATCCACAGATCCCCCATAAGTGTCATCCACAGATCCCCCATAAGTGTCATCCACAGATCCCCCATAAGTGTCATCCACAGATCCCCCATAAGTGTCATCCACAGATCCCCCATAAGTGTCATCCACAGATCCCCCATAAGTGTCATCCACAGATCCCCCATAAGTGTCATCCACAGATCCCCCATAAGTGTCATCCACAGATCCCCCATAAGTGTCATCCACAGATCCCCCATAAGTGTCATCCACAGATCCCCCATAAGTGTCATCCACATGCAGCACGCCAGACCCGCAGGGTATTGCGATTGTGAGGTCACGGTTAATGGCAAGCGAGGGTTACTCACAGTTCTGTAGGGAAACCCTGGGCAGGCGTACAGCAGTGAAGGAGAGGCTGGCACAGGAGTCCTCTGGGGCACACTCTGTATTAAGGGACCAGGCCTGACGGTGGATGAGGTGCCCTGGATGTTGCAGGTGTTTTATGTGCCTGGGGCAAGGTCCCTTTAAAGGGCTTCTGTCACCCCACTAAAGTCATATTTTTTTTTGGGCTAGTTAAATTACTTATATTGCGATATATGAAAATATAATAGTCTTAGGCCTCTTTCACACTTGCGTTGTTGGGATCCGGCATGCACTTCCGTTGCCGGAGGTGCCTGCCGGATCCGGAAAAACGCAAGTGTACTGAAAGCATTTGAAGACGGAACCGTCTTCCAAATGCTTTCAGTGTTACTATGGCACCCAGGACGCTATTAAAGTCCTGGTTGCCATAGTAGGAGCGGGGAGCGGGGGAGCGGTATACTTACAGTCCGTGCGGCTCCCGGGGCGCTCCAGAATGACGTCAGAGCGCCCCATGCGCATGGATGACGTGATCCATGCGATCACGTGATCCATGCGCTTGGGGCGCCCTGACGTCACTCTGGAGCGCCCCGGGAGCCGCAACGGACGGTAAGTACACTGCTCCCCCGCTCCCCGCTACACTTACCATGGCTGTCAGGACTTTAGCGTCCCGGCAGCCATGGTAACCACTCTGAAAAAGCTAAATGTCGGCTCCGGCAATGCGCCGAAACGACGTTTAGCTTAAGGCCGGATCCGGATCAATGCCTTTCAATGGGCATTAATTCCGGATCCGGCCTTGCGGCAAGTGTTCCGGATTTTTGGCCGGAGCAAAAAGCGCAGCATGCTGCGGTATTTTCTCCGGCCAACAAACGTTCCGTACCGGAACTGAAGACATCCTGATGCATCCTGAACGGATTACTCTCCATTCAGAATGCATTAGGATAATCCTGATCAGGATTCTTCCGGCATAGAGCCCCGACGACGGAACTCTATGCCGGAAGACAATAACGCAGGTGTGAAAGAGCCCTAACTTACTTTGATTCAGCAGTTTCTTCTAAAAACGAAGTTTTATAATATGTAAATTAGGTCTCTACCAGCAAGTAGGGCGGCTACTTGCTGGTAGCAGCTGCAGAAAACTGCCCCCTCGTCGTGTTGATTGAGCCGGGATCTCCTCCTCCGGCCAGCCCTGTCGGCATTTCAAAAATCGCGCGCCTGTGTTCATTCGGCGCAGGCGCTCTGAGATGAGGAGGCTCGCCTCCTCAGCACTCCCTCAGTGCGCCTGCGCCGATGACGTCTTCTATTTCGGTGATGTCATCGGCGCAGGCGCACTGAGGGAGTTCTGAGGAGGCGAGCCCCCTCATCTCAGAGCCTGTAACGGTGGCACACCGATTTCTAGTAGTAATAAGTGAGGTACACAGATGTTATGGTGAACCAAACTTTGCTTTACTTGAAACAGTTCAACTTTGTACAGTGGGGTATCAATTCAGTTCCACATGTCATAGATACTTCACAAGCAGGCTTTACACATCAATGGCAGGTATACTGTTCCTTGCAAGATACTCAGAGGGTAATCAACAACACACTCAGAATCAGGCTGTACCTTCTCCTCAGAAATAGTGTACACTGTTCCTTAGAACTCCTGTCTGGTTCTATCCCAAGGCCTGGATACCTCAATACTGGCTTTTATCATTGGTAACAATCTTCCTCCTGTATTTATCCTTGCTTTACATGAATAATTCTTCTGCCCTTCAGCTTACTTGTAATAGCTGGAAACACTGGCTCTGCTTGGCTTGTGGGAACTGCAGGTTTTCTCCCAGGAGGTAACTCTTCTCATGGGGTAAATCTTCTGAGCTAACTATGGCTCATGTTCTACAGGCAGGCTGGACTTCTTCCCAATAGCCTCCTGGTGGCAACTAGAAGCCTGGACTATCTAGCTGCATGTCAGGAGGAGGCCCTCAGCATGTCTCTGGCTAAGATGCCCTCTCACTTCTGTCTCCACAGACTCCTGACTACAGACTAACTCCACCCTGTCTGGGTCTAAGTATTTATACTAAGTGTTCACTAGCTCCCCCTAGTGCCTAGGATGCCTAACTACACCCTAATAGGCCTGCTGTACATATCACAGGGGAACAATACATATAAAAACATATAGAAAATACATTAAAATGGACGGTTAAATATACTGCCACTGTCCCTCAGGAATAGGAGTACCACGTGGTCCAATTGACCCTTGTGTAGTGCCCACCTTCACCTAGTGGGACACTACACACAGATCCCCATAAGTGTAATTCACAGATCCCCCATAAATGTCATTCACAGATCCCCTCCCCGCTCAGCACCGCCTCCTAGCTAATTTATTCACTTTACTTGCCTCTGTGTAATCTCGCACAGGCGCACTGGCAGAGGCATCGTCGAAAGAGGTGCGCTGGAAGACAGCGCATGCGCACTTTGCTCGACGATGCCTCTGCCAGTGCGCCCGTGCGAGATTACACAGAGGCAAGTGAAGTGAATAAATTAGCTAGGAGGCGGCGCTGGGTGGGGAGGGGATCTGTGGATGGAGAGGCAAGTGAAGTGAATAAATTAGCTAGGAGGCGGCGCTGGGCGGGGAGGGGATCTGTGGATGATAGAGGCAAGTGAAGTGAATAAATTAGCTAGGAGGCGGCGCCGCGGGGTCCCGCCGGCCCTGCATTCGGGGCAATGGACAAAACATCCTGGTATCCAGCCCCGAATGTTTTGACCTAACGACGCCCCTGGTGGATGACACACTGTTATGGGGGATCTGTGGATGACACACTGTTATGGGGGATCTGTGGATGACACACTGTTATGGGGGATCTGTGGATGACACACTGTTATGGGGGATCTGTGGATGACACACTGTTATGGGGGATCTGTGGATGACACACTGTTATGGGGGATCTGTGGATGACACACTGTTATGGGGGATCTGTGGATGACAATGTTATGGGGGATCTGTGGATGACGCACTGTTATTGGGGGGATGTATGGATGATGCACTGTTATGGGGGATCTGTGGATGACACACTGTTATGGGGGATCTGTGGATGACACTCTGCTATGGAGGATCTGTGGATGACACTGTTATGGGGATCTGTGAATGACACACTTTTATGGGGGATTTGTGGATGACTTTGTTATTGGGGATCTGTGGATGACGTTGTTATTGGGGATCTGTGCATGACACTGTTATGGGGGATCTTTGAAGGACACAGTTATGGGGGATCTGTGGATGACTGTTATGGGGGATCTGTGGATGACACTATTATAAGGGATCTGTGGATGACACTCTGTTATGGAGAATCTGGATGACACTGTTATGGGGATCTGTGAATGACACACTTTTATGGGGGATCTGTGGATGACGTTATTGGGGATCTGTGGATGACGTTGTTATTGGGGATCTGTGCATGACACTGTTATGGGGATCTTTGAATGACACTGTTATGGGGATCTTTGAATGACACTGTTATGGGGGATCTGTGGATGACTGTTATGGGGATCTGTGGATGACACACTGTTATGGGGGATCTAGCTGTGATACGGCCACAATGTGTGACATAGCTTTACATATTCCTTTATTAGCAGCCCTGTTCTGCTCCTTTGCTAATTTGGACCTCAGATTCTTAATCTATACTACATCGCCTCCCTTCCCCAATTAACAATGAAGACCACCTAAACAATGCCATATTCAATAGTTTAGCTAGAGCCCTCTATGGCCCAGACAGCCATACGGTAATTGAACACAGCACAGCCACGTCACAAGTATCTCTAGCCACGTCACAAGCACGCCTTTTGCTAGCTCATACAGGAGTCACAGGGAGCACACACATGGGGCACAAAAGCTCACACACAGCTCTCAGAGGGGGCACACACCAGGAGCAGAGGAGACACAGGGAGCACATATGGGGGGCACAAGAGTTCACACACAGCTCACAGAGGGGGCACACACCAGGAGCAGAGGAGACACAGGGAGCACATATGGGGGGCACAAGAGTTCACACACAGCTCACAGAGGGGGCACACACCAGGAGCAGAGGAGACACAGGGAGCACATATGGGGGGACACAGGAGGCACAGGGAACACACACAACTCACACAGGGAGCTCGCACTGGAAGCACAGAGGGCACAGGGAGCGCACACAGAAGGCACAGGGAGCACTCAGAGAGGGGGCACAGGGCACTCACAGAGGCAACTCACAGAGCAGTGACCTTCAGTACTTGAGGGTAGTGCAGGGCTGTTACAATGAGAGTGTAACCCCCAGAAGCCCTGCACTCTCCTCCACAGACACTGCTGCATGCTTTCTACTGGATGGACTTACCAGGTGCTTTCATAAGACAGGGTCCTGGGTGCCTGGGGTTCTGATACAGCAGAAGGCCCAATCATCCCAATCTTGCAGCCTGGAGCAAGTGCAGGCAAAGGATGGGGGCAGGGCTATGTTAGCTCCGCCCACACAGAACGTCAGATGTCTGAGGCAGCAGGATTCTAATGCTGTGCAGTCACCCAGGTCTGGTGAGATGGGGAAACTGTTGGGGGTGGACAGCAGCTGACTGCTGCAGCATATTAGGGTGCCCACTTAACTTTAAGGGTGCCCACCGGCCCACTTAACTTTTAAACAGCAGGGGGGCCCCTTTCAGAAAGGGGGCCCTGGACAATTGCCCTGTTTGCCCCCCCCCCCCCCCACTAACGCCGGCCCTGGGTACACTACTATGCTCTGTCGGAGACTAAGCCAGGCTAACGCACTTACAGTATCTTACAAAAGTGAGTACACCACTCACATTTTTGTACATATTTTATTATATGTTTTCATAGGACAACACTGAAGATATGACCCTTTGATACTATGTAAAGTAGTCCGTGTGCAGCTTGTATAACAGTGTAAATGTGGCGTGCCCTCAAAATACCACAACACACAGCCTTTAATGTCTAAACCGCTGGCCACAAAAATGAGTACACCCCTACGTGAAAATGGCCCAATTGTGCCCAATTAGCCTTTTTCCTCCCCGGTGTCATGTGACTCATTAGTCTCAGGTGTGATTGGGAGTAGGTGTGTTAAATTTGGTGCTATCACTCTCACAGTGGTCACTGGAAGTTCAACATGGCACCTCATGGCAAAAGACGCTCTAAGGATCTGAAAAAAAGAATTGTTGCTCTACATAAAGATGGCTCTAAGAAGATTTCCAACACCCTGAAACTGAACTGCAGTACAGTGGCCAAGACCATACAGAGGTTTAACAAGACAGGTTCCACAGAGAACAGGCCTCGCCATGGTCGACGGAAGAAGTTGAGTGCACGTTCTCAGCTTCATATCCAGAGGTTGTCTTTTAAAAATGGATGTATGAGTGCTGCCAGCATTGCTGCAGAGGTTAACGGGGTGGGGGGGGGGGGGGGGTCAGCCTGTCAGTGCTCAGACCATATGCCGCACACTGAATCAAATTGGCCCAGAAGGAAGCCTCTTCTAAAGATGATACACAAGAAAGCCCGCAAACAGTTTGCTGAAGACAAGCAGACTAAGGATCAGGGCCGATCCTAGGGTCACAGGCGCCTGGGTGCAGAAATATTTCTGGCGCCCCCACATGGGCGTGGTTATCTTACTAACCCCTCCCCTTTACAATGTTTCTATGGCAACAACTTCAGCCCCCAACTTCAGCCCCACCAATTTGCTTTGACAATAACTTAGTCAAAACCCAGTTTCTGACCCTTATGTTAAAACATAACTTTCATTTGATTGCTTTAATACCTAAAGGAAAAAATAATTAAAAAAAGCTGCTGTTTCTCTAGATGACCTTATGTTGATAGTAGTGGTAATAGAGTCTCAAGGGTCTATAAAAGCAGCTACACTATTTTTACAAGCATTGAAACTCTATTAACACTACTATCAACATAAGGTCATCTAGAGAAACCGTAGGTTTTAATTTATTTTTTCTTTCTCTTTAGGTGTTAAAACATAACTTTAATTAGATTGCTCTAACACCTAAATGGGAAAAATAAGAATTTTAAAAACCTGCTTTTTCTAGTCTAGATGACCTTATGTTAATAGTTAATAGTAGTGTTAATAGAGTCTCAAAGGTCTGTAAAAATAGTGTAGCTGCTTTTATAGACCATTGAGACTCTATTACCACTACCATAAACATAAGGTCATCTAGAGAAACAGCAGGTTTTTAAAATAATTTGGGGGATCTGTGGATGACACATTGTTATGGGAGATCTGTGGATGACACATTGTTATGGGGGACCTGTGGATAACACACACTGTTATGGGGGACATTATACAGGGGTAATATAACTGAGGGGTATCAGGTAAATTATACAGGGGGTAATATAACTAAGGGGTATCAGGGTACACTATACAGGGGTAATATAAGTTATATTACCCCTGTATAATAATGTCCCCTGATACCCCTTAGTTATATTACCCCTGTATAATAATGTACACTGATACCCCTTAGTTATATTACCCCGCCCTGTATATTTTAACCTGATACCCCTCAGTTATATTATACAGGGAGTGCAGAATTATTAGGCAAGTTGTATTTTTTGAGGATTAATTTTATTATTGAAGAACAACCATGTTCTCAATGAACCCAAAAAACTCATTAATATCAAAGCTGAATATTTTTGGAAGTAGTTTTTAGATTGTTTTTAGTTTTAGCTATTTTAGGGGGATATCTGTGTGTGCAGGTGACTATTACTGTGCATAATTATTAGGCAACTTAACAAAAAACAAATATATACCCATTTCAATTATTTATTTTTACCAGTGAAAGCAATATAACATCTCAACATTCACAAATATACATTTCTGACATTCAAAAACAAAACAAAAACAAATCAGTGACCAATATAGCCACCTTTCTTTGCAAGGACACTCATAAGCCTGCCATCCATGGATTCTGTCAGTGTTTTGATCTGTTCACCATCAACATTGCGTGCAGCAGCAACAACAGCCTCCCAGACACTGTTCAGAGAGGTGTACTGTTTTCCCTCCTTGTAAATCTCACATTTGATGATGGACCACAGGTTCTCAATGGGGTTCAGATCAGGTGAACAAGGAGGCCATGTCATTAGATTTTCTTCTTTTATACCCTTTCTTGCCAGCCACGCTGTGGAGTACTTGGACGCGTGTGATGGAGCATTGTCCTGCATGAAAATCATGTTTTTCTTGAAGGATGCAGACTTCTTCCTGTACCACTGCTTGAAGAAGGTGTCTTCCAGAAACTGGCAGTAGGACTAGGAGTTGAGCTTGACTCCATCCTCAACCCGAAAAGGCCCCACAAGCTCATCTTTGATGATACCAGCCCAAACCAGTACTCCACCTCCACCTTGCTGGCGTCTCAGTCGGACTGGAGCTCTCTGCCCTTTACCAATCCAGCCACTGGCTCATCCATCTGGCCCATCAAGACTCACTCTCATTTCATCAGTCCATAAAACCTTAGAAAAATCAGTCTTGAGATATTTCTTGGCCCAGTCTTGACGTTTTAGCTTGTGTGTCTTGTTCAGTGGTGGTCGTCTTTCAGCCTTTCTTACCTTGGCCATGTCTGTGAGTATTGCACACCTTGTGCTTTTGGGCACTCCAGTGATGTTGCAGCTCTGAAATATGGCCAAACTGGTGGCAAGTGGCATCTTGGCAGCTGCACGCTTGACTTTTCTCAGTTCATGGGCAGTTATTTTGCGCCTTGGTTTTTCCACACGCTTCTTGCGACCCTGTTGACTATTTTGAATGAAACGCTTGATTGTTCGATGATCACGCTTCAGAAGCTTTGCAATTTTAAGAGTGCTGCATCCCTCTGCAAGATATCTCACTATTTTTGACTTTTCTGAGCCTGTCAAGTCCTTCTTTTGACCCATTTTGCCAAAGGAAAGGAAGTTGCCTAATAATTATGCACACCTAATATAGGGTGTTGATGTCATTAGGCCACACCCCTTCTCATTACAGAGATGCACATCACCTAATATGCTTAATTGGTAGTAGGCTTTCGAGCCTATACAGCTTGGAGTAAGACAACATGCATAAAGAGGATGATGTGGTCAAAATACTTATTTGCCTAATAATTCTGCACGCAGTGTATAACTGAGGGGTATCAGGGTACATTATACAGGGGTAATATAACTAAGGGGTATCTATCAGGGTACATTATACAGGGGTAATATAAGTGAGGAGGGCTATCAGGGACATAATACAGGGGTGAGGGGTAAGATAAGTTATATTACCCCTGTATAATGTCTGATAGTAGCCTAGCCCTCCTCCTCAGTTATATTACCCCTCATGTACCCTGATACCCCTAGTTATATTACCCCCTGTATAATTTACCCTGATACCCCTCAGATATATTATATAACTGATGGGTATCAGGGTAATACAGGGGACAACAGAGGATTCGTAGCACTGTGGGACAGGGGGGGGGTACATACTTCTTTTTTATATGCCCTCACCTCACCAGCTAGCAGGCGGCCAGGCGCGCAGGGTACTCAGATGTAGCGTAACGTGACGTGACGTGACCTCAGCCTGCGCCGCACAGCACGCACTCCCTCTCTGCCTCCGGCGGGTCCAAAACTCCGCCCCCCTATTTGAATACTAGCCACCGCCCACTGGCAGCCCACAGCCAGGTATTGTAAATGAACTGACCGTGCGGCGGGCGGCGTCAGCCAGCAAAACAGCGGGGGAATCAGCTGGGGGCCGGCACAGCTGAGTGAGCGGGCATTATAAAATTGTGAGCGGGGCGGGGCCACAATAATTGCTGCGCGGGAACCCGCGCAGCTTAGAGGGAACACTGGTCGTCACTGACATCCCGCTCGGCTCGCAGATTCCTCGGCGAATCGGCGGCTCGGCTGCTCGGCTTAAAAAAAAAAAAAAGTCAAAAAAAAAAAAAGTCCCGGCGGCTCGCTCGGCGCCTTTCGGGTGACAGCGCTGGGGTGCGGGGCACCCACTGCACCCCGTGTAGGATCGGCCCTGCTAAGGATATGGATTACTGGAACCATGTCCTGTGGTCTGCTGAAACCAAGATAAATTTGTTTGGTTCAGATGGTGTCAAGCGTGTGTGGCGGCAACCAGGTGAGGAGTACAAAGACCAGTGTGTCTTGCCTACACTCAAGCATGCTGGTGGAAGTGTCACGGTTTTGGGCTGCATGAGTGCTGCCAGCTGTGGGGAGCTACAGTTGAGGGAACCATGAATGCCAAAATGTACTGTGACATACTGAAGCAGAGCCTGATCCCCTCCCTTCGGAAACTGGGCCAAAGGGGAATATTCCAACATAACCCTAAACACTCCTCCAAGATGATCACTGCCTTTGTAGTGCCCCAGAGTGGCATTACCACTTCTGCACCTTGCTACTGTCCTTAATGGTTAATCTAATGTTATTTTGTATATTTATTTACAGGTCCTGTATAATGTGCATATCTCTTTCCATGTAACTGTTTATGTGCATGTGTAATTCTACCCCCCCCCCCCCCCCCCCTTTGGAGGAGTGGGCAAGTCTCATTTCCTGCAGGAAGGGTGCGTTTCTAGCCAATCTAGCTTACCCCCTGCTAGGGGAAGGAAGCAGGTGCATGTCCCTGTTGGGAAAGCCCTGTCTAGACCAGCTAGAGCCCCTTCAGCTCTGCTGGACATGGAGGCCACAGCTGGAAGCCTCAGAAGCCAGGAGTAATGATTTCCCTGGACAAATCTAGAGTCAGACTACAGAGAGAAGTTGCAGCATCCTGCAGAAGCAGAGATTCTATTTAAGCCTGTCAGTACAGCAGAGTCAGAGATAAACAGATATAGCAGAGTGGAGTTTGCCTGCCAGTTAATGCTAATGCCTGCTGAGTACTAAGGCAAAGCCTGAAACAGTTGGAGAAACATTTATACAAAGTAAGGCTACATGCACACGACCGTATGTGTTTTGCGGTCCGCAAATGACATCTGTATGCCTACCTTTTTCTTTTTTTTTTTTGCGGTTCCATTGTAACGATGCCTAAAAAAAAATGAATGGGTCCGCATCCTATCCGCAAGAAAAAAATGGAACGGACACGGAAACAAACAATGTTCATGTGCATGTAGCCTAAAGCTGTTGTTGAACTTCATCACAAGGTCTGGACTCAATTTATTTAATCATTCCCTTTTTTCAACAACCCCCCTTTTCATTGCTTCGGAGCCAACGCCTGGGGTCCAGCATATACAGGTAGGAGCACCGTGACGCTTGCACAAAACATTAAGGGACATTTTGGCCACCCTACACCACTCTGGCATTCCTACACCTGGGTACCATCCACAGTATCACTAAAAGGGGACCTGCGCACTTGTTGCTTCATTGCAACTGGAGTCACAAAAACAAGTACTCTTTCCACTTAAAGGGCCTTGGGGGGAGGCGGCCGCTGCACCTTGCTAAAGAAACTGAGGGTAAAGGTGCTGGACTGGCCAAGTACGTATCCAGACATAAACCCTACTGAGCATTTGTGGGGCATCCTTAAACGGAAGGTGGAGAAGCGTAAGGTCTCTAACATCCACCAGCTCCATAATGTCATCATGGAGTGAAAGAGGATTCAAATGGCAGCCTGTGAAGCTCTAGTGAACTCCATGCCCAAGAGAGTTAAGGCAGTGCTGGAAAATAATGGTGGCCACACAAAATTTTGACACTTTGGACACAATTTGGCCATTTTCACTTAGGGTTGTACTCACTTTTGTTGCCAGCAGTTTAGACATTAATGGCTGTGTGGTGATTATTTTGAGAACACATCAAAGTTATACTAGTTTTACACGGACTACCTTACATTGTATCAAAGTGTCATATCTTCAGTGTTGTCCCATGAAAGATATAATAAAATACAGTACAGACCAAAAGTTTGGACACACCTTCTCATTCAAAGAGTTTTCTTTATTTTCATGACTATGAAGGCATCAAAACTATGAATTAACACATGTGGAATTATATACATAACAAACAAGTGTGAAACAACTGAAAATATGTCATATTCTAGTTTCTTCAAAGTAGCCACCTTTTGCTTTGATTACTGCTTTGCACACTCTTGGCATTCTCTTGATGAGCTTCAAGAGGTAGTCCCCTGAAATGGTCTTCCAACAGTCTTGAAGGAGTTCCCAGAGATGCTTAGCACTTGTTGGCCCTTTTGCCTTCACTCTGCGGTCCAGCTCACCCCAAACCATCTCGATTGGGTTCAGGTCCGGTGACTGTGGAGGCCAGGTCATCTGGCCCAGCACCCCATCACTCTCCTTCATGGTCAAATAGCCCTTACTTTCAAAGTTTTCCCAATTTTTCGACTGACTGACTTCATTTCTTAAAGTAATGATGGCCACTCGTTTTTTTTTACTTAGCTGCTTTTTTCTTGCCATAATACAAATTCTAGCAGTCTATTCAGTAGGACTATCAGCTGTGTATCCACCTGACTTCTCCTCAACGCAACTGATGGTCCCAAACCCATTTATAAGGCAAGAAATCCCACTTATTAAACCTGACAGGGCACACCTGTGAAGTGAAAACCATTTCAGGGGACTACCTCTTGAAGCTCATCAAGAGAATGCCAAGAGTGTGCAAAGCAGAAATCAAAGCAAAAGGTGGCTACTTTGAAGAACCTAGAATATGACATATTTTCAGTTGTTTCACACTTGTTGGTTATGTATATAATTCCACATCTGTTAATTCATAGTTTTGATGCCTTCAGTGTGAATCTACAATTTTCATAGTCATGAAAATAAAGAAAACTCTTTGAATGAGAAGGTGTGTCCAAACTTTTGGTCTGTACTGTATGTACAAAAATGTGAGGGGTATACTCACTATTGTGAGATACTTTAAATTACATTTTTAGGATCCTGCACAACCCCCTTTAAAGGGAAGCTGTCACCATGAAAATGCAGTGCAGTCTGTAGGCCACATGTTGTAAAACAGGTAAAGCTGAGAAGATTAATATATAGCAGGGATCAGCAGCCTTCGGCACTCCAGCTGCTGTGAAACTACAACTCCCAGAAGGCACACTTACTCTGCTGTTTTTGTAACAACCATAGACGTGAAAGGAGGATTCTGGGAGTTGTAGTTTTATTACAGTTGGACTGCCAGAGGTTGCTGATCCCTAATATATAGTTTCAAAGCAAAATAATTCTGCAAAACCTGGAATTTATTCAGTTAAATCTCTGTTCACTAGCCAAGTGGGCAGACTTATCAGTGATTAACCACCTTTCTTGTATAAATGTGTATACATAGATAGCTGTTAATCAATGCTAAGTGTGAATTTGCAGCAGATTTTTACTGCAGATCTCAACTTTTGCAATTTAGGGGCTGAATTTAATGGCAAAATCCACACATGAATATATCCCATACATTGTTAAGTTCTGCCTGAAACATGTGGAAACAGATTATGCCCACCCGTAATGATTACATTAAAACTAGAGATAAGTGAATTTCTCAAAAGTTCGATTCGGACGGTTTGCTAAATTTTCCGAAAAGATTCACTTCAATCTGAATTTATTTGTGGCAAATGTCATTAAAAAACAGCTATTTTCTGGCTGCAGAGAGCCTGTACAGTGTAGAACACTTTGCCTTGCAGTAGCACGCATAGGGAGTCTGCTGTGGTAGTGAAACAATACTGTGAGTTAGTATGACACGCAGAAGACATGTGTCGCTCTTAGAATCACTTCACACTTCACTCATGTGGTCAATTACGGGGCCAAAAATGACCAAATAACTCAAATGTAAGCTCAGCCTTACAGGTCAATGTCAGCGCTATGTATAAAGAACCATGCAGAGGCCCAAGATCATACTATAGCGTGAAATAGCGCACTCCTTTTACACAGTCGTCAGCTGATTCCACATAGATGTCTACAGAACCTGTTCTATTAAACGCTTATAGAATTAGAGCCCCCCGACAGAGTGGAGAGGGTGTCAGCAGTAAGTTTGTGTTGACGTCACTGATTATTTTGCCCTTCGTCTGATCCGTCAGAACAATAACCCCTAAAAAACAGATCCTGTCAGTTGAGCATCCGCCTTCACTCGATCAGCATTTGGTCAGTAATACATCTGTATTGCTAAAGCCCAAAAAAACAGGAGAAGATACAAAACAGAGATGACACGGGAATGGAATCTTTGCATGTCTTCTGTGTTTTGTAACCACTCCTGCTTTTGGCTACCAAATCATAAGCCAATTCTGATGCAAAATAGGGACCATGTCATACAGACCTTACAGTTGCTACATAGGCAGGATCCGCTGTGCGTCTCATTTTTCCTTCCCTCTGACAGATCAGAAGAAGGGTCAAATAAATGATGATGTCAACCAGGCCAAAAAGGCAAAATAATGGCCCAGTCATGGAGTGGGGAGGGTGGGAACAGCATGAGAAGTCCACAGAGTGGCCCAGTGACAGAGTGGTGAGGTAGCAGCAGCATCAGGAGTCCACAAAGTGGCCCAGTGACATAGTGTTGAAGTGGCAGTAGCATGAAGAGACCACAGAGTGGCCCAGTGACATAGTGGTGAGGTGGCAGCAGCATGAGGAGACCACAGAGGGGCCCAGTGTCATAGTGGTGAGCTGGTAGCAGCATGAGGAGACCACAGAGTAGTGATGTGGCAGCAGCATGAGGATACCACAGAGTGGGGAGGTGGCAGCAGCATGAGGAGACCACAGAGTGGCCCAGTGAGATAGTGCTGATCTGTCAGCAGCATGAGGAGACCACAGAGTAGTGATGTGGCAGCAGCATGAGGATACCACAGTACCACAGTGTGGGGAGGTGGCAGCAGCATGAAGAGACCACAGAGTGGCCCAGTGACATAGTGGTGAGGTGGCAGAAGCATGAGGAGACCACAGAGTGGTCCAGTGACATAGTGGCGAGCTGGCAGCAGCATGAGGATACCACAGAGTAGTGATGTGGCAGCAGCATGAGGATACCACAGAGTGGGAAGGTGGCAGCAGCATGAGGAGACCACAGAGTGGCCCAGTGACATAGTGTTGAGGTGGCAGCAGCATGAGGAGACCACAGAGTGGCCCAGTGACATAGTGGGAAGGTTGTAGCAGCATGAGGAGACCACAGAGTGTTGAGGTGGCATCAGCATGATGAGACCACAGAGTGGCCCAGTGAGATAGTGCTGAGCTGGCAGCAGCATGAGGAGACCAGAGTAGTGATGTGGCAGCAGCATGAGGAGACCACAGTGTGGGGAGGTGGAAGCAGCATGAGGAGACCACAGAGTGGCCCAGTGACATAGTGTTGAGGTGGCAGCAGCATGAGGAGACCACAGAGTGGCCCAGTGACATAGTGGTGAGGTGGCAGCAGCATGAGGAGACCACATAGTAGTGATGTGGCAGCAGCATTAGGATACCACAGAGTGGGGAGGTGGCAGCAGCATGAAGAGACCACAGAGTGGCCCAGTGACATAGTGGTGAGGTGGCAGCAGCATGAAGAGACCACAGAGTGGTGAGGCGGCAGCAGCATGAGGAGACCACAGAGTGACATAGTGGTGAGTTGGCAGCAGCATGAGGAGACACAGAGTGTTGAGGTGGCAGGAGCATGAGGAGACCACAGAGTGGCCAAGTGAGATAGTGCTGAGCTGGCAGCAGCATGAGGAGACCACAGAGTAGTGATTTGCCAGCAGCATGAGACCACAGAGCAGGGAGGTGTCAGCAGCATGAAGAGACCACAGAGTGGCCCAGTGACATAGTGGTGAGGTGGCAGCAGCATGAGGAGACCACAGAGTGGCCCAGTGACATAATGGGGAGGTGGGGGCAATACCAGTACCAGCTGAAGATGGTGAATGGCTGTAGGAGCACCTGGTAGCAGGTGTGGCATCAGGCAGGTGGCAGCATCAGAATAGTAGCTGAAGCAGGTAGCCAGAAGAAACAGGTCTCTTTTGTCAAAGTGTAGGTGTGGCAACATGGATGATCCAGTCTAATGCATCAGGCACTGGTGTTTGAAAATCTTGGCTGATCAATGCCTGATTCATCTTCACAAAGGTCAGTTTCTCCACATTTTGAGTGGACAGGCGAGTTCTCCTTGGGGTAACTATGGCCTCCGCCGCACTAAACACCTGCTCTGATGCCACACTGCTGGCCGGGCAGGAAAGCTTGTCCAGGGCAAACTCTGCCAGTTGCGGCCACAAATCGAGTTTGGCTGCTCAGTAGTCCAGGGGATCTTCGATTTGGGGTGGCCAGGTGCACTCCAAGTATGCCACAACCTCTTGGTTCAGGTTCTGCTCTATGTCTAGCTGCTGCTGCTGGTGATTAGTTTCTTCAGGAGGCGGGTGAAGAAAACTGCTCATCAGCGACTCTAAAATTAAGTTGCTGCTGATGGAACTGGTACTGCTCCTGCCCCCAACCCCCCCCCCCCCAGCAGCCATGGCAGTGGAACGTGAGCTCAGTGGGCCCCCGGTCAGATCTGCGTGAGAATGGGCGATGGCGCACATAGGCAGCGGCCAACTGACTACATAGGATGTCTCTATAGTAGTTCAGTTTGTCCTCCCTCTCAGCGGATGTAAAAAAGGCCCTGATTTTGGACTGGTAGCGAGGGTCTAACATGGTAGAGAGCCAGTAGTCATCCCTCTGCCGAATGACAATTCGGCTGTCACTACGCAAGCAACTGAGCATGCATCGGTCAATTTACGTAAGTGACTCAAAGGGACTCCCTGCCTCCATCTCCACTGCATACTGCCACGGTGTGTCTGGGTCATCTGACTCATCTTCCTTATCACCCTGTAGCTCCTCCGGCTGCTCCTGCTTCTCCTCTCCTGTCACCTGTGTAGAAAAAACACCCATATCTCTATGCATTGCATGTGCTCGAATGTCCTCCTTCTCCTCCTCTATTTCAGTACCCACAGGGCTCATGTGGCCGTGAGATATAGTTGCCATGTCTCCTGTCCACCTCTCGCACTGAGAGAACTGAAAATGGCAGAGAAAGATTCAGGACAGGTGGGCGCACAGGGCCTGCTCCCGGGCCATGCCAACTAGGCGTCGTGTCAGAGGATCCCACCGACTCTTGGCTGGGGGTGTCTGATATCACTTGCGACGAATTTGAAAGCCGAGTCAACCATTCAAGGACCGCTGGGTTGCTGGTCAAGACATGACCGCTAGATGACAACAGGCATTCAGGCCTCTCGCTGCAACTCCTGCTGCCACCTCCCTTTTCTGCTACCCGTGACAGAAACATTTTGGCCACTGCCAGTTTCCTTTGAAGGGCCTGTCACTTGTCTGTCTGACATACTGTATTATAATATCATTAGAATTAAACTAAAATTAAAATTATACCCCCCAAAAAAGGCTGTAGCACAATGTAACTTCATTGCTGAACTGCAATTAAGACATATATATTTTTTTTCTCAATAATAAATTCCCCCCCCCCAAAAAAATAACAATCACAATTCAATGTAGAACGGCAATTAAGATGTATTATTTTTCCTATTTATACACCCCCAAAAAAGAAATATAACAATCACAATTAACAGCAGAACAGCTAATTGGATGTACATATCTTTCCTATTAATACACCCCGTAAATGGCTGTAGTACAATGTAACTTCACCGCTGAACGGCAATTATGACATATATTTTTGCTTTTTTCCTATTAATACACCCCCCCCCCAAAAAAAAAAGTTAAAGAACGCAGAATGGCTAATAGGACATATCTTTCCTATTAACCCTTAGGAAATGCAGGACAGAAATTCCAGCGCAGTACAACTGCATACTGCGCGCTGATCGGACGGGTGCAGGAGCAGGGGCCCAGCTGTCACTGATAGCCGGACCCCTGCTGTATGCTCCGACATCAATGAAAACACAGATGCCGGAACATTAACCCTTGCACAACGAAGCACTTGCGTTATCCTCACGGGTGCCGGTGTCCATGGGGTCTCCGCGCTGCTGTGATGGGGACCCCATGGCAGGGAAGGCAGCCCGATGCCTTCCTTAGGCATCGGGGCTGCCTATCGGGAAAGCCTGGCTGGAAGCGTATTACAGTGGTAATACACTTACAGAAGTATTGTAATACATTGTAAAGGGGATCAGACCCCCAAATGTTGAAGTCCCAGAGTGGGACAAAAAGTAAAGTGGAAAAAAAAGTTAACAAAATAACATTTTCAAAAGAAAATGTAAAGTTTCAAGTAAAAAAATAAAAAAGCGTCCTTTTCCCCCAAAAATAAATAAAATAAAAAGTAGACACATTATGTATTGCTGCGTCCGTATCGACCGGATCTATAAAAAAATCACATGACCGAAAACCCCGATGTGAACACACGTCAAAAAAATTAAATAAAAACTGTGGTACAAAAAAACTTTTTTTGTCACCTTACATCACTAAAAGTGCAACACCAAGCTATCAAAAAAGGCATATGCCCCCCATATGTCCGTCACCTCATCCCGCAAAAAATGAGCCCCTACCTAAGACAATCACCCAAAAAATAAAAAAAACTATACTCTCAGACTATGGAGACACTAAAACATGATTTTTTTGTTTCAAAAATGCTTTTATTGTGTTAAATGTAAATAAAAATGAAAAAAGTAAACATATTAGGTATCGCCGCGTCCGTAACAACCTGCTCTATTACAATACCACATGATCTAACCCCTCAGTTGAACACCATAAAAAAATTCAAAACGGTGTAAAAAAGCTATTTTTTGTCACCTTACATCACAAAAAGTGTAATACCAAGCGATCAAAAAGCCATATGCACTTCAAAATATGCCAATCAAACCGTCATCTTATCCCGCAAAATTATACCCTTCCTAAGACAATCGCCTAAAAACTGAAAAAACTATGGCTCTCAGACTGGAGACACTAAAACATGATTTTTTTTTTTATTCAAAAATGCTGTTATTGTGTAAAACATAAATAAATAAATAAAAAGTATACATATTAGGTATCGCCACGTCCGTATGAATCTGCTGTATAAAAATATTACATGAACTAACCCCTCAGGTGAAAACCGTAAAAAACCCAAAAAAAAACGCTGTATAAAAAGCTATTTTGGTCACCTTACATCACAAAAAGTGCAATAGCAAGCGATCAAAAAGTCATATGCACCCTAAAATAGTGCCAATCAAACCTTCATCTTATCCCACAAAAAGACAGTCCGACAAAAAAATAAAAAACTATGACTTCAGAATATGAAACAAACAACCAAAAGAAGTAGTCATATTTGGTATTGTCGCGTCCGTAACAACCTGCTCTATAAAAATAGCACATGATCTAACCTGTCAAATGAACACTGTAAATTACTAAAAATAAAAACAGTGCCAAAACAGCTATTTTTTGATACCTTGCCTCACAAAAATAGTAATATAGAGCAACCAAAAATCAAATGTGACATGGCAGCTTAAAATTATCCCAGTGAAATCTGCTTTCCAAAAACCACATGGAGTACCTTTCCTTCTGCGCAATGCCGTCTGCCCGTACAGCAGTTTACAACCACATATGGGGTGTTTCTGTAAACTACAGAATCAGGGTAATAAATATTGAGTTTTGTTTGGCTGTTAATCCTTGCTTTGTTAGTGGAAAAAATTTGATTAAAATGGAAAATCTGCCAAAAAAATGAAATTCTGAAATGTCATCTCCATTTAGTGAAGGGGTTAATACACGCCATAAAGGGCTGTATCACACCGAACTTTCACCCCAATAGCAAGCAAGGTTTACTGGAATTCCTGATGTATCATATAGTGCAAACAACCTAAAAGCAGCAGTATATCACCAATTTGGATCCCCAGTCAGTACAGCAAGGTGTAATATAATCGCTCCTATTACCCAGGCTGTACACTCTCCTATTGCACCCTGTTATCCTTTTATAGTGTAGATAATGCCTCCCTATCCTTTCCCTACACCTTGACTAATCTTTACCTGAACTTGTAAATCAATTTTTCAGCACAATAAAGTCTTTCCTAGCACTTTCCCTAGCGCCTGTCACATCTCTCCCTGCACTAAGTACAGGGAGAATCCAAGATGGCTGAGGCTATTTATAGGGCTGTGACATCACAGGGCTGGCTGGCTGCTGATTGGCTGCATGCATGGCATTGTGGGTGATCCCTCGTTCCCAGAGTTATTTGCTCCATGTCCTAACATGTGCAGCAGCCATTTTAGAAAATTTTTTATTCGTTACCACGAAGCGTTAGGAAATTCGGCTTCGGTGCGAATCAAATTTTTCCTGAAATTTGGATCTAATTCCACTTTGTCATCTTCGATTAGCTCATCTCTAATTAAAACATCAGAATAATTTTTATAAACTTTAGCGGCTTCAGCTTTTTTATTTTAAAGCAAATAACAATAGCTGTAGACAGTACAGCAGGAATCAGCAGCTGTTCCTACAACTCCCAGAATCCTACTTTCTCTTCTGTTCCAAGAAGTTACAAGAACAGCCAAGTTAAGTGTACATGTTGGGAGTTCACAGAAGCTGAAGGAGTGCTGAAGGTTGCTGATCCCTGCAGTAGAGGATTAATAATCAGTCATTTTCTGTATTTCCTTTAATTATGATGTATTGTTTCATGCAATTTCAAAGACGTTTCAGTGAAGGGAAATCTAAAGTAAAGGAAAGCTATAGCTCACATGGCCCTAAATATTGTGGAAAGCTTTCTTGAAGAATGGACAGGTTTGGATTAGCCCTGGTTCTGATATAAATCTAGGGCCAAGGTACAATAGTGTCCGTGAGGGCTTGAAATGGTAAAGGGGTTGTAGACTTTTTACTATTGATGACCTATCGTCAGGATAGGCCATCAATATTAGATCGGCGGGGGTGCGACTCCCTTCACCCCCGCCGATCAGCTTTTTGAACAGAATGCAATGCTCATAAGACGCTGCCTTCTCCGCTCTGTTTACCTGCTCGCTGCAGCAACTGCAGTGGAGAGCAGGTGTAATTACAAGTATGGTGTCCCCATTCACTTCTGTGGGATGGATCTGTCTTTGTCAATATGAAAAACCATCCCATAGAAGTGAATGGGGACACCATACTTCCAATTACACCTGCTCACCACTACAATTTATGCGGCAAGCAGGTAAACAGAGCAGAGAAGGCAGTGCTTGTATGAGCTCTGCCTTCTATTCAAACAGCTGATCGGTGGAGTCGGACCCCCACGGATCTGATATTGATGACCGATCCTGAGGATATATCATCAATAAAAGTGGACAACCCCTTTAACCACCTCCCGTCCGCCCATTGAATATCAACATCCGGGAGGTGGATCTCTATGTCTGAATGCACATTTTAAAACGTCCATTCAGACATCGCAGCTGCACGCTAATCGTGCAGCTGCTGATCGGGTTGCCCGCTGTCAGTGACAGCAGGGCAACCCTTAGAGAAGGCAGGGACAGTGCCCAGGTGTCCCTGCCTTCTAGATCACTGTATACACAGCACTCACTGAGCGCTGTGTATACAGAGCAGGAAGCGATATGCGCTTCCTGTTCCGGCCCAGTGGTCATGTGACCGCCGGGTGAGTGCCGGAGCTGTGAGGTCTTTCACAGACCTCGATCAGCCCTGCACTGAGGCTGTGCAGCGCTGTATTGCGCTGTACAGCCTCTCTGGGGGGGTGCATTTCTCCTGTAACTGGGGCTACTATGTCAGCCCCAGTTACAGGAGAAATCAACAGTGAAAAAAAAAGTGAAGTAAATGTCCCCGAGAGGTCTTGTATGACCTTATGGAGGACGAAAAGTGTAAAATAATAAAAAAAATAATAATAAAGTGTTAAAAAAAAAAAGTTCCACATGTAGAAAAAAAAAAGTTAAAAATAGAAAAAATAAAATAAAATTGACATATTTGGTATTGCCGCGTCCATGACGGTCGGCTCTATAAATATATCACATGATCGACCAAGTCCGATAAACACCATAAAAAAAAAACCTGTGTAAAAAAAAAAAGCCATTTTTGTCACCTTACATCACAAAAAGTGCAACACCAAGTGATCATAAATGTGTATGTCCCACAAAATGGTACCAATAAAACCGTCACCTCATCCTGCAAAAAATGAGCCCCTACATAAGAAAATCTCTCAAAAAATTAAAAAAACTATAGCTCTCAGAACATGGACACATTAAAACATATTTTTTTTGTTTCAAAAATGCTATTATTGTGTAAAACTTAAATAAATAAGAAAAAGTATACATATTAGGTATCGCCACGTCCATAACAATCTGCTCTATAAAAATATCACTTGACCGAACCCCTCAGGTGAACGCTGTAAAAATAAATAAATAAAAACTGTGCTAAAACAACCAATTTTTTGGTCACCTTGCCCCATAAAGTGTTATAATGAATGATCAAAAAATCATATGTACCCAAAAATAGTACCAATAAAACTGGCACCTTATCCCCTAGTTTCCAAAACTGGGTCACTTCTTGGGAGTTTTTACTGTAAGGGTGCATCAGGGGGGCTTCAAATGGGACATGGCATCTAAAAAACATGTGGCGCTCATTTTCTTCTGCGCCCTGCCGTGTGCCCATACAGCAGTTTATGATGACCACATGCCATGTCCTATTTGAAGCCCCCCTGTAAACTGCAGAATCTGGGTAATAAATATTGAGTTTTGTTTGGCTGTTAACCATCGATGTGTTAAAGAAAAAATTGGATTAAAATGGAAAATCTGCCAAAAAAGTGAAATTTAAAAATTTGATCTCATAGAAACATAGAATGTGTCGGCAGATAAGAACCATTTGGCCCATCTAGTCTGCTCCATTTTCCTTAAATTCTTGTGGAACCCCTAAAGGGTTAACAAAGTTTGTAAAATCGGTTTAAAGTAACTTAAGGGATGTAGTTTCTACAATGGGGTCATTTATGGGGGTATCCACTATGTAGGCCCCACAAAGTGACTTCAGAACTGGTCCTTAAAAACGTTTTGCCAACTTTCTTAAAATTTTAAAGAATTGCTTCTAAATTTTTAAGCCTTCTAATGTCCCCAAAAAAATAAAATGACATTTCCAAAATGATGCCAACATAAAGTAGGCATATGGGGAATGTTAAGTACCGTAATAAATATTTTATGAGGTATCACTTTCTGTTTTAAAAGCAGAGAAATTGAAATTTAGAAAAAAAAATCAAAATGTTTGGTAAATTTGGGATTTTTTCATAAATAAAGGTGAAATATATTGACTCAAATTTATGACTATCATGAAATACAATGTGTCACGAGAAAACAATCTCTGAATGACTTGGATAAGTAAAAGCATTCCAAAGTTATTACCACATAAAGTGAGATATGTCAGATTTGCAAAATTAGGCCTGGTCAGGAAGGGGGCAAATGGCCCAGATGGGAAGTGGTTAAGCATATTTCACTAATGGCTCATACAGTACATTTATGGTCCTTATATGCAATGATAGCAGCAGAGAGTTGGCCTTTGGTATTATTTCCTCTGGTGTACCCAAGGTACCTCAGTTCAAGGCATTATTGCATTTGCCCTTGACATTCCATGTGGGCCTTAGGCCTTAGCTAATTACTTCATGTGGTTGTCTATGAAATGCTATTCTATCTTAAGCACAGAATAAAAAGGAGATTGTATTTATGTTTACCAAATAAACATATAGGAAACAGGAAATAAAGAGTAGCAAGCTAGGCTTCACTGTTTTTTGGTTAATGATCACCAATATGTGTAGTGCTCTTCTATTTTCTGTAGAAATTACCAGAAGAAACTCTGACTAGAAGCTAAATTCTGGCTATTTATTCATGTAAAAAAATTCATAATTTTATTGGTTACACTAAAAATAAAATAAGTTACATAGTAATGTAGTTGACAATTAAAGGGATTTTCTGGTACTTTTATATTGAATCCCTTGTAAAAACTGGTGCATAATGTCGCAATTGGGTTGGTCATGTATGATATGGGCCTCTCTTGGGACTTGCATTGTCATGTTATTCATTGGAAGGTATGATGTGACGAGCAGGGTCACAAAGTGGTCTATTCATTTATATTCATGATATAAGCCGTCCACCATCTATGTTATGCTTTAATTGTTTTTAGGGTATTTGAGCATTGTGATGGCTATTTTGTATAAATTAATAAAGATTATATTATCATGACCAGTAAAGGCTCATCTACGGGTTTTATTTACATTGGTGGTTGTTATACTTTATGGTCTGTCTTCACTAAAGCTACACAGCTCCATCCATTGTGTATTGGGTAGAGCTGGTTACTGCAGTGATGCTCCAATTAAAGTGAATTGGAGCAGGTCTTAAAGGGGTTGTGGCAAGTTTTTAAGCCAATTGCTGAGTGTCCGACCACTGGGGCTCCCGCCGATCACAAGAATTGGGGTACTATTTCCACATTCGTATCAAGAGCCAGGTCATGCATGCGCACTGCCGCTCCATTGATTCTCTATGGGAGCACCAGCGATGTCGAATGCAGTGCTATTATTACTGTGGGCATTATTATTGCTTGAGGCACTATAGGGAACTTTATTAATACTGGGGGCACTATATGGGAATTTTAACAATAGGGGTATTATTGCTAGAGACATTGATAGGGCATTTTTATTACTATGTGCATTTTAGGGGGCTATATTACTAAGGACGCTGCACAGGCATTATTAATGGGGGCACAATGGAGGGGATATTATTATTACTGAGGGCATTATAAGAGATATTATGACGTGACTTAAGGACCAGCAGCGTACATGCAAGAGCTGCGCCCGCCCGATCAGCGGCACGGACCCGGCAGTCACTGACAGCCAGGCCCCTGCTGCATGACGTATTAACCCCTTGTATTCCGCGGTCAAATCAGACCACGGCATGCAGAGAGTTTGCACGGGTGCCCTCTGCATCTCCATCAGGTCCCCGCGCTTCTATGGAAGCCTGTGAGATCCAGCCCCTTAAGCTAGGTGTCACAGGCAGGCTGTCAGCATACAAGCTGACAGTGTCACTACCAGAGCTTTGAGACGTTCTCACAGCTCTGTTTCTCCACCCCTGTGATGATGTCACTACCAGAGCTTGGAGGAGTTCTCACTGCTCTGTTTCTCCGCCCCTGGGATGAGGTCATTACTTTCTGTTTCCTTCCTTCCAGCTGTTCCTCCTATGTTTGATTTCTCTACCTTTAAATCACCCCTCCTCCTTTTGTAGAGTGTGGATTATATTTCTCATTTGAGTTGTAGCTCTTGCTTGAGTATCTTCACTTGTATGCTATCTTTTCACTGGACCTTTGTTCTGCTGCAGCAAGTACTCCGGATATTGCCACCTGTCTTTGGATCCGTCTTCTCTGCTGCCGCAGCACCTTCAGCTAAGTGTGCAGACATTGTAGTGTATCTGTTTGTTTTCTGACCGGATCCGAGGCGACCACGGTTCCCTCCATATACTGAGCAGGGCACCGGTGGCCGTGCCCCTTCCACTATTGTAGGGGTTACAGTGGTCATCAGTCTTAGGTACGCGGGCATGCCTCGTTCCACCATTAGGATCTGGGTATGTGCTTAGCAGCATAGGGAAAGCTTTGAGGGTCTGACAGGGGTCACCCTTTATCCTCCCTAGTTTGGGTCCGGTCAGTGGCTCTATTTTCTGTGTATGCTCTAGTTGCTCACTTACAGCCGTGACAGACAGTCAATGCATTACAATACAGGTTGTAAAATTGTAAAAAAAAAAAAAGAAAAAAAATATTGGGTATTGCCGCGTGACCGTCTATAACGACCGGCTCTATAAAAATATCACATGATCCACCCCCTCACCTGAACCTCACTAGAAAAAAATTCATTTTATTGTCACCTTACATCACAAAAAGTGCAACACCAATCAATCAAAAAGGCATATGCCCCCCAAAATAGTACCAATCAAACTTTCACCTCATCCCGCAAAAAGTGAGCCCCTACATAAAATAATCGGGCAAAAAATAAAAAAAAGTATGGCTCTCAGAATATGGAGACACTAAAACATGATTTTTTTTTTGTTTAAAAAATGCTTTTATTGTGTTAAAAGTAAAAAAAGAAAGTTGACATATTAGATATTGCCGTGTCCGTAACAACCAGATATATTAAAATGTCACATGATCTAACCCCTCAGGTGAACACAAAAAGTGCAACACCAAGCGATCAAAAAGGCATACGCACTCTAAAATAGTACCAATCAAATCGTCATCTCATCCCGCAAAAAATGAGTCCCTATGTAAGATGCCCAAAAAATAGAAAAACGATGGCTCTCAGAATATGGAGACACTAAAACATGATATTTCTTTTTTTGTCTCAAAAATGCTATTATTGTGTAAAACTTAAATAAATAAGAAAAAGTATACATATTAGGTATCGCCACGTCCATAACAATCTGCTCTATAAAAATATCACTTGACCGAACCCCTCAGGTGAACGCTGTAAAAATAAATAAAAACTGTGCTAAAACAACCAATTTTGCCCTATCAATGTCTCTAGCAATAATACCCCTATTGTTAAAATTCCCATATAGTGCCCCCAGTATTAATAAAGTTCCCTATAGTGCCTCAAGCAATAATAATGCCCACAGTAATAATAGCACTGCATTCGACATCGCTGGTGCTCCCATAGAGAATCAATGGAGCGGCAGTGCGCATGCATGACCTGGCTCTTGATACGAATGTGGAAATAGTACCCCAATTCTTGTGATCGGCGGGAGCCCCAGTGGTCGGACACTCAGCAATTGGCTTAAAAACTTGCCACAACCCCTTTAAGACCTGCTCCAATTCACTTTAATTGGAGCATCACTGCAGTAACCAGCTCTACCCAATACACAATGGATGGAGCTGTGTAGCTTTAGTAAGAACCTGCTGTATAAAAATATCACATGAACTAACCCCCCAGGTAAACACCGTAAAAAATTAAATAAAAACGGTGTAAAAAAAGCTATTTTTTTGTCACCTTGCATCACAAAAAGTGCAATAGCAAGCGATCAAAAAGTCATATGCAACCTAAAATAGTACCAATCAACCCGTCATCTCATCCCGAAAAAAATAAGCCCCTACATAAGACAGTCACCCAAAAAATTTAAAAAATTTGGCTTTCAAAATATAATAAAATGCTTTATTATGTAAAACTGAAACAAACAACCAAAACAAAATGTCATATTTGGTATTTTCACGTCCGTAACAACCTGCTCTATAAAAATAGCACATGATCTAACTTGTCAGATGAACATTGTAAATAACAAAAAATAAAAATAGTGCCAAAACTGCTATTTTTTGTTACCTTGCCTCACAAAAAGTGTAATATAGAGCAACCAAAAATCATATGTACCCTAAAATAGTACCAACAAAACTGCCACCTTATCCCGTAGTTTCCAAAATGGGGTCACTTTTTGGGATTTTCTCTTCTAGGGGTGCATCAGGGGGTCTTCAAATGTGACATGGCAGCTTAAAATTATCCTAGTGAAATCTGCCCTTCAAATTTCTCTACTTCTATAATACATAGTATTACCTACAAAAATAGTCATTACTTTACATTCCCCATATGTCTACCTAATGTTTGGATAATTTTGGGAATGACATTTTTTGGGGATGTTACAAGGCTTAGAAGTTTAGAAGCAAATCTTGAACTTTTTCTGAAATTTTCAAAAACCCACTTTTCAAGGACCAGTTCAGGTCTGTAGTCACTTTGTGAGGCTTACATAATAGAAACCACCCAAAAATGACCCCATTCTAGAAACTACACCCCTTAAGGTATTCAAAACTGATTTTACAAACTTTGTTAACCCTTTAGGTGTTCCACAAAAATTAATGGAAAATAGAGATACAATTTCAAAATTTCTCATTTTTGGCAGATTTTCCATTTTAATAATGTTTTTCCAGTTACAAAGCAAGAGTTAACAGCCAAACAAAACTCAATATTTATGGCTCTGATTCTGTAGTTTACAGAAACACCCCATATGTGGTCATAAACCGCTGTACAGGCACACGGCAGGGCGCAGAAGGAAAGGAATGCCATACGGTTTTTGGAAGGCAGATTATGCTGGACTGGTTTTTTGACACCATGTCCCATTTGAAGCCCCCCTGATGCACCCCTAGAGTAGAAACTCCAAAAAAGTTACCCCATTTTAGAAACTACGGGATAGGGTGGCAGTTTTGTTGGTACTATTTTAGGGTACATATGATTTTTGGTTGCTATATATTACACTTTTTGTGAGGCAAGGTAACAAGGAATAGCTGTTTTGGCACAGTTTTTATTTTTTGTTTTTTACAACATTCATCTGACAGGTTAGATCATGTGCTATTTTTATAGATCAGGTTGTCACGGACGCGACGATACCTAATACGTATACTTTTTATTTATTTATGTAAGTTTTACACAATGATTTCATTTTTTAAACAAAAAAAAATACTGTTTTAGTGTTTCCATAGTTTAAAAGCCATAGTTTTTTCAGTTTTTGTGCGATTATCTTGGGTAGGGTATGATTTTTGCATGATGAGATGACGGTTTTATTGGCACTATTTTGGGGTGCGTGTGACTTTTTGATCGCTTGCTATTACACTTTTTGTGATGTAAGGTGCCAAAAAATGGGTTTTTTTACACCGTTTCTTTCTTTTTTTTACGGTATTCACTTGAGGGTCTAGGTAATGTGATATTTTTATAGAGCAGGTTATTACAGATGCAGCGATACCTAATATGTATACTTTTTTTTATTTATGTAAGTTTTACACAATAATATCATTTTTGAAACAAAAAAAAATCATGTTTTAGTGTCTCCATATTCTGAGAGCCATAGTTTTTTCAGTCTTTGGGAGTTTATCTTAGGTAGGGTCTCATTTTTTGCGGGATGAGATGACGGTTTGATTGGCACTATTTTGGGGTGCATATGACCTTTTGATCGCTTGCTATTACACTTTTTGTGATGTAAGGTGACAAATAAATGGTTTTATTTTTTACGGTGTTCATCTGAGGGGTTAGGTCATGTGATATTTTTATAGAGCCAGTCGATATGGACGCGGCGATACCTAATATGTCAACTAATATGTATACTTTTTTTATTTATGTAAGTTTTACACAATAACAGCTTTTTGAAAACAAAAAAAAAGATGTTTTAGTGTCTCCATATTCTGAGCCATAGTTTTTTAAGTTTTTTGGCGATTGTCTCAAGTAGGGGCTAATTTTTTGCAGGATGAGGTGACGGTTAGATTGGTACTATTTTGGTGGGTATACGCATTTTTGATCACTTGCTGTTGTACTTTTTGTGGTGTAAGGTGACAAAAAAATTGTTTATTTAGCACAGTTTTTATTTTTTACGGTGTTCATCTTAGGGGTTAGGTCATGTGATATGTTTATAGAGCCAGTCAATACGGACGCGGCGATACCTAATATGTCAACTTTTCCCCTACTTTTTACCAATTTTTTTTTAACTTTATTTGGGGAAAATAACATTTTTGTTTATTTTTACTTGAAACTTTTATTTTTTGGGGGGAAAACTTTATTTTTTCAACTTTTTTTCATTTTTTTTTGTCCCACTTTGGGACTTCAACTTTTGGGGGTCTAATACTTTACAATACTTCTGTATTGGAATGCATTGGCTGTATGAGTAATTCAGTGTGTATTACTCATACAGCTACTGGCCTGTGAGATCCAGGGGGCTGGATCTCACAGGCTCGTCACAGGAAGGCAGCGCCGATGCCTCAGGAAGGCATCGCGCTGCCTTCCATGCCATAGGGTCCCCCCTACAGCCCCACGGGGACCCCATGGCACCTGCGCCCGCCGCCGTCGCACCATAAAAAGCCGCAAACCGCATGTCTGAATTGATCTGTGGTTTTGCCAAGGTGCCTGTGGTTTTGCCAAGGTGCCTGCTCAATGATTTGAGCAGGCACCTTGTTCCGATCACCGCCCGCCGGGCGGCGGTGATCGGAAATACACATGACGTACCGGTACGTCATGTGTCCCAAACAGGTTAAAAAGTTGGTTTTGGAAATTTTCTGAAAAATTTCAAGATTTGCTTCTAGCCTTCTAAGGCTACTTTCACACTTGCGTTCAGAGTGGATCCGTCTGGGGTCTGCCCAGACGGATCCGCTCATATAATGCAGACTTGGGATCCGTTCAGAACGGATCCGTCTGCATTATATTGTAGAAAAAATTCTGTGTGTGAAAGTAGCTTCAGACGGATCCATCCAGACTTTACATTGAAAGTCAATGGGGGACGGATCTGTTTGAAAATTGAGCCATATAGTGTCAAATTCAAACGGATCCATCCCCATTGACTTACATTGTAAGTCTGGACGGATCCGTTTGCCTCCGCACGGCCAGGCGGACACCCGAACGCTGCAAGCTTGCTGCTGGCAGACCCCTTGCTGGCAGACCCCAGACGGATCCGCTCATATAATGCAGACTTGGTGTCCGCTTGCCGTGCGGAGGCAAACGGATCCGTCCAGACTTACAATGTAAGTCAATGGGGATGGATCCGTTTGAATTTGACACTATATGGCTCAATTTTCAAACAGATCCCTCCCCCATTGACTTTCAATGTAAAGTCTGGACGGATCCGTCTGAAGCTACTTTCACACTTAGAATTTTTTCTACAATATAATGCAGACGGATTCGTTCTGAACGGATCCCAAGTCTGCATTATATGAGCGGATCCGTCTGGGGTCTGCAGACTTGGTGTCCGCTCATATAATGCAGCGTTCAGGTGTCCGCTTGCTGAGCGGAGCGGAGGCTGAACGCTGCCAGACTGATGCATTCTGAGCGGATCCGCATCCACTCAGAATGCATTAGGGCAGTACGTATGCATTCGGGGCCGCTTGTGAGACCCTTCAAACGGAGCTCACAAGCGGAACCCCGACGCTAGTGTGAAAGTAGCCTTAGCCTTCTAAAAAATAAAATGGCATTCACAAAATGATCCAAACATAAAGTAGACATATGGGAAATGTAAAGTAATAACTATTATGAGGTATCACTATCTATTTTAGGGCTCGTTCACACAAACGTTTTTTGCGTTCCGTATACTGGCCGTTTTTTGCGTTCTGTATACGGTCCGTATACGGAACCATTCATTTCAAAAAAATGGATTGTTCTTCGTATGCATTCCGTTTCCGTATTTCAGTTTTTCCGTTCCGTTGAAAGATAGAACATGTCCTATTATTGCCCTCAAATCACTTTCCGTGGCTTCATTCAAGTCAATGGGTCCGCAAAAAAAAAAAAACGAAACACATACGGAGTGTACTCTGTATGTCTCCTGTATCCGTTCCGTTTTTGCTGAACCATCTATTGAAAATTTTATGCCCAGCCCAATTTTCTCTATGTAATTACTATATACTGTATATGCCATACGGAAAAACGGAACGGAACCGGAAACACTACTGAAAAAATAAACGGACCCGGGAAAAAAGGCCAGCAAAACACTTAAAAAGACATATGGTCTTGTGAACGAGCCCTTAAAAGTAGAGAAATTGAAAGTTGAGAATTTTTCATTTTTTAAAATAAATTTGGTATTTTTTTTATAAAAATGAAAAATATTGACTGAAATTTTCCACTATCATGAAGTACAATGTGTCATGAGAAAACAATCTCAGAATGGCTTGGATAACTAAAAGCGTTCGAAAGTTATTGCCACATAAAGTGACACATGTCAAATTTCCAAAAAACGGCCTGGTCCTTAAAGGGGTTGTCTCATCATGGACAATGGGGGCATATAACTAGAATATACCCCCATTGTCTTATAGGTGCAGGTCCCTCTCTTGGGACCCGCACCTATATCGAGAACGGAGCCCCACAAGTGAAGGAAGGCAGACTGCTCATGCGCAGCCACCCTCAATAAAAATTATATGGGGACGGTGAAAATAGCCGAGAGCTGGCTCGACTATTTACGTCGGCCCCATGGAAATGAATGGGAGCGGTGACCGAGCATACGCGGTACACTCCCATTCACTTCTATGGGGATCCGGCTTGGTGGTGGCCAGGCTGAAGTCCTCCAGCCACCACCTTGCAGAGCTCCATTCTCGATATAGGTGCGGGTCCCAGGGATGGGACCCACACCTACCAGGGGTGGGACCTACACCTATAAGACAATGGGGGCATATCATAGCGATATGCCCCATTGTCCATGATAAGACCAACACCTTTTAGGTGAAAAATGGCAGGGTCCCGAAGGGGTTAAATTCCCAGTCTGCTCCTGTGTCTACCCAAGACAGCCGCTACTCCATCCACCACTCCCCTCATCCAGGCATACATAGGGAGTATTCAGACGTGGTGGTGCCTAGAGTAGCACCAGCTATAAATATACAAACCTGGCTGTACTTAGAACTCTGGTATTTGCTGTATGCTTTCACATTCACTTTCCTATACTTAGTGATTTGAGATCATCAATATCTGTAAGTCCTCTTTCAGACGGGCGAGATTTCCGAGCGGGTGCAATGCGTGAGGTGAACGCATTGCACCTGCACTAAATCCGGACCCATTCATTTCTATGGGGCTGTGCACATGAGCGGTGATTTTCACGCATCACTTGTCCGTTTTGTGAAAATTGCAGCATGCTCTATTTTGTGCGTTTTTCATGCAACGCAGGCCCATAGAAGTGAATGGGGCTGTGTGAAAATTGCAAGCATACGCAAGGAAGTGCGGATGCGGTCTACACAACCTTGAACCCAAACCTGAACTTCAGTGAAGAAGTTTGGGTCTGGGTACCACATTCAGTTTTTTATCACGCGTTTGCAAAACGCATTGCACCTGCGCGATAAAAACTGAACAACGGAATGCAATCGCAGTCAAAACTGACTGAAAATGCGTACCTACTCACGCGGGGTTTCCGCAATGCACCCGGGTTGCACTCTGAGCCAAAACGTGACGCCCGTGTGAAAGAGGCCTAAGGGCTCATGTAGAGGACACACAGCCTGCATAGTTCCTGAGGAAAAATGGAAGCTGAAGTAGCAGTGAGGATTTTGGGGTATCACAGTTCAAGCCAGAGAAGGATTTCATGTTTCGGGGTGCTCAGAATTTGGAAGAGGCCTGACAAAAATCTGTTGATTGCCACAGTTGTGGAGTGCACAACAAGGTCAATAAAGACTAACCAATAGGTGGCCATAGCTGCCAAGGTTGCACAACCATTATCTTTAAATAACCTCTGTGAGGGAAGGTTTTGCACTGACTATTACTAAAATATGTTTGAGATCTGACTAACATCGGCTCAATCTGATGTGCAGGTGACATATAGTATATAAGGCATAATGCTTTCTAAAGGTGGATTTAAACAGGCAGATGAACAGCATATTGTTGGGTAGGAAGTGTTCCTTCCCGACAGTCGGCTGCTTGCTCGATAGCAGTGAAACGCTGCATTTATATGCACTAATCACCTGCACAGTATGAGGGCAAGGGGCTGTTATTCCCTCATACAGATACAGCTGCACTGTTTCAAAAATGATAATTTAGGTGCCTGCACACAATGAACAAGTGTTTTGCTCATTTATCTGGCAATCTGCTGCACCTTTACAGGAACAGATTGTCAGGAATGAGTGTTTGCAGGAATGTTTATTCCCGATAATCTGCCTGATTATCTGGCCCTGTAAATCCACCTAAATGTCCCCTTTCAGTGAACTGTCAAGTTTGTGTAACTAGGCATTCCCTTACCTAAATATTACCATTGTTCCTGTCTACTTTGAAAATGATTTAGTCTTGAGAAGACCTGTCTAAGTCGGTGACATGGCCAACCTATAAAAATATTTAAACGGGCCATATTGAAAATATGGTGAAAAACCGTTCCATATAAAATCTCCACAAAAGACAAAGGGACACTGCCTCCATCTGAAGAAGAAAAAATTCAGTCTCCAGAGGCATCAAGGCTTCTTTACCACAAGAACTGTAAATCTGTCACATAGACTACCTCAGGACGTGGTCACAACAGGAACAGTGGACAGTTTTAAAAAGAGTTTTAATTAATTCTTAAAATTAAATAACATTAATGTTTATAAAAATGTGTAGAAGTCTGGGTATCACTCCCCTTTTCTAAAATTCACATCCCGACCCATCCCTTGGTAGAACTTGATGGACTTGTCTTTTTTCAACCGTATGACTTAATATTTTATTTATATTTCAATACTTAAGCCAGCAATAGGATACATTGAGCCACCCTAAATCTGAGACGTTACAAACCATTTATTGTCCATAAAGGATCCACATAATGTTCACTACAAGGTATGATAAATTTGCCCCTCTGTGTTTAATTATCCAGCAGTGCCACTGCTGTCAAATTGAACTATTACATGATTCCAATTGAAGTCAATGGGTTGACAATTTAATGATTTGGTTCTTAAAGGGTGGGTTTCATCTCGCCTTTACTAAGGTGAAATAAGACACAATCCTGACCACCAGCCAACTGAGAAGCAGCGGAGCATACTGGTGCTCATTGTTTCAGTAGCTCCCATTGCTCTTTACGCTATGTATTTCTGCGAAGACTACTTTCACACTAGTGTTTTGGGCAGATCCATCATGGATCTGCACAGACGGATCCGCACCGATAATACAACCGCATGCATCCATTCAGAACGGATCCGTTTGTATTATCTTTAACATTTCCAAAACTGATCTGTCTTGAACACCATTGAAAGTCAATGGAGGACGGATACGTTTTCTATTGTGCCATATTGTGTCAGTGAAAACGGATCCGTCCCAATTGACTTATATTGTGTGTCAGGACGGAATCCGTTTGGCTCAGCATAGTCAAGCGCACACCAAAAACGCTGCAAGCAGAGTTTTGGTGTCCGCCTCCAGAGCGGAATGGAGACTAAACTGATGCAAATTGATGCATTCTGAGCGGATCCTTATACATTCAGAATGCATTAGGGCAAAACTGTTCCGTTTTGGACCGCCTGTGTGAGAGCCTTGAAATGGAAACCAAAACGCCAGTGTGAAAGTAGCCTTAGGCGAGATGACACAATCCCTTTGAGAGGAACTCTCTACTTTGCCTAAAAGATGATGGCCATGAATGAAAAACAACACTCTACTGATTAAGAATTCCCTCACTAGGATGTTTAAAATAAATTTCCTAAATCGGACCACCTCTGTTCCACTTTCTTGCTCCTTAGGATGTTATGGTGTGAGTAAACTCCTACACATAACAAACATCCATGCTGTGTCAATCATCAGTCTCATGAAGCTGATATTATATAATAATCAACATTCAATGCCATAACACATTAAGGGTTCATTCACACTTATTTTTTGTCTGTGTCGTGTGTTTTTTTTGGCCCATAAAATTGAAATGACTCTGTGTGCATTCCGTGTCTGTATGTCTGCATTACAGTGTTCATTTTAGGTCATGGTCAGATATTATAGTCACATATCAGAAGGATGTCAGTGTGAGGCAAAATACTCACCCTGATACCTGACCCTGACACCTGACCCTGACTTTGATATTTGACTCTAACATCTGAGTTTGACTTAGAATGTTAGAGTCAGAATGAGTTATAGATATACTGTGTATGTGTATGCTAAACCATAGAAAGTATGTGGCTGAGCTTCTGGCTATGTGTCTGAAATACTGTAAGCTAACACATTACAGTGTTATATGAGCGCATAGCTTAGTGGTTAGGTTACTGCCTTATGCACTGGAGTTTTTGTGTTTAAAACCCATTAGTAATCTTAAAACAACAAGTTAATGTTTTTAAACATTACATAAAAGAGACAAATTCAAGTGATGTGTGACGCTGATATCGGACTTTCTTCACTCGTCAGGGTCACAATGACTTTTAGGTTTACTGTGTTTTTGTATGCTAAATCACATAGATGAAGAAAATCCCAAACTGACTCTAGGCAAGCTTATAGCTCAGTGGTAATGAAATTACCTCATATCTAGTGTTCCTGGGTTCACAACCCCTGTCAGTCTCTAAAAAATATAACAATTTATTAAGCCCTAGATAAGAGACAAATTTAAGTGATGTGTGACACTGGTATCTGACTTTCTTCACTCATCAGCGTCCATGACTTTTAAATTCATTGTATTTTTGGTATACTAAATCTCATAGATGGAAAAAAAACAAAAAACACTATCATTGGTGTCTGAATCAATAGCTCATTGGTAAGACACTTGCTTTATAATCGGTGTTCATGGGTTCAAAACCCCTTTCAGGCCTTTAATAAAATTTATATTTTTTTGAGCCCTAGATCAGAGACACATTCAAGTGATGTGTGATGTAAGTAGTCCTTTTTTATTTTATTAAGTGTACATGGGCAGCACTATAGTAAAAGGGGCACTAATTTACTGTATCTTTATCTATTTCCAGGTGACTGAGGGCTATTTCGTTTTTAGTTGTCTTGAAAGAGTAACTGCACAATATAATAATGTATTCTTATTTCTTAGGAATGAGTCTAATTATCAGATCTGTAAATCACTTTATTGAAATTATTTGTTAGCATCCACCCAAACACTAGTCCACTGTCTGTGGTTAGGCATGGTCCAGCTCTCCCAGCAAATCCAGGCAGGAGGAAGTGAGTGAGTGTTCTGGAGTAGCTGATGTTGCAGGAGACTTGCAGGATTCACTACCTCGTCACAGATCTGCAAACCAACTTATCTTCTAAATGTGCTCTCCCTCCGCTATCTTACATGGCTTATACATTGATTCACCTCTCTCAAGTGTGCATGCAGTTATTAGCAATAATCATTATTTTTCTGGGACTCTTGAAAAATTTGAGTAGTCACTATAAGCAGAGCTGTGTCCTGGCTTATACATATCTACTATATATATGTATATTATACACACAGTGTGCTATAGCTTCACCACACTGAGATCTGTTCAGAAAGCTAATATTCATATTACTGCTTTATTCACAGACACAATATACACTCACCTAAAGAATTATTAGGAACACCATATTAATACTGTGTTGGACCCCCTTTTGCCTTCAGAACTGCCTTAATTCTACGTGGCATTGATTCAACAAGGTGCTGATAGCATTCTTTAGAAATGTTGGCCCATATTGATAGGATAGCATCTTGCAGTTGATGGAGATTTGAGGGATGCACATCCAGGGCACGAAGCTCACCACATCCCAAAGATGCTCTATTGGGTTGAGATCTGGTGACTGTGGGGGCCATTTTAGTACAGTGAACTCATTGTCATGTTCAAGAAACCAATTTGAAATGATTCGAGCTTTGTGACATGGTGCATTATCCTGCTGGAAGTAGCCATCAGAGGATGGATACATGTTCTCATTCTGTTTACGCCAAATTCGGACTCTACCATTTGAATGACTCAACAGAAATCGAGACTCATCAGACCAGGCAACATTTTTCCAGTCTTCAACAGTCCAATTTTGGTGAGCTCGTGCAAATTGTAGCCTCTTTTTCCTATTTGTAGTGGAGATGAGTGGTACCTGGTGGGGTCTTCTGCTGTTGTAGCCCATCCGCCTCAAGGTTGTGCGTGTTGTGGCTTCACAAATGCTTTGCTGCATACCTCGGTTGTAACGAGTGGTTATTTCAGTCAACGTTGCTCTTCTATCAGCTTGAATCAGTCGGCCCATTCTCCTCTGACCTCTAGCATCCACAAGGCATTTTTGCCCACAGGACTGCCGCATACTGGATGTTTTTCCCTTTTCACACCATTCTTTGTAAACCCTAGAAATGGTTGTGCGTGAAAATCCCAGTAACTGAGCAGATTGTGAAATACTCAGACCGGCCCGTCTGGCACCAACAAAAATGCCACGCTCAAAATTGCTTAAATCACCTTTCTTTCCCATTCTGACATTCAGTTTGGAGTTCAGGAGATTGTCTTGACCAGGACCACACCCCTAAATGCATTGAAGCAACTGCCATGTGATTGGTTGACTAGATATATGCATTAAAGGGTTTCTACCACTTTGCTTTCACATATTTAGCTTTCAGACACTAGCGATCCGCTAGTGTCTGCTCTACCAAACAATCCTAATATAATAGCTTTTGGTGCAGCCGCTTCGCTAAAAAAAGAACTTATATTAATATGCTAATGAGCCTCTAGGTGCTATTGGGGCGTCTTTAGCACCTAGAGGCTCGGTCTACCTTCACAAAATGCCGCCGCCCAGCGCGTCCCTCCAGCCCGCCCATCTCCTCCGGAATGCGATCTTTCCTGTGAGCCAGCGGACGAATTCTCGCGCATGCGCCATGCGCGTCTGTATTCGGCGCATGCGCAGTGAATGTCTGACCGCTTCCCTGCTCAGACATCTCCACTGCGCCTGCGCCGATTACGACATAGTGCGATGTCAGCCAGTGGCAGCTCATGCGTGACACCTGACCTTTAAGGACGCCAAATTATTTGTCAATCGCCAGGACTACGGGATGAACGACGTCATTCCACTGCTTCATGTCCTGGATAAATCTGGATGGTCAGGGGACTGGAGACGTGGCGCCTAGATCTCCTGGCCACATGAGCCCTGTGGGGGCTGAACTAGAAGAGGAGGAGGAGAGGGAGGAGGACATTGGAGCACAGGCAATGTGTAGCGAAATGGGTGGTTTTTCTACTCAGGACAGGAGAGGAGGAGCAGAAGCAGCCAGAGGAGCTACAGGGTAATGAGGAAGACGAGGCAGAGGACCCAGACACACTGTGGCAGTATGCAGTGGAAATGGAGGCAGGGAGTCCCACAAACACTGGAGAGAAAGAGAAAGTACTGCCTACCCACCCACGAGCCCTGGCCCTGAATGCCAGCATTTAAAAATTGCTGGCCATCGAAATGTTGCCATTCCATCTGGTGCAGACTGATAGTTTGAAAAATGTCATAACAGCAGCTGTCCCATGCTACGTGGTTCATAGCCGCCACTACTTTTCCAGGCAGGCCATCCCTGCCCTGCACGAAAAAGTAGCCTGAAAAATCAGGTGTGCACTGTGCAACGCCATCAGTGGCAAGGTCCAAATAACCACGACACGTGGACCAGTAAGTACGGGTAGGGACGTCATTACTTCCTAACTGCCCACTGGGTAAAAGTAGAGGCGTCTGGGCCTGAGGGAGACCGAGGTTTGGCGCATGTCCTACCACCACCTAGGATTGCTGGACGTTTCTCGTTGCCTCCTTCTCCTACTCCGCTTCTTCCTCTACTGCCTACTAATCCGGTCAGCGCAACACCCGCACCACCAACTTCAGCACTGCCAGGGAGAAACGACAGCAGGCTGTTCTGAAACTCATATGTTTGAGGGAGAGACCCCACACTGTCCAGGAGCTTTCAGCGGCCATGGAAGAAAAGACCGATGAGTGGTTGGTGCCGCTGAGCCTCAAGCCCGTCCTGGTGGTGTGCAGCAACCGGCGGAATCTCGTAGCAGCTCTGGAGCTAGCCGGTTTGACCCACATCCCTTGCCCTTGAACTTAGCGGTGCAGAGGTTCCTGAGGAATTACCCTGCTATGTCTGAGCTACTGCAGAAAGTGTTGACCGTCTGTGCACAGTTTCGGCGTTCTCACTCTGCTGCAACTCGCCTGTCTGCGCTGCAACATAACTTTGGCCTTCCTGCTCATCGCCTATTATGCGACGTACCCACAAGGTGGAACTCCACCTTGCATATGCTGGAGAGACTGTGTGAGCAGCAGCAGGCGATAGTGGAGTATCAGATGCAGCACGCACAGGTGAGTCGCTCTGTGGAACAGCACCATTTCACCACCAATGAGTGGGCCTCCATGTAGAAGTTGTGTGCCGTGTTGCGCTGCTTCAAGTACTCCACCAACATGGCCAGCGGAAAAGCACACCACAATATACAGCACCACAATTTGATACGGACCGTCTTAGCAGGAGGCAGCGTTTCAGCAACATGGTAAAACAGTATATTTGCACATGTCTGAACGTACTGACTGATGGGTCTGCCCCATTTATCTTCTGGGACTCCAAATTAGGCACATGGCCAGAGCTTGCCCTTTACACCTTGGAGATGCTGGCCAGCCCTGCGGCAAGTGTATTGTCCGTATGTGTGTTTAGCACGGCAGGGGGGGGGGTGATCACGGACAGGCGCATCCGTCTGTCCACAGCCAATGTGGACAAGCTCACGTTCATTAAAATTAACCAGGCATGGATCCACAGGACTTGTCCATACCTTGGCCAGAGTAGACAGGTATATTGGCCGCACCCAGCCATTGTTGTACTCCAGTGCAGTTTGTGCATTCTCTTTACTATTTCCCAATGTTTTAGGGCCTCCACAAGCCAAAAAATAAAAAAAATTAAAAATAAAAATAAAATAAGGTTGGTGACCTCCTTTGGCTGCACTGCCATGTCCATCTCCTCCTCCATTGGGACCTCTGCCTCCAGGCTCAAGAATATTATGTCTTATTTTGGCAGAGTAGAGAAATATACCATAGTTGTACTCCAGCGCAGTTTGTGCGTTCTCTTTGCCATCTCCCAATGTTTGGTGGTCGACAATTACCAACCCCCCGCCCCACCCCCCAAAAAAAAATAAAAAAAATTAAGAATTGCAATTAGACAACCTATTTTGTATCCATCCAACTAATGTGGGAGAGGAAATTCCTCTGTGAAGAATGTATGTGAAAGTCATACATAAGAAAAAAAATAGGAACATTTTTCTGTGGAGTGTGTGTTTGCGAAAAATCATGATTTTTATTTTATTTTATTAACAACATCACTTCATCCGTCTGACAGTTGGAGAGGAAATTCTTTTAATTGAAGGTCCTCAGGTAATGCTATAGCTTAGTGGTTAAGCTCTTGGTTTTAAATTTAGATATCCTAGGTTTGAATCTCGAACCAGGGATGTCTACATGCAAAACTATTAGCTTAACCTCTAAGCTATAGCATTACCACATAATGATACATTGTTTCTCTATGCTTATAAGCTATCACACAGTACTGGTGTCTGCATAATCATATATTGTGCCTGTGACTAAAGCAGTAATATGAATATTAGCTTTCTGAGCAGATCTCAGTGTGGTGAAGCTATAGCACGCTGTGTGTATAATACACATATATACAGTAGATATGTATAAGCCAGGACACAGCTATGCATATAGTGACTACTCAAATTGTTCAGGAGTCCCAGAAAAATTGTGATTCTTGCTAATAACTGCATACACACTTCAGAGAGGTGAATCAATGTATAAGCCATGTAAGATAGCGGAGGGAGAGCAAGTGTCTTACCACTGAGCTATGGATTCAGACACCAATCATGGTGATTTTTTTCATCTATGAGATTTAGTATACCAAAAATACAATGATTGTAAAAGTAATTGACGCTGACCCTGCCGAGTGAAGAAAGTCAGATGTCAGCGTCACACATCACTTGAATTTGCCTCTTATCTAGGGCTTAATAAAATGTTATATTTTTTAGAGGCTGAAAGGGGTTTTGAACCGAGGAATACTAGATATGAGGCAATTGCATTACCACTGAGCTGTAAGCCCTCCTAGCATCAGTTTGGGATATTCTTCATCTATGTGATTTAGCATACAAAAACACAGTAAACCTAAAAGTCATTGTGACCCTGACGAGTAAAGAAAGTCAGATATCAGTGTCACACATCACTTGAATTTGTCTCTTTTATGTAATGTTTAAAAACATTAACTTGTTGTTTTAAGGTTTACACCCAGCATTTCAGACACAGACAGAGGCTCAGACATATAATTTCTTTGGTTGTGTGATTTAGCATACACATACACAGTATATCTATAACTCATTCTGACTCTAACATTCTAAGTGAAACTTAGATGTTAGAGTCAAATCTCAAGGTCAGGGTCAAGGTCAGGTGTCAGGTGTTGGGGTCAGATATCAGGGTGAGTATTTTGCCTCACATTGACATTATTCGGATATGTGACTATTATATCTGACCATGTCCTAAAATGAACACTGTATGCATGAGCTCTAATAAAGACTTATAATTACCACACAAATTCTACCAAGTAAAGGTGTTAGTTTTATTTGTGTGGGTGCAGCAAGTCTGCAGCAAGTCCACGGGAGGGGAGGAGTGGTAGTCGTGGCACAGATAGGAGTGGTAGTGGTTTACGATGGCTGTCCTTACTACAATGCTCCTTGGGACTATGGATGAATGGGGAGAGCACCCGTTCCTCCTTTGGTGTACATCATGGTATTGGGGCTCCTGCATGGTGTTAGATGAGTGCCCTTGATAATAGGTAGATGGGTGCAAGGCAGGAGGACAGATGTTGGAGCCGGTGGATAGATGTTAGAGTCTGACCAGGCCCGTTTGATTGCAATAAATAAAGTCTCTCTTTACAGAATAGATAATAGAGTAGTAGTTAAAATCAAAGCAACAGGCACATTTCCGTAGTATGTAACAGAGTAGGTTGCTATCAATGCATATGTATAGGCAGTAGCAATGCTGGTAGTAACCCTCCCTCTACAGCTTGCCATACACATCTTCTTTTGTCTGCTGAACCTGTTGAGAATGGCTGGTTTGGCTGACAATAATTTGTGTGGGAAGCTCCGAACTTTGTTGGCAGATACACAAGGATGGGGCAAAATGAATATTTTATACTTTATTTAGATGCCTCTGAAATCTCTTCGGCTCTGCAATGTCTTTCATAAATGTAGATAACCAAAACTGTATAAAATGTTCCATATTTTATCTAACTGCATCTATTCTTGATGAATTCATAATCTTCTTTGCTTTGGGAGTTGTAAGTTCAGTTTATTCATTGACAGTGATGAGAAGCAGGGGCAATATTCAAATTTGTGATATTTCGTGAATATTTGGATGAATTTTCGTCATATATTCGCGAATTCGAGAATTCGTGATCTCCAGTAATTATTTTCTTAATTGTGAAAATCGGCAATCAGAAAATTCACGATATGAAAATTTGCGATCAACACTACTTCTAAAGTCAAAGATATTGCAACCTTCTCATTGGCCCACAAGCAAGAAGCAGTGAGGGATCATGGGTATTGATGGAAAAAAAATCTAGAATATTAGTGATTACGAAGATATAACACTATATTCTAGATATTCTCGAAGTACCAATATTTGCGATAAAAATTTGCGATTAGAATATTTGCGATCAACACTATTCATTAAACTGATAGGCACAATGAGAGTTTTAGATGCTGGTCCTAATATGCCCCTGCACTGGCTGTGGATCCGCCATAGTTATGTAGAGGCACAGGCGTACATAACCTCGGCGGATCCACCGCCACTTCTAAATCTATGCCAGCTCCCTTGCTTGCTTAGGCTTAGACCATTTTCTATGCCTAAAACAGGCGTAGAAAATGATGAATGATACTGGCCTCCTGGCCCGTCACCTTTCCCCGCTCACGCCATGCGCATTTTTGTAGACCTGGCATGAGCAGGGAAAAGTCGCAGATTGCAGCACAAAGAACCTTTGCCCTTAGGTTTAGGTTTAGAACTTGTCAAGTATGAAGGGTGTCTTAACAGTATCCCTCCATTGCAGTAAGGTCTGAATAGCTGTAGTCGCTGATTACCTTACTGAGTCCCATGCTTTTCCATGCAGCTTCCAAGTTCTCTCTCTCTTAAGTTTTTGCCCTCTTTCTGCAGATCTTGCAGAGATCTGTTAGTCTCCGGAACTTGAGGCCTAAGAAGAAGGAGCACATAGACTTTGCTTCCTGCCTCTCTAAAGTCTTACTATACTATCCTATATTATCTAGCCTCCTGCAAGAGCCAAGCCAGCATTATTAACCCTGAGTTTATCATCCATAAACACTGTACTGGGTGTAGCACATAACATAGTAATATAATACATTACATAACGCATGAGAACAAACGTATTTGTAGATACACCCTGCACTGGGTTACTGCATGTGCCAAGCCAAGTGTCAGAAAAACCTTAGAATATGTTATAATCATTTAGCATTAAATCATTAACTCTTTTGAGATACACTGTTTTCTATCCTTATTGCACACTTTGTTAATCTGTTTCTTTTCAAAAAAGCTGGAAATGTCATCTGCTCATTACAACTGAGCCTTAAAGCTCTCACTCAATGAAGAAATATCTGAGAACATCAAAAGAAAATCTCAGAACTATGAGATCTTCACACATTAACTTTAATATCAGGGGACCTCTCACTAAGATCAACACACTAGAGTACTTTTGTAGCAGATTCATCCTGTTACTTAATTGAGTTCTGCAAGTATTCTCATGGTGTTCATTAAATAAAGAGATTTTTAAAGAAAAAAGATTTGGTATTTATTTTTGACCTTGCAGAAATAAAAGGAAATAGTACTATTAGATATATTAGAAATTCCTCATTGACACAACTTTTGGTTGCTAATTTAAGTCACACTTTATCCACCACTTGTTGTCTCTATATAACTCACCCTTTACCAGGGGCGTTGCTAGGGTCTTGAAAGATCCGGGGCCCAAGCCCCAATGAATATTGCCCAATTCTCGAAGTCAACCCCCCCAACCCCCCCTGCAAACACTAGCACTGAACACATTTTACTGTACTTGCTATACAGCAGCACGTACCTTTCACATCCAGTGCCTCCCAGGTGACGTCTCCTCTAATGTAGATCTTCTCTGTCATCATCTTCTCCATTCGGTCTAAACAACTTCTCACAGCCGCCTCGTCTCTGCAGAATGTGAAACACAGACATCTTGGCTTCCTCACTTTTCTCTACCCACAAATACTATCCTGAAGAAAAATGAGTGCCCCCTATAGTAATAGTACTCCTCATAGTTCCACCAATAGTAATTCCCTTCTAGAATGCCCTCATTAGTAATACTGCCCCCTACAGTGCCCCCAACAGTGATAGTGCTCCCCAAGAGTGCTTCCATTAGTAGAAGAGCCCTCCAGTATTAATAATGTCCTTACAGAGCCCCCAGTAGAAATAAGGCCCCCCTATTGTTATCCCAGTGGTAATAAAGCTCTCTACAGACCTCTCAGTAGTAATAAGGTCCCCATAATGCTCTTAATAGAAATAATGTGGATCTATAAGTCCCTCCTATAGAGCCCACAGTAGTAATTAGAACGTTTAATGTCCCCACAGTGCCCCCAGTATTTATAATACCCCCTACTGTTATAATGCTCACCCTGAGGTGCTCCAGTATTTATATCGCCCCCTACTGTTATAATGCCCACACAGTGCCCCCAGTATTTCTATTGCCCCCTGCTGTTATAATGCTCGCCTTGAAGCACCCCCAGTATTTATAGTGCCCCCTGCAGTTATATTCTTCCGTTTACTGTCCTCAGAAATTATAATTCCTCAGCCCCTCCACCATACAGTCCCATGTAAATAATATTATTTCCCTCCTCCGCCATAGAGTCCCATGTAAATACCATCACACATCTCTCCAGCCCCCTCCAATATACAGTCCCATGTAAATAACATCCCTATCTATCTATAGCCCCCTCCAAAATACAGTCCCACGTAAATAACATCACCCCCTCCCCAGCCACCTTCAACATACAGTCCCATGTAAATAACATCACCCCTCAACATTCAGTGCCATGTAAATAACATCACTCCACCCCACTGTTCCATGTAAATAACTTCAGCCTTAACATACAGTCTCAGTTAAATAACTACATCTCCCAACATTGCTCTGCCTCTCACACTGAGTAATCTACCCCATCTCTTACCCCTCCTCATGTAGCAGACCCCACCACAGCTTCTTCCCAGGACTCTCTTCACTGCTGAGCCATCCTCTCCTGCACTGGTCACATGATGGTGACATCATCGCAGGTCCTTTTCAGCTACTGCATTTAGAACTGATCACATGGACTGTGATGTCATCACAGGTCCTTCAGCTCTTGCAAGGCATTAGATTCAATTGTATTGCTGTCCTGAGGATGGCAATACAGTTGCATCTATCTGGCAGGCAGTACATTTGGGCCTGGGACAAAACATCAGGGGCCCAGGCCCGAATGTTTTAACCTAGCAACGCCCCTGCCCTTCACTACTATAACCAGGAATCTACAAGTCGATATGATATGCATCAGAAGCAGCAGCAGCACCGCTACCTAGGTACAGGTGTTTTACAGACTCTACAGCAACAGAATAATAGTAAATACCTAATGAAGTCAATTTAGTGGCTTAATTTTTACATTTAGGTGGGAATAAAATAAAATAAAAAATTTGCTAAGTTGATTTCAAGGGTCTGTCACTTCTGAGCTGGTATTCAGTACTTTTTTAGCACTGACAAACCAAACATCGCAGCATGCGCCAGCACTGCGAGGGAGGTGGGTACGATGAGACTTGCTGCCTCAGCCTTCCTCCTTCTACAGACCATGAATGGCAGTTTTTTTTTCTCATGTTACGCACAGCGAAGAAACCTGCCAGTTATCTTTAGGAGGAAGGCCAGCAGGTCTCATTGGACTCACCACACTCAGTGCTAGCTCAGAAGTGACTGACCGCTGAAATCAGCAGGTCTGTAATTATACTATGCTGCCCTCAATGAGGGCAGACTAGTACAGGTGACAGGATCCCTTTTAACCACCTCAGCCCCCAGTGCTTAAACACCCTGAAAGACCAGGCCACTTTTTACACTTCTGACCTACACTACTTTCACCATTTATTGCTCGGTCATGCAACTTACCACCCAAATGAATTTTACCTCCTTTTCTTCTCACTGATAGAGCTTTCATTTGGTGGTATTTCATTGCTGCTGACATTTTTACTTTTTTTGTTATTAATCGAAATTTAACGATTTTCTTGCAAAAAAATGACATTTTTCACTTTCAGTTGTAAAATTTTGCAAAAAAAAACGACATCCATATAGAAATTTTGCTCTAAATTTATAGTTCTACATGTCTTTGATAAAAAAAAAATGTTTGGGTAAAAAAAAAAATGGTTTGGGTAAAAGTTATAGCGTTTACAAACTATGGTACAAAAATGTGAATTTCCGCTTTTTGAAGCAGCTCTGACTTTCTGAGCACCTGTCATGTTTCCTGAGGTTCTACAATGCCCAGACAGTACAAACACCCCACAAATGACCCCATTTCTGAAAGTACACACCCTAAGGTATTCGCTGATGGGCATAGTGAGTTCATAGAACTTTTTATTTTTTGTCACAAGTTAGCGGAAAATGATGATTTTTTTTTTATTTATTTTTTTTCTTACAAAGTCTCATATTCCACTAACTTGTGACAAAAAATAAAAAGTTCTATGAACTCACTATGCCCATCAGCGAATACCTTGGGGTCTCTTCTTTCCAAAATGGGGTCACTTGTGGGGTAGTTATACTGCCCTGGCATTCTAGGGGCCCAAATGTGTGGTAAAGAGTTTGAAATCAAATTCAGTAAAAAATGACGAGTGAAATCCGAAAGGTGCTCTTTGGAATATGGGCCCCTTTGCCCACCTAGGCTGCAAAAAAGTGTCACACATCTGGTATCCCCGTACTCAGGAGAAGTTGAGGAATGTGTTTTGGGGTGTCTTTTTACATATACCCATGCTGGGTGAGATAAATATCTTGGTCAAATGACAACTTTGTATAAAAAAATGGGAAAAGTTGTCTTTTGCCAAGATATTTCTCTCACCCAGCATGGGTATATATAAAATGACACCCCAAAACACATTCCCCACCTTCTCCTGAGTACGGAGATACCAGATGTGTGACACTTTTTTGCAGCCTAGGTGGGCAAAGGGGCCCATATTCCAAAGAGCACCTTTCGGATTTCACTCATCATTTTTTACAGAATTTGATTTCTAACTCCTTACCACACATTTGGGCCCCTAGAATGCCAGGGCAGTATAACTACCCCACAAGTGACCCCATTTTGGAAAGAAGACACCCCAAGCTATTCCGTGAGGGGCATGGCGAGTTCCTAGAATTTTTTATTTTTTGTCACAAGTTAGTGGAAAATGATGATTTTTTTTTTTTTTTTTCATACAAAGTCTCATATTCCACTAACTTGTGACAAAAAATAAAAACTTCCATGAACTCACTATGCCCATCAGCGAATACCTTGGGGTCTCTTCTTTCCAAAATGGGGTCACTTGTGGGGTAGTTATACTGCCCTGGCATTCTAGGGGCCCAAATGTGTGGTAAGGAGTTTGAAATCAAATTCTGTAAAAAATGACGAGTGAAATCCGAAAGGTGCTCTTTGGAATATGGGCCCCTTTGCCCACCTAGGCTGCAAAAAAGTGTCACACATCTGGTATCCCCGTACTCAGGAGAAGTTGAGGAATGTGTTTTGGGGTGTCTTTTTACATATACCCATGCTGGGTGAGATAAATATCTTGGTCAAATGACAACTTTGTATAAAAAAATGGGAAAAGTTGTCTTTTGCCAAGATATTTCTCTCACCCAGCATGGGTATATGTAAAATGACACCCCAAAACACATTCCCCACCTTCTCCTGAGTACGGAGATACCAGATGTGTGACACTTTTTTGCAGCCTAGGTGGGCAAAGGGGCCCATATTCCAAAGAGCACCTTTCGGATTTCACTCGTCATTTTTAACAGAATTTGATTTCAAACTCCTTACCACACATTTGGGCCCCTAGAATGCCAGGGCAGTATAACTACCCCACAAGTGACCCCATTTTGGAAAGAAGACACCCCAAGCTATTCCGTGAGGGGCATGGCGAGTTCCTAGAATTTTTTATTTTTTGTCACAAGTTAGTGGAAAATGATGATTTTTTTTTTTTTTTTTTTTTCATACAAAGTCTCATATTCCACTAACTTGTGACAAAAAATAAAAACTTCCATGAACTCACTATGCCCATCAGCGAATACCTTGGGGTCTCTTCTTTCCAAAATGGGGTCACTTGTGGGGTAGTTATACTGCCCTGGCATTCTAGGGGCCCAAATGTGTGGTAAGGAGTTTGAAATCAAATTCAGTAAAAAATGACGAGTGAAATCCGAAAGGTGCTCTTTGGAATATGGGCCCCTTTGCCCACCTAGGCTGCAAAAAAGTGTCACACATGTGGTATTGCCGTACTCAGGAGAAGTTGAGGAATGTGTTTTGGGGTGTCTTTTTACATATACCCATGCTGGGTGAGATAAATATCTTGGTCAAATGACAACTTTGTATAAAAAAATGGGAAAAGTTGTCTTTTGCCAAGATATTTCTCTCACCCAGCATGGGTATATATAAAATGACACCCCAAAACACATTCCCCACCTTCTCCTGAGTACGGAGATACCAGATGTGTGACACTTTTTTGCAGCCTAGGTGGGCAAAGGGGCCCATATTCCAAAGAGCACCTTTTGGATTTCACAGGTCATTTTTTACTGAATTTGATTTCAAACTCCTTACCACACATTTGGGCCCCTAGAATTCCAGGGCAGTATAACTACCCCACAAGTGACCCCATTTTGGAAAGAAGAGACCCCAAGGTATTCGCTGATGGGCATAGTGAGTTCATGGAAATTTTTTTTTTTTGTCACAAGTTAGTGGAATAGGAGACTTTGTATGAAAAAAAAAAAAAAAAAAAAAATCATCATTTTCCACTAACTTGTGACAAAAAATAAAAAATTCTAGGAACTTGCCATGCCCCTCACGGAATACCTTGGGGTGTCTTCTTTCCAAAATGGGGTCACTTGTGGGGCAGTTATACTGCCCTGGCATTTTCCAGGGGCCCTAATGTCTGGTAAGTAGGTAAATGACCTGTGAAATCTGAAAGGTGCTCTTTGGAATGTGGGCCCCTTTGCCCAGCTAGGCTGCAAAAAAGTGTCACACATCTGGTATCTCCGTACTCAGGAGAAGGTAAGGAATGTGTTTTGGGGTGTCATTTTACATATACCCATGCTGGGTGAGAGAAATATCTTGGCAAAAGACAACTTTTCCCATTTTTTTTATACAAAGTTGGCATTTGACCAAGATATTTATCTCACCCAGCATGGGTATATGTAAAATGACACCCCAAAACATATTCCCCAACTTCTGCTGAATACGGAGATACCACATGTGTGACACTTTTTTGCAGCCTAGGTGGGCAAAGGGGCCCAAATTCCTTTTAGGAGGGCATTTTTAGACATTTGGATACCAGACTTCTTCTCACGCTTTGGGGCCCCTAAAATGCCAGGGCAGTATAAATACCCCACATGTGACCCCATTTTGGAAAGAAGACACCCCAAGGTATTCAATGAGGGGCATGGCGAGTTCATTGAAAAAAAAATTTTTTGCCACAAGTTAGCGGAAATTGATTTTTTGGATTTTGTTCTCACAAAGTCTCCCTTTCCGCTAACTTGGGACAAAAATTTCAATCTTTCATGGACTCAATATGCCCCTCAGCAAATACCTTGGGGTGTCTTCTTTCCAAAATGGTGTTATTTGTGGGGTGTTTGTACTGCCCTGGCATTTGAGGGTCTCCGCAATCATTACATGTATGCCCAGCATTAGGAGTTTCTGCTATTCTCCTTATATTGAGCATACGGGTAATGAGATTTTTTTTTTCCGTTCAGCCTCTGGGCTGAAAGAAAAAAATGAACGGCACAGATTTCTTCATTCGCATCGATCAATGTGGATGAAAAAATCTCTGCCAAAAAAAGAAAAAGGAGGGGAAAGGCGTCTGCCAGGACATAGGAGCTCCGCCCAACATCCATACCCACTTCAGCTCGTATGCCCTGGCAAACCAGATTTCTCCATTCACATCAATCGATGTGGATGAATAAATCATTGCCGGGATTTTTTTTTTTATATATACAAAGTGTTTGCCAAAGTATATGAACACCGCCACCTCCTCAGCTCATATGCCTCGGCAAACATATCTTTTACTGCAGAGGAGAAATCTCGTCTTGCAGCGCCGCATACACCGACTTGCGTGTAATCTGACAGCAGCACAATGCTTCTGTCCGAATGCACATCAGTGCTGCAGCTGGTCGATCGGTTGGTCCACCTGGAAGGTAAAAAAAACAAAACAAAAAAGAAAAAACCAGGCCGCAAAGCAATAACTTTATTAACTTTAGAACAGAACATATTAACTTTTTTAAACTTTTTAAACTTTTTTACTTACCGGTAATTTTTTTTTTGTTTAGTTTTTTTTACCTTTATAGAACAAACCTCTCCTTCCCCATGGGACAATGTGCAAAGCGCAAATCGCCCAAAGATGTGGCGAAGTACGTTATGCACTTTATCCCAGGTGAAAGGAGAGGTTTGCAGCAGCTGAGAGTAAAAGGGCCCTAATAGCCCTGTGTGCCTGTCCTGTGAGATGCAATCCCTATGCTAGGTGTACCTGTGTGTGGTACTTCCGGAAACACTCTCCATAGCATAGGGCAGGGTGGTCAGCACAGTCAGGACAGAAATAGCGGGTGTCACGCCTTATTCCACTCCTGCTACAGACACGACATCTTTTTCGGGGTGACGGTTGGGTTGAGGTACCAGGAACGACACTGGGGAAATGTCGCTCGTGTAGACGGCTAACTACACTGGGGGATGGGGCCACGGAACCTCCTGGGTAAAGGAGGTTCTCGATGATCTCTTCCTGGAATTTGAGGAAAGATCGTGTTCTCCCAGCCTTACTGTAGAGAACAAAACTATTGTACAGCGCCAATTGAATTAAATATACAGACACCTTCTTATACCAGCGTCTGGTTCTGCGGGAAACTAAATACGGAGACAACATCTGGTCATTGAAGTCCACCCCTCCCATGAGCGCATTATAGTCGTGGACACAGAGGGGCTTTTCAATGACACGGGTTGCTCGCTCAATTTGGATTGTCGTGTCTGCGTGAATGGAGGAGAGCATGTAAACGTCACGCTTGTCTCTCCATTTCACCGCGAGCAGTTCTTCGTTACACAAGGCAGCCCTCTGCCCCCTTGCAAGACGGGTGGTTACAAGCCGTTGGGGGAAGCCCACGCGACTAGTTCGCGCGGTGCCACAGGCGCAAATCCGTTCTAGAAACAAATGCCTAAAGAGGGCCACACTTGTGTAAAAATTGTCCACATAAAGATGGTACCCCTTGCCGAATAAGGGTGACACCAAGTCCCAGACTGTCTTCCCACTGCTCCCCAGGTAGTCAGGGCAACCGACCGGCTCCAGGGTCTGATCTTTTCCCTCATAGACACGAAATTTGTGGGTATAGCCTGTGGCCCTTTCACAGAGCTTATACAATTTGACCCCATACCGGGCACGCTTGCTTGGGATGTACTGTTTGAAGCCAAGGCGCCCGGTAAAATGTATTAGGGACTCGTCTACGCAGATGTTTTGCTCGGGGGTATACAAATCTGCAAATTTCTGGTTGAAATGGTCTATGAGGGGCCGAATTTTGTGGAGCCGGTCAAAAGCTGGGTGGCCTCTGGGACGGGAGGTGGTGTTGTCGCTAAAATGCAGGAAACGGAGGATGGCCTCAAATCGTGCCCTGGACATAGCAGCAGAGAACATGGGCATGTGATGAATCGGGTGCGTTGACCAATATGACCGCAATTCATGCTTTTTTGTCAGGCCCATGTTGAGGAGAAGGCCCAAAAAAATTTTAATTTCGGAAACTTGGACTGGTTTCCACCGGAAAGGCTGGGCATAAAAGCTTCCCGGGTTGGCGGATATAAATTGTGTGGCATACTGGTTGGTCTCTGCCACGACTAAGTCCAAGAGCTCCGCAGTCAAGAACAGCTCAAAAAATCCCAGGGCCGAACTGATTTGAGCCGTCTCAACCCGAACTCCAGACTGGGCGGTGAAAGGGGGAACTACAGGTGCGGCTGAAGTTGGTGACTGCCAATCAGGGTTTGCCAGCACCTCAGGGATTCTAGGGGCTCTACGGGCCTGTCTTTGCGGTGGCTGCGACGGGGTAACTAGTGCACGTGCCACCGTACCAGCTTCAACTGCCCTTCTGGTGCTCGCCACGTCACCATGTTGTACGGCAGTGCTGGTACTAGGTCCAGGGAGGGCTGCGCTGCTGGTGTATGCCTCACCACGTGATCCGGCAGCGACAGCCCCACTCTGCTGCTCTTGAAGCGGATCCTGCATAACCTGTGGTCTAGCGACATGGGGCCGGGTACGCCTGGTGCTGCCAGGGACCTCCACCTCCTCGTCCGAACTTTGGGTCAGAGAGCCACTGCTTTCCACAGGTTCATATTCTGACCCGCTAGATTCATCAGATGAGGGTTCCCACTCCTCATCCGACTGGGTCAGAATCCTGTAGGCCTCTTCAGAAGAATACCCCCTGTTTGACATTTTGGACTACTAAATTTAGGGGTATTCCCTGAGACTACCCAAGAAAAAAAGCAAACCTGTCTTACAAAGGGGAGGCTAGCGAAGTACCGGAGGCCGCTGCGGTTGATAAAAAATATCAAAACTGATTTTTTTATCGCCGCAGTGCGTGTAAAATGAATGTGCAGTGATCAAAAAATATATATTTTTTGTCACTGCGGTGGGGCGGGCGTGGGTGAACGCACGTGTGGGCGACCGATCAGGCCTGATCGGGCAAACACTGCGTTTTGGGTGGAGGGCGAACTAAAGTGACACTAATACTATTATAGATCTGACCGTGATCAGTTTTGATCACTTACAGATACTATAAAAGTACAAATGCTGATTAGCGATACGCTATTCAGCGAATAAAAGTGACTGCGGTGCGGTGGGGTGGGCGCTAACTGACGCTAACTACCTAACCAAGGGGCCTAAACTATCCCTAAAACCTAACAGCCAATACTAGTGAAAAAAAAAAAGTGACAGTTTACACTGATCACTTTTTTTCCTTTCACTGGTGATTGACAGGGGCGATCAAAGGGGTGATCAAAGGGTTAATTGGGGTGCAGGGGGGTGATCTGGGGCTAAGGTGTAGTGTTGGTGCTACTCACAGTTCAGTCTGCTCCTGTGCTGGATCCAACCGACGAAAAGGACCAGCACAGGAGCAGAGAAGCCATATAACAGATCATATTTACTAATATGATCTGTTATATGGCTTGTGATTGGATTTTTTAAAAATCGCCAGCCTGCCAGCCAATGATCGTTGCTGGCAGGCTGGTGACTAACTTGTTCTTTAACTTTTGCCGGCCCGCGATGCGCATGCGCGGGCCGGCTTGGAGCGAAATCTCGCGTCTCGCGAGATGACGCGTATATGCGTGACTGTGCGCAGCGCTGCCACCTCCGGAACGCGAATCTGCGTTAGGCGGTCCGGAGGTGGTTAAAGGGGTTCCAAGTAAGGGAAACAGCATAGCTTGCTCTGCTACACTGATTCCATAGCTCCCATGCACTGCAATGGAAGCTACTGAAACAGAGGAGCACCAGCCGGATTTTCTGTTTCCCGATCACCTGATGATTGCGGATTAGTCTCATCTCACCTTAGTAATGGTGAAATACACAACCCCATAGTGATCATGTTTTCTGTTACTATTTTGTTCTGCTTTTAAACCAAAAGTGAGAATATTTAGTTTATGGTTTGCCAAGTGTGCAGTTGTAGAACTGAAGGTGAAAAGGAGGAAGAACGACTAAGAGCTGTAATGAGATATTAGGAAAGTGTTCAGAGGAGTAATGACAGGTGAATGTACTTGTCCTATAACATGGTGTATAATTATTGGGTGTTTTATTAATTTTTATTGTATTTTTCTCTTATAAGCAATGGGGGAAAATGGCAGTGCGTCTTAGAATCTGTGGCTATACTCACCACCAGTGATGGTCAGTTCGCAGTGTTCACCAGCGAACACATGCGGGTTGCCATCTTGACTCACCCGTCCGGCGATGCACAGGTAAGCCCTTACCTTTGCCGGGAGCCGGTCTGAAATCAAATGCGGTCACTGGGAGCAGGCAGTTCAGAGAACAGCCCGATGAAGCCCCCCGGCGGCTGTTCTCGGAACTGCCTGCTCCCGGTGACCGCATTTGATTTCAGACCGGCTCCCGACTAGGGTGGCCACTGGCTTCACCCTAGAAAGCCGGACTGACCCAAACCACACCCACAACGCCCCAAACCACACCCACAATGATCAAAACCACACCTCCAAATGGCATGAAGCCACGCCCCCGTATCCGTGAAGCCACGCCCCCACAATCGGCTGGAAAAACACGGGGGAGGAGTGGGAAGAACTTTGTCATTGGAAGGTGAGCGGGGCAGCCCGGGGTGCTTCTCTCCCCCTCAGTCAGCCACAGGGAGTCATATCTGCGGCTCTAGTGACTGACTGGGGGTGAGAGAAGCCTCGGTCAGTTGCTGCAGCTCACGCTCAGACAGCACAGTGCTGCTGTCTGAGACGTGAGCTACTGAAAAGGAGGACATCCCTGTGTCCGTCCAGGCACTGCGCCGGACGGAGGACGGGGAGCCTGAAAACCGGACTGTCCGGCCTAAAACCGGACGTCTGGCCACCCTACTCCCGACACAGGCACAGGTAAGGGCTTACCTGTGCATCGCCGGACTTGTGAGTCAAGATGGCAGCCCGCATGTGTTCGCTGGCAAACACTGCGAACTGACTATCACTGCTCACCCCCATGGTCTTCTTCCACGTGCATGCTGTGCTGCATCCAGACTGCATATAGCATCAGGACGTAGTGCACATATACCAGGGATCAGGACGTAGACCAGGGATCGGTGAGTGCAAAAATAGCATACCATTCAGAGCAGGAGAGGTAAGAGAAAGTTTGAGATATACTTGACATACTGAAGTTTTGTGGATTGGCTGCCTGGGCTATGGACAGGATGTCCTTTTAAAAAAAATGTAAACCCACATTAAATGCAATTCAATGCAAATATAATCAAAAGGTGTCCATAGCTTTTGAAGGGGTTGTCCCACAAAAAATATTCTAGTCTTTTAAACCACTACCTAGATCTGAATACTTGTGTAATTGCATATAATAAACATTTAGTATATCCATAAAGTTATTCAATGAAATCTGTGTAGCGCCACCTGCTGTTTGCCCTTTTTCTCATTTCTCTGTTCACCTCACTGAATTGGACGCTCATGCTCAGTTACATCCTACAACTGCTTCCAGCTGAAGCAGACAGGATATGTCCAATGTGAAAGGACACATCCCCTGAGCAGCCAACTTGAAATAAATCTAGTAGAGCAATGAGAGGTAAAGGGCTGGTTCTAGAAAGAGATTGCCATGTACTATATGATGTATGATTTTCATAATTTGCATTAATCATGGGATAAACCCTTCACGCTACTGGGCCCCAAGCCATTTACGAAAGTGAGTGCACCTAGATTCTGGAGTAAATTGCTCCATTTGAGTTTAAAGAAATTATCTGCACCTAGCCTGACATGGCTTAACGCAAATGGGTGTGACTGTGTGAAAGTGGCTTGACCTAATTTAACTCCAAAACTGTACCACATTTCAGGTGTAAAATTCTTTCTCTTAGCTGGATTCATAAACTATATAGACTTTCTTTGCATTTGTACACCACTTGTTCTGCTGAACAGAGATCAAGCTGGCCACTTCCACATAATTGTTTCAGCGATTGGTGGGGGTCTCTGCACCCAGACCCCCTTAATCAAAACTTCTACATACCCTATGATATGTCACAAACTTGTTAATATGTTAGGCACCATTTCAAGAAGAATGGAATTTTAACCATGTGCATATCAGTGGCATACCTAGAAATGACTGGGCCCCATAGCAAATTTTTGAAAGCCTTTTCTCCCCAACAACTTCCCTGCAACTCTCTCCTCCCATGCAGGACTTGACCCGTCACTGCTGAGGACAGTTATTGGCTGAAGTGGTCATGTACCCCGCTGCGGGGAGTCCGAGGGACCTGCACAGCTGTCAGAGCTGGAACCCAGTGGTAGGGATCAGGTAAGTATGATGACCCCCGGGGTTTCGGCCATATTGGAGGGGTCTGGAAAAAAAAAAGTGGACAACCCCTAGAATATCTTAACAAGTCCCAAACAGCAGTGACAACACACTAAAACTCAGTCTGCAAAATACTTATTTTATATTATATGTGCATCCAGGCCCCAGGGTGCCGCACGTTGCAGGCCCTGAAAATAAATCATTTAGTCCTCCTCTTGGGCTCCCTTCTTAGTTCGGGCCTTTAGCAGCTGCCATCATAGTAGTTACCCTCCTGGTGCATATGCAGAAGCAGCACAAGGGTGTATGTGTTGGCATGAATATTTAGCAAGGGATTATGACTGATTTAGTTGTACATCTTGATATAATACATTACGTTGCCAACATGATTTGTGCTCTGTTAATTCCCATCTTTCTCCTGTTCTCAGACTAGATAAATCTACATACATATAAAACAAATGAGCAGAGCAAACAATACATTATTTGTTTGCAGTGGGAAGAGCTGCAGCTTTTTTTTTTTCGTCCTTGTAATCTGCAGCCATGTGTGGTGTCTGGAAGAGGATGTTCTCCCAGTCACATGTAAGCTCATACTGTGCATCCTCGTGCAGGGAGCTCAGCCTAATTCCAATAGCAGACTTCTCCGCTTTATTTTCATTAGCAATGCAATAAATCCATGAGAGCTTACAGTTAATGCTAGCCAGCCTATGAAATGAGCGAGCAGGTCCTGCAAAACCCGAGTTAATTGTCAGAAGAGCCCACTGACATTTTCAGATGAACACATTTCCCAGCAGGTGACAGCCCAACATATCGTGGTGGAGAAGAAAGGCTGGAGAATGATACTCCTTCATGCCAGGTGGTCGGACTTGGTAACAGTGTCTCACATACCTCTTTTGTGGATTTTTTTTCTTTGAAAATACACGTGGCCTTGTACAGAACAGATAGCATTTTACCGCACGCTCCTCTCAGCTCTATCTCCTAAGGGCAATCTTGTTCCTATCCCCAGAAAGAGGATGTAGAGATTTGCTGTACTACTTGTACTTCCAGAATCTTATTTGTCACTGACTGTACATATTCTCCCAGGAATATTAAGTGGAGAAAAGTTATGCCTTCTTTAACCCTTCTCTTGGTGCCACCAAAAAACAGCATGGGCCAAACATGCTGAGAACTTAAAAATGCAGGCAGCAATAACACACCAGCAGTGTTGCCAAACTTGAATTCCTAGACAGTTTATAAAAATAAGGGACTTTTTCCAGAACCTGTGATTTAGTTAAAAAAAATTTTTGGTTGGAGAAGTTGTGAGCTGCGTGAATGTTGTTTGTTTAGTATGTGTGTTGGATCCAAAGCTTTCAAAATGCCCTTACCCTCGAAAGTGCCCAATAAACTACAAGCAACAGCACCGCCTGGAGTAAACCATAACCACCATACTTACTGTGCTTTTAAAGTGAACTGTAACTGTTAAGCGTGTTGTGCCACTGTCACACAAAACAGAAATAAAGCCAATGGTTGAACTGTACGGTCTATGATCCTGTCTTTAAAGGGTAAATCCTTCAACCACTCGAGGACCCCATGTTATATGTTGTAAGTGTATATTGTTACTATTGATGCATGTCTAAACATTTTTAATGCACATTTAAGACCTCAGCTGCAAGTTTTCTCTATGTGAACAAAGTACGAAGAGGGGTCTTTGGGCATAATGCAACATAAACTAGTGATGAGCGGCATAGGCAATATTCGAATTCGCAATATTTCGCAAATTTTTGGCCGAATATTCTCCATAAATTCTCAAATTCGAGAATTTGTGATCACCAGTCATTGTTTACTTGATTGCGAAAAATCGACAATGTAATATATTTGCGATAAATTCGCGATTAGAATATTCAACACTATTCGCGAATACGACTATATATCACTATATTCTAAATATTCACAAATTCTTGAAGTGGTGATATTCGCAATTAAAATTCGCTATTCGAATATTCGCACTCAACACTAACAGCAACAAAGTAAATCTTCAACTATACTTATGTTTGTAAGGCATCATGCACATGGCCGTTGTTTGGGTCCGCATCCGAGCCGCCGTTTTGGCGGCTCGGATGCAGACCTATTCACTTCAATGGGGTCGCAAAAGATGCGGACAGCACTCCGTGTGCTGTCCGCATCCGTGACTCCGTTCCGCGGCCCCGCTAAAAAAATATAATATGTCCTATTCTTGTCTGCGCTTTGCAGACAAGAATAGGCATTTATATTGACGGCCGCCCATTCCGTTCCGCAAATTGTGGAAGGCACATGGGCGGCTTCCGTTTTTTGCGTATCCGCGGTTTGCGGACCGCAAAAAACGGAACGGTTGTGTGCATGAGGCCTAATATTAAGCATTTGTTGCATTGTTCTATGTTCTATATCTCAACAATGGTTTTTTGTTGCTGCAGACTCCTTGTGCATTATTAGGATGGTTCCTTGTAATCTGTAAGCAGCTTGTTGTAAGGCTCTTTTACACTGGTTGAGGATTGGGACCGTTACACAGGATGAGAGTTTGTATGAATGCTCGATCCCAAAAAATGCCCCCATTCACCCAACAAATGAGCAAATTTATGCACATCATGTCACCTTGTGCAAGCAGGGATGTCCTCCTGGCAAACAATGAATCTCTATGGGGACATGTATCAGTACATGTGAATGCAGCTGTACTGTAGCTTAACAATTGAGGAATGAATTGTTTAGTCCTGATCATTGCCCTGAGTATTACCTTGTATAAGAGAATATCAAAAATCCACTTTGCAATCCTGTTATGAATTGTCCTTGTATATTCATTAGGTTGTTTGGACTGTTCTATGCGCACCTATTTTGCGTCTCTGTGCGTGTATGTATCATATTTTCCATCCTAACTCATTTGTCTTGTTACACCTCTAATTAGTGATCTTATTGAGTTTGTCAAAGGTTTCCCAATGTATAAAGTCCAGAACACATCTACCAGTTATTTCCAAGCATGGGTATAGGTTTGTATGGATACATTGCAAGTGCAACTTGCAGCAAAATATTAGGAAAAAGTGAAAAAAAAAAATTGTTATTATTGTAGCAGTCATGTAATACAACTCTACATGTAACCTTAAGCCTAAGTAATAGACCTTCCTGATCTGACAAGATGAGACCCAATCCTGTCCTTGGTCTTATGTATCACTCAAGCACAGAGCTATAACATAACAAACAGGGATTTGAGCCTAGTTTGTGAATAACCTTGTCTGTTGTCTGCCCTGAAAGTTTAGTCCTCAGACTTAATGAACTAATCCAGCAGCACATTAAGCTTGCAACCTGTCTAGTGCATAAAACCAATAATGGTGTCTAGAACTCTAGTTGCTGGCAGATATACCCACAATAGAATAGTAAGTATTTTACATGGTTTATTTTAGCAGGAACTATATATACAATGAGCAATGGTGGATTATAATAGGGGCTTTCAGGGGCAACCCGAATGCCCACATACTGCGGCGGGGCACGGGAGCACATAGTTCCCTGCCCCGCCGCCTAGCACCGCAATAGGCTTCAGGCCTAGTAGGCCTGAGGCCTATGTGGTAGTAAAAGCCCTGCGCAGGCGTGCGTGATGAAGTTATCGCGCGCGAGGACGCACCTGTGTCGGGGCGCAGGGCTTTGATGTAGGCGTGCCTGCCTCACGATCCCGGACACAGGTAAGTATTAGCCTTTAGTTTTTTTAGGTTTTATTTCAGTTTTTTTTTTTTGTGTGCCAACTTTTGGGGGCAGAGGAGGACATATTACTGAAGGGACAGTGGGGGCAAATGATTACATAGGGGCAAACTACTTAATGGGGATTAGTGTGGTGGCAAATTACTAAATGAGGGCAATGTGGGGTAAATTACTATATGGGGGCAGTGTGGGGGAAATTACTATATGGGGCAGTGTGGGGGAAATTACTATATGAGGCAGTGTGGGGGAAATTACTATATAGGGGCAGTGTGTGCCCATAGCAACCAATCAGATCTCACTTTTTATTTTTGACAGCTCCTTTGGAAAATGAAAGGTGGAATCTGATTGGTTGCTATGGGCAACTAAGCCAGTTCTACTTTACACCAGTTTAATAAATGACCCCAATTATGTCTATTGGGATCACAATTTTTTTTAGCAATATAGCACGTGGGACATTGGGGAGAACAACTGATGCAGTATTGGGAGTGGCAGCAGGATGACATTGTTGGGACACCAGGATGGGCAGGTTGATGGAAAGATGGAGAAATGTCTGTGTAACAAACTCTGCAGAGAGGAGATGGGGCTGAAATAATCTGTCATGGTGGTCTGGGTCAGACGGAGGAGAAGAGGAAAGAGAAGGTCTACATGACAGGAGATGCCACTGGATGTAAGAGGTATGTGGTGCTGTATTCCCCTATATGTAGAGCTGGCTTACTACTGTGACCTGCGTCTCATCTTCTCCTCCAAGTCTTTTTTATAATAATCATATGTATTTTAAATTTGGAAAATTTGTAATAGCCCAGATAACAGTGATAACTTTCTGTATACAGATAACGTAGTAGATGTTCCCTGCAGTCCTATGTAACACCCCACATAACACAATAATTCACTGTGTTATGTGGGGTGTTACATAGGACTGCAGGTAACATCTATGACATATGAGATGGTGGTGGTACGACTCCTGGCACCCCCTGCCAATCAGCTGTTTGAAGAGACTGCGATGTTCCAGTGAGCGCTGCAGCCTCTTTGCTCCTTACCAAGCACAGCGCTGTCCATTTGATAGCACTGTGCTTGGTATTGCAGCTCAGCCCCAATCACTCTGATGGGATTGAGCTGCACCTAGGCCATGAATGTGATGTCATATGGCCTAGGAAGAGACTGTGGCGCTCACGAAGCACCGCACCCTCTTAATACAGATGAAAAATTTAACTAAAATGGAGGGAGGGGCCCGAGTTGGGTAGACAGCCCCTGGCCTATCATGCACTTAATTTCCCCGACAGTGAGCAGCATAGAGTAAGTCAAATTTCTTGTTCTAAGTTTGACTTCATAGGTTACAATGTAACTGTGTAAGTGCAAGTGAGATACTCAGGTACCTAACAATTAATGTAATGTGATGGTTAATGATGGGCATTGACCTCTGGTCTTGTGCACATATTTGTGCATTCAAATATGGGCCACAGATTGTAACAAAGGGGGGCAGTGGATCGGAGCAGTGCTGCAGTAACTGCTCCCTCTACCACACACTAGTGGACGGAGCTGTGAAGTTATGTGCCAGTTTCCTGTGCAAGAGCTACTGCCGAACAGCTGATCAGTGGGGGGACTTGGAAGTTGGGCCCACGCTGACCTGATATTGATGACCTATCCTAGGCCATCAATGTAAAAGTCCAGAAGAACTCTCTTAAGCAGGCCATACACATTAAATGTGTATAGGGGACTCCCGACGCTCCCCAGATGGAAGATGTGAAATCTAACAGCCCAATCCTGTTCTCTAGTAGATACACAGCTGCCAGAGGTGTTGGGTAGGAGTTTACTCCCCTCTCCTGTTTCGCAACACATGCTCACTAGGCGAAGTTAAGTGAGTATCTGTATGGGGGGTTGGGTATATATTTGGGTGTATGGGACAGATACATCATATGTTTGCCCAGCCTTATGCCTATTTCAGATGAGTGTATTGTAACAATGTTTAACAGTCTGTATGTTGATTGTAGTATTCATACCCCTTCTATTGATCCAAACTTATTCATGTCCATTTGGATGAGGCCTTACAAAGGATGTCCACTTAGCACAATCACTTATCCATAAGCTGTTCCTTGGCCATAACCTGATGTGTTCAAAGTCCCGTAGCTCCACCATAAGGGACATTAAATATTACATAGTACCCATTCAGTCAATTGATTGCATAGTAGGACAGTGCAGGTCCTCTAAAATGAGACACTTTTTGTAGTCAGTCACTGTCTAGTCTGACTTAGATATGAGCATACTAAACAGAGGAGCTCATTCTATTAAAGGGGTTGTCTGGGTTCAGAGCTGAACCTAGACACAACCTCATCTGCTCTCATTCACCATGAATGAGTTGAGCATCGGAGCTTTTTACACTTCGATGCTCCCCCTTGCCCTGTGCTGAATCGCGCAAGAGAATTTTCGTGAGATCCGGTGATGTACTCAGCTCTCCATGGGTAGGCGAGGCAGAGGCTTCCACCTAGCAGTGAGCCCGGTGACATCACTAATGGGCGGGCTTTAGTGCTACCCTAGCCTGTTTTTACAGGCTTGGGCAGGTTAAAGCCTGCCCATTAGAGCCAGAGACATCACCAGGAACATTGCTAGGCGGAAGCCTTCGCCTAGCAGTGTTGAAAGGTAAACAAACAGCCCTTGCCCTGCGCGATACAGCACAGGGCAAGGGAGAGCATCGGAGTCTAAAAAGCTCTGATGCTCCACTCATTCATGGTCAATGAGAGCAGATGGGGTTGTGTCTGGGTTCAGCTCTGAACCCGGACAACCCCTTTAATTAAGAATCCCTTAATAGAAAAACTATTGTGATTCAGCTCTGCTCCTCCCCTATAGGATTTTGCTTCTGTGTTATGTACTGACTACTACCTACTTCTTTAAAAATTGTGTTTGTAATGCAACATCAATTGTACCTTGCAACTATTGTGATAAAATCTTTTCAACTTTCATAAAGGAACCTGCCATCAACTTTATACTGCTCTGACTTAGGGCAGCATAAAGTATTGACAGACATGGGTTTCAGTGGTCTGTCACTGATGAGCAGATGTTAGGTATTTTCCAAGAGCTTGATTTCTAATTCTTGCTGCTCGTACCAGAGAAGGAAGAGTCATGGTTATTCATGAGTTAATGCTCTCCCTGCCTACCTGCTCATTGGCAGTTTTCTCGTTAGTTTTCTTCCTAGGCAAAACTATCAGCTCTCAGCAACCACTTAATTTTAGGTCATGAATGCCAACCATTGAACTCAGCATGGCTGTCACTACTTTATGCTGCCCTCATTGAGGATAGCATAAAGTTGATGACTAGTTTCCTTTAAGTGGGCAATAAAAAGCAGATACACAATCATGATTCATGTGTGACTTTGACTCTGTGTTTCCCTTATGCAATAGCAACATCCAATGCTGATTCACTCAAAGAGGGAGATTTACTAACCAAAATGTGGTAGACTACTGATACAAATTGTGGCAATTTTTTTTTAACACACTTATTTTATGTTTTAGATACATTTTAACCACCTCAGCTCCCCTAGCTTAAACCCCCTTAATGACCAGACCACTTTTTACAATTCTGCACTACACTACTTTCACGGTTTATTGCTCAGTCATACAACTTACCACCCAAATAAATTTTACCTCCTTTTCTTCTCACTAATAGAGCTTTCATTTGGTGGTATTTCATTGCTGCTGACATTTTTACTTTTTTTGTTATTAATCGAAATTGACCGAATTTATTGCAAAAAAATAACATTTTTCACTTTCAGTTGTAACATTTTTCAAATAAAACTACATTTCTATATAAATTTTTCTCTAAATTTATTGTTCTACATGTCTTTGATAAAAAAAAATGAAATAAGTGTATATTTATTGGTTTGCGCAAAAGTTATAGCGTTTACAAACTATGGTACAAAAATGTGAATTTCCGCATTTTGAAGCAGCTCTGACTTTCTGAGCACCTGTCATGTTTCCTGAGGTTCTACAATGCCCAGACAGTAGAAACACCCCACAAATGACCCCATTTCGGAAAGTAGACACCCTAAGGTATTTGCTGATGGGCATAGTGAGTTCATAGAAGTTTTTATTTTTTGTCACAAGTTAGCAGAAAATGATGATAATTTTTTTTTTCTTACAAATTGTCATATTCCACTAACTTGTGACAAAAAATAAAAACTTCCATGAACTCACTATGCCCATCATGAAATACCTTGGGGTGTCTTCTTTCCAAAATGGGGTCACTTGTGGGGTATTTATACTTCCCTGGCATTTTAGGGGACCTAAAGTGTGAGAAGAAGTCTGGAATCCAAATGCCTAAAAAAATGCCCTGTGAAATCCTAAAGGTGCTCTTTAGAATTTGGGCCCCTTTGGGAACCTAGGCTGCAAAAAAGTGTCACACATGTGGCATCGCCGTACTCAGAAGAAGTAGGGCAATGTGTTTTGGGGTGTATTTTTACATATACCCATGCTGGGTGAGAGAAATATCTCTCTAAAAGTCAACTTTTCCCATTTTTTTATACAAAGTTGTCATTTTAGAGAGATATTTCTCTCACCCAGCATGGGTATATGTAAAAAGACACCCCAAAACACATTGCCCTACTTCTCCTGAGTACAGCGATACCACATGTGTGACACTTTTTTGCAGCCTAGGTGCGCAAAGGGGCCAAAATTCCAATGAGAATCTTTTAGGAGGGCATTTGGATTCCAGACTTCTCACGCTTTAGGGCCCCTAAAATGCCAGGGCAGTATTAATACCCCACATGTGACCCTATTTTGGAAAGAAGACACCCCAAGGTATTCCATGAGGGGCATGGCGAGTTCATAGAAGTTTTTTTTTTTTGGCACAAGTTAGCGGAAATAGATATTTTTTTTCTCACAAAGTCTCCCTTTCCGCTAACTTGTGACAAAAAGTTCAATCTTTCATGGACTCAATATGCCCCTCAGGGAATACCTTGGGGTGTCTAATTTCCGAAATGAGGTCATTTGTGGGGTGTGTTTACTGTTCTGCCATTTTGGGCGGGGCTAAATTGTGAGCAATCCTGTAAAGCCTAAAGGTACTCGTTGGACTTTTGGCCCCTTTGCGCACCTAGGCTGCAAAAAAGTGTCACACATGTGGTATCGCCGTACTCAGGAGAAGTAGGGCAATGTGTTTTGGGGTGTATTTTTACATATACCCATGCTGGGTGAGAGAAATATCTCTGTAAAATGACAACTTTGTATAAAAAAATTGGAAAAGTTGTCTTTTACAGAGATATTTATCTCCCACAGTATGGGTATATGTAAAAATACACCCCAAAACACATATCCCTACTTCTCCTGAGTACAGTGATACCACATGTGCGACACTTTTTTGCAGCCTAGATGCGCAAAGGGGCCCAAATTCCAATGAGAATCTTTATGGTTTTACAGGGCATTTTTTACGCATTTGGATTCCAAACTTCTTCTCACGCTTTAGGGCCCCTAAAATACCAGGGCAGTATAAACACCCCACAAGTGACTCCATTTTGGAAAGAAGACACCCCAAGGTATTCCGTGAGGGGCATGGCGAGTTCCTAGAATATTTTTTTTATTTTATTTTTTTTTCTCTTACAAAGTCTCATATTCCACTAACTTGTGACAAAAAATAAAATTTTACATGAACTCGCCATGCCCCTCACGAAATACCTTGGGGTGTCTTCTTTCCAAAATGGGGTCACATGTGGGGTATTTATACTGCCCTGGCATTTAGGGGCCCTAAAGCGTGAGAAGAAGTCTGGAATATAAATGTCTACAAATTTTTACGCATTTGGATTCCGTGAGGGGTATGGTGAGTTCATGTGAGATTTTATTTTTTGTCACAAGTTAGTGGAATATGAGACTTTGTAAGAAAAAATAAAAAATAAAATCAATTTACGCTAACTCGTGCCAAAAAAAAAAAAATCTTCTATGAACTCGCAATGCCCCTCAAAAGTGATCTTTATAGCGCCGCAGCGATTTTACGGTGTTTTTGCAGTGATCAGAAAAAAATTATAATTCTGTCACTGCGGTGGGGCGGACTGAACGCAAGTGTGCGCACAAGATCAGGCCTGATCGGGTGAACACTGTGTTTTTTGAAGAGCCTATAGAACATGTCCTATTCTTGTCCACAATTGCGGACAAGAAAAGGCATTTTCTATACAGTGGGATGCAAAAGTTTGGGCAACCTTGTTAATCGTCATGATTTTCCTGTTTAAATCGTTGGTTGTTACGATAAAAAATGTCAGTTAAATATATCATATAGGAGACACACACAGTGATATTTGAGAAGTGAAATGAAGTTTATTGGATTTACAGAAAGTGTGCTATAATTGTTTAAACAAAATTAGGCAGGTGCCTAAATTTGGGCACTGTTGTCATTTTATTGATTCCAAAACCTTTAGAACTAATTATTGGAACTCAAATTGGCTTGGTAAGCTCAGTGACCCCTGACCTACATACACAGGTGAATCCAATTATGAGAAGTTTCCCTCCTCTTTTAATTTTCTCTGAAAAGTAGCAACATGGGGGTCTCAAAACAACTCTCAAATGACCTGAAGACAAAGATTGTTCACCATCATGGTTTAGGGGAAGGATACAGAATGCTGTCTCAGGGATTTCACCTGTTTGTTTCCACAGTTAGGAACATATTGAGGAAATGGAAGACCACAGGCTCAGTTCAAGTTAAGGCTCGAAGTGGCAGACCAAGAGAAATCTAGGATAGACAGAAGCGACGAATGGTGAGAACAGTCAGAGTCAACCAGCAGACCAGCACCAAAGACCTACAACATCATCTTGCTGCAAATGGAGTCACTGTGCATCGTTTAACCATTCGACGCACTTTACACAAGGAGATGCTGTATGCGAGAGTGATGCAGAGGAAGCCTTTTCTCCGCCCACAGCACAAAAAGTGCCGCTTGAGGTGGGCTAAAGCACATTTGGACTAGCCAGCTTCATTTTGGAATAAGGTGCTGTGGACTGATGAAACTAAAATTTAGTTATTTGGCCATAACAAGGGGCGTTATGCATGGAGGAAAAAGAACACAGCATTCCAAGAAAAACACCTGCTACCTACAGTAAAATATGGTGGTGGTTCCATCATGCTGTGGGGCTGGGTGACCAGTGCAGGGACTGGGAATCTTGTCAAAGTTGAGGGACGCATGGATTCCACTCAGTATCAGCAGATTCTGGAGACCAATGTCCAGGAATCAGTGACAAAGCTGAATCTGCGCGGGGGCTGGATCTTTCAACAAGACAACGACCCTAAACACTGCTCAAAATCCACTAAGGCATTTATGCAGAGGAACAAGTACAACGTTCTGGAATGGCCACCTCAGTCCCCAGACCTGAATATAATTGAAAATCAGTGGTGTGACTTAAAGAGAGCTGTCCATGCTCGAAAGCCATCAAACCTGAATGAACTAAAGATGTTTTGTAAAGAGGAATGGTCCAAAATACCATCAACCAGAATCCAGACTCTCATTGGAACCTACAGGAAGCGTTTAGAGGCTGAAATTTCTGCAAAAGGAGGATCTACTAAATATTGATTTCATTTCTTTTTTGTGGTGCCCAAATTTATGCACCTGCCTAATTTTGTTTAAACAATTATAGCACACTTTCTGTAAATCCAATAAACTTCATTTCACTTCTCAAATATCACTGTGTGTGTCTCCTATATGATATATTTAACTGACATTTTTTATCGTAACAACCAACGATTTATACAGGAAAATCATGACGATTAACAAGGTTGCCCAAACTTTCGCATCCCACTGTATAGTTCTGGCAATGTGCGGATCCGCAAAATGCGGAAAGCACATTGCCGGTGTCCATGTTTTGCGGTTCCGCTGTGTCCGTGTTTTGCGGATCCGCAGATCCGAGGATCCGCAAAACACATACGGATGTCTGAATGGAGCCTTACAGGGGGGTGATCAATGACAGGGGGGTGATCAGGGAGTCTATATGGGGTGATCACCCCCTTTCATTGATCACCCCCCTGTAAGGCTCCATTCAGACATCCGTATGTGTTTTGAGGATTCGTGGATCCGCGGATCCGTGGATCCGCAAAACACATACGGACATCTGAATGGAGCCTTACAGGGGGGTGATCAATGACAGGGGGGTGATCAGGGAGTCTATATTGGGTGATCACCGCCCTGTCATTGATCACCGTATGTGGGGGGTGATCAATGACAGGGGGGTGATCAGGGAGTCTATATGGGGTGATCACCGCCCTGTCATTGATCACCCCCCTGTAAGGCTCCATTCAGACATCCGTATGTGTTTTGAGGATTCGTGGATCTGCGGATCCGTGGATCCGCAAAACACATACGGACGTCTGAATGGTGCCTTACAGGGGGGTGATCAATGACAGGGGGGTGATCAGGGAGTCTATATGGGGTGATCACACCCCTGTAAGGCTCCATTTAGACGACTGTATGTGTTTTGCGGATCCGTGGATCCGCAAAACACATACGGACGTCCGAATGGAGCCTTACATAGGGGTGATCAATGACAGGGGGATGTTCAGGGAGTCTATATGGGGTGATCAGGGGTTAATAAGGGGTTAATAAGTGACGGGGGGGGGTGTAGTGGTGTTTGGTGCTACTTATTACAAAGTTGCCCAAAAGGGACCACCAGAGGACCAGGTAGCAGGTATATTAGACGCTGTTAACAAAACAGCGTCTAATATACCTTTTTGGGGTTAAAAAAATTGCATCTACAGCCTGCCAGCGAATGATCGCCGCTGGCAGGCTGTAGATCCACTCGTTTACCTCCGGTTCCTGTGAACGCGCGCTCACGGGAAATCTTGCGTCTCGCGAGAGGATGCATCGGCGTGTACAGGAGGAATAACAGGGCCGCCGCCAGGACGCAATCTGCGTTCGGCGGTCCTGAGTTGGTTAAGCTTGTTTGACAAGCAGGCGTGGCCTAGGAAACATCTAATTGCTAATAGGTAGTATAAACTGTGGTCAGTATTAAAATTTTCTATGGCCATTGTATAGCGTTACATCCTGCAGTTTAGACATCTTGGACCTTTGAGGTCTTTTACAGTATTTCAGTCCTGCTTAGGTCTATATTTAATAGTAGTGGAAACAAGCAGGTAACTAGAAGACAACTCTTTAGTCACTTCAGTGGTTATTTGAATTACAACATGCACTAAGTTCCATTGAACTTTTAAGTCAGTGTTACCCAGAACAAAAAAATATTCTTCGTATTAATACGAATCAAAGTTTCTTCTTGGTAAGCCAAACACGATTCACTCCTGATAAAAGTGAAGATAATAAGCTGCGAAGAAATTTGTCCCAATATGACTCATATAGTTCCTGTGAACAGAATTAGAAAGGCCTTACAGAGAAAAGAGGATTAAGTGCAGAGCAGCATTTTGGAAACATAAATCATTTTGGCAAAATTTGTTATTGCTTATCTACAAATAAGAAACCGCTAACACACAACTATAATAGTTAGTAATTAAATCACTCACTCAAGGTAATGGCAGTGGGTAGCTGGCAGGTATGTAACATTAGCAGTATGAACATTTACAGGATACATAAGAGGGTACATGATGCACAGAAAAACAAACTATTGTTACCAGGTAGATATTTTAGACAACACTTGTACAACGTCTATTTTTATATAAAGTGCTTTCTACTTGGTAAAATAAATGTATGTGAAGCACTTACCATATATCAATTGTCAAGTTCTAGAAATTCCAAAAAAGACAAATGAACCAAGGCCTACACCTTACGTACAGCTGGTCACCATAAATGGCTAATTGAGAGGATCCATAAGCAGTAGCTTTGCTGCAGTTCCAGACATAGCCCATTGGTGGGACCATGGATGATCCTAAAATAAAAGAACCTTGTTTCCAATCTCCAACAGTATATCAAGAATATTAGAAAGCTTGATCATATTTGTAAGGAGGGTAAACCTTCCACTGTCACTTACAGTGCATGGACTGTAGATGTATCCTTTATTACTCGTTGCCTTAAATGGCTGATCTCAGTTACCTCCATAGTTTAATTGTCCATAAATACATGTCGCCTTTACTTTGTAGGCTATCCAGAGAGTGGTTTTATGATGTCCTGTGGCACTGCCGTGACATGCTGTTGTTGTCTTGGCTGTCAGCTATAGGATAGTGGAATGGGCAGTAAAGGGCACATTTATTAGGACCGGCATTTAAGACATTGGTCTTAATAAAGGCCCATAGCTGGCAGTGGTTCCACCAAAGTTATGAACAGTGCCAGCCTCTCCATAACTTTCCGTATCCAGCGCCAGTTCTACTGTAAATGTAAGACAGGCGTAGAAAATAGTAAATGAGATGGGCCTGCTGGTCCGTCCCCTTCCCTACCCACGCAACGCCCACAATTTTAGACCTGGCGTGATAGGAGCGAAGTCGCAGATAGCAGCGCAACTAACCACTACGCCGCCTTTTGCGCCTGAAATACACCTGGTTTAGGATTAAGTGGAGTGAAACCCGGGTGGGTGCTATTGTGCGGTTTGAAGTGGAGTTTTATATGCGATTTGTTAACAGCGATCTTGTAAGTAAATAAATGTCTATTCTGCGCAATCTGTGTTTGTGGAATTTCACTATTCGTGCTATGATTATACACTAGGTCCACAACACAGAGAAGCAGCATTGCTGGCAGTCTGTGACCCTGGAGATGGACAGAAGGAGGGTGTGAATGGAGGTACTAATCCTGCTAGGAGCCCACCTGGATTGGAAACTGTTCACACTAGACAGTTAAATTTTTTCAAAGTATCAGCGCGGATCCGGTATTTATATTAGGGTGTTTTGCCGTGTTTCATGTCGTCCATTGCTGAATTTGTATAGGATCAGTCTGCTGTCAGCCTTTAGTGGAGTTAAACTCAAACACAGGGGTGGCTATAGCTGGCTGTGCTGTGATACAAGTCCGTTCTGTTGGGGACCAGAGGAGCTGTAGTGGAGGCCTGGTTACCTGGAGGCCTGAGGTGCAGCCTAGTAGGTTGAGTTGAGGTCTTCCTGACTGAATGGGTTTGTCCCTAAAAATAGGGTGGTGTGAGCAGAGCTCTTGAGAACACGGACTGAATCTAAAACGGCAGGACCAGAACTGAGAGAGCAGGGCTCTAGAAGAAAGGGCCTGACTTGTGAGAAATATACACCTTAGATTCTGTGGAGGCCTGTGGGGTAGCTGGGGCCTTTATGAAGTAACATGGTTCTTGGGTGTGGCTCCTGCGAAGTGAACAGGAGCCTGAGATGGAGAAATACACAATTATTACTGTTATGTTCTGTTCAGTTAAATATTGCAATAGTGGCAAATTGTGTAACTATAACCTATCCTGTGCCTCTTACATTATTCTCAACCACTAAGCTTTTGTAATGTGCATGTGCACTTATTTTCCATAGTTAAACTATTTAAACGTAACATGGTCTTCAATTGTCTTCTTTCAAAGGGGAACCACTCGACTAACACCAGTCTACATACTGGTCATAAGTCTGTTATAGGAGTCAGATCCCAGCAGAGGTTTTTGGTTAACATGGAAGAGAAAACAGAATATTCATGTACAATGAGAATGGAACTTCTTCCAACTAAATCCACATATAATAATTTAGCGACCTTTTAGTGACATAACACTTCTGTTATTAAAAAATTTTCCGTCGCTGGAACTGCCTTTCCGGCAATCTGTATGCAAAACGGAAACCATTTGTAAACGGATCCGGTATTTTTTTGCTTTTACATTTTTAAAGGTCTGCGCATGCGATTTCCATTCTGCTCTGTTGTAGGAACAGAACTACAGAACAGAAGTGCAGGATCTGGAGTGTAATTGAAACTAACCCCACCGGACCGACCCCATTGGCTGCAATATGGCCCATTGGGTTTCTGTTAGGGAGTCCAGCAGTATAGCAGTAATGTAATTCAAGATACATCGGTCCCTCAAGTTACAATTAGAGATGAGCGAATTTCATATTTTGAAATTCATTCACGCTTCGTTTGGTGGTAAAATCAGAATTGTGTTATGGATTCCGTTACCACAGACCATAACGCAATTCTATGATGGAATAAATAGCGGAATGCCTTTAGAGCCTTTAGTTTATGGGCTGCAAAACGGATCCGTCCCGTTTCTGTTATGCAGGGGAGTCCTCTCCTGCATAATGGAAACGGGATGGATCCGTTATGCAGACCATAGACTTCTATTATGACGGAATGAATAACAGAATGCCTCTAAAGGCATTCCGTTATGCATTCCATCATAGAATTGCGTTATGGTGCGTGGTAACGGAATCCATAACGCAATTCACCTTTTACCACTAAACAAAGTGTGAATGAATTTCATAACATGCAATTCGCTCATCTCTAGTTACAATATTAATTGGTTCCAGGACAACCATTGTATGTTGAAACCATTGCAACTTGAGTAATCGGTTCCAAAGCCCGAAAATGTCATCCAAGATGAGAGAAAATGAAGATTTAAGAAAAAAAGCTGATAACTGAGACAGATCAAACAAGTCCTTACATACAACAGGAATACAGTAGCTGCTAACTAGCAACTAAAACCGCTATTTTACCAGACAAGTGGCCTTAATTGGTTGAATCTGAGTCAGAGATATTGTATGTTGAGTCTGGTTTTAACTTACGATGGGTCAGAAAAGACCATAATATGTTGAAAATATTGCATCCTGAGGCCATTGTATTCTGAGGGATCAATGTAATTAATATTTTCAGTGTTTTTCCACGTTCTTTGCACAGAAAACTTCTGCTACTTGTAGAGTTTGTTGTTTTCTGTAGCCACTGAGGGCAAAATTCTCAGGGAAGCAAGCTTAGCAGCTGCTGTTGGCCAGGGCCGTCTTTAATATTGATTGGACCCTGGGCAAAAATTTACTTGGGCCCCCTGGATCCCGCCTTCCCACACCTTAGCAGGCAATCACGCCCTCCACCACAACACACACACAAAAAATCCACACATCTGATAGAGTACAGTGAATGACTGTAAATACTTCCAGTTCTGAAGACTTCAGCGGCTCAGGATCAGTGCTCTGGGCAGCTGGGCTCAGGCTGGAAGTGGGTACCGCTCTGCAGAAAGGAGACCAGGGCTCGGCTCACCCTAGTGTTACAGTGCACCCCAGCACCCCACAGTATGCAGTATAGCACCCTATAGTATACAGCAACCCACAGTATGCAGTATAGCACCCCTATAGTATACAGCACCACACAGTATGCAGTATAGCACCCCACAGTATACAGCACCCCACAGTATACAACACCTCACAGTATACAGTAGAGCAGTATAGCACCTTACCATATACAGCACCCCAAGCTATACACGATACAGCACCCCACACTATACAGCCCCCTACACTATACAGTACAGCAGTATAGCACTCCACAATATACAGCACCCACAGTATACAGTATACAGCCCCCCACAGTATACAGCCCCCACAGTATACAGTACAGCAGTATAGCACTCCACAATATACGGCACCCACAGTATACAGTATACAGCCCCCCACAGTATAGAGTACAGCAGTATAGCACTCCACAATATATAGCACCCACAGTATACAGCCCCCCACACTATACAGTACAGCAGTATAGCACTCCACAATATACACTGCGTGCAGAATTATTAGGCAAATGAGTATTTTGACCACATCATCCTCTTTATGCATGTTGTCTTACTCCAAGCTGTATAGGCTCGAAAGCCTACTACCAATTAAGCATATTAGGTGATGTGCATCTCTGTAATGAGAAGGGGTGTGGTCTAATGACATCAACACCCTATATTAGGTGTGCATAATTATTAGGCAACTTCCTTTCCTTTGGCAAAATGGGTCAAAAGAAGGACTTGACAGGCTCAGAAAAGTCAAAAATAGTGAGATATCTTGCAGAGGGATGCAGCACTCTTAAAATTGCAAAGCTTCTGAAGCGTGATCATCGAACAATCAAGCGTTTCATTCAAAATAGTCAACAGGGTCGCAAGAAGCGTGTGGAAAAACCAAGGCGCAAAATAACTGCCCATGAACTGAGAAAAGTCAAGCGTGCAGCTGCCAAGATGCCACTTGCCACCAGTTTGGCCATATTTCAGAGCTGCAACATCACTGGAGTGCCCAAAAGCACAAGGTGTGCAATACTCAGAGACATGGCCAAGGTAAGAAAGGCTGAAAGACGACCACCACTGAACAAGACACACAAGCTGAAACGTCAAGACTGGGCCAAGAAATATCTCAAGAATGATTTTTCTAAGGTTTTATGGACTGATGAAATGAGAGTGAGTCTTGATGGGCCAGATGGATGGGCCCGTGGCTGGATTGGTAAAGGGCAGAGAGCTCCAGTCCGACTCAGACGCCAGCAAGGTGGAGGTGGAGTACTGGTTTGGGCTGGTATCATCAAAGATGATCTTGTGGGGCCTTTTCGGGTTGAGGATGGAGTCAAGCTCAACTCCCAGTCCTACTGCCAGTTTCTGGAAGACCCCTTCTTCAAGCAGTGGTACAGGAAGAAGTCTGCATCCTTCAAGAAAAACATGATTTTCATGCAGGACAATGCTCCATCACACGCGTCCAAGTACTCCACAGCGTGGCTGGCAAGAAAGGGTATAAAAGAAGAAAATCTAATGACATGGCCTCCTTGTTCACCTGATCTGAACCCCATTGAGAACCTGTGGTCCATCATCAAATGTGAGATTTACAACGAGGGAAAACAGTACACCTCTCTGAACAGTGTCTGGGAGGCTGTGGTTGCTGCTGCACGCAATGTTGATGGTGAACAGATCAAAACACTGATAGAATCCATGGATGGCAGGCTTTTGAGTGTCCTCGCAAAGAAAGGTGGCTATATTGGTCACTGATTTGTTTTTGTTTTGTTTTTGAATGTCAGAAATGTATATTTGTGAATGTTGAGATGTTATATTGGTTTCACTGGTAAAAATAAATAATTGAAATGGGTATATATTTGTTTTTTGTTAAGTTGCCTAATAATTATGCACAGTAATAGTCACCTGCACACACAGATATCCCCCTAAAATAGCTAAAACTAAAAACAAACTAAAAACTACTTCCAAAAATATTCAGCTTTGATATTAATGAGTTTTTTGGGTTCATTGAGAACATGGTTGTTGTTCAATAATAAAATTAATACTCAAAAATACAACTTGCCTAATAATTCTGCACTCCCTGTACAGCACCCACAGTATACAGTATACAGCCCCCCACAGTATACAGTACAGCAGTATAGCACTCCAAAATATACAGCACCCACAGTATACAGTATACAGCCCCCCACACTATACAGTAAATCAGTATAGCACTCCACAATATACAGCACCCACAGTATACAGCCCCCCACAGTATACAGCCCCCCCACAGTATAGCACTCCACAATATACAGCACCCACAGTATACAGCCCCCCCACAGTATACAGCCCCCCACAGTATACAGTACAGCAGTATAGCACTCCACAATATACAGCACCCACAGTATACAGTATAAAGCCCCCCCCCCACAGTATACAGCCCCCCACAGTATACAGTACAGCAGTATAGAACTCCACAATATACAGCACCCACAGTATACAGTATACAGGCCCCCACACTATACAGGCCCCCACTATACAGTAGTTTACAGTATATTAGCATAACAGCCCCTGTCACCTGTTTCTGATGTAATCTTCACAAAAAAATCTCCACAGTTAAGGCAAACTTCTACAGCAACACTCCTGGTAGAAAAGACCTTGATGACCTCATAGCCATGTGACCAGTAATATTGCTAGGTTACTGGTCACATGGTGATGATGTCACCTAAGGTCCTAGAGAAGCACAGCTCTCACAGTATGCTGCCTGGAGTGCCGGCAGGCATGGCATGGCAGCACCCCCTGTGTAGCTGACAGCCTGACACCCGGGGCAGTGGCTAGCAGGGCTCAAGAGGCAGCTGCCTTGGGCCCGGGGCAGCTGCCCCTTTTGCCCCTTGTTAAAGATGGCCCTGCTGTTGGCCAACAAAACTCAGAGGGGATAGTGGTTAGTGATAACTTTGCATGATGACAGGCCACATTGGGAAAATTTGCCTGTGTATGTTGTATGAAGCAAAACATTTGAAGGAGAATTTTGTCTGAAGTTTATGAAAACTTCAATTCGCAACAAATCTGAATTTTCTTGTGCTTTGTGATAACGAAACAGGTTTTCCTAAAATAGTAGCTGCACGTGTTACAAAGCCAAACCGAGTGTACAGGAGACAAGGATGGGAACTCAAGATTACCCATAATGGCCTGCAGCCAGCCAATTCGCAGATTGCCATCCCCTGTGATATCACAGCCCTACAAAACACTCATCCTGTGTGGTCTCCGCCATTGTCCTGTGAGCTGAGCATAGGGAGAGATGTGGAAAACGCTTCTGCGTTAGGGACAGTGTTGCTGAAAATGATTAATACAAGAATTCAATACCAATAAGATGGAACCTTTTTTATTCCACTGCCAGCATTAGAGATGAGCGAAGTTGACAAAGTGAAATTTGATCTGAACTTCAAGAAAAATTTGATTTGCACCGAATCTGAATTTCCTCATGCTTCATGGTAAAGAATCTGATTTTTTCCTATGAATGAGGGATCACCCACAATGCCATGCATGCAGCCAATCAGCAGACAGCCAGCCCTGTGATGTCACAGCCCTATAAATAGCCTCAGCCATCTTCAGCCATTTTCAGCCATTTTCCAGAATACTTAGTGCAGGAAAAAAAGTAAGGGCCTATTTGCCGTTCAGCGGTGCAGTTATATGTTCCAAAGCCCTTTTTGGCGTGTATTAGTGGCAAAAAATATATATATTTGCCGTTCAGCAGTGCAGTTATATGTTCTAGAGCCCTTTCTAGCGTGTATTAGTGGCAGAAAAAAAGTATTTGCCGTTGTGTGGTGAAATAAGAAAATGACATACATTTTTGGCGTTTATTAGTAGCAAAAAATATATATTTGCTGTTCAGCGGTGCAGTTCTATGTTCTAGAGCCCTTTTTTGCGTGTATTAGTGGCAGAAAAAAAGTATTTGCCATTGTGTGGTGAAGTGAGAAAATTACAGCCCTTTTTGGCATGTATTAGTGGCAAAAAAATATATATTTGCCGTTCAGCGGTGCAGTTATATGTTCTACAGCCCTTTTTGGCGTGTATTAGTGGCACAAAAATATATAATATTTGCCTTCAGTGGTGCAGTTACAGTTGTGTTCAAAATTATTCAACCCCCACTGAAATTGAGTGTTTTGGCCAGTTTGACATTGATTTTGATCATTTCAGTCATCTTGTTTACAATTAAATCAAAGAGGCACTTGTAAGTCAGACAAATATAACATAACATTTATAATGAAATAACCACAAATGTATTTTCTGTGCTCACATCATTATCAGTTTTATTCAACCCCCAAGTGACATTCAATCTTAGTACTTAGTACAACATCCTTTTCCAGCTTTTAAACGTGAAGCATAGCTTGACACAAGTGTCTTGCAGTGATCTACGGGTATCTTCGCCCATTCTTCATGGGCAAAAGCCTCCAGTTCAGTCACATTCTTAGGCTTGCGCGCTGCAACTGCTTTCTTTAAGTCCCACCAGAGGTTCTCAATCGGATTTAAGTCTGGTGACTCTGATGGCCACTTCAAAATGTTCCAGCCTTTAATCTGCAACCATGCTCTAGTGGACTTGGAGGTATGCTTGGGATCATTGTCCTGTTGAAAGGTCCAACGTCTCCCAAGCCTCAGGTTTGTGACGGACTGCATCACATTTTCATCCAATATCTCCTTGTACTGAAGAGAATTCATGGTACCTTGCACACGCTGAAGCTTCCCTGTACCTGTAGAAGCAAAACAGCCCCAAAGCATGATTGACCCCCCGCCATGCTTCACAGTAGGCAAGGTGTTCTTTTCTTCATAGGCCTTGTTCCTCCTCCTCCAAACATAGCATTGATCCATGGGCCCAAACAGTTCTAATTTTGTTTCATCAGTCCACAGAACACTGTTGTGGTTTGTCCACATGACTTTTGGCATACTGCAGTCGACTCTTCTTATTCTTTGGAGACAGCAAGGGGGTGCGCCTGGGAGTTCTGGCATGGAGGCCTTCATTACGCAGTGTGCGCCTTATTGTCTGAGCTGAAACTTCAGTACCCACATCTGACAAATCTTTTTTCAGTTCCTCAGCAGTCACACAGGGACTTTTCTCCACTTTGCGCTTCAGGTAGCGCACAGCAGTCGAAGTCAGCATCTTCTTTCTGCCACGACCAGGTAGCGTTTCAACAGTGCCCTTTGCCTTGAATTTGCGAATGATGCTTCCTATGGTGTCTCTTGGTATGTTTAACATCTTTGCAATATTCTTATAGCCATTGCCCTTCCTGTGAAGAGAAATCACCTCTTCTCTTGTCTTCCTGGACCATTCTCTTGACTTCACCATGTTTGTAAACACACCAGTAAATGTCTAGAAGGAGCTGAGTATCACAGTCCTTTTAAATCTGCCTAATTGGTGCTTATTATGCTTAATTGCTGCTCCTTGACATCCACAGGTGTTTTCAATACCTGATCGAAAACACTTGAATAAACCTCTGTTCTTAAGAGTGGTAGTCTTTAAGGGGTTGAATAATTGTGTCAATGAAGAAATCACAAAAAAAACATTTAATAATGTTTTACAAAAACAATTGATGTCATTTTAGTTGCATTTGGTTCTTTAAAAAATCCTTGTAAGATTTCATTCTGAACACAATTACAAATGTACACTAAATTCCCTAAAACCCTTTACAGCATTGGGGGTTGAATAATTTTGAACACAACTGTATATGTTATACACTCCACAAAATGCTTTAGAACATATAACTGCACCACTGAATGGCAAATAGGCCCTTACTTTTTTCCACTTATACACTCCACAAAAGGCTTTAGAAGTGGCAAAAAATAAGGGCCTATTTGCCGTTCAGTGGTGCAGTTATATGTTCTACAGCCCTTTTTGGCATGTATTAGTGGCAGAAAAATACATATTATTTGCCGTTCAGCGGTGCAGTTATATGTTCTAAAGACCTTTTTCACGTGTATTAGTGGCACAAAAAAAAGTATTTGCCGTTGTGTGGTGAATTGAGAAAATTACAGCCCTTTTTGGCGTGTATTAGTGGCAAAAAAATATATATTTTCTGCCCTTTTTGGCATGTATTAGTGGCAAAAAATAAATATTTGCCATTCAGCGGTGCAGTTATATGTTCTACAGCCCTTTTTGGCGTGTATTAGTGGCAAAAAAATATATATTATTTGCTGTTCAGCGGTGCAGTTATATGTTCTAAAGCCCTTTTTGGCATGTATTAGTGGGGGGAAAAAGGGGCTTATTAGTAGAGTTGAGCGGACACCTGGATGTTCGGGTTCGACGGGTTCGGCCGAACTTCGGAAAAAAGTTCGAGTTTGGGACCCGAACTTGACCCCGAACCCGAACCCTATTGAAGTGAATGGAGACCTGAACTTTTGAGCACTAAAATGGCTGTAAAAATGTCATGTAAAAGGGCTACAGGGCTGCAAATGTCGTCAAAATGTGGTTAAGAGCATGGCAAGTGCCCTGCAAACAAATGTGGATAGGGAAATGACTTTAAATAACATACAATATGTAAAAATAAAAAATAATAATCTTGATCTAGGAGGACCAGGTCCATATGGAGTAGGAGGTTGAGGAGGCGGTGGATGTGGCGGTGTAGGTGGAAGTGGCGGTGGAGTAGGAAGAGGTAGCCTACACTGGTTTTTGTTTTAAAATTTATTTATATTTTTTTAAATTAGGGTACACCCCAAAACATTGGGAAATATAACCCTCCAGTCGTGCTAAACACACGTTCAGACAATATACCGGCTGCAGGGCAGGCCAGAACCTCCAAGGCGTAAAGGGCAAGCTAAGGCGATGTGCCCAATTTGGAGACCCAGAAGTTGCAGGGGCTGACCCCTGTCAGTTAGTTCGTGTAGGCGTGTGCATACTTACTGCCCCACCATGTCGCACGTCCCCGTGATGTTCACAATTCAATTTGATATCTTCTCTATCAACTTTCGATGTTCTTTTATGTGCCTACCATGGTGATTACGGGTGGCGGAGAATCAGGGTTCCAGGCTGGAGAGGGAGCGTGAGAAAAAGAGTCCAAATTTAAGGGAGATAAATTTATTTTAAAAAATTGGGATCGAGAAGAAATGTGGGAAAAGCTATTGAGGCGCAAATGTAGGACAAATTACAGAAGCCCAAATGTGGGCCAAAAGAGTCAAGCGGAATTGTGGGAAAAGCTATTGAGGCGCAAATGTTGGCCAAAAGAGTATAGCGGAAATGTGGGACAAAGTATTGAAGTTTAAATGTGGTACAACTTGTTTAAGTTTAAGCATTGAATCAAAGGAGGTGGCGCGCATCAATTAAAGAAGCATTTCAGAAATTTTATTCCCTGTCACCTATGCAGAGCAGGGTTTATTCACGTCTAAAATTGTATAATGTCAACGCAAGAATGTAACAGAAAAATTACAGAAATTAATTAACCTGTCTACTTGGTAGAGTAGGGGTCTATGAAAGAAAACAATTGTTTATTGTCACCCAAAAATGCAAAATAAAAATTATTGAAATTTATTAAGCTGTCAACTAGGTAGAGGAGGGGTATATTACACCCAAAAATTGGTGAATTTCACCATAAAATGTAACAGACAAATTGTTTAATTGTTAAACCTGTCTACTAGGTATAGCAGTGGTACTTCACACCCAAAAATTTTTGAATTTCAACTGAAAATGTAACTGACAAACTTTTTTTTTTTGTTAACCGGCCTACTAGGTATAGCAGTGGTACTATACACCCAAAAATTGGTGAATTTTACCCGAAAATGTTAATGACAATTTTATTTATTTTTTAAACGGCCTACTAGGTATAGCAGTGGTACTATACACCCAAAAATTGGTGAATTTCACCCGAAAATGTTAATGATAATTTTTTATTCGTTTTTTTAACCGGCCTACTAGGTATAGCAGTGGTACTATACATCCAAAAATTGGTGAATTTCACCAAAAAATGTAAAAGACAAAGTAGTGAAATTATATAAAATGAAACACGTACAAAAAAAATATATAATTTTTGAGTTTGAGGAGGCGGTGGATGTAGCGGAGTAGGTGGAAGCGGCGGTGGAGGAGGACGAGATAGCCAACACAGGTTTTTGGTTTTAATTTAATTTTTTTAAATTAAGGCACACTCCAAAAGAGTGTGAAATATCCAAAATACAAACATGAGCAATTGCACTGCAGTATAACAATGGCTGGTTAGTGCCGAAATACATGTCTATTCTGGACAAGGTACGGACAGGTCCTGAGGGATCCATGCCTGGTTCATTTTAATGAACGTGAGCTTGTCCACATTGGCTGTGGACAGGCGGCTGCGCTTTTCTGTGATGACTCCCACTGCCGTGCTAAACACACGTTCAGATAATACACTGGCTGCAGGGCAGGACAGCACATCCAAGGCGTAAAGGGCAAGCTCAGGCCATGTGCCCAAGTTGGAGACCCAGAAGTTGAAGGGGGCAGACCCGTAATTCAGTACGTGTAGGCGTGTGCACACATACTGCTCCACCATGTTGGTGAAATGCTGCCTCCTGCTAAGACGTTCCATATCAGCTTGTGGTGCTGGTTGTTGTGGCGTGCTGACAAAGCTTTTCCACATTTGGGCCATGCTAACCCTGCCTTCTGAGGTGCTGGCGGTGCCCCAGCTGCGTTGGCGACCTCTTCCTCGTCCTCTGCCATCGCCTTGTGCTTCCACTGTGCCCCCGCTGTCAGGTGGGAATGTACTCGCGCATCTTACGATCACGCTCCAGTGACGGAATTAAGGACGGTACGTTGTCCTTGTAACGGGGATCCAGCAGCGTGGCCACCCAGTAATCAGCACAAGTTAGAATGTGGGCAACTCGGTGGTTGTTGCGGAGACACTGCAGCATTTAATCGCTCATGTGTGCCAGGCTGCTTAGAGGCAACGAAAAGCTGTCCTCTGTGGGAGGTGTATCGTCTGTGTCCTCTGTATCCCCCCATCCATGTACCAGTGATGGCCATGAGCTGGTCTGGGTGCCATCCTGCTGTGAACATGGTTCCTCCTTCTCCATCTCCTCCTCCTCATCCTCCAGTCACCGCCAGCTCTCTGAGAAGGTCTGGCAGACGTTTTTCTGTACCTCTTGCATGATGTTCTTTGTTTTGGTTTCACTTTGTCATCTCCTTTCCTTCTCCCAGCTGTCACCTATTCCCTCCCATACTGCCTCACTTTGCGGTTTATACTACTTCCTGGATTGAAGTCATCACTGCTGGAGACTTATGTTACTGCTTGTTCAGATAAGTCCTTTCTTGTATTGTGTTTCTTTGCTGGCTTGATTCTGGGTGACCCTGACTCCCTCCGTATTAAGTGCAGGGAGCCGGTGGTTGTGTCCCCTCACTATTATAGGGTTTTCAGGAGTCACACAGTCTAGGTACGAGGGCATGCAATCGTCTACCTCTGAGACCTTTTGTATGTACTTAGCAGTCAGGGTGAGCTCTTAGGGTTTTACAGGTGTCACCTTTATGCTCCTTAGTTTGGGATCAAGCAAGTCGGATGTTTATCCATAACTTCCAGCTATCTGCTATATCATCCGTGACATTATAAACCGCCATTACTGTCTTAAGCATGGATCCGGTTACAACCTTGATTGTCCGCATGCAGGGTCTTTCACTGGAGGTAGCAGATCTCCGTAAAACTGTGTCTCAGTTTCAGGTGACCGGTTATGCTTGCGTTCATGGAGTTTGTTCAGAGCCTAAGATCTCGCTTCCGGTAACGTTCTCCGGGGGTAGTGAGAATTTTCATCCGTGACACCTCCACCTCTTCATCCTCCAGTACTGTGCCCTGGCTGGACATTTGTGTACCTTGGGTTTGTCGGTGCAGGAACCCACCCTCGGAGCCACTTGGAAATGACTGGCCAGAAACCCTACGAAATGATCCCTCTTCCTCCTCCTCCTCCTGTGCCACATCCTCTTCCATCATCGCCAGGAGCGTTTTTTCAAGGAGGCATAGAAGTGGGATAGTAACGCTGAGAACGGCGTTATCGGCACTGGCCATGTTGGTGGAGTACTTGAAACAGCGCAACAAGGAACACAGGTCTCGCATGGAGGCCCAGTCATTGGTGGTTAAGTAGTGCTGTTCCGCCGAGCGACTCACCCGTGCGTGCTGCAGCTGAAACTCCACTATCGCCTGCTGCTGCTCGCACAGTCTGGCCAGCATGTGCAAGGTGGAGTTCCACCTTGTGGGCACGTCGCATATGAGGCGGTGAGCGGGAAGGCCCAAGTTACGCTGCAGCGCTGACAGGCGAGCAGCAGCAGGATGAGAACGCCGAAAGCGCGCACAGACGGCCCGCTCTGACATATCGGGGTAATTTTTAAGGAATCTCTGCACCACCAAATTCAGCACATGCGCCAGGCAAGGGATGTGCGTCAAACCGGCTAGTCCCAGAGCTGCTACGAGATTTCGCCCATTATCGCACACCACCAGGCCGGGCTTGAGGCTGACTGGCACAAACCACTCATCGGTCTGTTGTTCAAGGCCCATCCACAGCTCCTGCGCGGTGTGGGGTTTGTCCCCCAAACAGATAAGTTTTAAAACTGCCTGCTGTCGTTTACTCCTGGCTGTGCTGAAGTTGGTGGTGAAGGTGTTACGCTGACCGGATGAGTAGCTGGTAGAGGATGAGGAGCGCCCTGCAATCCTCGGTGGTGGAAGGACATGCGCCAAACTGTAATCCACCTCAGGCCCAGCCGCCACTGCATTTACCCAGTGTGCTGTTATGGAGATATAATGGCCCGTAGTCAGGTGCACCTTGCCACAGATGGCATTGCGCAGTGCACACCTGATTTTGTCCCCTACTTGGTTGTGCAGGGAAGGGATGGCTCGCCTTGAAAAATAGTGGCGGCTGGGCACGACGTACTGTGGGACAGCTACCGCCATAAGGCCTTTAAAACTATCCGTCTCCACCAGACGGAATGATAGCATTTCAAAGGCCAGTAACTTAGAAATGCTGGCATTCAGGGCTAGGGATCGCGGGTGGGTAGGGGGGTACTTCCTCTTCCTCTCCAGCGTTTGGGAGATGGAGAGCTGAACGCTTCCGTGGGACATTGTGGAGATGCTTGGTGACCCAGGTGTTGGTGTTGCTGGCAGATCCTCTGTTTGCGGGGTGGCAGGTGGCATTGTCACTCCAGAGGTGGATGAAGAGGCCGAGACTGCAGCAGAAGAGGAAGCAGGAGGAGTCAGAGACCTTTCTTGGTTTTTGAGGTGTCTACTCCACTGCAGCTCGTGCTTTGCACTTAAATGTCTGGTCATGCAGGTTGTGCTCAAGTTGAGAACATTTATGCCTCGCCTCAGGCTCTGATTGCACAGCGTGTAAACCACTCGTGTCTTGTTGTCAGCACATTGTCTGAAGAACTGCCACGCCAGGGATCTCCTTGGAGCTGGCTTTGGTGTGCTCGGTCCCTTGCTGCGGTGGGCAGTAGCAGGCGTACTGTCTAGAGGACGGCCGCTCCGCTTTTGCACCCTGCTCCCTCTTCTGCTGTGCTGGTAGCTCTGTGCGACCACCGCCTCTTTCTCCGAACTAGATAGGTCACTCGCATGACCTTGATTCCATGTGGGGTCGAGGACCTCATCGTCTTCCACCCAGTCTTCACCCCTGCCTTCCTTGTCGGTCTGCACACTTTCGAAAGCCCCAGCAGTTGGCATCTGTGTTTCGTCATCATTCGAGACGTGCTGCAATGGTCCTCCCATGTACTCATCTTGAAACATAAGTGGTTGGGCATCGGTGCACTCAATCTCTTCCACTTCTTGGGCAGGGCTAGGTGGATGGCCCTGGGAAACCCTGCTAACAGAATCATCAAAAAGCAGAAGAGACTGCTGCATGACTTGGGGCTCAGACTGCTTGGCTGATTTGCAAGGGGGTGAGGTGAAAGACTGATGGACATAGGCTGCAGGTGCCAACTGTGGTCTTTCAGCAGGGGACTGGGTGGGAGACAATGTGAAGGAACTGGATCCACTGTCAACAACCCAATCTACCATCGCCTGTACTTGTTCAGGCCTCACCATTCGTAGAGCAGCATTAGGCCCGACCCAATACCACTGCAGGTTTTGTCGCCTACTCGCACCTGAGGAAGGGGTTTCACTTGTGCGTGTAGCTGGCACAGATCAACCATGTCCTCTCCCTGCAACAGGAGCTCCACCAGCAGCACCACGACCTGGGCCACGTCCCTTATTTGATGCTCTCCTCATATTTTTCGAATTTAGGATCTTGCCCTAAATGGGTGTTCAATTAATAGTAGAATAGGACGACAGTATGTAAAGGGTGTATCTCACACGGCCTGAACCAGACTAGGCCTCAATTAAATATTTCTTTGCCCAAAATGGCTGTATTTCAAATGGCTGTATTTCAAATGCCTGAATCAAACCCCTGTATGTAGAGGGGGTATCTCACAGTGCCTGAACCAGTGTAGGCCTAAATTAAATATTTCTTTGCATAAAATGGATGTATTTCAAATGGCTGTATTTCAAATGCCTGAATCAAACCCCTGTATGTAGAGGGGGTATCTCACAGGGCCTGAACCAGTGTTGGCCTAAATTAAATATTTCTTTGCACAAAATGGATGTATTTCAAATGGCTGTATTTCAAATTCCTGAATCAAACCCCTGTATGTCGAGGGGGTATCTCACAGGGCCTGAACCCTGTTGCTGCCTAATCCGAGATCTCTAATGTCAGTGGTGGTGAAGGTGACGATGATGACGTGTCGATGGACATCACGCAGGTTCCCACAAGAGAGAAAGAGGAGGGGAGTTTAGAGGGAGAGACGAGCAGCAGATAGGGAGAAGGAGGAGAAGCAGGCAGAACTCGCAGTGCACAGCGGGCAAAAAGCAGACTGAAAATGTATCTGGAGCGAGCCATCCACTATGCCACATGTGGTCACTACTTGCGCTCCAAGGACACCGGCACATGGCTCCGCAGTGTTGGCTTTTTTTAATGTGTCAGCTGCTGACAATAGTGTTGCTATCTACAGCCTGTGCTGTCAACGCATAAGTCGCAGTAAGCCCAAAACACACCTAGGGACAACCGCCTTAAGAAGGCACCTGGCCTCTCATCACCGAGCCCAGTGGAAGCAACGACATCAGAACCCACAAAGCCACACTCCCGGCACTCCACGTCCTGCCTCTTCTTCTCTCTCCTCCCATTTTTCCTCCAGTCCACCTTTCACCTCGCCGTCGTTGCGTTCCTCTGGCAGAAGGCAGGCTTCTGTGGCCCAAATGTTCGAGCGTAAAAAGTTGATGACACTAGATAACCCTCTTGCCCAATGGCTGACCGCTGGCTTGTTAGAACTGCTAGCCAGCCAACTACTGCCATATAAACTGGTGGACTTGGAGGCCTTTCGAAAATTTGTGGAAATTGGCACACTGCAATAAAAGGTCCCCGGAAGGAAATATTTCTCCCAGAAGGGCATTCCAGAGCTATATGGCCTTGTTCAGCGGCAAGTTATTATATCTCTGGCACACAGTGTCAGTGCCAAGATACATCTGACCGCAGACACGTGGTCTAGCAAACACGGGCAGGGAATGTACATAACTTTTACTGCCCACTGGTTAAACCTTCTGACTGCCGTCAAGCATGTAACCCGTGGCTCTCATGTGGATTTGGTGTTAGTGCCACGAATTGCATGCAGGCCTGCCTCTTTTTCTCCTCCTCGGCTGACTCCTCCTTTTCCACTGCTACCGCCTCTTCCGCTGCGCCCCCCAAGCTCCCCAGAACCTATTCGACGTGCCAGGTGAGATGTTGCCATGCTGTGCTGCAACTGTTGGGCCTGGAAGCCAAGAGCCACACCAGTCCTGCACTGCTTTCAGCTCTACGGTCACAGGCCGATCAGTGGCTAACCCATCGTTGCCAAATACCCCGGGGTCCAGGACGTCTTGCGGCAGGCCAGTGAAATTTTTGGACATTTTAAAAGATCTTACACGGCCATGGTTCGCCTTGCTGGCGTTCAGCGGCGACACCACCTACCCGTCAGAGGTCTGATTTGTGACAGCCCGACTCGCTGGAACTCTACCATGTATATGCTTGATAGGCTGTTCCAGCAGCAACGTGCCGTTAACGACTACCTGTACAAACTCTGCAGCAGGACAGGTTCTGAGGAGCTTGGTTTCTTTTCACTGCGCCAGTGGCTGCTAATGTGCGACGCATGCAGACTTCTGCGACCAATTGATGAGATCACCAAACTGGTCAGTTGCAGCCAGGGCACCATCATTGACATCGTACCTTACGCCTTCTTTCTGGAGCGTGCATTGCGTCGTGTCATTGATTAAGCCATCGAGGTGCAGGAGCTGGAAGATAAGGAAGTCGCAATGCTGAATTAATTCCCTGGGGGGGCTATTCCATCTGAGACAAGTCAACAGGAGTCTGAAGAGGAGTCAGAGGAGGATGGTGGCTGGGGGGAGGAGGAGTAGGAGCAAGAAGAGCAGGCTTTGAGGGGGACTTTAAACTTTTCAGGGATCCCTGGAGTTGTACGTGGCTGGGGTGAGTAGAACAAGAACGACATTCTCCTGGGCGATGAGCAGGAGCCAGGGTGCTCCACCGCTCCCAATTCAGTGCAAATGGGGGCCTTCATGCTCCAGTGTTTGAAGAGGGACCCCCGTATAAAAAGCATAAAGGGCAAGGACCAGTACTGGGTGGCAACGTACTTAGACCCCCGATACAAGCACAAAATGGCGGACATGTTACCAGCATCACAGAGGGCTGTCAGAATGCAGCATTTCCAGGCCTTGCTGCGAGAGATGCTGCATTCTGCTGTTGCGGGTGCTGGCAGAGGAACTTCCACCCACAGCGAAACAGGTGCGGGTACCAATCCTACAGCGCCTGCAAGAAGAAAGCGGTTTGAAGATGTGTTGGTCACTTCGGATATGAGATCATTCTTGCAGCCAACCCATCGACAGCCACCCTCCGGATTCAGCCTCAGGGTACGCCTAGATCGACAGGTGTCCGACTACATCAGGTTAACGGCCGATGTGGACGCTCTGAGAAGCAAGGAACCCTTGATTACTGGGTGTGCAGGATTGTCCCTCAAGCTTGGCTTGCCCCTCATCGAGTGTCCTGTCTGAAAGGACGTTCAGCGCAGCAGGGGGGATTGTGACCGATAAGCGCACTCGCCTAAGTCACGACAGTGTGGGCTACCTCATATTTCTAAAAACGAATGAGGCATGGATCTTGGAGGAATTCAACATCTGTGACGGCCACGTGTAATTGAATTTCCTCATGCCAGTCCACACGTATCAGCCACCACCCAGAACAAAGAATGGTCCTTGTCTTATGTATATACAGCAGCATAAAAGGCCTTTTCTGTCCGGTGAATGCCTAATGTTTGGGGCCTCTACTCCAGTGGCTTACAGTAAAATTGTCATCGACTGACCGTCTAATATACCTCCAGCCACATAATCACTTGTTCTTTTCTGTCAGGTGAATGCATAATTTTGGGGGCCTGTACTTCACTGGCCTACAGTAAAATTGTTATCCAGTGACCGCCTAATGTACCTCCAGCCACATAACCACTTGTTCTTTTCTGTCCGGTGAATGCCTAATGTTTGGGGCCTGTACTCCACTGGACTGCAGTAAAATTTTTATCCACTGACCGCCTAATATACCTCCAGCCACATAGTCTCTTGTCCTTTTTTGTCAGGTGAATGCATAATTTTTGGGGCCTGTACTCCACTGGCCTACAGTAAAATTGTTATCCACTGACTGGCTAATATACATCGAGCCACATAATCACTTGTTCTTTTCTGTCAGGTGAATGCCTAATTTTTTTCTTTTGTTGTACGGTGAATGAATTCTTTTTGGGGTCTATACTCCACTGGCCTGCAGTAAAATTGATATCTATTGACCGTCTAATATACCTTCAGCCACATAATCACTTGTTCTTTTCTGTCAGGTGAATGCCTAATTTTTTTCTTTTGTGTACGGTGAATGAATTCTTTTTGGGGTCTATACTCCACTGGCCTGCAGTAAAATTGATATCTATTGACCGTCTAATATACCTTCAGCCACATAATCACTTGATGTATTTTGTCCGGTGAATGCCTAATGTTTGGGGTCTGTACTCCACTGGCCTGCAGTAAAATTGATATCCAATGACCATCCTGTCTATTTAACAGCTGTAAGGCCTGCATGACATAGTCCCTATTTTGCATCAGAATTGACTTATGATTTGGTAACCAAAAGCAGATGTGGGTGCAAAATGCAGAAGACATGCAAATATTTCATTCACGTGTCATCTCTGTTTTGGATCACTTCCGTTTTTTTTGGCTGTAGCGATACTGATGGATTACTGACTAAATGCTGACCAAGTGAAAGGCGGATGCTCCACAGACAGGATTCGTTTTTTGGGGATTATTGTTCTGATGGATCAGAGGAAGGGCAAAATGATCAGTGACGTCAACACAAACTTACTGCTGACACCCTCTCCACTCTGTCGGGGGCTCTACTTACATCTATGTGGAATCAGCTGCTGACGGTGTAAAAGGAGTGCACTTCTTCTTGACGCTAACATTGACCTGTAAGGCTGAGTTCATACTTGATTTATCTGGTCAGTTTTGGGCCCGTCACTGCCCAAATAAATGAAGTGTGCAGTGATTCTACGAGCGACGCCTGTCATCTGCATGTCATACTGACTCACAGTATTGTTTCACTACCACAGCAGACTCCTTAGGCGTGTTACTGCAAGGCACAGTGTTCTACACCACTATGAAGACTCTCTGCAGCCAGGAAATAGCTGTTTTTTAACGCGATTCGCCAAGAATAAATTCGGATCGAACCAAATGTTTTCGAAAAATTCTGAAAACCGTCCAAATTGAATTTTTTTTAAATTCGCTCATCTCTAGCCAGCATGCCAACAAACACCATCCAGTCTGCACCCATTATTGGGGTCAGGTCTTAGTAATGACCATCCTCATCTTTTGCTGGCTTTACTTCCTAGAAAAGTCAGCAAGATGCAGAGAGGAGGTGCTGGATGTTCCTGATGAAATATTCTCATCGATATTAGATGATGTGGAAAAGGAGGAAGAGCAGATGGCAGGAGAGCTCTGGGGTTGGAGAAGTGGGTATGCCAGCATATTGTGCCCCTACCGAACCTGCCAAACCCTATACCACCAATAGCCCCTGTTTAAAGGTGCATTAAAGGTGCCATGTGGCCATTAGCAATGAAGACCGACTATACAATGCGGTCTTCATTATTAAATTGGCCGAACGGTTATTCACTGCAGCATGGCCGCAACCCACCTGCAGAGTGGCTGCTCTGTGTGGCCGTAAAGGCAGAGTGGCCTGGTTGTATTTGATTTATAGTGATTCATGACTTATTACATCGTAACAAATCAAATTTCTTGGCAAACTTCGGTGAAGCTACTGAATCGAATTGTCCAAAACTTTGCTCATCTCTAGATATCTGAAATAAAGGGGTCATTCAGCGCATATTAATACACTCTGGCGGAATTTATCAGTCCCTTGCACCAGAAACGTGTCACCAAGAAATCACAGATTTTTGCACTAAGTCCCTTTCAAACAAAAATGGGAGACTTCTTTTTGTTTGTTTATGCTAGTAACTTTTCAGAAAAGTGAGCAAGAAGGGCAGGACCTGACAAATTTACCACTGGTGCTTGGACCTCCTGAGATGTGATAAATTTAGGAGGCGTGTATCATTCACCTAAGACATTTTTTTATCTTTAGCCAGCTGACTTTGTACTAAAACTGGTGTTAATAAATCTTCCCCTCTGAGTTTCTTCAGAATTCTCAAATATACAGAATATGTGAACCTTCAGTGGATGGACCTTTTAATTTGGTTCTGCTTAATTCTATGGCTTAAATTGATGGTCATTAGTGTGATCTCTAAGCCACTTAAGTAAAAACTGTGATCTTATTAGGGGTAAAACCAAGGAGTGCAAAATGATATACAATATAGGATACAAAAATAATATATAATAAAGTAGATAAAAAGGTAGCCATAAGCCAAACTGGATACGATTTCCTAAACACATATGCATGCAAAACCATATACAGTATTTAAAAAGTATAAAGGGAATGTACTTTCCCAAATTACCTACTGTTTAAATCATGTAAAAAAACATATTTTTTTTAAATGTTTGACCATGTGTTTTCTAATTTTCCATGCCATTATCTGTGTATATAATTCTCAAATCTAGTTTTTTCCAGTGACTACAATATGACCACATTACTGACACTTCAGGGGGAATTTAAAATTCTCCACACTACACTTCGATGCCATAAAAAAAAGGTGCAAACACCATGGAAGGTTTGCTGGCGCAGAGTGATGCAACAGGTCATTGCCTGCTTAACCTGAGTGGTGATAATGGTAGCAGTCAGTGTTTCTATGGGTCTACTGTAGCTCTCCCTGAAAGTAGATGCCCTCGAACGGCATAGAAATAAGCTTAGAGTTAGATACCCATCCATATCGAGGTCACTAGAGATGAGCGAATTTCTTAAAAGTTCGATTCGGCCGATTCACCAAACTTCCCCCAAAAATTGGCTTTGGGACGAATTACTTCGTCACGAAGCGCATTTTTTGTAAGTAGAGGGTGCAATTACAGAGAGCTGCGATAACGCCGCCCTCGTTACTGTACCCCCCAGATGCCGCGTTCATACATGATCGCGGCATCTAAGTGTAAAATTAACAATAAAAAAAAATGTATCAAACTTACTGCCTCCATTTGCTCGCGATGGGCCATCTTGCTTGAAGATCTCGGCTGAAATCCTGTGCCGGCGTGATGATGTAATCTCGCACCTCACGGGATTTCGGACGAGATCTTTAAGCAAGATGGAGGCTGGTGGCCATCGCAAGCAAATGGAGGAGGTAAGTTAGAATTTTTTTGTTTTTTAAACTATTTCAGGTTAAATCGATTTGCTGACACGAAGCACGAAGAAATTTGTCTTCTAGGTGAATCGAATTTATCCTGAAATTCAAATCGAATTCCACTTCGTGGGATTCGATTCGCTCATCTCTAGAGGTCACCTTGTTGTTGGTGGATAGGCCCAGATACTTAATACTTTGATCAAAAAATATATCTGCTAAGAAGCTTTGATTGTGTATTAGATGAGGTATTAGTTTGTATATAGATCATGCACAGTTTAATGAATGTTTCTGTGACTGTCTAGCTTCCCTTTTAACTGACTATGTGCATCTGCGTCTTTTTTCTACCACTGATTAATTCTGTTTCTGTTTTGCTTCCAGGCAATACCAGTTGCTTGAACAGAGGAAGTGAAGGTAAAATGGCACAGTACTGATGGCATGGGGGGTGATTACACAGAGTACTGATGGCATGGGGTGATGGCACAGAGTACTGATGTCATGGGGGGTGGCGACACAGAGGACTGAAGGCATGGGGGGAATGGCACAGAGGACTGATGGCATGGGGAGAGCTCATGGCAGAGGACTGATGGCACTGGGGGGAGCTGGTGGCATGGGGGAACCTGATGGCATTTAGGGGTTGCTGATGGCATGGGGAGAATTAATGGCATGGAGGGGACTAATGGCGCTGAAGACTGATGGCAGAGGGTCCTGATGATGGCACGGGGGGAAGCTGATGAGTTTTTATAAAGGAAAATGTTCTGTTAATTTGTTTTTTTCTTAGTGTACTCAATCATTGGATTAACCGATAGAATACTTGATTACTAAAATAATCGCTAGTTACCATGAAGCATGAGTAAATTCGGCTTTATAGCTAATTTATTTTCCTTGAAATTCGGATCGAAGTCCACTTCAGACATTTTGATTCGCTCAACAATAAACATCATGTTCATGGTGCATTTTTTGCTACAGTACACTGGTACAGCAAGATTTAAACCAAGTCATATACACTCACCTAAAGAATTATTACGAACACCTGTTCTATTTTTCATTAATGCAATTATCTAGTCAACCAATCACATGGCAGTTGCTTTAATGCATTTAGGGGTGTGGTCCTGATCAAGACAATCTCCTGAACTCCAAACTGAATGTCAGAATGGGAAAGAAAGGTGATTTAAGCAATTTTGAGCGTGGCATGGTTGTTGGTGCCAGACGGGCCGGTCTGAGTATTTCACAATCTGCTCAGTTACTGGGATTTTCACGCACAACCATTTATAGGGTTTACAAAGAATGGTGTGAAAAGGGAAAAACATCCAGTATGCAGCGGTCCTGTGGGCAAAAATGCCTTGTGGATGCTAGAGGTCAGAGGAAAATGGGCCGACTGATTCAAGCTGATAGAAGAGCAACGTTGACTGAAATAACCATTCGTTACAACCGAGGTATGCAGCAAAGCATTTGTGAAGCCACAATACGCACAACCTTGAGGCGGATGGGCTACAACAGCAGAAGATCCCACCGGGTACCACTCATCTCCACTACAAATAGGAAAAAGAGGCTACAATTTGCACGAGCTCACCAAAATTGGACTGTTGAAGACTGGAAAAATGTTGCCTGGTCTGATGAGTCTCGATTTCTGTTGAGACATTCAAATGGTAGAGTCCGAATTTGGCATAAACAGAATGAGAGCATGTATCCATCCTCTGATGGCTACTTCCAGCATGATAATGCACCATGTCACAAAGCTCGAATCATTTCAAATTGGTTTCTTGAACATGACAATGAGTTCACTGTACTAAAATGGCCCCCACAGTCACCAGATCTCAACCCAATAGAGCATCTTTGGGATGTGGTGGAACGGGAGCTTCGTGCCCTGGATGTGCATCCCTCAAATCTCCATCAACTGCAAGATGCTATCCTATCAATATGGCCAACATTTCTAAAGAATGCTATCAGCACCTTGTTGAATCAATGCCACGTAGAATTAAGGCAGTTCTGAAGGCAAAAGGGGGTCCAACACCGTATTAGTATGGAGTTCCTAATAATTCTTTAGGTGAGTGTAGATGACCTGCAATCTCTCCTGACGTCTCTGTTTTAGTAAATTCTTGCAATCCCCATGTAATAATTCAGGATCATATTTTTTTGTATTTCTATGTTGTGCCATTTCTTTATTATTTCTGCAAGGAATGTCTAGATGGGTGTTACCTCTTGGAGGTGTGTCCCTGCACAGTCTGACATTGGCAGCACTGCTTGAATAAATTATGCAGGAACACACCTCCAACTGGTAATACACATCTGGACCTTCACTACAAAATGCTAGTAATTCATTCATACCTTCCAGCATGAACAATTAATAAAGAAATGGCACAACACAGAGTCATAAGTATATATACACCAGAATTATTACATGGGAAATACATGTAGTTACTAAAACAGACATGTCAGGAGAGGTATTTAATAGACACTTGTGGTCAAAGGACTATATACTGTATCTGAACTCACTGGCCACTTTATCAGGTCTGCTTACACCATTTTAGAAATGTGTGTGGAGCATATACTGTACATGGGGATTTGTCCATTGTGTATTCCCAGTCTGCTAATGCTTTCCTATGCTAAAAATATATAGGGGAATTTTATCATGAGGGGAATATTTCAAGTCCGTTTTGCTATTAGTCTGTGTTGGAGTACTTTATGCCACATTTGTGCTCGGATCGGCTCATGCTGAGAGGGTACCCTACCTAAGCCTATACTCCACCCCCCCAACCTAGAAGCAGCAGAGTTATGCCGGAACTGCTTATCGAAGGGTAGCCTAAAGGGGGCTACCCCAATGATGAGACCTGAAAGAAGGGAGGGCTCCTGGGTGGGTTGAAATCGTTCGAACCGACAAGTGGGGGGAGGAGGGCCAGGTTTAAATAGTGAACGCCCCGCCTCCCCTCACACAAATGCGGCACTCTTAATTGCCTACCACTTGCGCTCGGATCGGCTCATGCTGAGAGGGTACCCTACCTAAGCCTATACTCCACCCCCCCAACCTAGAAGCAGCAGAGTTATGCCGGAACTGCTTATCGAAGGGTAGCCTAAAGGGGCCAAAAGAACCATGCATAGGAGTTATAAAACTTGATAACAGAAACTACAGACCAAAACTCGAAAGCCAATGATATTTCGTATAAGGATCCGGGATATTACGCATGGAACACGCGGAACTGCGACGACCCAACCGTTTGATGACATGTACTGGCACCTAATGCATGGACGCCGTTGCTGCCGCGCCCATGCGGAAGGAATGTCCTGTGATCCAGCGAAGACCGACCCCTGAACCTGTCAACTAACCTGAATGTACGTAAGAAAGGCCGCGGTGGTTAGCCGGGCATTGCCTAGTTCGAGTACGGGAGAACATGCCGCTTGGACTAAATACTACGCAGCCAAGCCTCCAAGGCCTGCCCGGACACCATCTGCTGTCCGTGGGAAAGTATCTGACCGCCACTGGTTGCCCCGGCCGTGACGTCTTGGACGAGGCCAAGGTGAGGACATAGATGGACCCGCGCCGGATGAGCTGACCTTTCCGCAGGCACCCAGCCAGCGTATTGGTGCCCATGAGCTCGCCTGACCTGAGGAATCCATGGAAGGCCAGGTACAAGGCTGTTTCTACCAGAGCGCTAACCTGCGGCCCGAACGGTTTACCCTGCAGTTTGCCTGTCACGGCCTGAACAAGCTACCGGTAAATGGCTGACGCCCATGTCGTTTCACAACAGACATCTTGCGCAAACCCTTCAACGCCGCTTTGATCGGGTGGGCGGAGAAGAGTGACGGTAGGTCCGGATGTAGCCTGTACCAATGGTGCTGAATACCTGCCATGTATAGTTAACAATGCTATAGGACAGGTTTAATTGAGAGTGGCAAAAACCCTGACAAAGCCCAATAGGTGAGTGATAGGCCCCCTTTTTTTTTTTTTAATCTCCATGCGTGAGAGACTCTAATGGCGGAGTCCTGTGTGTAAACCTAAAGCGGAGAAGCCATGCGTGAGAGACTAATGGCGGAGCCACGCGTGAGAGACTAATGGCGGAGCCATGCGTGAGAGACTAATGGCGGAGTCATATGTGTAAAACTAAAACGGAGAAGCTCTGCGTGAGGGACTCTAATGGCGGAGTCATATGTGTAAAACTAAAACGGAGAAGCTCTGCGTGGGGGACTCTAATGGCGGAGTCATATGTGTAAAACTAAAACGGAGAAGCCATGCGTGAGAGACTCAGATGGCGGAGTCATTTGTGTAACCTAAAACGGAGAAGCCATGCATGAGAGACTCTAATGGCGGAGTCATACGTGTAAACCTAAAACGGAGCAGCCATGCGTGAGAGATTCTAATGACGGAGTCACATGTGCCAACCTAAAACGGAGAAGCCAGGCGTGAGAGACTAATGGCGGACTCGTATGTGTAAAACTCACATTGAGAAGCCATGCGTGAGAGACTCTAATGGCGGAGTCATATGTGTAAACCTAAAACGGAGAAGCCATGTGTGAGACTCAGATGGCGGAGTCATATGTGTGAACCTAAACGGAGAAGCCATGCGTGAGAGACTCTAATGGCGGAGTCATATGTGTAAACCTAAAACGGAGCAGCCATGCGTGAGAGATTCTAATGGCGGAGTCATATGTGCCAACCTAAAACGGAGAAGCCAGGCGTGAGAGACTAATGGCGGAGTCGTATGTGTAAAACTCACATGGAGAAGCCATGCGTGAGAGACTCTAATGGCGGAGTCATATGTGTAACCTAAAACGGAGAAGCCATGCGTGAGAGACTCTAATGGCGGAGTCATATGTGTAACCTAAAACGGAGAAGCCATGCGTAAGAGACTCTAATGGCGGAGTCATAAGTGTAAACCTAAAACGGAGAAGCCATGCGTGAGAGACTCTAATGGCAGATCCGTATGTGTAAAACTAACACGGAGAAGCCATGCGTGAGAGACTCAGATGGCGGAGTCATATGTGTAAACCTAAAACGGAGCAGCCATGCGTGAGAGATTCTAATGGCGGAGTCATATGTGCCAACCTAAAACGGAGAAGCCAGGCGTGAGAGACTAATGGCGGAGTCGTATGTGTAACCTAAAACGGAGAAGCCATGTGTGAGAGACTCTAATGGCGGAGTCATATGTGCCAACCTAAAACGGAGAAGCCAGGCGTGAGAGACTAATGGCGGAGTCGTATGTGTAACCTAAAACGGAGCAGCCATGCGTGAGAGATTCTAATGGCGGAGTCATATGTGCCAACCTAAAACGGAGAAGCCAGGCGTGAGAGACTAATGGCGGAGTCGTATGTGTAAAACTAACACGGAGAAGCCATGCGTGAGAGACTCAGATGGCGGAGTCATATGTGTAAACCTAAAACGGAGAAGCCATGCGTGAGAGACTCAAATTTTTTTTATTTTTTTTTCACTATCAACCACTTAAGCAGCTCCCGTATGGGCACAGCTCTGAGTACGAGCATGAAGAGCATGGTATAACGCAGATCACCTGCACGGACTAACTAACATCCTGTGCCTAAATAACCCCCTTGGAACCTAATGTACGGCCGGCAGCAGGAAGCCAGCCACCGCCTATGATCTGCTCCCCCTGACTGAGCCTAGTACTCCTTCCCCTGATCCCTGCCTACCTAACGGCACGGCGGCCCGTGCCAGACTTTATTGAAGATGAGGAGCCTTACCCCCCAGCCGCGTGGGGAGCTCACGCTGCTCCCTGGCAGAATGCACCAGTGCGGGGGAGCCCCCCTCCTCAGCTAGGGCCGACCCACCGCCGGCTGGACACTCGTACCGCGTGGGGAGCAGCGCCACTCCCTGGCAATGTGCACCGAATCAGAGGGAGCCCTTCCTTTACCGTGGGCCCCGGCCCCCGCTGGTTTGAACCGTGTGCCGCGTGAGGAGCCGCACAGCTCCCTGGCATTGTGCGCCGGTGCGGGAGTGCCCCCCCTCACCTAGGGGCTGGTTATTGTGACTGGAACCTGCTGGGAGACTGAAGCCTAACTGGACCTACCTGTGACCGTGAAGGCTGACCTCCCAGGCCGTGGCTGACCCACGTGCGTAGTCGTGACGCAACTACCCGTAGATGCCCACCCAGTGCCTGTAGTTAACGGGAGTGCGACCGAGTCTGTGGATGTGACCGACTAGCCCCTGTAGTCGTGAGGGGACCCTACATCGAGAGTAGCGGTAACGGACCATCGCCTGTAGACGTGGTAGTATTACCTCATGAGTCTGTTGACATGAGACTAATGCCTGCAGTCGTGGCCGGTCTTAATAATGAGTCTGTAGTCGTAACGGATTTGTGCCTGCAGTCGTGGCAGGGCTTTAGAGCGGGTCTGTAGTCGTGACAGACTGATGCCTGCAGTCGTGGCAGGACTTTATAACGAGTCTGTAGTCGTGACAGACTGATGCCTGCAGTCGTGGCAGGGCTTTATAACGGGTCTGTAGTCGTGACAGACTGATGCCTGCAGTCGTGGCAGGACTTTATAACGAGTCTGTAGTCGTGACAGACTGATGCCTGCAGTCGTGGCAGGGCTTTATAACGGGTCTGTAGTCATGACAGACTGTTGCCTGCAGTCGTGGCAGGGCTTTAGAGCGGGTCTGTAGTCGTGACAGACTGATGCCTGCAGTCGTGGCAGGGCTTTATAAGGAGTCTGTAGTCGTGACAGACCTGGCAAAGCAACATTCCTATCTATACCATTATTATTATTATTATTTTATTTTTTTTAATTTCCCCCCCCACCAAAGGCCACGACTGTAGGCGCCACCCTGTAAGAGATGCGCCAGAGGCCTGGACATAATAGTCCACCATCCCCCGTCCCCCAAGCCTATGCAGGAGAAAAGAGGGGGTTGGCCCCCGCATGCACCACCCCTGACTCACCTGGCGGCCATGACAGCCACGAACCCCACAGTATCGTAAGTTAGCCCACCACCTGTGGACCTGAACAACCAAGAACAGACGTGTGAGTGAGCGCCCGCCAGCTGGGCGACACTTCACTCATGCCACCGCTCCCTAGCTAACCACGGGCGGCCCGGCTGCGTGCGCAAAGTGACGTGGCCAGCCCCCCTCCTTGAAGCCCTCTTTATATTTGATCCTTGAACATATTCCAAATTTTATTTAAATATATATATATTTTTTATTTTTATTTTTTATACTCCTGCCTTAGTACCTAGCCACTGTGCCTGAGCAGAGGAGCCCTGCACCTGGACTGCAGTACCAGTATGGGCCTGTAGGTGTCGACCATCCCCCGCCCTCTCCCAAGCCAGGACCTGCTGGAGCGCAGCAAGCCAGTGATTCCCTTCTAGGTTAGAATTAACCATTGAAATCCTAACTTGTTATACAGTGCACATGTCTGAGTATCTGCTTATCTCGTCTTGCCTGAGTTTGACGCAGTAAAGAAGACGAGTTTATTCTGCAGCGGATTCCTAGACATGACTGAAAGTCACATAAGCATGTCCACCTTCACAGCCTCGCTAATTGTAATTACCAGGAGAACGTGCATCAGGATCGGCTGCGAGGGATTTGCGCTCCGCCATGTGGAACATTGCATCCCGTGCCCACCGCTATCGACTATTTGTACAGGGAAAGCCGCGGCGTATTAATCGCCTATAGGTTTCGGCTTCCGTCCCCTGATCCTGCAGCTGGACCTCCGCTTACTGATTGCAGCTAATGAATAGATCCCTGTGTGAGCGGACGGCGTTTTCCTCTACGGCGGAACGTTCTGATACGGGAGTGAGTGATATATAACGCTGCGTCGTGGAGCCGACGGCCGGCGTGACCGATGCTCAGGGTATGCGAGCGGACGTCGTGACCCGTCGCTGCTGAGCCACAGGTGAGGGGTGCCTGCCTGGGGGACGCTGCATGTGGGAGCGGGGGTGCTTAGCGCAGGGCCTGGAGCGGATCGGGGTGCCTGTCTCAGGGTGCCGGAAGCGATCGGGAGTGCGGGCAGTCTCCAGCGCAGCTGGGGACCGGCGGCACGCTCGGCAGCCCCACATGTTATACATAGCGAGACGGGTGTGCAAGCCACCCTGCCTACCTAATCACCGTAGCGACGAGCTCGACGCAGCCGATCCCCCGATCCTCCAGTGACGCATGCCCTTCTCTGGCACCAACCCACAAGCCGATTCGAAATCGTTCGAACCGACAAGTGGGGGGAGGAGGGCCAGGTTTAAATAGTGAACGCCCCGCCTCCCCTCACACAAATGCGGCACTCTTAATTGCCTACCACTTATCAAATGTCACATCTGATCATGTTGTCTGATCCTTAAACCTAACACTTTTATCTAGAACAACTACTCCAGTTTTCTTACTGCACCCTCCTCCTGGAATGAGATTGAGATTTTAAATTTTCAGCAACTTTAAAAAAAAAATCTTTGTGATAAATCTGGAGTGAATACGATTTACATAGCTAGCCACATCCACTTTGCCACCCATATTTCAAAACTAGAATACGTGGTGGAAACATGCAAAAAAAAGTGTAAAGCTGCAAAAGCCCCATTTTGTGACTTTTTGAAGTCAACATTCTGGAGTGAAGGCAGGGCCGTTTCTTGGACCGGGCGGGCCGGGCGGCCGCCCCCGGGGCGCTGTCAGAAGGGGGGCACCGGCAGGGCACATCAGGAGATGAGCGCTGCGTCATCTCATTTGTATCGGCATCCTCAGGACGGAGATACAAATGTCTGTGCTGCGGCAGGGCAGGGAGAGGTGTGTCTCCTCCCTGTTCCTCTGATAGGCTGCCGGCCTAGTGCTGGCAGCCTATCAGAGGCCAGTGCAGGCGGCGCGATGACGTCATCGCGCCGCCTGAGCCAGCGAGGGACACAGGCCGGAAGAGGCCTGCATCGCATCCTGGAGGAGGTAAGTATAAGTTTATTTTTTTTATATGTAAAAATTACAATACTGGCACATAAGGGGGGCTGCTGGCACAGACATAAGGGGGGCTGCTGGCACATAAGGGGGGCTGCTGGCACATAAGGGGGCTGCTGGCACATAAGGGGGGTTGCTGGCACATAAGGGGGGTTGCTGGCAAATAAGGGGGGCTACTGGCACATAAGGGGGGCTACTGGCACATAAGGGGGGGGCTACTGGCACATAAGGGGGGCTACTTGCACATGATAGGAGGCTACTGGCACATAAGGGGAGGGGGCTACTGGCACATAAGGGGAGGGGGCTACTGGAACATAAGGGGGGCTACTGGCAGATAAGGGGGGCTACTGGCACATAAGGGGGGGCTACTGGCACATAAGGGGGGCTACTGGCACATAAGGGATAAGGGGGGCTACTGGCACATAAGGGTGGCTACTGGCACATGATAGGAGGCTACTGGCACATAAGGGGGGGCTACTGGCACTTGATAGGGGGGGCACTCTGGCTACTAGCACATGATGGTGGGGGGCTCTTATTACTGGCACATGATTGGGGGGCATCTATGGGGGCTCTTATTACTGGCACATGATTGGGGGCACATCTTACTGGCATATGATTAGGGGGCATCTATGGGGGCACATCTTACTGTCACATGATTGGGGGGCATCTATTGGGGCACTTATTACTGGCACATTATTGGGTGGCAGCACCAGCCTCCCCCTGCTCTGCTATCCCTCTGCCCTTTCTCCAAATCCTTATTATGAAATCTTTCTCATTAGGATAAAGCACAACATCAGCTCCACTGAGCCCCCCAGCCAAAGTGTTGAAGTGGTGTCCGAGATCCCCAAGGGCCAAGCCAAGTAATTGTACGTTTTCATGTGGAGTATGTTTGTTATACACATATAGCATACACTGTGCCACACAATATACAGTATACCACTACACTGTGCCCCACAATATACAGTATACCTCTACACTGTGTAGGGGTTATACTGTTTATTGTACAGCATGGCACAGAGGTTATATTGTCCGGCATGGTGTAACCTCCATACATTTTATGTACAGTATACAGTAATCCGCCTTGCCATCTATGCTTTGAATCTGGTTTTATATGTTACTTGGTTTTTGTACATTTACTTGTGTGTGCTAGTTGAGACCTACTGTGATTGGGTTTTAGTTAGTTATTAAATGCTAACATGACAGTTTTTTGGTTTTGCACATTATTGATGATTGTATTTCATGACTACTCTTCTAAGGGTATTGCCTTCCTTTATACTGCAGTTCTCCTGTACCACTCTGCCTGCGACTTTTAGCAGTTTAAGCAAAACAACAACCCAGAGTGTATGTATAATTCCGTACAAATATATATATTTTATTAATGGTTAAAAAAGTGTACAAAACACTATCATAATAAATAGTACAAGCTTCCAATGTTTAAATATGGCATCTATGACATCCAGTAACCTATGCAATCAATCCACATTAGTCATGATCAATGTATAGAAGGAACACAAACCGCCTGACTATATAATCCGCGGGGTATGTAATTTCCTACTAATTACAGTTGCGTATGTGTCCCTTTACCTAAAGCATGTACTATAAAGTGACTAGTGCACAATGAAAGACTGAGTGTGGAGTTAGTTACTACCTGTAGGGTTGCGGTATGGACGAAAGGTGCTGCTCCTCAACGCGCGTTTCGTCCATGCAACCGTCTCACCATATATTTTTTATTTTTTTATGCTTAAAGGGAACCTGTCACCGGGATTTTGTGTATAGAGCTGATGACATGGGTTGCTAGATGGCCGCTAGCACATCCGCAATACCCAGTCCCCATAGCTCTGTGTGCTTTTATTGTGTAAAATAAAACTATTTGATACATATGCAAATTAACCTGAGATGAGTCCTGTACGTGACATGAGTCAGGGACAGGACTCATCTCAGGTTAATTTGCATATGTTAAAATCGTTTTTTTTACACAATAAAAGCACACAGCGCTATGGGGACTGGGTATTGCCGATGTGCTAGCGGCCATCTAGCAGCCCATGTCCTCAGCTCTATACACAAAATCTCGGTGACAGGTTCCCTTTAAGCATAAAAAAAAAATATATATATATAGTGAGACGGTTGCAAGTACTCTTCTGATATGATTTTATCGAGCAGCTTTGACGGGGGGAGGTATTTTTGACACTCGCCCTGAGAGAAATTTTACCTAGAAACTGCACTGAGTGAAGGCATGATAAATCAGGGCCATACTGAAGTGATCTGGAAGGATGAGCTTTACGGGGCATTCACACCACTGTCTGTATTTTGTGGTCCACGAATCATGGATCCACAACAAATATGGATGGTGTCCGTGTGACGTACGTGTTGCATCGTTTTTATTGCTGACCCATTGTAACCATGTCTAATCTTGTCTGCAAAACAGACAAGAATAGGACATGTTCTAACTGTTTTGCGGAACAGACACACGGTGTGCTGTCCGCATTAATTGCGGACCCATTGAAATAAATGAATCTGCATCCTATCCGCAAAAAAATCACGGATTGGATGCGGATTGAAAATACTGTCGTGTGAATGGGGTCTTAATGAGTACCAGTCAATGTTTTACTTGAGGTTCTTTGTTAGTAGGTAAAACTCAAAATAAGGACTATGAAGAATGGAACTGAAAAAACCCCAGTAATAAATAGTCCTATATACAGTATACACTGCGCTGCAAGAGATTTTGCGGTCCCTTGAATATGTTGAGCCTCAGAGTTTAATCTATTGTACTTTTCACATCAATAGAGTTAGGGAGTTAAATTATTCTTGACATTTCAGACTAATTAAAAAATGGGGCTAATCTGGAAATCCTCAAAATGAAAGGAATATCCCGGAGTGAGCAGCAAATTATAGGAGATTATCACATTCATGTGAGTGGTAGAGTCCAGCACCTTTGAAAAACATAACCTTCAAGTGGGTTGAAAAGCCCAAAGAGAGAAGCTTAAGCGAAATCCCAAAGGGAGACTTTCATCGCAAATAATTTGTGTTTAAATGAAAGTGTAAAAGCTCAAATGAAAAGTGATGTTTTTTTTCTATTTCATCACCTTTAGAGCTCATGCACACGAACGTTGTGCACAATACGGCCACGGGCACACAACATTCGTGTGTATGAGGCCTTAACCATATATTAAAGGGAGTCTATCAACAGGTTTATGCTGCCCAATATGAGGGCAACATAATCTAGAGAAAGAGACCTTGAATTGATTGATGTATATCCTACTGGATGGCTTCTATGTTTAACACCTCTGTGGGTTCATATGCACATTATATAAAGGAATTGGGCCACCTATTGTGAATGTACTACATGTCATCCTCTTTATGTCCTATATTTCCAATAGGGTAAGCAACTGAATGTTTAGCAATAAAAATAGTTGATCATATGAATAATTATAGCTGCAAATATAAAAATAATTGTCGATTGTTCTGAGTGTGCAAACATGGATCTTACATTGGAGGCTGAAACACAGGGCAATAAAGACATTCCATAAATCAATTAACAAAATATATATCTAAATAAAAGACAAATGCCCAAAATGAGGGCCTTAGTTAACAAATTAGTGTTACATTCATTAACCTCATTTAAAATGTAATTGGTAGTCAAGTATTATGACCCATAGTCATTATTGTTCATTAAAATATAGTGATTATTTGATTCAACCCCCCCATATTAATTGTATACGAAAGGAGACTTTATTAATTTCTTATGGAAACATGCCTCTCTTTCCACATATTAGCCTATTGACACACTCACTCTCTCTTTCTAGATTCACTGGATTAAATCCTTATACAGAAATCCATACACTGAGAGATAAGGTTACAGCTGCATCCCATAGAAGTCTATGGAGTGGAAAGAATCCAGAGAAGGATCTGCTTGGAGAGGATAGCGGCAGAGAAATGGAGACACTGTTGAAATGTCTCATGTGTTTTACATCTCACATATTACTGGATTCACAGCTGCACTGTCCATTACCACTGTATGATATCATCTATGTTACTGCTGCTTCTGAGGGTGTTCTACAGGGAGGCAAGGAAGCAGGATCTCCTCTTCTCCAAGTGTGCTGTGTATGGGAGACATCAAAGCAGTTAGTCTCTACCCACTTGCTGAGGGAAAAAAGACAATTAGATTAAGAGACTGCAGATGGAAAACAGGTGACAAATGATGGATAGAAGTCATATAATGGCCTGAGATAGTGTAATTCCTCATGTACACACTCGACAGCTACCGTAATTCTGAAAAGTCATCTTAAACGACAAGTACGCTTTAAATTTAGATACCAAAATATTCCATGGCAGAAATACCACATTTAAATTACTTTCAGTAAAAAATATTATAGTAAAAATGTGGCTCAATACATACCCTTCAAGGATGAAAAATTAAGGGGGTCATTTATGAAGCTAAAATACACCTATGGTAGGCGTATTTCAGACGCAGATTTGAGTGGCGTGGGAAAGGGGACTGGATGGCAAGCCCATCTCATTTAACATTTTTGCCTGTTTCAGGGGTAGATAAAGGTCTAAATGTGAGACAGCTCGGAAGCGGTTTTACAGTTAAAAGCGGCGGTGGATCCGTCGAAGTTCTGAAGCTATGATATGTTGACTATTTTGTATTAGACATTTATTACTTTAATGTTATCTGTATGTTGAAAATTTGTTGCATGATCATGATAACATATATTTCCTTAATTGAGCTAAAAAGAAAAAGAAAATTATAAAAATTACAATAGTTTGATGTTAGCATTTATAAATAAATGCTTGCCTTTATTTACATCACTAATATTGGTATCTGCTTGTGTAAATGATCCTTAGGCCAATTTCAGACGAGTATAGTACATCAGAAATCTTGGTTCCACCAACTAATGGCTTCATAAATACCTATGACGCTACTAGTTTTGGTGATCAGACCCAAAAACAGGTTAGGATTTGTGGCCTTAATCTGAGATCAGAATATTGAATGGAATAAATTTGTAATACCCTGCGTAGTCACTTCAAAATAAATGGGGAGCAAGTAGGTGGACAGATGTATAATCAATATAGAGATTACAGAGGTCATATGAGCATCATGCCCACTTCAAACAGCTAATTGTCCGAGTGCCGAAAGTTGACCCTTCTCTGACATGAGAATAAGCCGTCAATATTCTAATCCTGAGAAGAACCTCTTTAAACTGAAAACCCAAATTGTATTACCTAAAATTAAAAACTTATGGGGATAGTTATTATCCTCTGTACACCAGAAAAATTGTGTCAAAAAGTCACAAATTTGGCGCATGTTGTGTCACGGCGGACAGGACATAAGATACACAGACAACCAAACAAACAAGTTTTCTAGGCGAGAAGCTGGGGATAAGGTCACCTCCTAGCAAATCCCTAACAGCTCTCCCTATTCTGCTTTGCTCACATTCAGACCATAAAGGTGGGAATAATGTGTCCTCGTCCCTGTGCTGAGAATACCCTAGAATCCCTGAGATGGTGAAAGGGAAAAAAAGGGGCAACCTGCTCCCTCAGAACCAGAAGGGGACAGACGACACTCAAACAGCCTAGACAGCAAACCAAAGACATCAGAAACCAACTTTTCTTATCTGAGCAGGAAAAGCCAATCCTTCCCTCCTTTCTTCCACAGCCTGACAGGAGCTATAACCCGCACAAAACACTGGGAGGGGAGTAATTTAAACCAACGACCCCACCCAGTGCACCTGAAGGGAGGCGGATCTAGCACGACTCCAAAACAAAACAAATGACTAGACACGTGCTGCTAATCTGGCAGACCTCCGTACATAGTCTGAGCAGGGCATGACATGTTGTGGTTGTGCAAAAGTTTGCAACTTTTTGGGGGTCTGGAGCTACACGTTCCACTTTTCCAAAAAAAACTAACCACGTCCTTTATAATCTACTTCAGTAAACAGCTATAGATTATAGAGGAAATCTATACCAGCTCCTTAGCTGTTCTGGTGCTACTAACTGAAGAATCTTTAGGAGGCTGCACACAGTGCAGTTTACACATGTTTTTTCAGTGCGGTTTTCAAGCAGAAAAACAGCAGCGTAATACAGTACCAGTGTATAACAAATCTCATATAACTTACCTTTTTTCTTAGGTGCGGAAATTAATCTGCTGTCATTGCATTTTTCTTGCGCAGATTTCACCTGTTTCAGTGGAAGGGTGAGATCTGTGGAAATTCTGCAAATATGCAAATAAAAGCATAAAATATAAAAACGCACCAAAAACACGATAAATAGTTCGGTTTTGGTGCAGATTTAATGTAGATTTTCTGCACACAAATCTTCATTGTGTGCAGGCACCCATAAAGGAGTTTTGTATATTACAAAATATAGCTCCATAGCTTTTCAATACAAAATAATGGCATATACCAATATACAAATTACTGCAGGGGGTTGTGTCACTTCAGCAAGTGGAATTTATCATGTGCAGAAATATATACAAGCCTCTTACTAATGTGTTGCGGTTGTCAGTATTGACTCCTTTGCTGGCTTGATTAATTGTTTCCATCGCATTATACTCTTCTAGTTTTCATGGTTAAGACCACTATAAGAAAAAGTTCTGGCCTCTCTGGTGGGTGGGACTGTGGGAGCTCATATAGGCTAGTGCTTTTTCCTACAGTGTGCAAGCACGACCACCACTGCTGGATTGCAGGGTGGCCGTAACCATGGAAACGAGCAGTGTATAATGTGATGGAAAAATTAATCAAGCCAGCAAAGGAGGCAATATGGACAATCACAATACATTAGTAAGTGGCTTGTATTAACTTTCTCTACATGATAAATGCTATTTGCTGAAGTGAAATAACCCCTTTAATGTACTTGCACTGGGGTTGCCATGGTCATATCAGCAGACTTCCTGTCATGTGATCTCCGCCATGGAAGAGGAGGAGAGAAAAACAAAGCAACATGTTGGATAATGGGGAAGGTTCAGATACGGCAGCTGATGTGTGGCATGTTCCCTTAGAAGGGATCATTACTTCAGCTTGAAGTCTATTCCATAGCTCTGTGTGTACACAGCATAGATCTTGTGAATTCTATACACTGATAAATTCTGATTCTAAGAGGGAAAATACAGAAGCACCTTTCATCTGCACTGTCCTTTACACATAGCACATTTTATCATCTTAACAGCTAACTGAAAGTTCTCTTCATTGTCCTTCATGACCTTACTCAGCCCTGCTTTATTTTGCTTGATGGTAACATTGAGATCACTTCTCATAGCGTGGTTATTTTTGATTGCCCTGTAGTTGAACCTCAATGTTATGTCCAGGAGAAAGTAAGCATGGACAGAGTTTTGAAGCCAGGTGCAGCGAGACACAACTTTCCCCTTTGGACCAGTTGTTCTCACTAATAAATATAGCATCCAAGGATTTAGACATCAAGCATCTTAAAGATTTGATGCAATATTTTATTCGTAACAGTTCAAACAATTTCTTCTTTCATGATGAAAGAGTGCTATCCTAGTGCTACTACAATCTAAAACCATTATCATACAAAAGACTAACATATTATAAACAAATTTCAGAAAACTTTGAAACGTAATCATTGTTAAATAAACATAGGGAATGTATCATGAGAAAATGACATTTATTCAGTCAGGTTTTATTATTAAAGGGGTTGTCCGGGTTCAGAGCTGAACCCGGACATACCCTTATTTTCACCCAGGCAGCCCCCTGAGGCTAGCATCGGAGCATCTCATGCTCCGATGCGCTCCCTTGCCCTGCGCTAGATCGCGCAGGGCAAGGTCTATTTTGTTTTCAATAACACACTGCCGGGCGGAAACTTCCGCCCGGCAGTGTGTTCGGTGACGTCACCGGCTCTGATGGGCGGGCTTTAGCCGTTTTACTGGCTAGGGAAGCGCTAAATCCCGCCCATCAGGGCCGGTGATGTCACTGGGGTTCCTGGCAGCCCCATGGAGAGCCCCGGTACGTCACCGGATCTCCAAAAAATGCCTTTGCCCTGCGTGATTTATCACAGGGCAAAGGAGAGCATCGGAGCATGAACTGCTCCGATGCTCAAGTCAGGGGGGCTGCCGGGGTGAAAATGGAGGGATGTCCGGGTTCAGCTGTGAACCCGGACAACCCCTTTAAATATGTTTCATAAACTTTGGGTGATTTTCTTTATTTTTTTTATTTAACTATACAGTATGACTATTTTTTTCTGTAGCTCACTTGGCAGCTTTGCTATGTATACTGCAAAGTCAGCAAAGGGAAGACATGAATTGACAAAAGACAGTTATCGTATTGCTGGATGTCTAGATAAGGCAGAGTAGCAACACTACACTGCATACACAGACTGATCGGGCATTACAGGTGCATCTCAATAAATTACAATATCAATGAAAAGTTAATTTATTTCAGTAATACAATTCAAAAAGTGAAACTCATATATTTTATAGATGACCACAGACAACCGAACGACAAGATCACTTAACGGAAGCCACAGCTTGCTGTCTTGTAGTTCCCCCTCCGCGGAACCCCAGGGACCCCCTTCCGGAGGTACAACAAACAGGACATGTCTAGCAACCATGCAGGATCAACCACACCATAGACAAACCACACATGGAACAAACAACTAGACAAACATCAACCCATAAGTGCAGCACCACACATAACAACAATGGGGAAGGGTAGACATAGGCAAGGACCTTGATGTCCAACAAGGTGGCCCTCAAAGACTGGGCAGATGGAATAGCCACAGAATGGAGCATAGCTTCCAGCCCACAGCAAGGCTAGAGCACAACTAAACTCCAAGCTACAAGCAAAGGATAAATAGCTAGAAGAGACCACACCCTGATCTAACCAAGTCAGGATATTAACCCCACACACACCACACAGCAGGGAGACACAACTTAAAGGGAAAGTGCACGTGCAAATCACAAACTACACGTTGCCACAAGCAACGAGTCTGCACGGCAACCGCGTCACAGTCAAACACCAATATGACCATGACAATGGCTCCCCAAACCATCACTGACTATGGGAACTTCACACTAGACCTCAAGCAACTTGGATTGTGTGCCTCTTGACTCTTCCTCCAGAGTCTGGGACCTTGATTTCCAAATGAAATACAAAATTTAGTTTAATCTGAAAATAGGACTTTGAACCACTGACCAACAGTCCAATACTATTTCACCTTAGCCAAGGGAGGACGTTTCAGTCATTGTCTCTGGGTGATGAATGGCTTGACACAAGGAATGTGACAGTTGTAACCCATGTCTTGGATATGTCTGTGTGTCGTGGCTCTTGAAGCACTGACTCCAGCTGTGGTTCACTCCTTGTGAATCTCCCCCAAATTCTTGAACAATCCTTTCAAGGCTGCGATTATCCCTGTTGCTTATGCACCTTTTTCTACTACACTTTTTCCTTCCACTCAACTTTCCATTACCACCGTGAACAGACAGATTCTTTAACAATGACCTTTTGTGGCTTACCCTCCTTGTGGAGGGTGTCAATGACTGTCTTCTGGACAACTGTCTTACCCATGATTGTGTAGCTTTCTGAACCAGACTGAGGGACTATTTAAAGGCTTAGGAAACATTTGCAGGTCTACAATATTGAACTTTTTCACAATATTCTAATTTTCTGACATACTGACTTTTGGGATTTCATTAGCTATAAGCCATAATCATTAATATTAAAAGAAATAAATTCTTGGAATAGATCAATCTGTATGTAATGAATCTATATAATATGAATTTCACTTTTTGAATTGAATTACTGAAATAAATTAACTTTTCACTGATATTTCAAGGTCCGAGTTGCAATAATCTGCTTATCGCTGAAGGGCTCTACACCCGTGGTGCCTCAGTCATAACTGTTGCCATTAGTAGAAAATTGTAAGTGGTCATGTCTACTATTCATGGTTCTTTGGATCCAGTATCCAGAGGCTAGCAAACCACCAAAGGTTATGTAGATACAGTGGACACACTGAGTCACCTTCCACTATAAACATATACTGTAGTATGCATGCGTCTCTTGTCAATCACCCTTCCATCATAGACACATGTACATTATATGCTTCTAATTCCAGTCATTTCTCACTATACACACATGTACAGTATAATACATTGGTGAGGTCTGAATTCACGTTTTTGCTTTGTTTTTGTTTGGTTTAAATTAATTTTGGAGCCTGATTTGGGGTTTGAACATACCCTAATTTCTTGTGGAAGGGGACATTTCAATTTTCGTTTCAGGCAACAGGAAAGCTATAATTGGCCCTATGTCAGATCATGATGTCATGAGGCCAACCACCAGCAGAAGCAATGGAGGAGCTGCCAGTCGGTCACAGGATTCTTGATCTATGTCTTAGAAGAGATGGCAGTCTTTTCCATGTGCTATTACTATGGACAGTCACAGCTTGATGGTCTCAGAGCTTTTGCTTGGAATCTGCTCAAAAATATTGCAAACTGGATCTGGGATTACTGGATCTGGGATGTGACAGGAACAGCCAGGGATATTTGATTAAGGGTTTTTTACTGCAATGTCAATAAGGGACACTGGTAATGAATACACACTACTTGTACTTCATAATTATATTCAACAACACAAAATTCTGTGTTTAGACTATTACATGTCTGATATTTAGATCAGGGGTTCATATTTTATTTCTGATTTATTTTTCTTAAACAGTATATCAAGATCAGAGGGTACTATTGCCCTGGAGACCATGTGACATAGCACTGTCTGTTGATTAGCAAGATTGTCACATAGCCATTTCCAGTGGAGTAATCCCCAAGACAGAAGTTGTCAACGCAGAATTCTGCAAAGCTGGCTCTCCCAAAGTCTTGTACCCAACAAAACAAATGCTCTTTAAGGTCTGCATTAAAGGTAATCTGTCAGCTCCAAAACAGCCTCCAAACTAGAATTACGGATACTTTCGGCAGAGTGATCCGGCAAGCAGTTCCATCGCCGGAACTGCCTGCCGGATCCGGCAAAACGTATGCCAACTGATAGCATTAGTAAGACTGATTGGGATCCTGATCAGTCTTAAAAATGGCTGATCAGTTAAAAAATAATGCATTGAAATGCCGGATCCGTCTTTCCGGTGTCATTCGGCAAAACGGATCCGGCATTTATTTTTTTCACCTTTTTTTTGGTCTGCACAGGCGCAGACCGGAAGGACGGATCCGGCATTCCGGCATTTTGAATTCCAGATCCGGCACTAATACATTCCTATGGGAAAAAATGCCGGATCCGGCATTCAGGCAAGTCTTCAGTTTTTTTCGCCAGAGATAAAACCGTAGCATGCTGCGATTTTATCTTTTGCCTGATCAGTCAAAATGACTGAACTGAAGACATCCTGAACGGATTACTCTCCATTCAGAATGCATGGGGATATGACGGATCAGTTCTTTTCCGGTATAGAGCCCCTGTGACGGAACTCTATGCCGGAAAAGAAAAACGCAAGTGTGAAAGTACCCTAAGCGGTGTATAGTGTAGGTGGTGTTGAGTCCGGTTATGTAATTTTTTTTCTTCATACTCACTTGCGTTCTGATGCTGTGCTGTAATAAACCAGCAGTAAAGTATATTGACAGAACTCTTCTATGTGTCCTCTCCATTATGTGTGTGATCACTGGAGACCTCTCAATACATTTTATTGCTGGTTTGTTTGAGTACAGCATCAGAATGCAAGTGAGTATGGAGATAAAAATTACACAGCCGAACTCGCTTACACTAGCGTCACTTACAGAGCTGACAGATTGCCTTTAAATAAGGAAAATACAGGTTCTTTATAGAATATGCTCTATTGCTGCCTGGCTTACAACCCAATGGGTCTTTACTAAACATGTATACAGTAAAGTAGAAACTTCTTGTGAACAATTTCAAAATGTAACATGCATTCCAGAGAAATAGAGGAATGTGTTCCTCTTTGAAGACAGCCTGGAAATACTTCAAAAGATATATCCTGCACAATGTAGGTCACTTTCAAACCTATGACCACAATGAGAGCAGTTGTAAGAAGCCTGTCTCGTGCTGGGCGTTTGGTATGCCTCCAGTTATTACATCTAGTACATTGTTGACGTGATCACTATTCCATTATCCATTTGCAAACAAGCTGTGGAAACACAAGTATCTAGATATATGTATTTGGCAGCCTATGGCAGTAATGATCAGAAATAATGATGAATGTATTCAGCTGCGTACAACATACAGTTTAATTGTCCCTGATATTTCCACAGGCTTCCGACAAGGCTACATGTGCTTTCATTGAGCTCCTCCATGGAGGTCACATGGGTTCTCTGTATACAAATGATGACCATGACCACTGAACAGATTTTTTAGAATAACAATTTTAACTAGAAATAACTAAGCAAATCTTACATCTTTATGCATTATCATTTGGAGGAAATACTATAAAACATTGATAATTGTAACAAATTTCTACTGCCTCTAATACTCCATAATCTATATCCAGAAAACTCAAAAGAGATAATCAATTAGTAATAGAAAGTATGCCCAGGTTCATACAAAGATTTGCAAATCACATCTAATCTTTAGATATTGTAAACTTAGACAACGTAAAGATGTACCAGACACTTCAGAATGGCTCACGTTGTATGATAAATTTGGTGCATCTTGCTAGACATGTTAACTACTATTGTCTAACTTTACCTCCCCAATTGGTTGGTTTACTTTGCGCCAAATTTTCAAGCCACGCCCCTTTTCCTCTATGCCATGCTCCTTTGTTTAGTGAGATACAAAATGTGTCTAAAACACATAAATATAGTGCAAGGTATGTACACCAGGTTTTGGCACAAATTGAGCCAGAAGTTTAGCCCATTTAAAGTAGAAATACTAAAAGCAGAAAAAAAGGACATAAAATGTTTCAAATTGCAGGCAGTCTTTTAATGTATTGTAAATGTAGGATGAAAACCGGCGATACAGATGACTATGGAGATGAGCGCTTCCACAATGGAAGCGTTCATCTCCCTGTGCCCTGCCGCCACCCCCCACGTCACCAGTGGCTAGCGGGGCTCAAGAGGCAGCTGCCTTGGGCCCCCAGGAGCAACTGGGCCCAGGGCAGCTGCCCCTTTTGCCCTGCGTTAAAGTCAGCCCTGGCTGTACTAGCGGCGGCAGCCAGCATTTTAAAGGGGAATCAGCGGAGGGGGGGGGGGCAATTGCTCAAACATCTCATATTCAAAATAAATCTCCTTCAATACTGTGCAGGGAAGGAAAATTACAACGCGTCCGGATGCCACAAAAGGAATCAGAGTGAGTTGTCATGCTTTTATACACCTGATATGTTACCTGTCATTTTATCCATTTGCAGACCACACTTAACTCTGCAAAGACATTCCTGAAATTTATAGCAGAGCTGGCAGCCACCAAGGATGGACTGGCAGCTTAAAATGGCCCTGGGAAAAAACATGGCCCAACCAAATTGACAGAAGGTGGGGCAACACAAGTTGGCGGGAACAACACAAGTAGGCTGGGTTAGCCATACCATATGCAGTGCAGGCCGCAAGCCTCCTACAGCCTGAACCTTTAGATGCCTCGGTCTCTGTGTCATCTGTACATTACCTCATAGGCTTCAAGTCCTAGTGGCCTGTTTCCTATGAGGGTGATTGGCTGGGCTGGATGCCATGGGCTCCTGCACCCACCACAGTATTCAACTGTATCACTGCCCTGATAATGGCAATACAGTTGAATTGAGGAGGGCACCTATGGTACGCGGCTGGTTACATAAGAGCCACCTGCTCTTTGTTTGTTTTCTTATTTTTATGTCCTGCTCAGTTTCATCTTTCAACTGCCTCCTGAGCTGAGATAGGGAGATCTGCAGCATAAAGAGCACACCCACTGAGCTGCAGCAGAAAAGACACTCCCCTTGAGCTGTCAGCTTGATATAAAACTAGCAGAGCAGTGAATGTGGAGATCTCTGGATCCATGTGAGGTACAGGGCTGGTTCTAGCTTTGTCACGTACTATATGATGTCTGATTTTTATTTTTTATTTCCTTTAGGGTCTATGGCCAGTCCACCCCTGACAGCCACACAGAGATTGCGTGTGAGCTGTAGGAGTAGGGAGCCTTCTGTCACTGACAGCTAGGCTCCTGGTAGAGAATTCAGTGATGTTACTGAAAGGTCTTATGACACTATAGGGGGACAAAGTATAACAAAAAAATAACTACATTTTTTAAATAAAAACAGTCATCACATGCCACATTGCAGCCTTTAGCCCAGCCCGGCAACCATTAACTATATATATCACCATACATCAAGTTGCTCTTTTGAATATTAAAATAAAAACATGAAAGAAACAGACTATTTTCCCATTTTTTATTTATATATATTTTTTTTTACATTTTCCTGATTATAAAAAATAAAAACAGAAAAATGCTGCTTTATAGGAAAAAATTAAAATCCATAGTGCAAACATCCAAGAAACTAGCTTAAGCGTTTTGAACACATAGGGCCAGATTTATCATTAACTCAAGTCAAAATAATGGAGTGAAAAAATGCAAATTTTTGGGCAATCTCTAAAACTGCGCAAAAATTTGCTACTTTTATTGGCTCTGCGCTATGCTCGCCAGTTTTTTGAAAGTGGGCGTGTTTTCTTATGTAAATAAATCTCTAGACAGATTACTATTGCGATAATTTAAAAAAGTTGCAAAAAATTGCGCACTCCAGTGAGGACCATGCTTATCCTGTGACTTTTTAATAGAACATGCAACTTTTTCGTAAAGACGTGCGACTTTTGTAAAGCCGCTTACTGAAGGATAAATTAATAAATCTGACTTAGCCAAAAGTGACTTTGGACATAAGTAAAAGTGGAGTAAGATGTAAGTGTAATGATAAATCTAGCCCATAATGTTCTTAATTATAATTATGCTGCTATGATTAAGAACATTATATGTTTGAAGCACATAAGCTGGTCTCTTGAGTGAGTGCATTATGGAATTTAATATTTTCCAATAATAAAGCTTTAAAGTTTTTTTTTTAATCATGGAACCTTCTTTTGCACTTCATGTGTTACCTTCTCCAGTAAAGATGCACTGAGGTTTCTAGCTCAGAAATATATAAGCTGACGCCTGTCTCTTCTGAATATGGTGTTAGTTACAGAAAAGGTTCAAAACTTGCACCCAATTTATCATCCAGCAGGAACCACTGTGATACATTTGCCACATCTTTAGACTGTCTAGTTTACAGGGGTTAATATATTAAATCCAATATTTTTGAAGTCACTTTTTTTAGAGGAAATGTTGATGTAACTATTATTTGTGACTTGTGAGCATATTTAAAGGGGTTATCTGGCAATTACTATTGATGACTTCTGATGACTTATCAATATCAGATTGGCAGGAGCCCAACTCCTGGGACCTCCACTGTTTTGCTGTTAGAAGAGACTGGGCACTATGTGAGCGTCGCGGCCTCTTCTTAGGCCATGTGATGTCACAATACATCTGTCACATGGCCTAGTTATCACCACCCTACTGCTACTGTATTTTACCTCATTGATCAGTACTTTCTGTGTTGGATTAACTGGTGATATAATATGCCTCAAGTTATGGTTATATACCTATGAAATATTTATTACCACATATTACCTCTGTTTTGGGTTTGCCTGTTTTTTCCACTTTTCAACAATCCCTGCATTTTTTACTCATTGTTATATTGATTAAGGGCTCATTCAGACAGCCGTATGCTGTCCGCAAAATGTGGATCCGTTTTTTTGCGGCCAGCTCTACATGTCTGCAAAAAAACTGATTGCATTCCGTTTTTTGCTGATCCATAGACTTCAATAGGGCCATGTCCTGATTTTCACGGACAAGTATAGGACATGTTTCATTTTTTTGCTGAGCCGTGAAAAGGAAGAAAATGGCCCCCTAGAAGTGAATGGGAAACCATCTAATCCTCAATTTTTGCGGACAGCATACGGCCGTCTGAATGAACCCTAATAAAGATGTTATTTTTGTATTTATCTATTTGTGGCTTTGATTACTTTTAGGCCTCTTTCACACAGGCGTCATGTTTTTTGGGCCGGATAAGATGCGGGTGCGTCGTGGGAAAATGCGTGATTTTTCAGTGCGAGTGCAAAGCATTGTAATGTGTTTTGCACGCGCGTGAGAAAAATCGGCATGTTTGGTACCCAGACCCGAACTTCTTCACAGAGGTTCAGGTTTGGGTTAGGTGTTGTGTAGATTGTATTATTTTCCCTTATAACATGGTTTTAAGGGAGAATAATACCATTCTTAATACAAAATGCATAGTACAATAGGGCTGGAGGGGTTAAAAAAATAATAATAATAATTTAACTCACCTTAATCCACTTGTTCGCGCATCCCAACTTCTCTTCTGTCTTCTTCTTTGAGGAATAGGACCTTTGATGACGTCACTGCGCTCATCACATGATCTTTTTACCATGGTGATGGATCATGTGACGGACCATGTGATGAGTGCAGGGACGTCTTCACAGGTCCTTTTCCTGTGCACAGCAAAGAAGAAGAAAGAAGAGAAGCCGGGCTGCGCGAACAAGTGGATTAAGGTGAGTTAAATTATTTTTTATTTTTTTTAACCCCTCCAGCCATATTTTACTAAGCATTCTGTATTAAGAATGCTATTATTTTCCCTTATAACCATGTTATAAGGGAAAATAATAATGATAGGGGTCCCCATCCCGATCGTCTCCTAGCAACCGTGCATGAAAATCGCACCGCATCCGCACTTGCTTGCGGATGCTTGCGATTTTCACGCAGCCCCATTCACTTCTATGGGGCCTGCGTTGCGTGGAAAACGCACAAAGAGGAGTATGCTGCGATTTTCACGCAACGCACAAGTGATGCGTGAAAATCACTGCTCATGTGCACAGCCCCATAGAAATGAATGGGTTCGGATTCAGTGCGGGTGCAATGCGTTCACCTCACGCATCGCACCCGCGTGGAAATCTCGCCCGTCTGAAAGAGGCCTTAGGTTTTCTTAGTAAGGGTCCATTCACACGTCAGCAATTCTGTTTCGCATTGTGCGGAACGGAATTGTGGACCCATTCATTTCTATGGGGCCGCACAATGTGCTACCCGGATCCGGAATTGCGGATCCGCACCTCCGGGTCCGCAATTCCGTTCCCGAAAAAAATAGAACATGTCCTATTCTTGTCCGCGGACAAGAATAGGCATTTTTTATTAAGTGTTAAAATGCGGAACGCACATTGCCGATGTCCGTGTTTTGCGGATCCGCAAAACACTTACGGACGTGTGAATGTACCCATAATCATATCCCAAAGCAGATGTGGCCCTGGCTGTTCTTTGGGAGGTACATGGCCTGTGCTTTTTATTGCTGCCGCCATCACCCTCCTCCTCTGATGTTTTCTCCTCCTCAGCACCCCAATCCGGCTCCCATGTCCTGTCCAGCACACAATTGTCATCTCACAGTCCTCACCCTCCCTGCTGCTTTTATCAGACTGTGAAATATCATGGTGGGTTCCTTGGCCCCCCTCCCCTGATCTGCATTTGCCCCGACTGCCACTGTCGCTTCTCCCCAAGTCCAATACCATGGCTACTAGTGCCATTAATACTACCAGCACTGACACAGCTATGCATGTGGTCTGCAGCCTCCGTATCAACCTCCTCCTCCTCAGGTAGTACAAACGCTGACTGCTCTCCTACAAGTCATCAACACAGAGACTTTCTTGACTATCTGCCGTAGGGCATGGGTGATTTTTCTTGCCATTTCTTAGGAAGGCATTCCACTAGGAAGGGGCAGTGAAAACTGAAAGGACCACTGAAAGCCTTCTCTGGGCCTGCAAGGAGGAGGAGCAGGAGGAATAATGTGATCCCTGTCTCCACGGCATCCACAGTCCGAAGACACCTCCACGTCTTCCTGCTGCAACTGAGAGGAGGACTAAGACATCCAATCCCAAATCTCATCCTCTTTTTCCTCAATGATAATATTGTGCCTTTCCAAAGCCAGGGATAATTGTGGCCTACCACTACTACTACTACTACTACTACTATCCGTATAGCTGTTGCTGCTACTACCCACATTCTGGCTCTGGGTCTTTCGTTTGGAACCCTTCTGTAGCTCTGACATTTTTGGGCTTAAATGTACACAGTCACACAAAGTATGGAGCGGTTTGCAAATCTGCATTCTGGAAATTAAAGACAGGGAGGTGCAATATAATGTCCTTCCCTTTCCACAACCACACTAAAGACACTAATACCAACAATTGACTTTGGAAATACTGCAGTATCGGTGCCACTAACGGATTTGTGCCCAATGTCTTTTGCTTATTAAAATATTCTGATTAAAATAAAAATTATCCAGTGTAAAACACAAGTTGACAAACTGCAATTTTTTTTACCTCCCCTATCACACCAACACTCAAAGTGCCTGGAGACAGCAATACACGAATTTTGGCCTAATTTGACATTATCACTCACACATATTGTTGTGCGCTACCCAGCGTATTGTAAGACACTTTATCACATATTTGCGGGTTTTAATAAATTCAGCAACCCCAAAATACAAAAATGTTTAACTGTGTGTAGATAGAAATAAATGGAAATGGATTGAGGCCTAATATCACATTATCACTCACAAATAATTTTGTGCGGGACCCTGTGTATTGGTGTAGTAATCATGTATATGCTGATTTTAATAAATTCAAGAAAGCCTCCCCCCAAAAAAATAAAAATAAAAAATAAATTGGAACTGTGTGGAGATCTGCAAATTTATGAAAAGCTGATACCGGCCATGTCCATTCCACATTTTGTTGCTTGGTATGTCCTGCTCTCTGTCTGCAAAACGGACAAGAATAGGACATATTCTATTATTTCTATGTGCTGTCGGATGCGGCTTGGATGCAGAAAAAATACGTTTGTGTGCATGAGCCCAGACACTGTAAAACCAATCAACCCTCATTTGCAGGCCAACACAGAATAATGTTCTGCTCATTCTGCTTGGGCACTTCTGTCTGCTGCTGCACTGATTGGCTCGCAGGCCGACAGACGGCCTGGATCAGGCCAAGCCCTCCCCCCACTTCCTCTTAGGGCCACGTGAGCTCCCTTCTTCTTCCTCCCTAGTGCTTTTTCCTGTTGACATGTACTGTAAAATAGGGCTACGTGCTGTTTTACTGGATTTGTCCAAACCTGAAAACATTCAGGTTCGTATGCCAGCCGAAAATGTGCAAATTTCGTAACGAATCTGGTTCATCGTGAACTGGTTCACTCATTCTTAGCTTAAAGAGGACATTTCACTAGAATAAAACATCTAAATTAACTATACAGACATGTAGAGCGGCGCCCAGGGATCCCCCTGCACTTGCTGTTATACCTGGGCGCCGCTCCGTTCTCCCAGTATAGCCTCCGGTATCTTCATAGTTAGGCTCCACCCAGTTGAGCCTGCCGGCGTCTCATTCTCCCAGGCTGTAGCGCTGGCCAATCGCAGCGCTCAGCTCATAGCCTGAGAGGCTTTTTTTTCTCTCAGGCTATGAGCTGAGCGCTGCGATTGGCCAGCGCTACAGCATGGGAGAAGGAGACCGCGGCAGGTTCCCCTGGGTGGAGCCTAACTATGAAGATACCGGAGGCTATACCGGGTGAACGGAGCGGCGCCCAGGTATAACAGTAAGTGCAGGGGGATCCCTGGGCGCCGCTCTACATGTCTGTATAGTTAGTTTAGATGTTTTATTCTAGTGAAAGGTCCTCTTTAAATGGTTAATAAATGTGATCCACAGCAGAAAAGACACAATTTTGGAGTAAAATGCATCAGAAAAGGTGTAAATACTTTGATAAATATGGACACTTTCTAAGGGGAGTTATACATGTGCCCCTTAGTTTCTGGTATAATTGTCTCAGAAATCTTGTGAAACCTGTTATTATACATTATTGCAAATGGGATTACTAAAAATGTATTGTTCAGGTTCACAAAGAAACATGAAGATTAAAAGAAGCAAACAGACGTCAGAGATTTGTTTGATTATGTAATGGGAAGGGACCCATAAGAAAGCATAATAAGAAAAGGAGAATTCTGTCATTAAGTCTGAACATCCACGCCTTTACCTGTGGTTAACCTTGTACCCAAGGCTGATAGGCTTTACTTTACTTGTAGTAGGGACTACATGTTCTTGGCATCTTCACAGATGAATAAATGTCTTACTAAAGGGTGTAGCAGAAGTCATAAAAATCTGGAGTTATCTGAATTAAGCTTTTATTAGTTGGTAGTAGTAAACTAGATAAACAAGTTCAACACATCATGGTGCAGCTTAGAACAACTGTATATGTGGGAGGACCATTTAAACACTTGTACAACATAGAACATATGATATAATCCTACTCTGTTTTCATGGATGAGAATTGTGGCATTAAGCCACAATTCCTACATCTCAAACCTCATATAGGGGCTGCATTTTAGCTTCCATATTTTATCAGTTCAAGTGAACTGAATTTTGAATCACCATAAAACCCAATGGTGATCTCAGTTGGTTCACCTGAACATGAATATGAATTAACCACAGTACGTACTTTTCCTTGTGAATATTTAAAGTGTACCTAAACTTCCAAGTACATTTTTTTTAAGGCGTTAGAAATACCCTTAAATTTATTTTCATATTATAATATATTTATTTTCTCATTTTAACACCAAAAGAGGCCCCTGAAGTTCAGGCCTTCTAAAACGCTATTAACTACAGTACATATAGAATCTTTACACTGCAGCCATGTATGAATTGTACAATATGCACTGCAATAAGCACTGTCTTGGAAGGAGCACACCTTGCTGCTCCTACCTGTACCTTCTGCTGAAAGCTCTGCCATAAAACATCAGTTCCGATGTTCTATGTAGAACATTTCACATTACACTAAGTGCAATGACGTTCTGTGGGAAACTTTGTCTGGGCCTATCAAGAGAACAATTGAGCTGTCATACTCTCATCCTAATTCCACCCATACTATTATCATGATGATTATCTTGCAGTTAACATCTTCCCCTCACAGCAACGGTAGGATGACAGTGAATTACCTATCTATATAGTGCTGACAAAATGAAAAAGAAAAACAGCCAAAAACAAAAACAAAAAACGTTTTCTATGCATATTGAGTAGAGTTGAGCGGACACCTGGCTGTTCGGGTTTGTGGGGTTTGGCCGAACTTCACAAAAAAGTTCGAGTTCGGGACCCGAACTTGATCCCGAACCCCATTGAAGTAAATGGGAACCCGAACTTTTGAGCACTAAAATGTCTGTAAAAAAGTCATGGAAAGGGCTAGAGGGCTGCAAATGGCAGCAAAATGTGGTTTATTTTTAATTAGGGTACACCCCCAAAACATTGGAATATATAACCTGTTATAACCCCCTCCGGTCATGCTAAACAAACATTCAGACAATACACTGGCTGCAGGGCAGGCCAGCACCTCTAAGGCGTAAAGGGCAAGCTCAGGCCATATGCCTAATTTGGAGATCCAAAAGTTTAAGGGGGCAGACCCATAAGTCAGTACGTGTAGGCGTATGCACACTTACTGCTCCACCATGTCCCACATCCCCGTGATGTCCACGATCCAGTTGGATATCTGCTCTATCAACTTTCGATGTTCTTTTCTGCGCCTACCATGTTGATCACAGTTAGCGGTGAATCAGGGTTCCACGCCGGAGAGGGAGCGTGAGAAAGGGAGACCACATCCAAGGGAGGTCGAAGGCTGTAATTTTATCAAGCTGAAATGTGGGACAAATTATTGAAGACGAAGCTTCCAAGTAAAGGAGGGGGCACGCAGCAATTACCCATTCTCGGGGAGGTAGTGACGATAAATAACAATACAGGACTCTTAAGATGCCCTGTTATTGGAATGATTATAAAAAAATTATAGGGAATGTCACTGGGGAATTTTGGATTTGGAAACGGTAGACAGGAGAGGCCCTGCTACCGCTTTGTTAACTCTAGATAACTTCTGCCTGATCGCACGTCCCCGTGACGTCCACGATCCAATTGGATATATTTTCTATCAACTTTCGATGTTTTTTTCTGCGCCTACCATGTTGATCACGGTTAGCGGCGAATCAGGGTTCAATGCCGGAGAGTGAGCATGAGAAAGGGATACCACATCCAAGGGAGGTCAATGGCTGCAATGTGATCGAGCTGAAATATATGAAGTTATTAAAGCAAAAGGATCGAATGAAAGGGACAATTAAAGAGGAATTTTACAAATTTAAGTCCTTGTCACCTATGCAGAGCAGGGTTTTTTCATCGCCAAAAATGGGTTAATGTTACCCACCAATGGAACAGACGATTTTTAAAAATTTCGGGCCCTGTCACCTATGCAGAGCAGGGGGTTTTCATCGCCAAAAATGGGTTAATGTCACCCACCAATGGAACAGACGATTTAAAAAAAAATTGGGCCCTGTTATCTATGCAGAGCAGGGGTTTATTCACACCAAAAATGGTAAAATGTCACCCAAGAATGTAACAGATGAATTAGTGAAATGTATTTCCTTGTCCACTAGGTAGAGCAGGGGTATAGCACAGCCAAAAATTAGCGAATGTCAGCCAACTGTGTAGCAGAAAAATTAGTAAAATTTGTTTACCTGTCTACTAGGTAGAGCAGGGGTATATCACAGCTAAAAATTGGTGAATTTCACCCAACAATGTAACAGAAAAATTTGTGAAATTTATTAACCTATCCACTAGGTAGAGCAGGGGTATATCACAGACAAAAATTGGTGAAGGTCACCCAACTATGTAACATAAAAATTCATGAAATTTATTAACCTGTCCACTAGGTAGACCAGGGGTATATCACAGCCAAACATTGGTGAATGTCACCCGACAATGTAACAGAAAAATTTGTGAAATTTATTAACCTGTACACTAGGTAGAGCAGGGGTATATCACAGCCAAAAATTGGTGAATTTCACCTGAAAATGTAAATTAGTGAAATTTGTTTACCTGTTGTGGGGATCAGCTCAAACAGTGACTTCAGGTGTCATTTAAACAATAGTCTTTTATTTTGTTCAACACAAATGCTCGCTTATTTCAGTGGGTAAACACAAAGAAACACAGTTCATATCAAATGGTACATCTCACAGTCCTCTGTAGTTCCAGAGTTCCACCACCTGCAGGAGAGGGGGGAAAAGAGTAGGCAACGGCAGGCTTATCCACAGCAACACACCACACAGCTTTACTCCCAGTCTGTTACACTTCCAGACTAGGAACCACACACCCCCAACTCTCCTGGGATTCCTGGCTTAAATAGGCCAGCCAACACCTGGCCTGGATACGTGGGAGTAGTCATCCCACCCTGCTCTTTGACTACTCCAATGAAACCCGGCCCGAATCAGCTGCAGCTAGCAGCTAAACTAACTCTAGCAACTGTCAGTAACCTAGGGTTACTGACAAAACATTACCGGTTCATTTTACTGAGGCCAGGCACCTCGGTGACACGTATCTATCATCTATTATGGCACCTTGTGCCTTCTCACACTGTCTACTAGGTAGAGCAGGGGTATATCACAGCCAAAAATTGGTGTATTTCACCCGGAAATGTAAGAGACAAATTATTGAAATGACATAAAATAAAATACGTACAAATTTTAAAAAATAATCTTGATGTAGGAGGTGGAGGTCCATATGGAGTAGGAGGTTGGGGAGGCGGTGGACGTAGCGGTGTAGGTGGAAGCGGCGGTGGAGGAGGACGAGGTAGCCAACACTGGTTTTTGGTTTACATATTATTTTTTTTGTTTAAATTAGGGTACACCCCAAAAGAGTGGGAAATATCAAAAATACAACAATGAGCAATTGCTCTGTAGAATAACAATGACTGGGTAAGGCCAGTATACATATCTATTCTGCACAAGGTACGGACAAGTCCTGTGGGATCCATGCCTGGTTCATTTTAATGACCGTGAGCTTGTCCACATTGGCTGTGGACAGGCGGCTGCGCTTATCTGTGATAAGGCCCCCTGCTGTGCTAAAAAAACGTTCAGACAATACACTGGCTGCAGGGCAGGCCAGCACCTCCAAGGCGTAAAGGGCAAGCTCAGGCCATGTGCCCAATTTGGAGACCCAGAAGTTGAAGGGGGCAGACCCATCATTCAGTACGTGTAGACGTGTGCACACATACTGCTCCACCATGTTGGTGAAATGCTGCCTCCTGCTAAGACGTTCCATATCAGCTAGTGGTGCTGGTTGTTGTGGCGTGCTGACAAAGCTTTTCCACATTTGGGCCATGCTAACCCTGCCTTCTGAGGTGCTGACGGTGCCCCAGCTGCGTTGGCGACCTCTTCCTCGTCCTCTGCCTTTGCCTTGTGCTTCCACTGTGCCCCCGCTGTCAGGTGGGAATGCCACCAGCAGCGCGTCTACCAGCGTGCGCTTGTACTCGCGCATCTTGCGATCACGATCCAGTGACGGAATTAAGGACGGTACGTTGTCCTTGAAATGATCCCTCTTTCTCCTCCTCCTCCTGTGCCACATCCTCTTCCATCATCACCAGCAGCGTTTTTTCAAGGAGGAAACAAAGTGGGATAGTAACGCTGAGAACGGCGTCATCGGCACTGGCCATGTTGGTGGAGTACTCGAAACAGCACAACAAGGCACACAGGTCTCGCATGAAGTGGTGATGTTCCGCAGAGCGACTCAACCGTGCGTGCTGCAGCTGAAACTCCACTATCGCCTGCTGCTGCTCGCACAGTCTGACCAGCATGTGCAAGGTGGAGTTCCACCTTGTGGGCACTTCGCATATGAGGCAGTGAGCGGGAAGGCTGAAGTTACACTGCAGCGCTGACAGGCGAGCAGCAGCAGGGTGAGAACACAGAAAGCGCGCACTTTCTGCCACAACTCTGACATATCGGGGTAATTTTTAAGGAACCTCTTCACCACCAAATTCAGCACATGCGCCGGGCAAGGGATGTGCGTCAAAGCGGCTAGTTCCAGAGCTGCTATGAGATTTCACCCATTATCGCACACCACCAGGCCGGGCTTGAGGCTCACTGGCACCAACCACTCATTGGTCTGTTGTTCCATGCCCGTCCACAGCTCCTGCGTGGTGTGGGGTTTGTCCCTCAAACAGATACGTTTTAAAACTGTGTGCTGTCGTTTACCCCTGGCTGTGCTAAAGTTGGTGGTGAAGGTGTTATGCTGATCGGATGAGGAGGCGGTAGAGGATGAGGAAAAGGAGTAGGAGGCCATAAGGCTTTTAAAACTCTCCGTCTCCATCAGACAGAATGACAGCATTTCAAAGACCAGTAATTTTAAAATTCTGGCATTCAGGGCCAGGGATTGCGGGTGGGTAGCGTACTGTCTAGGGGATGGCCGCTCCGCTTTTGCACCCGGCTCCCTCTTCTGCTGTGCTGGTGGCTCTGTGCGACCACCGCCTCTTCCTCCGAACTAGACAGGTCACTCGCATGACCTTGATTCCATGTGGGGTCGAGGACCTCATCGTCCTCCACATCATCTTCCACCCAGTCTTTACCCCTGCCCTCCTTGTTGGTCTGCACACTGCAGAAAGCCACAGCAGTTTGCACCTGTGTTGCGTCATCATCCGAGACGTGCTGCAGTGATCCTACCATATTCTCATCTTGAAACATAAGTGGTTGGGCATCGGTGCACTCAATCTCTTCCACTTCTGGGGCAGGGCTAACTCGGCTAGCAGAGTCATCAAAAAGCAGAAGAGACTACTGCATGACTTGGGGCTCAGACTGCTTGGCTGATTTGCAAGGGGGTGAGGTGAAAGACTGATGGACATCGGCTGCAGGTGCTAACTCTGATCTTTCAGCAGGAGACTGGGTGGGATACAATGTGAAGGAACTGGAGGCACTGTCAGCAACCCAATCTACTATCGCCTGTATTTGTTCTAGCCTTACCATTCGCAGAGCCGCATTAGGCCCGACCAAATAACGCTGAAGGTTCTGTCGCCTACTCGCACCTGAGGAAGGTGTTTTACTTGTGCGTGTAGCTGGCACAGATCGATCACGTCCTCTTCCTGCAACAGGAGCTCCACCAGCAGCACCACGACTGGGGCCATGTCCCTTATTCGACGCTCTCCTCATTCTCCGCAAATTTAGTATTTGGCCCAAAATGGGTGTTTTTTCAATAATAGAATATAACATCAGTATCTAACGCATGTATTTCACACTGAGAGATGCAGCAAAGGCTGCAAATTTAGTATTTTGCCCAAAATGGGTGTTTTTTTTAATAACAGAAGATAACAGCAGTATCTTACGGGTGTATTTCACACTTTTATTTTGCACAAAAAGGGTGTTTTTTAAAACCCAGAAAATGATTGCAGTATTTCAAGCTTGTATTTAACAATGACAAATGCTGCAAAGGCCACAGATGTAGGGTCTTGCCAAAAAAGGGTGATTTTTTTAAACCCAGAAAATAATTGCAGTATTTCAAGCTTCTATTTGACTGTCACAAATGCACATATGCTGTGCTGGTGCACAGAACTTGCATAAAATGGCCGCCGCCGCCCACCTAACTAACAGACGGATAAAAGTTATTTTTCTGTGTCACTGGGCTCAGGGCAGGGTAAAAAGATTGTGCACTGCACTCACAAAATAAAATCTAGGTAGATCGCTGAGTTAACAAGCACTTCAGATTAAAGATTCTTTCCTATTCTCTCCCTCACAGTAGCAGCATCCTATCCCTACACTAATCAGAGCAGAGTGACGTGCAGCGCTACGTGACTTCAGCTTATATAGAGGCTGGGTCACATGCTGCACTAGCCAATTAGTAGGCATGGCTGTGATGGCTTCTAAGTGTACAGAAGTTAAATGCTTGTTGATTGACTGCTCTGCAGCCTTTCAAAAAGCGCCATTAAATTGACGAACACCGAACCCGAACGTTTACTGAAATGTTCGGATTCGGGTCCGGGGTCCAAAAATCCTAAAGTTTGGTACGAACCCGAACTTTACAGTTCGGGTTCGCTCAACCCTAATATTGAGTTAAAAACACATCTGTCTGATGGAAATGTCCCTTAAAGAGGACCTTTCAAAAAGCTCAACCCTATAAAATCAGGTATACTTCTTGGTAGGGATGATCTTGCTTTTTAAAACTGTAAGACAAAAAAACAATATAGTGTTTAAGAGATATCTTAGATTGAGCTATTGATTTTATAATCGATGCATGTGCAGTACATCTCATTCAGGTTTCCCTTCTGTCCAGATGTTTGCTGCACAAGCGCCAATTATAATTTGATGATACATACATGGGAATACAGGGCCAGGCAACAGCACATTGTATTGGGTTCCATAGCGATTTCTCTGCTGACAGATCCGCTTTAGCCATCTATAATGGCATCACTGTGACTAGAAGCAATATACACTATGGAAATAAAGTACTGTACTCATAAGTATAATTACATATCTGTCTTGCACTGTAATTAGGATGATATGTTACTTTTAGTGTTGATCGAGCACCAAAGTGGTCTGATGCTCGAGTAGAACACTTTGGGATGCTCGGGTGCTCTACAGAACCCGAGCATTAAACCAGGCACCCCCTGCTCTGAAGAGGGGAGGATGTCTGGTTCACAGGAAAAGGTCAGAAATTGATGGAAACATCACTGAAATGGTTCGGGAACAGCATGGGGAGGATGTCTGGATGCATCTTGGACTCCCAGGTCGCTGCTGGGAACGATGTTGTCCGAGTAGTACGGCACTTTTACAGACTGACAATAATAAGCACAAAACCGAAGATAAAATCGATTTTAGAGGACAAATTGTTAGGAAACATTCTTTCCTGTATATTTACTTGCATATAAAGTGCAAGTGCTGCCAAAAATTACAAGGAAGAGGCACTCCGATACAACCTGTATATCACATATAGGAGGGCCTCATTCACATTGTGGTACAATTGTTCAGGTAGTGGGACTCCTGCACTCATAAAACCTATACACTAAGTGAAAGGGCTGCCAAAAATTGCAAGGAACCGGTACTCCAATACACCCTTTATTACACATAAAAGAGGGCATCATACACACCCTTGAAAAATTATAATTGATGGGCTGCTGGTGACCCTCAAAAACATTAGGAGCAAGGGCCTGCTGGTGACCCTCTAAAACATTAGGGGCGAGGGCCTGCTGAGCTGACCCTCTAAAACATTAGCGGTGAGGGTCTGCTGCTAAGCTGACCCTCTAAAACATTAGGGGCGAGGGCCTGCTAGTCTGACCATCTAAAACATTATGGGAGAGGGCCTTCTGGTGACCCTCTAAATTATTAGAGGTGAGGGTCTGCTGCTGAACTGACCCTCTAAAACATTAGGAACGAGGGCAGCCTAATAAGCATGTTGATATGATAGAGGAGGAGGAGGACGAGAAAAGGGAGATTGGACCATATACCCTTTTTTGTGGTGGAAGGGGTGCATGGGAATACAGTGTATTCAATACATCATAGAAGCCACATTTAAAGTGCCTTTATGTTCAGCCGCTTTCCTCTGGTGGAGTACAGAAGTCAGGGTGAATCCAGGCCTTGTTCATTTTGATAAAAGTCAACCTGTCAGCATTTTCAGTTGACAGGCGGATGCGCTTATCAGTTATTATGCCCCCAGCAGCATTAAATACCTCCTCTGACAATACGCTGGCTGCAGTGCAGGCCAGCACCTCCAAGGCGTAGAGTGCCAGTTCGTGCCACGTGTCCAGCTTGAACACCCAATAGTTGTAAGGCACAGAGGGATCACTGAGGACGCTGACACGGTCTGCTACGTACTCCTTCACCATCTCCCAAAACTTTTCCCTCCTTGTGACACTAGGCCGCGCATCAGGGTGAGGGTGCTGGCGGGGTGTCATGAAACTGTCCCAGGCCTAGGAGATTGTTGCCCTGCCTCTGTTGGAACTGCTGTGTGTTCCCCTCGTCCTCTCCTCGGTTACCCAAGGAACTACGTACTCTGCCGCCAGCGTTGTCAGCTGGAAATTTTTGGAGCAATTTTTCCACAAGGACCTTCTGGTATTGCACCATTTTGCTAGTCCTCTCCACCACAGGAATGAGAGATGAGAAGTTCTCTTTGTAGCGGGGGTCGAGAAGGGTGAACAACCAGTAATCAGTGTTGGCCAAAATGCGCATAACGTGAAAGCCACGGGTAAGGCAGCATAACATAAAGGCAGCCATGTGTGCCCCAACAGACAAAACTTCGCTGTCCTCATCAGGAGGAAGACTCTCAATCTCCTCATCCTCTTCCTCCTCTTCTACCCATCCACGCTGAACAGATGGAATAAACCTACTATGGGTACTACCCTCTGTAGCGGAGGCAACAGTCTCCTGCTCCTCCTCATCATCATCCAATTCACGCTGAGAAGACGAATGGAGAGTGGTCTGGCTATCACCCTGTGTACTGTCTTCCCCATTTCCACCTCTTCCACATGCAAAGTGTCCGCCTTCATTGTGAGCAGCGAGCGCTTCAGTAGACACAGATGTGGGATGATGACGCTGACAATAGCGGCACCGCCGCTCACCATCTGTGTTGATTCCTCAAAGTTGCGCGAAACCTCACAGAGGTCAGACATCCATGCCCACTCGCTGCTTGTGAAGAGCGGAAGCTGTCTGGAAATGCGACGACCATGTTGCAGCTGGTATTCCACTATTGCCCTCTGCTGCTCACAAAGCCTGGTCAACATGTGGAATGTGGAGTTCCAGCGCGTGCTCACGTCAATTGCAAGCGCTGCTGCAGTGTTGCCAGACCGGCGACAGCTGTAGATGACTTTTGGAAATGGTCACAACCGCGGTGTACCTTCCCCAGTGGCTCAGGCAAATTGGGGTAGGTTTTGAGAAACCGCTGAACCACTAAGTTAAACACGTGGGCTAGGCATGGTATGCGTGTGAGCTTGCCGAGCCCTAAAGCCGCCACAAAGTTACGGCCATTATCAGACACAACCATGCCTGGTTGTAGGTTGAGCGGCTAGAGCCACAGCTCAGCGGCAGTGTGCTGTTTGTCACCTAAGCAAATTAGTTTCAGCACAGCCTGTTGCCGCTTCCCCACTGCAGTGCTACACTGCTTCCAGCTACTGACTAATGGCTGACTGGTGCTCCAAGATGAGAATTCAGAGGTGGAAGTGGAGGAGGAGAAGGGGGGGTTGCAGCCACTAATGTAGGCGGTGGCGGACATCCTGATGGAAGTAGGGCCCACAATCCTTGGCGTCGGTAGCACCTGTGCCATCCCATGGTTCGACTCGCTCCTGGCCTCCACAACGTTCACCCAGTGTGCCGTCAGGGAAATGTAGCATCCCTGGCCTCAAGCACTTGTCCATGTGTCAGTCGTTAAGTGGACATTCCCAATTACTGCGTTGGTCAGGGCATGGGTGATGTTACGGGACACATGCTGGTGCAAGGCGGGGATGGCACACCAGGAAAAATAGTGGCGGCTGGGGACTGAGCAACGAGGGACGACCGCCGCCCTCAGGCCGCGGAAAGCCTTAGTGTCCACAAGCCTAAATGGCAACATTTCCAGGGCTAGCAATTTGGAAAGGTGCGCATTTAGTGCTATGGCCTGTGGGTGGGTGGCTGGGTATTTGCGCTTTCGTTCAAAGGCCTGGGGTATGGACATCTGTACTCTGCGCTGGGACACAGAAGTGGATGTGCTAGCTGATGGTGCTTGCAAAGGTCCAGGTGCAGGGCAGGAGGCATCCGGGCCTGCGTATTGGACAGGGTATTGGCCAGCATTTAACAGAGGGGAAGGGGACTGATTGTGGACACAGGCATTCGGTCCACCTATTAGGGTGCTTTGATTCCATGTGGCGGATCATGCTGGTGGTGGTGAGGTTGCTAGTGTTCACTCCCCTGCTCATTTTGGTATGGCACAGGTTGCAAATGACAATTCTTTTATCATCCGCACTTTCCTCAAAAAAGTGCCAGACTGCGGAACACCTACCCCTTGGCAAGGGAGATTGCTGCAAGGGGGTGCTCCGGGGAACAGTTGCGGGCCTGTTTGGTGTGGCCCGCCTTTTCCCTTTTGTCACCCCACTGCCTCTTCCAGCCTGTTGCGGTGCTGCGGATCCCTCCCCCTCTGTACTGCTGCCCTCGCTCGGCTTGCCACCTTCCCAGGTTGGGTCAGTGATTTCATCGTCCACCACCTCCTTTTCCACTTCCTCACTCTGGTCATCCTCCTGACTTGTTGACCTAACAAGAACCTCACTTATTGACAACTGTGTCTCATCCTCATCATCAACCTCTTGAAACACTAATTGCCGTTGACTTATTGGCAACTGTGTCTCATCATCACCCACCTTATGAAACACTAATTTCCATTCCCCACCGTCATCTTCTTCTGACTGTGGATGCTCAAGAGTTTGGGAATCAGTGCACAAGATCTCCTCATGTCCCTCTTCAAGCGGGTTTAGCAAGAGGCACAAATCAATGAATAGGACTGAAAAGAGCTTTTCGGAATATGCGAGTGTGGGATCACTTGTTTGCCAAGACTCTCCATTGTGGGAGGAAGGAGGATCAGGGTGAGGATTCTGTTGACCAGACTCTTGGCTACTGAGACTGGACTTTGTGGAAGACAGGGTGGTGCTTAACCGACTGGAAGCATTATCTGCAGCAATCCAACCGACCACCTGGTCGCACTGGTGTGACTTCGAGAGTGTTGTCCTGCTCCGACCTGCAAACTGGGACATGAAACTAGATATCGTGGATGAGTGTGTTTCTTGTGCTCTGGCAGCAGGCACAGTTTCACCGCGCCCAGGGCCACGGCCTCTGCGCACACCATCATCAGCACGGCCACTTCCCTGTCCCTTACTGCTCGCCTTGAGCATATTAAATGGTATATATGCTTGCAAGTATGTCACACGTACAGCAGCGCAAGTTTTGTAAGTGTATGCGCAAATAAATTACACTGAATTTCACAGATATTTAGCATGCGCAAACATTATATAGGAGATGTAGCGCAGGTAATGTCACGGTCACCAGCGGCCAAGAAAAAATGACACTGAATGTCACTGATATTTAGGATGCACAAACGTTATACAGGCGATGTAGCACAGGTAATGTCGCTGTCACCAGCGGCCAAACAATTGCGCTGAATGTCACAGATATTTAGAATGCGCTAATGTAACACAACAGATGTAGCAGAGGTTGTGTGACTGTCAGCAGCGGCCAAACAATTGCACGCAATGTAGCGCAGGTTGCTCTAATAATATATATTGTAGCCAGATAAAACAATAGTCCTTAAAAGGAATTTAAGGTCTCTAACACCTTTCAACACTAAACAATTCCTGTCCCTACACTATCTGTCCCTTCTGCTGCAGCTCTCCCTGACTAAGACTGAGCTGATCCATGTGTCATCGGGTGCGTTCCGGCCAGCCAATCACTGTAATGCCAATATGGCTACAGCATTACAGTGAGGGCCAGTACTACCCCGCACGATTATTGACTGCGTAGCAGCCAACAAACGTGCGGGGAGGAGACTCGAGCATGTGCCGAGTATCGCGATGTTCGAGTGAAAATGGTGTTAGGCCGAGCATGCTCGCCCAACACTAGTTACTTTCTGTGACCACTTCTAACATTGCTGTTATGTAGGGGGAGTCAATAACCCCTCCATAAAGGGCCAGGCTATGCAAACTATACAGCCACTATTTGCTAAGGAGCGACATATAATACCTGGCATTGTCAGTCAAGGGAAACGGTGGTGCCATAGTCTGGAAAGGCCTGCCCCCTGGTGTACTGAAGCCCTAATTTACATATATAAACATATCTCATGAAAATTATATTGGATTTTCACCATATAGGTACTGATTTAATTAGTAGGATCAACTCTAGGTCCTCTTTAAACTAACATAAACAGTATATTCAAAAAGGCTTAACTATGTCAGGTCCTATGTCAGGTGCTATTGCCTTGGGCTTTTTCTTGCATTTATGTTTGGACTAAAATATTATCAGGGATGTCCATAAACTCCAATGTGTACTGTTAAACTTCGTTCTAATTAGGGTTCATGCACACGGCCACAGACATTTTTGTGTTCTGCAAATTGCGGATCCAGCCTTCTGTAGAGCTGTCCTATCCTTGTCCACAAAATGGACAAAAATAGGACTTCCTTTTTTTTTTTGCAGGGCTGTGGAACCGACTTACGATGTGGACAGCATACGGATATGCTGTCCGCATCTTTTGGGGCCCATTGAGATGAATAGGTCTGCATCTAATCCACAAAAAATGCTGATCGGATGCGAAGCTAAACCATGGAGACTGAAGTTAGTATCAACCTTACAGTCTTCACATTGTACTGTTTTCATTTTAAACAATAAAGCAGTACAGTGGAGCTAGGGAGCTTGGGCCGATCTTGGTGCAATTGCCATAAAGATTAAATTAGATTTTTTGTAGCAGTGATAACTCTACCAGGATTTATGTCCTGGTTTGATAATGATTTCTATAGTGACAGATCCCCTTAAAATGGACTCAGTGTAGCTGGCACTAAAGCTTCAAGTTGTTTGTTTAACCAGAATAAGGTTCTGCATTTTGTATTACTAGGCTAAATAGAGGACTGTGACTTTAATATCTGATTTTTAAAGAGAACGCCAGTGTCCGGTAGATTGACAATGGTGTTCTGCTTGTCTTCTGTTGGCTTTTCTTATCTGTCATTGAAGAGCAGAGTACAGATCTCTGATAGGAGAGCTGAAGAAAGCTGAGGTGCTGAGGTACCCCTTTACTTTAGCCCAGGGATGGCTAACCTCCGGCACTCTAGCTGTGGTGAAACTACGACTCCCAGCATGCTCCATTCGTTTCTATGGAGTCCTGAGAACAGCCAAGGAAGTGTGCATCTTGGGAGTCGTAGTTTTACCACAGCTGGAGTGCTTTTGGTTAGCCATCAGAGCTCTAGCCTGCATTATACATAGTAACATAGTAACATAGTAACATGGAATCCAGGTGGGTTCAGGATTCTGGAAAATAGCAGGTTGAGAGTGGTTTCACACATGGTGCTTTTAGGGAAAATGTCACAAAATAGTGTTTGCTTTGGCCTGATGAATACCAAAAAGGAATTATGAACACAGTGCAGTTTTTTTTTGCAAAATGTTTCTTAAATATGTTAAATATATTTAGAAATGCAGCATGCACTAGGTATGCCTTTTTTTGACTTTTTTTTTAAATATTTCTGTATAGGAGAAATAATAATAAAAATGCATGTAAAAATAACTAAAAGCTAATTTCTGGATGCCTCTTCCATTAACTGATTCATCTGAGAAAGTTTTGTGATTAGGATTAAAATTAGATCTCATTTTCTGTTGCCTTTTCTACTGTACATAGTGTAATATTGGATCAAATGTACTTAGGAAGTACCTGGCTTGTGCTGCTTATAGCTTGGTTATTATATAACTTAATTGCTTTGTCAGATGTTTCAAGCTCTGCTACAAACTATAGTTCATAAACTTAGTTAACTTTTAATATCTTAGCCACACCCAATCTTTAAGTAATCACCGTAAGAACATGCAGTTTTATGAATAATATTAGCCTGCCTTGTGCTGTTCTCGGATATGGTTGGTGCTCTGTGTTTTCTTTTGTTGAAATCTCCATTTTGGACATGGGTAATGTTAAAAATGACTGGGGACAAATGGGGTCTACATCTCTTCAACTAACATTGTTTTGTCTTAGGCTACTTTCACACTTGCGGCAGTGTGATCCGGCAGGCAGTTCAGTCGTCGGAACTGCCTGCCGAATCCGCCGATCTGGATTGGACTGAAAGCATTTGTGAGACTCATCCGGATGTGGATCCGTCTCACAAATGCATTGCAAGAACGGATCCGTCTCTCCGCTTGTCATGCGGACAGGCGGATCCGTCTTGTATTTTTTTTCACATTTTTACCGGTCTACGCTTTATTATCCCTAGTAGTCCTGATCTCTGATGGTCCAGTAGAAGCCCAGTTCTTTAGGTTACTAGACCCAAGTATTTTTCCTTGAATGGTCAGGTTTCATTACCCGAGTGGTAGTTCAGACACAGAGATCATTCCTAGACCTTATTGGCCTTGGCATACACAACATAAAACATAGAAGAATGACTGCAGAAAAAGAGAACATGGTCCATCTACTCTGCCCTCATATTATCTGTCTCTTCTGGAAACTTGTTCCAAGCATCTGTTACTCTTTCAGTTTAATATTTTCTAGGATTGCTTCTGATCTCCCATGCTCCTTTCAGATTTTCAGATCTTCCCTGCATAGATGTGTAGCGGGACCTGATGTTTTCCAGGCCTTGGGGGTTGTGTTTGCAAATACTGCAACTACAATAACCAGGCTCAGAGTGGCCCACAGGGGAATCTTGCTGCTGCCTGGACTGTGTGAGCAGAAAATATTTGCATGTGGCTGCACAGTGGCCCCAAAAACTAATTTGAATGGTGGGCCTTAGGAACCCCAGTCCGACACTGACTGTAACTGTATCATTGTTACAGGACTGGAATAGGAGGTACCGTACAATGATCTTCACTGAAATATTGGGCGCTTATTGTTCTACTGGATCAAGAAAGATTTTAGTTCTTTAATGCATCAGAATGCATTCTTGCAATCAGCGATTTCTAATTTTGTAATGTTATGGTGTATCTCTAGGATATGTTATATTCTTATTGTGGGGAATCTAACTATGGGATCTGCTGATCCTGATCCTACATTTAGAATATAAATAGAGTACAATTAGAATTAGAATCTGATGATTGGTTTCCATAAGCAACAGCAATGTCACATATATGGATTGCTCTGCGGTTTTATTTTCTAATTGATGACTTTGGAACATTTGGCAACCGTGACCAGGGCCGGCTCCAGGTTCACGTGGGCCCTTGGGCAATAAAGCCTCATTGGGCCCCCTTGTGGCATTTTGCACAATACACGCGGCAATGAAGCTGCATGTATTATATATGGTGCCAAATATAATAGACAGAACACGCTACAGAGCGGATATATGTGAATCAGTCTTTATGCCCCTACTTTTTTTTATCTACCCAATGTTTCAATCCCTCAGGTCTATTTAGTATTCCGTTTTTACTGTACACCCTCTAAAGAGAAACAGACATTTAATATGAAAATACATTTCAATATGAATGCTGATAGCACTATGCTGCCTGCCCCTGTGCCCGCAATGCCCAATAAATATCAATATGATGATATTTTAATTTGGAGCACAGCAGGGCAGGCTGCAGCAGACTACTATCAGCAGTCCAGCAGACTCAGATTTGCACAGGCAGTGTGCAGCAGAATCAGATTACTTTAGTACCTGCCTGTCATTATTGATTACCACATGGCTGCATGGGAGAGAGCATGGAAGAGAACTACAAGGCTCAGCATGTCCAGCCTGTCATTATCGGTTACCAGAGGACAGTACTGGTGGTGTTAAAGATGAGTGAATATTATTCTATATTTTGTATCTCTAGTAATGACTGTAATGAGTTAACTTTTTCTTCTCCAAGTGCCCACCCACCCCTCCTCTTTGTTTCAAGACTGGAGAAGAGAGGGAAGGGGGGCAAAGAGCTGTGCTGTGGGAAGTGTCTGATTTCTCATCCTTGTACAGGTGACCCAAGGGAGGTATATAGAGTGTGAAGGAGGGCATAAGCCAATCATATGGCTCGATGATATGTATATATTATTCACTGCCTATAGAGAAGCACCTCTTTGAAGTGTCACATATGACGTATGCAGTATTATTGTTAGAATAGAAGCCATTACAAAATGGCGATGGTAACCAGAAGTTTACATTAGTTCACATTCCAAAGTAGGGCCCAGTGCGCAGATGCCAGGGTGTTATCTCCTCTCTCTTATCTCTTCTTCCTTTTTGACCAATGAAACAATGTTTAAGCCTCAGTGAGGACTGCCCTCTTCTGAAGATGTATATACGCTTACCCCATGTAATAAAAGTTAGAGATTGCATTGACCATCTATGTGTCAGCGTCTAGTCTCTCAGCCACGCGTGGATATTAACCCCTGGGGGGTACATTGATTTGGAACACCAGAGTGTATCTTAAATGCCCTAATTTAGGGCGTCTTCATCAAAATGGCAACCCAGATGGGACTCTGAGCGAAAGTAGCATCAAACAGCTGACAAGACGGGCCCCTGAGCTTGATGAACGGCAGAGGGGAGAGGATTGCAACCTCAAAGAAAGGTGAGAAAACTTTTTATCTCATCTGCCTTTCTGCTATTTACTTCGTCATGCTCAGATAGCTCAGTCTGCTGTGAGGTGGTACCGATGTAAGTATAGTAGTCGGCTGTAATGCTGAAAGCTTGGAGTCAATAGAACCAATAGTCTGAAATTATAGATCACTCTGGTGTGTATATGTTTTGTGTGTGTCTGTAATTTATGTGAGGAGTGAGTTGAGCACAGATGGTAAAACCACAGACAAAGGGAGGGGACAGTAACCTCCTGGTTTGGAAGGGGGCGCTGTAGCGCCGAGGTGTGGGACAAAGTAAACTCCGGCTGACCTGGCAGGGAGACGCGTGGAGCCGTATGACCCTTAGATCCTTGATATAAGGGAAGACTGTGGAGATATTCTCCACCTGACCTGACCTCAGGAAGACGCGTGGAGCCGTATGACCCTTAGATCCTTGAGATAAGGGAAGACTGCGGAGATATTCTCCACCTGACCTGACCCCAGGAAGACGCGGCGGAGCCCGCCTGACCCCTGGAGCAGGGGAAGACGTGCGGAGAGTCCCAGCTGACTAGTCAGACGTGATAGTCAGATTTGAGCCAACCAGAGGGGAGGGTGAATCCTTTGTCTGCGGAGGAAAGGGTTAAAGGTGCTGATCACTCCTCTGTTTTGTGTGTGTGTCAGTCTAAAATACTGTTGTTTTGAGATGGGTCAGTCCCACTCACATGAAGAAGGAAAATTGAAAGTTAAAATGTGACAAAGAATGTTAGAGAAAGTGTGGCCCCGGACAGCAGGTGGCGCGGCTGGCAACAGGGATGAACATCTGTAAGAAACTGTAAAGTTAGAGAACTACAGAGATTCACTTTCCCCTGCCTTCACAGAGAAACATTCCTGAGATAAGAGGAGCGGGGAAGGGGGGGAGGGAATCATGCAGAGTAAGTGATGTGTAATATATTATACAAGACAAAGAGAATTGTTCAATAATTTTCTTTCTTCTTTCTTCTTTCCCAAGCAGTGTACTGTGGGAATCCAGCTTTTAACAAAATGACTGTATGATTATAACATGTATATTGTCTTCTCATAAGAGTTGATTAATCACAGAGTGAAGATCAGAAAACATTGGAAAACAGCACAACAACGAGATATACTATCAGCAATTCTGGGTGTGGTGTGGCTATCTGTTTCCAGGAAAGCTGTGTTTGTCTGTGCTGCAAGTTTTGGGATGAAACAAAGACAATTGTGTGATTAGGTTGGAAGACATAAATGATTCAGTGGAATGTGAATGGGTGTGGCTTTGAGTTGTAGTTGAGGCGAATATGTGTGAAGACTGATTATGAGCTGTTTGTGAAAATGAGTACATGAAAACATGAAAAAAAAAATGAATGCGTATGGAGTAAGGTATTTGTTTTTTTTTTTAAATAATATGCGCATTGAGGATTTTATTTTATTTTCCTTAGAAGATTTTTTGTTTTTTATTGGTGCCAACAGTGTTGATTGAGCTGTACATTTTTTTTAAATTGAAGTCAATGAAAAGTTTCTTATGGGCCCTTTGTGTGTTCATGTCTGTATTGTCAGATCTGTTTGTTTCAATGTTTGAAGTTACGTGTTACATGTTAAGTGTTGTGCTAAACATCAGAGCTCTGTTCTAATGGACAGCTGGCACATTACTGACGGACAAAAGGAGGACCACAACGTCCGACTGAAAGGGGTGGACTTAGATGACTCAGAACGGAGGGAGGAGGATAGGGGTGGACGTTACAGACAACGACAGCCCTTGTGACCATCCCCTAGTTATAAGACACTCCCATTGAAGATGCGAAGTCCTGTTTTGTTTTCCAGTCTATTATTCCGTGATAGGAAAAGTTGGATACTTCTGAAAGCCAAAATGCAGAGTAACATCAAGCGGCATTGGGTGGTTCAGTGGTGCCAACCATAGGTAGTGTTCCTTTGGCATTGCTTCAGCCCTGATGTCAAACGCCTCATTGAAGTGAGGAAAAAGTAAGTCTGCCACCCTATGATGGGCCTGTAGAGTCTGTGGGACCCAGATCCCAGAAGACAGAGTGTTGTGCTGTGTGTGGTACTCCTCGTCCACACCACACGAGAGGATTATATTCTATGTTGACCATGCCCGGATCACTGTCCGTCCCCACAGACACCCATGTTTTTTTGTTTTTTTTGGGGGGTTTTTTGTCATAAGAAGAACATAAAGACAGGAAAGGGGGAGTTAGATCAAGATTAGGAAACAGGAAATCCAGTATCGGCTCTACTTTTAAACATTTTTAGCAGATTCAGTCTGGCCCAATGATATCCCTCACTCTGGGTGATAAAAAAGTAGTCCCGTTTTTGATTGATACTGGAGCAGCCAAGACAGTTGTGCACAGCAAACATGGCCTCCCCTGATTTACTCTCCAAGGACACCAGTCTTTGGGTAGAAGTGGATGGGAAAGTAGTACGCTCCCTTTTCAACAGAAACCATCCATATTAGATTTGCCCCTAACCAAGATGCGCTTGCCCGTTTGCTGGTCAGTGGTAACGCCCCTTGTTGCCTCCTAGGTGCAGATTTGCTTGCAAAAGTACATGCTAGTATCTCATATCAGGAGGACGGCGCTGTGAAGCTTACAGGTGCCCTCAACGACCAGGAACTTTGTTTGTTGCCCATTAGTGACAAAATTCCCTGGTCCATGTTTGTATTAATACTCCCAGAAGCTGATAAAAGCAAAACCACTCACCATTGGATGGTACATGACCTACATGCAGTTAATGAAGCCACAGTTTCTAACACCCACATCGTGCCCAACACACACACCTTGTTGGCTCAGGTTCCCATTACCCCTACTCACTCCACTGTGATTGATTTGTCCTTTAGTCCCTACCGCCTCACAGATGAGGTGGTAGATGCTTTTATGCCTATAACTGGCAATTTTGTGTTCCCCCACACTGGGCTTATCAGATTATTACATTTAGATTGTATTGTTATGAAGTGAGTGGCCATGACTCAGCTGTCCTCACCCAACTGCATGGCCAGCAATAATGCCCCGTAGCATATTATTCAGTCAGACTTGATCCCGTGGTCAGAGGTGTCCCTTTCTGCATCAGAGCTGTAGTAGTTGTACTAGCTATGCTTGATGAAAGCTCTGAGATAGTTCTGAACCACAAAGTGATGGTGATATTACATCTATCCTCATGAACGTACAATCCAAATGATTGTTTTGTTGCCCGTTATTTGAGAATGCAGTGTTCCATTTTGTTGCCTGACAATGTTGCTCTCCAAAGGTGTAATACTTTGGACCCAGCCACCCTGTTGCCTCTGGATCAAGGGGGGAGGGAAGAGTTAGGGCACCGCACTTTAAACTTTTCTTCCAGATTCAAAGGAAGAGGCTCCTGACTGTTTGCAGATGATGTCACAAGAGGTAGTGGGATTTGGTAAATCAGCCATTAGGTAATCTAGATAATGTGCTCTTTGTGGATGGATCGAGGTATAGCTAGGATGGCAGGTACTACACAGGTTGGGCAGTGGTGATTAAACGTGAACTACCACACATGTCTGCTCAAGAAGTGGAGCTAAAAGACTTTGAAGATGGCTTGCAGATATGTAGATGGAAAAACAGCCAACATTTACACTGATTCCAAGTGTGCTCTTGGGATAGCCCATGACTATGGGCCCATATGGAAAGCCAGAGACTCCTTGATCGCTTCAGGTAAACCCATCGAAAATGGGGAAGCAGTGAGGTCTCTGATGGAAGCCCTCTTGTCACTAACATGAGAGGTGATGATAGCAACGAAAGGCCAGTATAAACAGATGCAGAGGAGGCAAAGGGGAAAGCCACAGCGGATCAGGCGGCAAAAATGGCTGCCAAATTACCTAAGCAGACCCCTGTCTTAAGTGGCCACAGTTCAGGTCCCTGAAATAACTCCTCCTGTCTCCCGAAAGTTCTTAAGACATCACAGAACCAGATGGGGAAGGAGGAAAGGGACTGGTGGATGAAAAAGGGGGACTACAATAAGAAGGGAAAACTTTTCCTTCCCAGGTCCCTCTACTCCACGATGGCACAGGCAACCCATGGAGTGATGCACCAGACAAAACTGCTATGTGTGATTTAGTACGTAGCATATGGTACGCCCCAGGGTTCAGCACTGTAACAGTCAGACATACTCAAGGATAAATGGTTTGTGCCCAGAACAACGTGGGCAAGGTGGTTAAGGTACCCAAGAAACACGTCTTGCTTTTTGTATCTGTTTCAACATTTGCAGACTACCTTCAACTACCCAAGGTGGGCATGTATGAGTATGCATTGATATGTGATGACTTGTTTTCAGGATGGCCAAAACCGTACCCAAAGAAGTAAAGAAGATTATGGCCGAAGTTGTGTGCAGGTATGGGGTACTTTAGATCATTGAAAGTGACACAGGTGTTCACTTCACAGGTAAAGTGATGCAGGAGATGATGAAGGTTTTGGGTGGAAGACAGGCCTTACATGCTTCGTACCATCCACAAAGCAGCAGTAGAGTAGGGAAAAGGAACTGAACGGGACACTAAGTTAAAGATTCAAAAAGCCTTAATAGAGTGCCTGTTGGTAGCCCTCTTTTAGTAAGGTATACGCCTAACCGTGAGACAGGCCTTTGTCTCTATAAGGTCCTTTTTGGGTCAGCCCCTAGGATAGGATTTTATTTCCCACAGCAGCTTCAGATGCAACATGGTTGTCTGACAGATTATGTGATCAGTTTTGTACAAGCATTTGACTAAAGTACATTTTCGAGTTTTTGCTTCACTTCCAGGTTTTGATAAAGTACCAGGAACCCACCCACTTGTGTCTGGAGATTGGGTGGTCGAAAAAGACACGTTAGGAAAGTCCTAAAACCCTGGTTTGATGGTCCATTCCGAGTGTTGTTGACCATATGCACAGTGAAGCTCAAAGAAAAGCATAATTGGATTGATTTCAAGGAAGTGTTGAGACTGGTTTTCCCTTGTGTGACTGTTGATCATGACTCAAAAGAATATGGAAAAATTGTATGAAAACATCGATCCAGAAAATCAGGAGCATTGATGACCTCCAGTCACCCCATATAATGTCAACGCCAGTTAGGGAAAGATAATCTGACTTCCCCGTGCTCAAATCCAGTGTCACGGGAGGCTGTTCGTTAGGTATGGCTTGTCGTGGAAGCTGGTGAAGAGGATGTCGGAGCATTGGGACAGATGTTTAGGTTTAGGGAGAGAATGAAATTCAAGGGGGGACTGTTAAAGATGAGTGAATTTTATTCTATATTTTGTATCTCTAGGACTGTAATGAGTTAACTTTTTCTTCTCCAAGTGCCCACCCACCCCTCCTCTTTGTTTCAAGACTGGAGAAGAGAGGGGGGGGCAAAGTGCTGTGCTGTGGGAAGTGTCTGATTTCTTATCCTTGTACAGGTGACCCAAGGGAGGTATATAGAGTGTGAAGGAGTGCATAAGCCAATCATATGGCTCGATGATATGTATATATTATTCACTGCCTATAGAGAAGAACCTCTTTGAAGTGTCACATATGACGTATGCAGTATTATTGTTAGAATAGAAGCCATTACAAAATGGCGATGGTAACCAGATGTTTACATTAGTTCACATTCCAAAGTAGGGCCCAGTGCGCAGATGCCAGGGTGTTATCCCCTCTCTCTTATCTCTTCTTCCTTTTTGACCAATGAAACAATGTTTAAGCCTCAGTGAGGACTGCCCTCTTCTGAAGATGTATATACGCTTACCCCATGTAATAAAAGTTAGAGATTGCATTCACCATATATGTGTCAGCATCTAGTCTCTCAGCCACGCGTGGATATTAACCCCTGGGAGGGGGTACATTGATTTGGAACACCAGAGTGTATCTTAAATGCCCTAATTTAGAGCGTCTTCATCAGTGGATAGTATATCAGCATGTCCAGCCTATAATTATTGGTTACCAGAGGACAGTACTGGTGGATAGTATAGCAGAGAACTTCTCTGCTATACTATCCACCAGTACTGTCCTATGGTAATCAGTAAAGGATAGGATTGTGGAACATCTAAAATCCCATGGATTGCAAGATGAAAAACAACATGGGTTTACTTCAGGTTGATCATGTCAAACAAATCTTATAGATTTTTTTGACTGGGTGACTAAAATAATAGACGGTGGAGGTGCAGTAGACATCGTATATCTAGATTTTAGTAAGGCTTTTGACACTGTCCCACATAGAAGACTTATCAATGAAATGCAGTCATTGAGCATGGACTCCCATATTGTTGAGTGGATTAGGCAGTGGCTGAGTGACAGACATCAGAGGGTTGTAGTCAATGGAGAACATTCAAAACAAGGTCATGTTACCAGTGGGGTTCCACAGGGATCTGTACTGGGACCAATTTTGTTTATTATCTTCATAAGTGATATTGCAAAAGGCCTCGATGGTAAGGTTTGTCTTTTTGCTGATGACACAAAGATATGTAACAGGGTTGATGTTCCTGGAGGGAAACACCAAATGGAAAAGGATTTAGGAAAGCTAGAAGAATGGTCAGAACTCTGGCAACTGAAATTTAATGTGGATAAGTGCAAGATAATGCACCTGGGGCGTAAAAACCCAAGGGCAGAATATAGAATATTTGACACAGTCCTGACCTCAGTATCTGAGGAAAGGGATTTAGGAGTAATTATTTCAGAAGACTTAAAGGTGGGAAGACAATGTAATAGGGCAGCACGAAATGCCAGCAGAATGCTTGGATGTATAGGAAGAGGTATAAGCAGTAGAAAGAGTGAAGTGCTTATGCCGCTGTACAGAACACTGGTGAGACCTCACTTGGAGTATTGTGCTCAGTACTGGAGGCCATATCTCCAGAAGGATATAGATACTCTAGAGAGAGTTCAGAGAAGAGCTACTAAACTAGTACATGGATTGCAGGATAAAACTTACCAGGAAAGGTTAAAGGACCTTAATATGTATAGCTTGGAAAAAAGAAGAGACAGAGGGGATATGATAGAAACTTTTAAATACATAAAGGGAATCAACTCGGTAAAGGAGGAGAGCATTTTTAAAAGAAGAAAAACTACCACAAGAGGACACAGTTTTAAATTAGAGGGGCAAAGGTTTAAAAGTAATATAAGGAAGTATTACTTTACTGAGAGAGTAGTGGATGCATGGAATAGCCTTCCTGCAGAAGTGGTAGCTGCAAATACAGTGAAGGAGTTTAAGCATGCATGGGATAGGCATAAGGCTATCCTTCATATAAGATAGGGCCAGGGACTATTAATAGGATTCAGATATATTGGGCAGACTAGATGGGCCAAATGGTTCTTATCTGCCGACACATTCTATGTTTCTATGTTTCTATGTTTCTGAGCCTTGTAGTTCTCTGCTATACTATCCACCAGTACTGTCCTCTGGTAACCGATAATGACAGGCTGGACATGCTGAGCCTTGTAGTTCTCTGCTATACTATCCTCCAGTACTGTCCTCTGGTAACCGATAATGACAGGTTGGACATGCTGAGCCTTATAGTTCTCTGCTATATTATCCACCAGTACTGTCCTCTGGTAACCAGTAATGACAGGATGGACATGCTGAGCCTTGTAGTTCTCTGATATACTATCTACCAGTACTGTCCTCTGGTAATGAATAATGACAGGCTGGCTGGACATGCTGAGCCTTATAATTCTCTGCTATACTATCCACCAGTACTGTCCCCTGGTAACCAATAATGACAGGCTGGACATGCTGAGCCTTGTAGTTCTCTGAGAGTAATACACGGCTCAACTTGTCCAGCCAGACTGTCATTATTGATTACCAGAGGACAATACTGGGAAGGAGTATAAGGACAGAGAACTATAAGGCTCAGCAAGGAGAGAACTACAAGTCTGTCTGAAACCAGTTACTCACCACTTCCTTCCCTCCCAGCCCAGCTCCTCGCCACACACTGCTAAGCCCCGCCCCCTCATGTGACTGGTCACCTGATCATAATACAACTCCTGGCTTCTTCATCTGCTTTGCTGTCTTCTGCTGATAAGCTCCACCCCTGCTGTGATCCATCCTCCATATGTAATCTGTGCCTTGTAAATTACTGCTGATCCCACCCTACCAGTACAGTACAGGCTGTACTTATGCACGGACGCTTCACCCGCCTGGACATCCTGTGCAGTGAGATCATGCGCAGGCAGCGCAGCGGCAGTATGTCAAGGCAGGGTGATGTTTAAAGGGATCGCAACCACCGCAATTTTGAAGTGAAGAAATGAGTGGGCCCCCTAAGGAACAGTGGGCCCCGACACTTGCCCAGGTATGCCAGGTGCTGATGCCGGCCGTGACCGTGACAGGTCTTTTTCAAACACTCACCTTATGACTGCTTTGACAGAGGCGACCTTAGTTATTTCTGGCTCTCAAGTAAAAAGTTAATGCTTTTTTTTTTATGTTCTGGTAAACATGTGCTTTAAATGTTCTATAATTTGCTACTTTGTACTTGGAAGAAAAACAGGGGACTTAAGGCTCTTTTTTTCTTTTCTATTCCAAGAAAAAAGAATAAAATACATATCTTAACATTAATAGCAAGGTAGAACATTTAATCCTGACTATTTTTGGAAGATTTGGCACAACAGGCGACTGATTTTGTGTTCTTTATTTTGACCTTAGTTGCACAGGACTAAACTTTTTCTGCCACACATTATCATGGCACTCTTATCTAATTCTAGGTTAAATTTAAATTAGAGGACCATAAAGGCATAATTGCTTTAAAAATTTACACTTTGAGCAATCAGATTTTATTAGTGTTTTTATCTGGACAGTGCATCTACAGCAAGAGTCACTAACATATTGCAAGACTAATACCTGTACTAACAAAAGACATCATGATATGCCAGCTCAGCCAAACAGACCTAATTGACTTATAAGGGAGTCTGCCAGTGACACATCAATAATTATTCTGCGTCCTGTGCTGTTCTTCCCAGAAAAGGTAGCAGATATCTAGTGGAATCCCTGGAAAAATGTGATAGAGCAGGTATGCCTTCAGATGTCAGTGCATGCGGGGAGTTGTAGTTTTGCAACAGCTGGAGGGCCGCAGGTTGGGCATTCCTGTGATAAAGCATATGTGAATCTGGCAATCAGCTTGTCAGGTCACAAGACCTCAACAAATAACCCACACGGTACCATAAAAAATAATTTCCCAAACTCGGGTTCGGTTAGTTTGGGAAATAATTTTTTACAGTATAAATCTATTTCTGAAAATATTATGCCCCGTACAGTATTGAAACAAAGTTTTATGCTAATTGACTTCGGATGTTTCATCCGAAGTCTATTCACTCATCCCTAATACCCACCATTATCCTTCTTTCATCATTAAATGGACACAATCTAATGGAAGCTGAAGCAAAATTACAAATCATTAATTCAGACATTTATCTGTGCATACTGTACAAGACAACTTTCATGTTAGGAAGACCAAGCAGAGGTGTCTGGTTTGGGGATTGAATTTATTTTGAGGTCTGAATTAATTTTAGGGTCTGGTCTAAGGTCTAGAATTGTACCAGTCTGTTAATAGTTCCTTATTTAGTGTAATTTATATCATGCATTTGTAACACCCTCTTGATGTACACTCCATGGAATTAATGGCGCTTTCAAATAAATAATAATAATAGATTAATTTTGCAGTTGGCAGAATAGAGATTTTTAGGCTCCTTTTTTACAGGGGCCTATCACTGACCTCAGAGTTCACATGTGCTAAAATGAATGTGATTGGCTGCAGTAGTCATGGGACCAAGAACTTCCAAACCGGTAGGGTCCGGAATGGCGGGGCAGCAGAGAGTTGATATTTTTTTTTCCATTGGGCATGAGCTCCCTACCATTGGCTCCTAGGCTCGACAGCCCTTTTAAAGAAAGCCTCTAGTACACATGACATGACATATGCATAGTCAACAGACCTGAAGCTCTCTGTTTCTCCCATACTGTCTTCGTTCTGGTCCCTCGTCAGACATCACCATCTCTGGCTTCTCCACGCCCCTGGATGGACCAACGATGATGTATCACCCCAAGATCAGTGAAGGAGGAAAACGCAAATGGCATTTAAACCTAAAAAAAATAAAGTATATCTTGTAAAGTAAATTGGAGTTTGGTAATTTGGATCAGACACATTTGAATTCATTTTGAATTTCACTTTTTGAATACATGCAGGTAAGTGAAGTACTGCAAACATTTTTTTTTCTACCTCAAACTTCCATTATTGTATCAGTGTCAGTACTTCATTGGTATTCAGACAGCATGTAACATCTGAATACACATACACATTAATTACTAATGGAGCCCTGATAAAAGAGAATTCATTAACTGCCTGCTTTAAGCCTTAACTTTGAACAATGGCATCCTGCATTTGGCACTCAGGTTTTGTTAAGGAATGTAGAACAAGTTTACGAACAAAGGGGGTAATTTATTAAGACCAAAGTTTTAGACGTAGGTGCCGGCCTCTACATAACTTTGCCGCATCCACCGCCAGTGTAAATCTGATTTAGAACATTTTCTATGCCTAAAACAGACTGATAAATGAGAAGGGCCCGGCGACCTGCCCCCTTCCACACCACACCCTCTTTTTAGACCTGGCGTGAGATGAAAAAAGTCGCAGATTGCGGTGCAAATAACCTTTGGGCAGCAATCTGCAACAGATATACGCCAGAAAACTGGTGTATATCAGTTTGTAAATGACCGCCAAAGTTCATCACTTTGACATTGACATATACAATTGTGTCACCTATAAACGATGATTAAAGATGTAGTCCCATTTTCACTTTCCATGGCAAGATGGGACCAGATGCCAGCCCTTCTGGAGTTAGGGAAGCAGCGTGCTTGTTCTGCTATACTATTTGCATAGCTCTCATTCACTACGCACAGAGGGAGTTATGGAAACAGTGGAGCTCCTGCCCGCTCAGCTGCTCCCAAAAGCCTAGCCACCCGGGGATGGTGCTTAGTCCCATCTCACTGTGAATTTTCCTCATCAGAAAAACAGAAAAATAAAGAAAGAAAAAAACGGATCATGTAAAAAAAAAACAATACAGGTACACATTTGGCATCTGTTTGAACCATTTCCGTCAGAGACCTGTTATTTCAGATATAAAAAAGTCCTACATGCAAATGCAGATGTGAACTTCCCCTAAGTCAGTGCCAGTTTGTAATTTGTGTATTACCAATCTTCATAACAACATTGGGAGATCTGAGAGTATCATAAACTGCTTTTCAGGGAAATTGAGACACTTTTGATTTGGACTCAGTTCATTTCGACTGAATCTGTTAAGTAAAGAATGGCAAGAAAATGTTAAATTAATGGCTTTTGTCAAGCGATAAATTTACCAAAATAACACTGTGACATGTCATCAGAGTCAATATTAGCCCGGCTGCATCTGTATTTGTAAGATCCATTCTATGCAATGGCCTACAACTGGATGGCAGTCCCTACTTGACTAAGTTCTGGGGCCTATGCGGGGAATATAGAAAGGACAAAACTAACCTTCATAGTGACAGGCACGGCAAGAACGTGAACAGCAGAAACGGTGGATTAAACAGTAACAAACCGACTGGATCAAAACCAAGAGAGACGATCAGAGCCAAAATAAAAAAACAATAGCAATGCAATATCAAAGCTGGGTCAATACCAAGAAGTTATGTCGGGATCCAAATTGTCAGATTTCCAGGCAAAAAATCTGCAGATAAACAGTACAATCCAAAAATTGACAGAAGAACTTATCCACAGGCAACTGTGGCTAGAAATAGTCCGCCCTAAAGTCACTAGGGACTCCTGAGATCATGTTGCCCACGTGACGCCATCACATCGAACATTCCTGTGTTTCCTGAGTCCCAGGCTGGTAACCATAGAGACCGGACGCCGGCGAAGAGCCCAATGCAAAATCCATGGTACCCACAGCTGTCCCAAGAAGTGTCAATTTTGGGCACCAGTCTATAGAAAGAATGTCCCTGAGTTAAAAAAAAAATAATAACTGGTAAGGGGAATGAAGGATCCTAGTTATGAGGAAAGAGTCAAATCATTAGCATTTATTTAGTCTTCAGAAGAGTTGTTTAAAGGGGGACATGATTAACTTGTATAAATATATTGTTGGATGAACTTGATGGAGTTATGTCCTTTTTCAACCATATTAATTATTTAACTATATATAACTGGCCCATACAAAAAATACATTTCCAGGAGAGTAGCTGTAGAGAGGGAGGAAGAAGGAGCAGTCTCAGTGTGCTCCTGTCCCAAATTCTCCAGCTGCAAGCCCTGGAGCATTGGTCACCTCCATGAGCTCCTGGAGATGTAAGCAAGAATTAAAGGTGGAGGATTTGCATGGCTACAAGAGAGAAAGCAGGTAACTTAAGCCAATCCAGACCCTGCTGCTAAAAGAAGGGATAACAAGTTAAAACACCCTATGCATCCCAGAATAGTGGACACTACAGCCACAGTTACCGGAGCACAGCTATAAGTCAGAGATCTCTATAACTGATATTTTATCCAGGGTAATCTGAGGTCAAAGGGGCCTCTGGAGGACTTTATGTTGTGTACAAACTTCTAATAGATGTACTACAACAACTATTTTGTGCACAGTAAAGAGAGACTCATATTAAGCTTAAGCTGACCTAGTCTCTGACTCTCTTAAACGGTATGAAACTGGCTGAACTGTTGCATGTGTGCTTGGTAGCTGAAGGCATCTGTGTTGGTCCTATGTTCAAATGTGCCCACATTGCTGAGAAAAATTTATGCAAATAAGCCTCAAGAAGCAAGGGGGGTGTTGCTGTTACATCTAGAGGCTCCATTTTCTTTGCAACTGCCATACCCTCTTCACTTTGATTGAAAGTACCAAGCAAACTGACATTTTCACTGCCTGGCCCTATTAATAAAAGTGCAGAGGGCACAGCTGTTGCAGAGAAAAGTGAGCATCTAGCTGTAACGGCAAAGCACCCATTGCTCCTAAAGGCTCATTTGCATATATTAAAACATTATTTTTCTCAGAAATGCAGGCATATATTCGACCAACACAGATGTCTTCAGCTGCCAAGTACACATGCAACAGGTCAGCCAGTTTCACAGGTACAAATCTACTGACAGATGCCCTTTAACACCACATGCTATTACATCTCCAAAACGTGCCCTGTCTAGCACCCACAGCAACATGGACACCCCCAAATTGCCATCAGGCAGGGATCCCACAGCCCAATGAAATGTCCAGAGGGAACACAGGGTGCCCCTTCTCCACTGCACCGTCCCCAGGGAGCGACGGCCTGAAGGAGTATATCATAACACAAATTAACACATCATCATCAGGGCCACTACCACTCACAGACTCTGCTCTAGCTACTGGGGTTTGCTGCATCTCTCCCTGTAATGTCCTATCTAGAGATGAGCGAATTTCTTCAAAATCCGATTCGGCTGCTTTGCCGAATTAAAAAAAAAATTCACTTCGTGACGAATTACTTTGTGGCCCATCGTGAGCAAATGAAGGTTGTAAGTTTGAATTTTTTTTGTTTTTTATACAATTTCAGGATAAATCGATTTGCTGACACAAAACTTCTAGGCAAATCTAATTTATCCTGAAATTCGGATCGAATTCCACTTCGTGGGATTCGATTCGCTCATTTCTAGTCCTGTCAATTTGAGGAGATACTAATGATGCATTCCAATAATTTGGAGACCAAATGTGCTGCAATTTTAATATTGACAATTATTTAAAGTTAAGTTTTTTCATTATTACTTTTGAAAAAAATATATTGGATATTGTGAATCAGATGTACACAGTTGAGTTACATTATTATGAGCACTTCCTACTTTCGATGCAGACATAGCTCATGAAGGAAGTCACTTCTTGTCAGCTGGCTTGGTGGGTATATTAAGTGTGATATAGGCTGTCTGCACACATATACCTCATTGAGGTAAAAGGTTTGCTTTATCAAAGGTTGATTATTGGCTTTCGGGCCAAGGATGACAGTATTTCTGAAACTGTGCAGTTTGTGAACTGTTCACGTGCTGCTGTGGTGAAAGTGTACCGTGAGTGGACAAATGGCACCACTGTGAATAAGCATTGTGGAAACTGCGGAACATCAAGTGCCATTGATATGAGAGGTGAACGTTGGCTATGAAGTGGTGCAAGGTCACACCAACATGCTACAGTGGAGCAGCCCACCACCAAAATGAACAAGAGGGTTACCAGACATGTGTTTAAAACAACAGTTCAGAGAACCCTACTCTGTATGGGGCTCTGAAGCAGACGGATGGTCACTGTACCTCTGCTAACGAAGTTACATAGGCAGAAAAGGCTTAAATTTTTTTTGCAGTATCGGAATCGGACTTCTGCTGATTGGCAAAGGTTACCTTTTCCTGTGAGTAATTTTTCTGCTTCATTGAACAGATGGATGTTGGTATGTCAGGCAAGAAACATTAGAGAACAAACACCCATAATGGTCTGGATAATGTTTTTGTGGTATTCTCTGGGTCCATTTATCTATGTGGAAGGCACTCTCAACGGATTGAATCCATCACGTACAACTGTTCATACTGATTGTCTTCCATGGGGCGGATGGGATCTTCCAGCAAGACAATGTGACATGTTACATTGCTAAGAATGTCCGACATTGGCTGGAAGAGCATGACTAAGGCTTTCAAGTACTAAAGAAAAAAGAAAGGGGTTCCAGCATCCAATTCATCCAAAAGTAGCTCCGTCTTTATTTAGGTTTCATTAAAACATCAGTTTCAGTAGACACCTCCACCCACCACCGCAGGTTAACATGTTTCGAACCTCACCGGTTCTTACTCATAACCTCCTTGTAGGTTATGAGTAAAAACTGCTGAGGTTCGAAACATGTTAGCCTGCGGTGGTGGGTGGAGGTGTCTACTGAAACTGATGTTTTAAGGAAACCTAAATAAAAACAGAGCTACTTTTGGATGAATTGGATGCTGGAACCCCTTTTTCCTTTGCTACATTGGAGGACAGGTCCGGTCTGTTCCGTGCGTTGAGCTGGAAATATTTTGTTTCAAGTACTACCCTGGCCCCCTAATTCTCCAGACATTAAACTAATTGAGCATCTAGATTGTTGTGTTCGCTCTATGGATTCTCCTCCACATACCCTCCAGCAGATGTGGGATGCACTGTAGTCAGCATGGCTCCAGATACCTGTGACAACTGACTAGGAATTTATTGAGTTATTCCCAGACTGTCTAGCTGCTGTCTGTGCCGCACATGGCAGTTATTCTGGACATTAGCTGATAACATTAGTCATAATAATGTGACTCAACTGTGTATAAACTGAATGAAAGTAATAAAAAACTGTTAGTTGGTATTTGAAGTGCCTGGGGAATTGCTCTTGCGTATTTCATTAACTGAGGGTACTTTCACACTAGCATTAACCCCTTAAGGACCAGGCTCATTTTTTGGAAATCTGACCAGTGTCACTTTAAGTGCTAATAACTTTAAAACGCTTTGACTTATCCAGGCCATTCTGAGATTGTTTTTTCGTCACATATTGTACTTCATGACACTGGTAAAATTAAGTCAAAAAAATTATTTTTTTTGCACAAAAAAATACCTAATTTACCAAAAATTTTGAAAAATTTGCAAATTTCAAAGTTTCAGTTTCTCTACTTCTGTAATACATAGTAATACCCCAAAAAATTGTGATGACTTTACATTCCCCATATGTCTACTTCATGCTTGAATTATTTTGGGAATGATATTTTATTTTTTGGGGATGTTATAAGGCTTAGAAGTTTAGAAGCAAATCTTGAAATTTTTCAGAAATTTACCAATACTCAATTTTTAGGGACCAGTTCAGGTCTGAAGTCACTTTGCGAGGCTTACATAATAGAAACCACCCAAAAATTATCCCCATTCTATAAACTACACCCCTCAAGGTATTCAAAACTGATTTTGCATACATTGTTAACCCTTTAGGTGTTGCACAGGAGTTATTGGCAAATGGGGAGGAAATTTGAGAATTTCATTTTTTTGTCTAATTTTTCATTTTAACCCATTTTTTCCACTAACAAAGCAAGGGTTAACAGCCAAACAAGACTGTATCTTTATTGCCCTGACTCTGCCGTTTACAGAAACACCCAATATGTGGCCGTAAACTACTGTACGGCCACACAGCGGGGCGTAGAGTGAAAGGTGCGCCGTTTGGTTTTTGGAAGGCTGATTTTTATGGACTGGTTTATTTACACCATGTCCCATTTGAAGCCCCCTGATGCACCCCTAGAGTAGAAACTCCCTAAAAGTGACCCCATCTAAGAAACTACACCCCTCAAGGTATTCAAAACTGATTTTACATACGTCATTAACCCTTTAGGTGTTGCACAAGAGTTATTGGCAAATGGAGATGAAATTTGAGAATTTCATTTTTTTGCCTAATTTTCAATTTTAACCCATTTTTTCCACTAACAAAGCAAGGGTTAACAGCCAAACAAGACTGTATCTTTATTGCCCTGACTCTGCTGTTCACAGAAACACTCCATATGTGGCCGTAAACTACTGTATGGCCACACAGCGGGGCGTAGAGTGAAAGGTGCGCCGTTTGGTTTTTGGAGGGCTAATTTTGCTGGACTGTTTTTTTTACACCATGTCCCATTTGAAGCCCCCCTGATGCACCCCTAGAGTAGAAACTCCATAAAAGTGACCCCATCTAAGAAACTAAACCCCTCAAGGTATTCAAAACTGATTTTACAAACTTTGTTAACCCTTTAGGTGTTGCACAAGATTTAATGGAAAATAGAGACACAATTTCAAAATTTCACATTTTTGGCAGATTTTCCATTTTAATATTTTTTTTCCAGTTACAAAGCAAGGGTTAACAGCCAAACAAAACTCATTATTTATGGCCCTGATTCTGTAGTTTACAGAAGCACCCCATATGTGGTCGTAAACCGCTGTACGGGCACACGGCAGGGCGCAGAAGGAAAGGAATGCCATACGGTTTTTGGAAGGCAGGTTTTGCTGGACTGTTTTTTTTGACACCATGTCCCATTTGAAGCCCCCCTGATGCACCTCTAGAGTAGAAACTCCATAAAAGTGACCCCATCTAAGAAACTACACACCTCAAGGTATTCAAAACTGATTTTACAAACGTTGTTAACCCTTTAGGTGTTCCACAAGAATTAATGGAAAATAGAGATTCAATTTCAAAATTTCACTTTTTCGGCAGATTTTCCATTTTAATATTTTTTTTTCCAGTAACAAAGCAAGGGTTAACAGCCAAACAAAACTCTTTATTTATGGCCCTGATTCTGTAGTTTACAGAAACACCCCATATGTGGTCGTAAACTGCTGTATGGGCACACAGCAGGGTGCAGAAGGAAAGGAATGCCATATGGTTTCTGGAAGGCAGATTTTGCTGGATTGTTTTTAGACACCATGTCCCATTTAAAGCCCCCTGATGCACCCCTAGGTTAGAAACTCCAAAAAAGTGGCCCCATTTTGGAAACTACGGGATAAGGTGGCAGTTTTGTTGGTACTATTTTAGGGTACATATGATTTTTGGTTGCTCTATATTACACTTTTTTGTGAGGCAAAGTAACAAAAAATAGAAATTCAGAAATTTCATCTCCATTTGCCATTAACTCTTGTGGAACACTTAAAGGGTTAACAAAGTTTGTAAAATCAGTTTTGAATACCTTGAGGGGTGTAGTTTCCAAAATGGGGTCATTTTTTGGAGTTTATACTCTAGGGGTGCATCGGGGGGGCTTCAAATGGGACATGGTGTCAAAAAACCAGTCCAGCAAAAACTGCCTTCCAAAAACCATATGGCGCTCCTTTCCTTCTGCGCCCTGCCGTGTGGCCATACAGCAGTTTACGACCACATATGGGGCATTTCTATAAACTAAAGAATCAGGGCAATAAATATTGAGTTTTGTTTGGCTGTTACCCTTGCTTTGTTATGGGAAAAAATGAATAAAAATGGAAAATTTGCCAAAAAATAGCTGTTTTGGCACTGTTTTTATTTTTTATTATTTACAACGTTCATCTGACAGGTTAGATCATGTGCTATTTTTATAGAGCAGGTTCTTACGGACGTGACGATACCTAATATGTATACTTTTTTTTATTTATTTAGGTTTTACACAATAATATCATTTTTGACACAAAAAAAAAACATGTTTTAGTGTCTCCATAGTCTGAGAGCCATAGTTTTTTCAGTTTTTTGGCGATTGTCTCAGGTTGGGTATCATTTTTGCGGGATGAGATGACGGTTAGATTGGTACTATTTTGGGGTGCATATGACTTTTTGATCGCTTGCTATTACACTTTTTGTGATGTAAGGTAACAAAAAAATAGCTTTTTTGACACCGTTTTTATTGAATTTTTTTTTACAGTGTTCACCTGAGGGGTCAGGTCATGTGGTATTTTTATAGATCAGGTTCTTACGGACATGGCAATACCTAATATGTCTACCTTTTTATAATTTATCAGGGTTTAACACAATAATATCATTTTTGAAACAAAAAAAAATCATGTTTTAGTATCTCCATAGTCTGAGATTCATAGTTTTTTTCTTTTTTGGGCCATTGTCTCATGTAAGGGCTCATTTTTTGCGGGATGAGGTGACGGTTTGATTGGTACTTTTTTGGCGTACATGCGACTTTTTTGATCACTTTTATTACCTTTTATGGGAAGTAAGGTGGGCAAAATTTCAATTTCCTCATAGTTTTTATTTTTTTATTTTTATGGCGTTCACCGTGCGGGGAAAGTAACATGACCGTTTTATAGATCAGGTCGTTACGGACGCGGCGATACCTAATATGTGTAGTGTATTTTTATTTTTTTATTTTTATTCAGTGATAAATGTGTTTTTTTGAAACTTTACTTTTTTCACTTTTTTTTACTTTTTTTTTGACCAAGACCCACTTGGTTCTTGAAGATCCAGTGGGTCTGATGTCTGTATAATACAGTACAGAACAATATATTTTGTACTGTACTGTATTTTACTTACACTGAACAGATCTATGCTTTTAGCATAGATCTGTTCAGCACCATGGACAGCAGGATGCCTGAGAGGCGTCCTGTTGCCATGGGAACCTTCCCCATCTGCTCAGTACTGGTCAGAACTGCGCAGACGGGGAAGGGTAAGCACAGGGCTGAGGGGGGCTCTCTGGGGGCTCTCTCCCTCTCCCATCGGGGGGCTGCAAAGGCACAGCAGCCCCCCGATGGGAGAGGGAGGGAGCTCCCTGCGCTGTTAACCTTTTCCATACAGCGGTCCGTACGGACCGCTGTATGGAAAGGGTTAAACGGCTGACATCGCATCGCAGATGTCAGCCGTTTATACCAGGGTGCCAGCAATGTGCTGGCACCCTGGTATACCCACTAGACACCAACGATCATTCAAGGGGAGGCAGGCGGGGGATCGCGATCCCGCCTGCCGCACCGCCCGCCTCCCGCACCTTACCGCACCTCCCGCACCGCCTGCGACACCCCCCCTGCACCACCCGCCCACATAATATCATTCAGGGGTGCAGGGGGGGTGAAAAAGCTTTATTTTAGACATACTAAAGTTTCTGATCCCCGCGGTCAGGGACCGCGGGGATCAGAAACTGCAGAAAGCGCTACAAACCGCAGGTCTGAATTGACCTGCGGTTTGCAGCGATCGCCGATTGGGGGGGTCACAGGACCCCCCTCGGCATTGACCCAAGGTGCCTGGCTGTGTGTGACAGCCGGGATCTCAGCGCTGTCACCATGTCTGCAGACATGGTGACAGATGAATGCCATGACGTCTATACTCATCATGGCGCGCTAAGTAGCAGTGCTCCATGACGAGTATACTCGTCATAGGTCGGGAATATTTTCATACTCTCTCCTTCTCTGATCGCTTTCCTGACAGGAATTGGGGCGATCAGAGAAGGAGAAGCACATAGTCCCTCCCTAACCCCCCCTTACCTGCCCCGATGCGCTGCGATTGGTCCCTCTGCAGTAATGGACCAATCACAGCGATCGCGGGCGGGTCAGAGCGCCTATACAGTGCCTGCCGGCTTCTCTGGTTGCCTAGCAACCCCAGCACGCCGGCTTCACTGAAGCTTCAGCGCTTCGCTCCCTGCGCTGACAGTGAAAGCCGATCACGTACATGCATGTGGGGATGCGGTGAGGCACCACATTCCCCCACGTACATGTACGTGATGTTGCGTGAAGGGGTTAAAGTTTTCCGGGATTGAGTTCCGTTCTAAGGGCTCAATACCAGAAAAAAAATGATCAGTTTTATCCTAATGCATTCTGAATGGAGAGCAATCCGTTCAGTATGCATCAGGATGTCTTCAGTTCAGTCACTCTTACGGTATCCGGTATTTTCTCCTTCCAAAATTCCAGAACACTTTGCGGATCCGGCATTATTTTCCATTAAAATGCATTAATGCCGGATCCCGGGGGAAAAATGGATCCAGTTTTCCGGTCTGCGCATGACCTTTAAAAATGTGGAAAAATTAATACCGTATCCGTTTTTCCAGATTACACCAGAGAGGCGGATCCGGTATTGCAGTGCATTTGTGAGATGGATCCACATCCGGATCCGTCTGCAAATGTTATCCATTTGCATACGGATTTCCGGATCTGGCAGGCAGTTCCGGCAACTGAACTACCTGCCGGAATCCAACAACGTAAGTGTGAAAGTACCCTGAATGTTTACACTTAGAAGGGAGTCATAAAGATCCACTGGGAACATTTCAGAAGTCTTATCGGATACATTTCTTCTTGCTTCCTCTACAACAATGTTTTGGAATAGCAATTCTATATCTCTATGGAAATACTCTTAGACCTCTGCTTCCACACAGAATTGAGTAATGTAACATATCTTGGCTGCCATCCATATGGTCTATAAACTGTAGGCATTGAGGACAAATTCACATGCCCAGGGGCTAAAGTAAGTTAATTAATGTTCTAGAATGTATCATACCATGCCAAAATCATAAAACCTAAAGCTATAGTAATGTATTTATCTGAGGACATATCTTCTTTGTGTAAAGTTTACATAATCATTATAATTTTATTTCTAAAGAGCCAACACTTTGCACGGCACATTATAGGGGTTAGGCTTGTAAAGTTGTTGGCCTATGGATAGGTCATCAGTGTTGATTACTTGATAGAAAAACAGTGTTTTAACACTAGGGATAGGTACAGTACAGACCAAAAGTTTGGACACACCTTCTCATTCAAAGAGTTTTCTTTATTTTCATGACTATGAAAATTGTAGATTCACACTGAAGGCATCAAAACTATGAATTGACACATGTGGAATTATATACATAACAAACAAGTGTGAAACAACTGAAAATATGTCATATTCTAGGTTCTTCAAAGTAGCCACCTTTTGATTTGATTACTGCTTTGCACACTCTTGGCATTCTCTTGATGAGCTTCAAGAGGTAGTCCCCTGAAATGGTTTTCACTTCACATGTGTGCCCTGTCAGGTTTAATAAGTGGGATTTCTTGCCTTATAAATGGGGTTGGGACCATCAGTTGCGTTGAGGAGAAGTCAGGTGGATACACAGCTGATAGTCCTACTGAATAGACTGTTAGCTGCTTTTTTCTTGCCATAATACAAATTCTAAGTAAAGAAAAACGAGTGGCCATCATTACTTTAAGAAATGAAGGTCAGTCAGTCAGCCGAAAAATTGGAAAAAGTTTGAAAGTAAGGGCTATTTGACCATGAAGGAGAGTGATGGGTTTCTGCGCCAGATGACCTGGCCTCCACAGTCACCAGACCTGAACCCAATCGAGATGGTTTGGGGTGAGCTGGACCACAGAGTGAAGGCAAAAGGGCCAACAAGTGCTAAGCATCTCTGGGAACTCCTTCAAGACTGTTGGAAGACCATTTCAGGGGACTACCTCTTGAAGCTCATCAAGAGAATGCCAAGAGTGTGCAAAGCAGTAATCAAAGCAAAAGGTGGCTACTTTGAAGAACCTAGAATGACATATTTTCAGTTGTTTCACACTTGTTTGTTATGTATATAATTCCTCATGTGCTAATTCATAGTTTTGATGCCTTCATAGTCATGAAAATAATGAAAACTCTTTGAATGAGAAGGTGTGTCCAAACTTTTGGTCTGTACTGTATATAAAGTATGTGTCTGTGTTGCACTGCATATCAGGTATTAAAGAGACAGTACTCTTTTTCTTATTGTGCAGGAGCTGAAAACCTGGTGCAAACCTCCTACAGTTAAGTGCACAACAAACTCATTTTCCAGTTTCATCTGTAATGTATATTTTTGCATAAGACATTCTGCAATTGTGCATTTGTTCCAAAAACCTGTTAATAATGTGGTAAAATGTGTGTATGTGGTGTGGGGTTTCGCTCTGGTAGATAGGGTAAGCAGGCGCTGTACAGAGGCAAAATACAAGTTCTTAACTCAAAACGTCAGTTGAGGAAATTGCACAAAACAGCACGTAATTTTGCAGTCTTGGTGTTAATGCACACACAATGGAAAGTTCTTATAACACAAGTCACCTTGCTGGCAGTTCTGCCTCCAGCAGTCTCCAGCAGGCTTTAGGGGTCCTGTTTCCCCAACATACGGCTCTCAACCCTCCAGCACAGCACAAAGCCTCAGATCCCAAAAATAGAGACATCTCTGCTGAGCCCAGCTGCCAATTTAAGGACAGCCAGGTGCTGTCAAAACCCAGACCGGCACTGAAACTCTGGTCCGGCATTTGACCTCTCCTGGCTGGAAACCAGCCCAGCCACACATGCTGGGAGGAAAATACCTGCCTTGCCAGACACAACCCCTCACTGTGTCACAATGGGTAAGAAAATATTTAAAAAAATATGACCTCAGTGTGTCATAGAAAAATATTCAGGCACTAGGACACTTTTGATCTGGATTAAATTTATCCATACCCATATTGAATCTTCTGATCAATTCATTAGAAATTAGCTCATTCCCGACAAAACTTCGATATTCTGCAAGCAGCTGAAACTAGAGATGAGCGAATAAAAAAAAAAAATTCAATTTTTTTTCCCAAATAGATTCGATTTGATCCGAATGCAGAGAGCCTGTATAGTGATGTAGAACACTGTGCCTTGCAGAAACACACATAGGGAGTCTGCTGTGGTAGTGAAACAATACTGTGAGTCAGTATGACACACAGATGACAGGTGTCGCTCTTAGAATCACTGCACATTTCATGTGGCCAAAACTGACCAAATAACTCAAGTGTGAACTCAGCCTTACAGGTCAACTGTGCAGAGGCCTAAGATCCTACTATAGCGTGAAATAGCGCACTCCTTTTACACCGTCGTCAGCTGATTCCACATTGATTTCTACATAACCTGTTCTATTAAACACTTATACAAGTAGAGTGGAGATGGTGTCAGCACTAAGTTTGTGATGACGTCACTGATTATTTTGTCCTTCCTCTTATCTGTCAGAACAATAACCCCCAAAAAACAGATCCTGTCTGTTGAGCATCCGCCTTCACTCGGTCAGCATTTGGTCAGCAATCCATCAGTATTGCTAAAGCAAAAAAAAACAGGAGTGGATCCAAAATAGAGATGACACGTGATATGAAACTTTGCATGTTTTCTGTGTTTTGCACCTGCTCCTGATTTTGGCTACCAAATCATAAGCCAATTCTGATGCAAAATAGGGAACATGTCATACAGGCCTTACAACTGCTACATTGACAGAATCTGTTGTGTGTCTTATTTTTCCTTCATTCTGACAGATCAGAAGAAGGGTCCAAATTTTTTTTTTTATCCAGGCCAAAAAGGCAAAAATAGTGACCCAGTCATGGAGTGGGGAGGGTGGGAACAGCATGAGAAGTCCACAGAGTAGCCAAGTGACATTGTGGTGAGCTGGTAGCAGCATAAGGACACCACAGAGTGGTGAGGTGGCAGCAGCATGAGGAGACCACAGAGTGGTGAGGTGACAGCAGCATGAGTAGACCTCAGTGTGGCCCAGTGACATAGTGGTGAGCTGGCAGCAGCATGAGGAGACCACAGAGTGGCCCAATGACAGAGTGGGGAAGTGGCAACAGCATGATGAGAACACAGAGTGTCCCAGTGACAGAGTGAGGAGGTGGCAGCAGTATGAGGAGACCACAGAGTGACCCAGTGACATAGTGGTAAGGTGGCAGCCTGAGAATACTACAGAGTGTTGAGATGGCAGCAGCATTATGAGACCACAGAGTGGCCCAGTGACAGATTGTTGAGTAGAGAAGGCCTGGCGGTTCGCCTGGTGGTCGTTTCGCAGCGACCTTTGCGCGTTCGCGATGTCCGCCAGCGCCAAATTCTTTTGCATTGCGCCGAAATTTTACCCATGACACATCCATCAGGTGGGACAGGACAGCCAATTGAGACTTTTCAGCACATGGACACACCCCCACCCTATACCATAACCCGATCTGGCAGCCATTTTACATTCTGTGTTTTGCCAGTGTAGGGAGAGGTTACTTTGTGGAGCAGGGACAGGCTGTTAGGGACACCAAACTCTAGCTAATAGGGCCACAAAAGTCCTATTAAGGACTGGTATAGAAGTGCTATCAATGGGTGTGATATACTGAGGGGTGTGATATACTTATAATATACTTTCTAAAATAGAAAGTATATTACAGTTCATTTGTATTGGGCAGCAGTTTTGCGTGGTTCTGCTGCGATACCGCAGGTATATAGAGGGACAAGAGCTTTTGGAACAACTATTTGCAACTGGTGTGATAAACCTGCTTCCACAAAATACTGATTGACGGCTGCGATATACCAGTTGCCCCAAATAAACAGGGTGGGGTGATATAATTGTTGTGGCAAAAAAATAATGAAGGGTGTGATATACCTGCTTCCACAAAATACTGATTAAGGGGTTTGATATACCTGCTTCCACAAAATACTGATTGAGGGCTGCGATATACCTGCTTCCACAAAATACTGATCAAGGGTTTGATATACCTACCTGCTTCCACCAAATATTGATTGAGGCCTGCGATATACCTGCCTCCACAAAATACTGATTAAGGGGTTTTATATAAATGTTTCCACCAAATATTGATTGAGGGCTGCTATATACCTGCTTCCACAAAATACTGATTAAGGGGTTTGATATACCTGCTTCCACAAAATACTGATTGAGGGCTGCGATATACCTGCTTCCACAAAATACTGATCAAGGGTTTGATATACCTACCTGCTTCCACCAAATATTGATTGAGGCCTGCGATATACCTGCCTCCACAAAATACTGATTAAGGGGTTTTATATAAATGTTTCCACCATATATTTATTGAGGCCTGCAATATACCTGCTTCCACAAATACTGCTCTTCTTTAGGGACTTAGGCACAGGGTCATTTTGAAAATGACAGGCAGTGGAAGAGACAGGCCGTTCCGCAGAGGTGGTAGGGGTCGGGCAGGTGCACCAGGCCGGAGCCTAAGTGGGGAGTTGGAGAAAGCGAGTGCGATTACTTTAAAGGACGCACCAGAGTTGGTTGAGTGGCTCATTCAGCCTTCCGCTTCTGCACCCTCCTCTTACTCTGTATCTGCACCCTACTCTCTTTCTGCTCTGTGCACCCCCAAAGACACTACCAACATAGCCCCTCCACTCGAGTCAGAGGACTTTTTTTCCCATACATTCCCAGACCTTACCAATGCGCAGCCATTCTTGACATCAGATGAGGAAGAGGAGGTAGCAACGGCCACCACCCAACGGTCTGATGACAGTACCCATATCAGACCCGCTGTTGCTGCCTACTCCGAGATCTCAAATGTCAGTGGTGGTGAAGGTGACGATTATGACGTGTTGATGGACGTCACGTGGGTGCTCACAAGAGAGGAAGAGGAGGGGAGTTCAGAGGGAGAGACGGAGCAGCAGAGAGGGAGGAGAATGAGGAGAAGCATGCAGAGCTCGCAGAGCACAGGAGGCAAAAAGCAGACTGTAAATGTATCTGGAGTGAGCCATCCACCATGCATGGTCCCATCTGGCGCTCCCAGGACATGCCTCCGTAGTGTGGGATTTTCTTAACGTGTCAGCTGCTGACAATAGTGTTGCCATCTGCAGCCTGTGCTGTCAACGCATAAGTCGCAGTAAGCCCAACACTCACCTGAGGACGACCGCCTTAGGAAGGCACCTGGCCTCCCATCACCCCAGTGCCATCAGAACCCACAAAGCCACACTCCCGGCGCTCCACATCCTGCCTCTTCTTCTTCTCCTCTCTTCTCCCATTTGTCCTCCACTCTACCTTCCACTGTGCCGTCGTCGCGTTCATATGGCAGAAGGCAGGCTTCCGTATCCCAAATGTTTGAGCGTAAAAAGTTGATAATGCCGGATAACCCTCTTGCCCAACGGCTGACCGCTGGCTTGTCGGAACTGCTAGCCAGCCAACTACTGCCATATAAACTGGTGGACTCGGAGGCCTTTAGAAAATTTGTGGAAATTGGCACACCACAATGGAAGGTCCCTGGAAGGAAATATTTCTCCCAGAAGGGCATCCCAGAGCTATATGGCCACGTTCAGCGGCAAGTGAATACATCTCTGGCACACAGTGTCAGTGCTAAAATACATCTGACCACAGACACATGGTCTAGCAAACACGGGCAGGGAATCTACATAATTTTTACTGCCCACTGGGTGAACCTTCTGAGGGCCGTCAAGCATATAACCCGTGGCTCCCGTGTGGATTTGGTGTTACCGCCATGGATTACATGCAGGCCTGCCTCTTCTTCTCCATCCTCCGTCTCCTCCTTGGCTGACCTTTTCCACTGCTACTGCCTCTTCCAATGCTCCCCCCAAGCTCCCCAGAACCTATTCGACGTGCCAAGTGAGACGTTGCCATGCTGTGCTGAGGCTGTTGTGCCTGGAAGCCAAGAGCCACACCGTTCCTGCTACTTTCAGCTCTGCGATCACAGGCCGATCAGTGGCTCACCCTGCTCAATTTGACAGCTGGTGAAGTGGTGTGCGACAACAGTGCCAATCTTCTGAGCATGCTGAAACAGGGCAAAATGACACACGTGCAGTGCATGTCACACATCCTGAACTTAGTTGTGCAGCAATTCATTGCCAAATACCCTGGGGTCCAGGATGTCTTCCGGCAGGCCAGGAAAATCTTTGGACATTTTAGAAGATCTTACACGGCCATGGCTCGCCTTGCTAACCTTCAGCGGCGACACCGCCTGCCCGTCAGACGTCTGATTTGTTACAGCCTGACGCACTGGAACTCCACCTTGTATATGCTTGATAGGCTGCTCTGACAGGAACGTGGCGTTAACGACTACCTGTACGAACTCTGCAGCAGGACAGGTTCTGGTAAGCTTGGTTTCTTTTCACCGCGCCAGTGGCTGATCATGGGTGACGCATGCAGACTTCTGCAGCCATTTGATGAAATCACCAAACTGGTCAGTCGCAGCCAGGGCGCCATCAGTGACATCGTACCTTACGCCTTCTTTCTGGAGCATGCATTGCATCGTGTCATTAATCAAGCCGTCGAGGAGCAGGAGCTGGAAGATGAGGAAGTCGCAATGCTGAATTAATTCCCAGAGGGGGCTACTCCATCTGATACAAGTCAGCAGGAGTCTGAAGAGGAGACAGAGGAGGATGGTGGTTGGGAAGAGGAGGAGGAATAGCAAGAAGAGCAGGCTTTGAGGGGGACGTTAAACTTTTCGGGGATCTCTAGTGTTGTCCGTGGCTGGGCTGAGGAGACCGAGGACGACATTCTCCTGGGCAATGAGCAGGAGACAGGGCGCTCCACCTCTTCCAATTTAGTGCAAATGCGGGCCTTCATGCTCCAGTGTTTGAAGAGGGACCCCCGTAGAGAAAGCATAAAGAGCAAGGACCAGTACTGGGTGGCAACCTACTTAGACCTCGGTACAAACACAAAATGGCGGACATGTTACCAGCATCACAGAGGGCTGTCAGAAGGCAGCATTTCCAGGCCTTGCTGCGAGAGATGCTGCATTCTGCTGTTGCGGGCGCTGGCAGAGGAATTTCCACCCACAGCGAAACAGGTGCGGGTACCAATCCTACCACGCCTGCAAGAAGAGGGCAGTTTGAAGATGTGTTGGTCACTTCAGATATAAGATCATTCTTGCAGCCAACCCATCGACAGCCACCCTCCGTATCCAGCCTCAGGGAATGCCTAGACTGACAGGTGTCCGACTACATGGTTAACAGCCGATGTGGGCAGTTGGAGAAGTGCGGAACCCCTGGACTACTGGGTGTGCAGGCTTGACCTGTGGCCAGAGCTGGCACAATTTGCCATGGAACTCTTGGCTTGCCCCTTGTCGAGTGTCCTGTCTGAAAGGACGTTCAGCTCAGCAGGGGGGCTACCTCACATTTCTAAAAATTAATGAGGCATGGATATCTGAGGAATTAAACACCTATGACGACCACGTGTAATGGTCCTTGTCTTATGTATATACAGCGGCATAAAAGGCCTTTTCTGTCAGTTGAATGACAAATTTTTGGAGCCTCTACTCCAGTGGCCTACAGTAAAATTTGCCTAATGTACCTCCAGCCACATCATCACAAGTTCTTTTCTGTCAGGTGAATGCCTAATTTTGGGGGCCTGTACTGGCCTACAGTAAAAAAATTTATCCAGTGACCGCCTAATGTGCCTCCAGCCACATAATCACAAGTTCTTTTTTGTCAGGTGAATGCCTAATTTTTGGGGCCTGTACTGGCCTACAGTAAAATGTTTATCCAGTGACCACCTAATGTACCTCCAGCCACATAATCACAAGTTCTTTTCTGTTAGGTTAATGCCTTATTTTGGGGCCTGTACTGGCCTACAGTAAAATTTTTATCCAGTGACTGCCTAATGTACCTCCAGCCACATCATCACAAATTCTTTTCAGTCAGGTGAATAATGACTTTTCATACAAAACGTAACTTTTACTTCTCGATATTAAAATAATACCCTACAATGTGTAAAATAATTGATAACGTATTGTGCCACATAAGAAAAGCAGATCCTTACTTTGGATGTGGTCAAGGATAGTATCATCCAAGTAATTAAAGATGCAACAACTTACAGTTTTGAAGACCAAGGGCTTGAATGCTTTTGTAAACGAGAAGTGAGGTCGGGGGGGGGGGAGTCTTTGCCTGTTGAATCCCTCAAAACACTACCCCTGCCTAAAAGCGGAGCACCCGCCCCGAAAGAGGAGACCCCACCAATCTGTGGCTAAGCTCTCGCTGTCACCTACTGTGGCCCTCCCAAGGTGTGATGAATGCTTGTTCCAACGCGTTTCCCCAGTGTCATGCGAGCTGGTTCATCAGGGGACCAAAGATAAATAATGCAATAGTAATAGCATCCTGATGTAGTAAGGCGGCGCCAGTTGCGGCCACAAATCGAGTTTGACTGCCCAGTAGTCCAGGGAATCTTTGATGTGTGGTGGCAGGGTGTACTCCAAGTATGCCTCCACCGGCTGGTTTAGGTTCTGCTCTATGTCTCTAGACTTAAGTTGCTGCTGATAGAGCTGGTATTGCTCCTGCATCCCCCCCAGCAGCCATGGCAGTGGAAAGTGAGCGCAGAGGGCCCCCCTGGTCAGACCTGCGTGAAGATGGGCGATGGCGCACTTAGGCAGCGGCCAACTGACTACATAGAATGTCCCGATAGTAGTTCAGTTTGTCCTCCCTCTTAGCTCTTGATAGTAGTTCAGTTTGTCCTCCCACTCAGCGGGTGTAAATAAGGGCCCCATTTTGGACCGGTAGCAAGGGTCTAATATGGTGGAGAGCCAATAGTCATCCCTCTGCCGAATGGTGACAATTCGGCTGTCACTATGCAAGAAACTGAGCATGCATTCGGCCATTTACACAAGTGACTAGGAGGGACTCCCTGCCTCCATATCCACTGTATACTGCAGTGGTGTGTCTGGGTCATCTGCCTCGTCTCCCTCATCTCCCTGTAGGTCTTCTGGCTGCTCCTCCTCTCCTGTGACCTGTGTAGAAAAACCACCAATTTTCCTACGCATTGTTTGTGCTTGAATGTCCTCCTCCTCCACCTCCTCCTCCTCTAGTTGAGCCCCAACAGGGCTCATGTGGCTGTGAGATGTAGTCGCCAAGTCTCCTGTCCCTTGGCCAGCCAGATTTAGTAGCATCTGATCCAGGACATGAATGAGTGGAATGAATTTGTTCATCTTGTAGTCCTGGCAAGTGACAAATAAAATGGCCTCTTCAAAGGGCCCGAGCAAACAGCAGGTGTCACGCATGAGCTGCCACTTGCTAACATCGAAGTTACACAGGGGAGTACCTCTGTCCGCCTGTATCATCAAGAAATCGTTTATGGCCTTTATCTGTTCATATAATTGGTCCAACATATGGAGGGTGGAATTCCAATGGGTGGAAACGTTGCATATCAGCCTATGTTGGAGGAAGCCGTTCTGCCTTTGCAGCTCAAGGAGTGTGTGCTTTGCGGTGTAAGAGTGGCTGAAGTTCATGCAAAGTTTCCTGGCCATTTTCAGGATGTCTTGCAGATGGGGTAAAGACTTCGGAATCGCTTTGCAACCATAATGAACACATGCGCCATGCAGGGCGCATGGCTCAGCCCTCCTTGACGCAGCATCGACACCCTGTTCTTCCTGTTGTCGGTCACCATGGTTCCAATTTTGACTTCTCGAGGAGAAAGCCAGGATTCTATTTCTTGATGAAGGACGCAGAGCAGTTCGTCCCCTGTGTGACTCTGTTTGCCCAGGCAAACTAGTTGCAGAACAGTGTGACACCACCATGCCTTGCACATGTGGTATGCTGTAGGAGAACTGTGAATTGTCCCTGCAGTGGAGGCTGAGGACATGGTGGAGGATGAGGAGGCAGAGGCGGACATTGTCGCAGGACCAACAGTGTGAGAATGTGGAGGTGGAAGCGGCATCACCTGGCCAAGTTGCTGGTGTGGCTGGGCTGGAGCCAGATTTGCCCAGTGGGCCGTAAAGAACATATATTGTCCTTGACCGTAGTTACAGCTCCACACGTCAGTGATGCCGTGCACTTTGGTACACAACGAAAGGGTCAAGGAGTGGCCCACCTTCTGTTCTACATATGTGTGCAGGGCTGGTACTGCCTTTGTGGCAAAGAAATGAAGGCTTGGGACTCTCCACCTTGGCTCGGCACAAGCCATCAGTTCTCTGAAAGATGCAGAGTCCACCACTTAGAAAGGGAAAGACTGCAGCACCAGCAACTTGGCCAGGAGCACGTTGCTTCTGCACCGTTGGATGAGTGCACGCATACTGTTTTCTCTTGGCAATCGCTTTGCGATTGATTGCTGACAAAATGACTGACAAGGAGTAGGAGGATGAGGAGCAGGAGCTTCAGGACCAGTAGATCATGAGAAGGACAGACAACTCCCTTTGGCTGAGGTGGTTGAGCAAAAACAAAAAAGGGGGTCAGTCTGCACATACCAAACCGCAGAAGCACATTGCTATGGCAGGGAACAACATTGAAAGACAGAAACATGCAATGCGACAATTAACTGCAATATAGAGTACAAAATTGCATAATAATCACAAGTGCTACACTATAAATGCAAGATACTTGGCAAATCGTTTTGTACAAAATTATTTGAGCCCGTCTGCCGAGCGTCAAGGCGATCTCTGTTAGACGGGTTCCTACACTAAATTCTACCTGTTAGGTGCCATGACGGCTACCATACATTTCAGGGAGTGAGGTTCCACATACCTACGATAATTTTACCTGTTAGGTGCCATGACGGCTACCATACACTTCAGGGAGTGTAGGTTACACAGCAGGCCCACTCTACGACATCACCGGCGCCAAATGGCTACCAAGGACTGCAGTGAGAGTCCACAAACTATCCACTCCTGGTGCCATGGCTTCAGTGAGTGAAGGGGAGCAATCCTGACTATGTACTAACACTAATTAAAATCAGCCTATAGGGCAGACAGGGTGGTCAGGAGTGCATGACTGAGGAGGCAGCCACACCTCCAGTACAAACTGCAAAGAAAAAACAAAAAAGGGGGTCAGTCTGCACATACCAAACCGCAGAAGCACATTGCTATGGCAGGGAACAACATTGAAAGACAGAAACATGCAATGCGACAATTAACTGCAATATAGAGTACAAAATTGCATAATAATAACAAGTGCTACACTATAAGTGCGAGATACTTGGCAAATCGTTTTGTACAAAATTATTTGAGCCCGTCTGCCGAGCGTCAAGGCGATCTCTGTTAGACGGGTTCCTACGCTAAATTCTACCTGTTAGGTGCCATGACGGCTACCATACTTTTCAGGGAGTGAGGTTCCACATACCTACGATAATTTTACCTGTTAGGTGCCATGACGGCTACCATACACTTCAGGGAGTGTAGGTTACACAGCAGGCCCACTCTACGACATCACCGGCGCCAAATGGCTACCAAGGACTGCAGTGAGAGTCCACAAACTATCCCACTCTTGGTGCCATGGCTTCAGTGAGTGAAGGGGAGCAGGCCTGACTATGTACTAACACTAATTAAAATCAGCCTATAGGGCAGACAGGGTGGTCAGGAGTGCATGACTGAGGAGGCAGCCACACCTCCAGTACAAACTGCAAAGAAAAAACAAAAAAGGGGGTCAGTCTGCACATACCAAACCGCAGAAGCACATTGCTATGGCAGGGAACAACATTGAAAGACAGAAACATGCAATGCGACAATTAACTGCAATATAGAGTACAAAATTGCATAATAATAACAAGTGCTACACTATAAGTGCGAGATACTTGGCAAATCGTTTTGTACAAAATTATTTGAGCCCGTCTGCCGAGCGTCAAGGCGATCTCTGTTAGACGGGTTCCTACGCTAAATTTTACCTGTTAGGTGCCATGACGGCTACCATACTTTTCAGGGAGTGAGGTTCCACATACCTACGATAATTTTACCTGTTAGGTGCCATGACGGCTACCATACACTTCAGGGAGTGTAGGTTACACAGCAGGCCCACTCTACGACATCACCGGCGCCAAATGGCTACCAAGGACTGCAGTGAGAGTCCACAAACTATCCCACTCCTGGTGCCATGGCTTCAGTGAGTGAAGGGGAGCAGGCCTGACTATGTACTAACACTAATTAAAATCAGCCTATAGGGCAGACAGGGTGGTCAGGAGTGCATGACTGAGGAGGCAGCCACACCTCCAGTACAAACTGCAAAGAAAAAACAAAAAAGGGGGTCAGTCTGCACATACCAAACCGCAGAAGCACATTGCTATGGCAGGGAACAACATTGAAAGACAGAAACATGCGGTGGTTGAGCCTTGACTGCCTGAAATCGGGTGCGTGCCCCTGGGTGATGCAGCGGTTGCTGCAGCAGGCTGGACCACCACATCGGAGCCATGGTTCTCCCAGGCCACTTTATGGTGACGCTGAATATGTTGATGCAGGGCCGTGGTGCCAACATTGGCACCCTGGCCACGCTTCACCTTCTGTGCACAAATTCATCAAATGGCCATGTTCACCTCCTCCGAGTATGGCATTATCCCTGAGTATGGCATTATCCCCCCAACACTCTGCGCTGATTGTCTGCTACCGCTGCCTCCATGAACCCCTGCACCGCTAGGGCAGGCAGGCTCCTGCGAAGCAGGTGGTCTACCCCGGGCACATTTGGCTCCCGACCTCCCACTGCTGCCACCCTGCGGACTCACGGCCACACCACCACCTGCTGGCTCAGTCGCTGCCTCATGCGCAAGCTGCCATCCTCTTCTCCTGATGATGATGATGCCCCCTCCTTACCAGGCTCCCAAGTGTGATCGGCTACATTATCATCATCCGCTACTGTCTGCACATAACTGATATCCCCCTCAACGGTCTCAGGGCCAGGAGCCTGACCGCTCGCAACACCTAGTCCCTCTTGACTCTTATCACTACTTGCCCGCCTACTGGAAAAAACCTCAGATGTCTCCCCCAGATCTTGGCTGGGCAGTAGCTGCTGACTGCCCTCTAGTAGCCTGTCCTCACTGAAAAGTGGAGCCGAGCCTACAGCATATAATACTTCTTGTGCTGAGGGGAACTGAAAATGACACAGGAAGGTTCAGGACAGTTGGGGGCACAGGGCCTGCTCCCGGGCCATGCCAACTAAGCGTCATGTCAGAGGAACCCACCGACTCTTGGCTGGGAGTGTCTGAGGTCACTTGCGATGAAGTCGAAGACTGTGTCAGCCATTCAAGCACCGCTGGGTTGCTGGTCAAGACACGACTTCTAGATGACACTGGGAGCTCAGGACTCTCGCTGCGACTCCTGCTGCCACCCCCCCCCCCCTTCTTCTGCTGCCTGCAACAGAAGCATTTTTGCCACTGCCTGTTCCCTTTGAAGGGCCTGTCATTTGTCCGTCTGACATACTGTATAATAAAAGAATAAAATTAAAATTAAAAAAGTACAAAAAAGTACAAATTTATAAGATTAGGTAGAGAGAGGCCAAGCAAGTTATAAGAGTTTCTAAAGCACAGGCAGAAGAGAAATTAGCTCAGTCAGTGAAAAAAGCGATAAGACATTCTTCAGATACATAAATGAAAAAAAGAAACTAAAACAAGGAATTGCCAAATAAAAATAAAATAAAGGAAGGTATATGGAAGAAGATAAAGAACTAGCTGACTGCCTCAATTAATACTTTTGTTCAGTTTTTACAAAGGAAAATGAAGGAAAAGGACCTCAGTTAGGGAGGAAGACTAATGAATCTTTTGATGCATGTGTCTTTACAGAGGAAGAGGTTCTAAGTCAGCTGTCTAAAATTAATACAAATAAGTCACAGGGGCCTGATGGGATACACCCAAAGCTATTAAAAGAGCTTAGCGGTGAACTAGCAAAACCATTAACAGATTTATTTAACCAATCACTGGTAACAGGAGTCGTCCCAAAAGATTGGAAATTAGCAAATATTGTGCCCATTCACAAGAAAGGTAGTAGGGAGGAATCGGGCAACTATAGGCCAGTAAGCCTGACATCAATAGTGGGGAAATTAATGGAAACCATACTTAAGGAGAGGATTGTGGAACATCTAAACTCCCATGGATTGAAAGATGAAAAACAGCATGGGTTTACTTCAGGGAGATCATGTCAGACTAATCTTATAGATTTTTTTGATTGGGTGACTAAAATAATAGATGGCGGAGGTGCAGTAGACATAGCTTATCTAGAGTTTAGTAAGGCTTTTGATACTTTCCCACATAGAAGGCTTATCAATAAATTACAGACTTTGTGCTTGGACTCCCATATTGTTGAATGGATTAGGCAGTGGCTGAGGGACAGACAACAGAGGGTTGTAGTCAATGGAGTATATTCAGACCATGGTCTTGTTACTAGTGGGGTACCTCAGGGATTTGTTCTGGGACCCATATTGTTTAATATCTTTATCAGCGAAATTGCAGTAGGCCTCGATGGTAAGTTGCTGATGACACAAAGATTTGTAACAGGGTTGATGTTCCTGGAGGGATACAACAAATGGAAAAAGATTTAGGAAAACTAGAGGAATGGTCAAAAATCTGGCAACTAAAATTTAATGTTGATAAGTGCAATATAATGCACCTGGGGCGTAAAAACCCAAAAGCAGAATATAAAATCAGGGATACAGTCCTAACCTCAGTATCTGAGGAAAGGGATTTAGGGGTCATTATTTCAGAAGACTTAAAGGTAGGCAGACAATGTCATAGAGCAGCAGGAAATGCTAGCAGAATGCTTGGGTGTATAGAGAGAGGCATTACCAGTAGAAAGAGGGAGGTGCTCATGCTGCTCTACAGAGCACTAGTGAGACCTCATTTGGAGTATTGTGCGCAGTACTGGAGACCATATCTCCAGAAGGATATCGATCCTTTGGAGAGAGTTCAGAGAAGAGCTACTAAACTAGTACATGGATTGCAGGATAAAACTTAGCAGGAAAGATTAAAGGACCTTAACATGTATAACTTGAAAGAAAGACGAGACAGAGGGGATATGATAGAAACTTTTAAATACATAAAGGGAATCAACAAGGTAAAAGAGGGGAGAATATTTAAAAAAAGAAAAACTGCTACAAGAGGACATAGTTTCAAATTAGAGTGGCGAAGGTTTACAAGTAATATCAGGAAGTATTTCTTTACTGAGAGAGTAGTAGATGCATGGAATAGCCTTCCTGCAGAAGTGGTAGCTGCAAATACAGTGAAGGAGTTTAAGCATGCATGGGATAGGCATAAGGCCATCCTTTATATAAGATAGGGCCAGGGGCTATTCATAGTATTCAGTATATTGGGCAGACTAGATGGGTCAAATTGTTCTTATCTGCCGGCACATTCTATGTTTCTATACACCCCAAAAAGGCTGTAGTACAATGTAACTTCACCAAAGAACGGCAATAAAGACGTATTTATTTTCCTATTTATACACCCCCCCAAAAAAAGTTAAAAAAATAAATCAAAATTCACTGCAGAACGGCTAATAATATATTTCCTATTAATACACCCCGTAAATAGCTGTAGTACCATGTAACTTTACCACAGAATGGCAATTAAGATGTATTCATTTTCCTATTAATACACCCCCCAAAAAAATCTGCGCATCTGGAAAACACGGACAGCGGCAATGTGCGTTCTGCATTTTGCGGACTGCACATTGCCGGCACTAATAGAATAGGACATGTTCTATTTTTTCGGGAACGGAATTGCGGACCCGGAAGTGCGGGTCCGCAATTCCGTGTCCGGGCAGCACATCGTGCTGCCCCATAGAAATGAATGGGTCTGCAATTCCGTTCCGCATTTTACGGACGTATGAATGGACCCTAACAATCAAAATTTACTGCAGAACGCCTAATAGGACATATGTATATTTCCTAATAATACACCCCGTAAATTTTTGTAGTACAATGTAGTACACTGTCCCTAGCGCCTGTCACATCTCTCCCTGCACTAAGTACAGGGAGAATCCAAGATGGCTGAGGCTATTTATAGGGCTATGACATCACAGGGGCTGGCTGGCTGCTGATTGGCTGCATACATGGCATTGTGAGTGATCGCAGAGTTCTTTGCTCCATGTGCAACAGCTATTTTAGGAAAAAATGTGATTCATTAACAACAAAGCGTGAGGAAAGTGCAAATCAAATTTTTCCTGAAATTCCGATCTAATTCCACTTTGTCAACTTCAATTTGCTCATCTCTAGCTGAAACCTATAGTACGGCATTCCTCGTACAGACAGTAAACCCTTATAAACAATGACAGCACCACAGCCTCTTCAAACAGCTGAAGAAGTTGCAAGCTTACAATCTACAGTACTATATTTGTTGCTATTGTATTATTATAGTATCAGAATTATTATTAGAGTGTAACATTAATGCAAAACGGTGGCTCAGTGGTTAGCACTGGGGTCCTAGGTTCGAATCTGACCAAGGACAACATCTGCATTGAGTTTGAATGGTCTCCCTGTGTTTGCGTGGGTTTCCTCCCACACTCCAAAGACATTCTGATAGGGAACTTAGATTGTGAGCCCCATTGGGGACAGCATGATGCTAATGTCTTTAAAGCGCTGTGGAATATAGCAGCGCTATATAAGTGCATAAAATAAATAAATTATGAGCAGAGCACAATTCTGACAACTCCATGTTGCTCAAATCTTCACAAGACAAGCTGTGAGGAAGCACAAAAGGGGCAATAGCCTCATTGCTCGGTTCTCTCCAAAGCTTCCTAGACAACACACTGAAGCTTGAAGTGTTTTTAACAATACCCCCAACCATTTTAATATGCACTGTGTCTGGTAAACAGTGAAGAGGGTTCAGCGTTTGCATCGGAGTCCCATTGATTTGATATTGATGGCTTATCTTGGAGGTTAGGCCATCTATGTCAAATTTCTTGAAAACCTTAATTAGCCACATATTACAGCCAGGTCCATAAATATTGGGACATCGACACAATTCTAACATTTTTGGCTCTATACACCACCACAATTGATTTGAAATTAAACGAACAAGACGTGCTTTAACTGCAGACTGTCAGCTTTAATTTGAGGGTATTTACATCCAAATCAGGTGAACGTGTAGGAATTACAACAGTTTGCATATGTGCCTCCCACTTGTTAAGGGACCAAATGTAATGGGACATAATAATAATCATAAATCAAACTTTCACTTCTTAATACTTGTTTGCAAATCCTTTGCAGACAATTACAGCCTGAAGTCTGGAACGCATAGACATCACCAGACGCTGGGTTTCATCCCTGGTGATGCTCTGCCAGGCCTCTACTGCAACTGTCTTCAGTTCCTGCTTGTTCTTGGGGCATTTTCCCTTCAGTTTTGTCTTCAGCAAGTGAAATGCATGCTCAACCGGATTCAGGTCAGGTGACTGACTTGGCCATTGCATAACATTCCACTTCTTTCTCTTAAAAAACTCTTTGGTTGCTTTTGCAGTATGCTTTGGGTCATTGTCCATCTGCACTGTGAAGCGTCGACCAATGAGTTCGGAAGCATTTGGCTGAATATGAGCAGATAATATTGCTTGAAACACTTCAGAATTGATCCTGCTGCTTTTGTCAGCAGTCACATCATTAATAAATACAAGAGAACCAGTTCCATTGACAGCCATACATCCCCACGCCATGACACTACCACCACCAGGATTATGAGCAGTTCCTTTCCTTCTCCATACTCTTCTCTTCCTATCACTCTAGAACAAGTTGATCTTGGTCTCATCTGTCCATAGGATGTTGTTCCAGAACTGTAAAGGCTTTTTTAGATGTCATTTGGCAAACTCTAATCTGGCCTTCCTGTTTTTGAGGCTCACCAATGGTTTACATCTTGTGGTGAACCCTCTGTATTCACTCTGGTGAAGTCTTCTCTTGATTGTTGACTTTAACACACTTACACCTACCTCTTGGAGAGTGTTCTTGATCTGGCCAACTGTTGTAAAGGGTGTTTTCTTCACCAGGGAAAGAATTCTATGTTCATCCACCACAGTTGTTTTCCGTAGTCTTCTGGGTCTTTTGGTGTTGCTGAGCTCACTGGTGCGTTCCTTCTTTTTAAGAATGTTCCAAACAGTTGTTTTGGCCATGCCTAATGTTTTTTCTATCTCCCTGATGGGTTTGTTTTGTTTTTTCAGCCTAATGATGGCTTGCTTCACTGATAGTGACAGCTCTTTGGATATCATCTTGAGAGTTGACAGCAACAGATTCCAAATGCAAATAGCACACTTGAAATGAACTCTGGACCTTTTATCTGCTCATTGGAATTGGAATAATGAGGGAATAATACACACCTGGCCATGGAACAACTGAGAAGCCAATTGTCCCAATACTTTTGGTCCCTTAACAAGTGGGAGGCACGTATGAAAACTGTTGTAATTCCTACACCGTTCACCTGATTTGGATGTAAATACCCTAAAGCTGACAGTCTGCAGTTAAAACACATCTTGTTCGTTTCATTTCAAATCCATTGTGGTGGTGTATAGAGCCAAAAATGTTAGAATTGTGTCGATGTCCCAATATTTATGGACCCGACTGTATATAAACATCTTATTGGAAGGATGCTCACATCAACCTTCATCCTGCCTTGTTCACTGGTATACTATTTAGATGTATTTCGCTGTATGTAGCATTCCTTCCCATTTATACAACATGTATTTGCACTTAAAAGACTACCAGCATAGCAATTAATATCAGTTAAAAGGGTTTTCCGAGATATTTTTTACTGATAACCTATCCTCTGGATAGGTCACCAGTATGATTGTGGGTGTCCTAAACTCAGGACTCCCCCCGAAATCACCAGCGCTTGCAGGCCTTCCCCCTGGCCATCAAACACAGCACTGTCCATTTGATAGCATCTGTGCTTGGTATTGCAGCTCAGCCCCATTCACTTGAATGGGACAGAGCTGCACCTAGGCCATTTGACCGATGAACATGATGTCACATAGTCTAGGGAAAGCTGCGAGAAGTTTGTGGCGCTACTGCAAGTGCGGTGCCTTCTCAGACAGCTGACTGGCGGGGATGCTTGATGTTGGACCCCAACCCGATCATATACTGATGGATACTGATATCAAGAGGATAGGTCATCATTAAAAACTTATTTCAGAAAACCCCCTTTAATGGACGTAAAGGGGTTGTCCCACGAAAAGTATTCTATCATTTTTAAACCAGCACCTGGTTCTGAATACTTTTGTATATGCATGTAACCTATAGCTGTATACAGTACTCATAGGTTACTTAGCACTAGTATGTGTCTGATAGGGATATTACATGGTGAGCCCCACCTGGGTCTGATTGGCATAATGCATATTTCTGTACAGCACTGCAGAATATGTTTGCACTATATATTGCATATGTTTGACCCAGTGAGTCCTATTGTCAAACCAATGCTGTTCTCTCTCTTATGCTAAAAGCCAGGATTCTACTGTAGCTAATACCACATTCTTGTAGACCTTTCATTTGTGTGAACAACATCAGGGCTTCTAATGATCCATTTGGCACAAAGTAATGGATTTAGTGCCAAATTGCTACTCTTAATATACGGCGGGGATTGTTATTGCTTTAACAAGTACTGCTAATAGCATTTACTTCTTACACTGGGTTAATCGCAACTCCAAATTACAGCAAATTCTTATTGGTTGCCAGAGTTTCTAGTAAAGATACAAACCATGTATATACCTTACGTAGGATTTCATCAGTATAGCATATGTGAGTCCTTTGCTCAGGCTTTCCATTGGGATTGTGAAGGCTGAGAATTTCTATGTCCCTGAGTGATAGCTGTGGCCCACACTCTCGGATGGAGAAAGGAAAAAGACACAGATGTAGCTTCAGGACAGCATGGTGGATCAATGGTTAGCACTGGTGCAGGGGAGCAAAACCAATGAGGCCGGGTAAAGCGATCGTCTCAGGCAGCAACAGGTATGGGCAAGAGAGGGGCAGCCAAAGGGCCATGGGCAGAAAAGAAGGGGTTAGGTTAAGAAATTTGCATGGGGGGGGGGGGGGGGCACCGTTTCAGCTTTCTCCTCAGGCAGCAGAAAGGCTAGGTGCCTCCTTGCAGTGGTGCCTTACAGCACTGGGGTCCTAGGTTTGAATCCAAACAAGGACAACATCTGCATGGAGCTTGTATGTTCTGCCCGTGTTTGCATGGGTTTCCTATGGGTAGTCCAGTTTCCTCCCACACTGATAATAGACTTATGGTCCTTTTACACTGCTTGAGCATAGGAACGCTCTTTACTAATGATCTGCCGGTATAAAGGTGCTGCTGATTACTCGGTGAATGAGCAAACTACTCTTAACAAATTGTTTGGCGGTAGCAGATTGTGCCGTGTAAACAGCACTCTGCTGCCGTAAAATAATGATTTTGTATGGGGACAAGCGATGGCATAACAGATGTAATGCAGCGGTCTCCATCACTAACAACAATGCTTCCTTCCCAACAAGCGTCTGCTCAGCTGAGCAGTGTAATCGCTGCGTCCCACATATGTGTGCAAATGGGACACTGCGATAGGAACATCTGCCTATGTATTTGCATTGTATGGTATTTCCTATTATCAGGCTGGCAAATTAATTTCACCCATTTTCCCCAGGTGGTGCTGGCACCACATAATATATATATATATATATATATATATATATATATATACACTCACCTAAAGAATTATTAGGAACACCTGTTCTATTTCTCATTAATGCAATTATCTAGTCAACCAATCACATGGCAGTTGCTTCAATGCATTTAGGGGGGTGGTCCTGGTCAAGACAATCTCCTGAACTCCAAACTGAATGTCAGAATGGGAAAGAAAGGTGATTTAAGCAATTTTGAGCGTGGCATGGTTGTTGGTGCCAGACGGGCCGGTCTGAGTATTTCACAATCTGCTCAGTTACTGGGATTTTCACGCACAACCATTTCTAGGGTTTACAAAGAATGGTGTGAAAAGGGAAAAACATCCAGTATGCGGCAGTCCTGTATGAAAAAATGCCTTGTGGATGCTAGAGGTCAGAGGAGAATGGGCCGACTGATTCAAGCTGATAGAAGAGCAACGTTGACTGAAATAACCACTCGTTACAACCGAGGTATTCAGCAAAGCATTTGTGAAGCCACAACATGCACAACCTTAAGGTGGATGGGCTACAACAGCAGAATATCCCACCGGGTACCACTCATCTCCACTACAAATAGGAAAAAGAGGCTACAATTTGCAGAAGCTCACCAAAATTAGACTGTTGAAGACTGGAAAAATGTTGCCTGGTCTGATGAGTCTCGATTTCTGTTGAGACATTCAAATGGTAGAGTCCGAATTTGGCGTAAACAGAATGAGAACATGTATCCATCCTCTGATGGCACTTCGAGCAGGATAATGCACCATGTCACAAAGCTCGAATCATTTCAAATTGGTTTCTTGAACATGACAATGAGTTCACTGTACTAAAATGTCCCCCACAGTCACCAGATCTCAACCCAATAGAGGATCTTTGGGATGTGGTGGAATGGGAGCTTCGTGCCCTGGATGTGCATCCCTCAAATGTCCATCAACTGCAAGATGCTATCCTATCAATATGGGCCAACATTTCTAAAGAATGCTATCAGCACCTTGTTGAATCATTGCCACGTAGAATTAAGGCAGTTCTGAAGGCAAAAGGGGTCCAACACCGTATTAGTATGGTGTTCCTAATAATTCTTTAGGTGAGTGTATATATATATATATATACACTGCTCAAAAAAATAAAGGGAACACAAAAATAACACATCCTAGAGCTGAATTAATTAAATATTCTTCTGAAATACTTTGTTCTTTACATAGTTGAATGTGCTGACAACAAAATCACACAAAAATTCAAAAATGGAAATCTAATTTTTCAACCCATGGAGGTCTGGATTTGGAGTCACCCTCAAAATTAAAGTGGAAAAACACACTACAGGCTGATCCAACTTTGATGTAATGTCCTTAAAACAAGTCAAAATGAGGCTCAGTAGTGTGTGTGGCCTCCACGTGCCTGTATGACCTCCCTACAACGCCTGTGCATGCTCCTGATGAGGTGGCGGACGGTCTCCTGAGGGATCTATTCCCAGACCTGGACTAAAGCATCTGCCAACTCCTGGACAGTCTGTGGTGCAACGTGACGTTGGTGGATAGAGCGAGACATGATGTCCCAGATGTGCTCAATTGGATTCAGGTCTGGGGAACGGGCGGGCCAGTCCATAGTATCAATGCCTTTGTCTTGCAGGAACTGCTGACACACTCCAGCCACATGAGGTCTAGCATTGTCTTGCATTAGGAGGAACCCAGGGCCAACCGCACCAGCATATGGTCTCACAAGGGGTCTGAGGATCTCATCTCGGTACCTAATGGCAGTCAGGCTACCTCTGGTGAGCACATGGAGGGCTGTGCGGCCCTCCAAAGAAATGCCACCCCACACCATTACTGACCCAATGCCAAACCGGTCATGCTGGAGGATGTTGCAGGCAGCAGAACGTTCTCCACGGCGTCTCAAGACTCTGTCACGTCTGTCACATGTGCTCAGTGTGAACCTGCTTTCATCTGTGAAGAGCACAGGGCGCCAGTGGCGAATTTGCCAATATTGGTGTTCTCTGGAAAATGCCAAACGTCCTGCACGGTGTTGGGCTGTAAACACAACCCCCACCTGTGGACGTCGGGCCCTCATATCACCCTCATGGAGTCTGTTTCTGACCGTTTGAGCAGACACATGCACATTTGTGGCCTGCTGGAGGTCATTTTGCAGGGCTCTGGCAGTGCTCCTCCTGTTCCTCCTTGCACAAAGGCGGAGGTAGCGGTCCTGCTGCTGGGTTGTTGCCCTCCTACGGCCTCCTCCACGTCCCCTGATGTACTGGCCTGTCTCCTGGTAGCGCCTCCATGCTCTGGAAACTACGCTGACAGACACAGAAAACCTTCTTGCCACAGCTCGCATTGATGTGCCATCCTGGATAAGCTGCACTACCTGAGCCACTTGTGTGGGTTGTAGACTCCGTCTCATGCTACCACTAGAGTGAAAGCACCGCCAGCATTCAAAAGTGACAAAACATCAGCCAGGAAGCATAGGAACTGAGAAGTGATCTGTGGTCACCACCTGCAGAACCACTCCTTTATTGGGGGTGTCTTGCTAATTGCCTATAATTTCCACCTGTTCTCTATCCCATTTGCACAACAGCATGTGAAATTGATTGTCACTCAGTGTTGCTTCCTAAGTGGACAGTTTGATTTCACAGAAGTGTGATTGACTTGGAGTTACATTGTGTTGTTAAAGTGTTCCCTTTATTTTTTTGATCAGTGTATATATAGCTTGGGTATGTTTAGTACAGAGTGAATTGTAGGGAGGAAGTGAAGTTAGTTAGTACAGTGTGTATGGAGGAGAGAAACAAACATCGTTCACCATGTAGTCTGCTATTTCTTCCACTTGGTTATGGCCAGGCTAAGGGAGTACAGCGAACATTTATCTACAGCAGACAAGAACATAAGTCTATGTCTAAATATGAAGCAAGCCTAGTGAGGTTTACAGCTGAGTCTAGCCTATGGACCTCACCAGCACAAGTGCCTGAGATAATCAGTACGCAGAATTGTCCTTATTCACTAAAAGCCTTCCGAGATATAGTGGAAACCTAAAAAACTGATTACTTCAGGAGAGCATCCTGCAATTAATGTCGCAGAGAGTTTGCCTGCTGCAAAGGAGAAACACCCTTATTGGATAGCTCAAGATAAGTAGAAAACAGCATATTTAGTACCAGAGTGCTATAGTTGGGACCTAAAGTAAACATACACTCAGTCTTTGCCTGTCAAGTAACAGCATTAGAAAATCTCTCCATTGACAATTTCCTAAACCTGATATAAGGATTACAATTGCCTTAACATCTGAATCATTACTGGTGCCATATGAATGCACTTTATTGATGGACTATAACATCTGCCTTAAGACTATTGATTCAAGTAAATGTTCAATTGTTTTACAACAACTGACTCTTCATTACTACTACTACACTCAACATTTGCACCTTATGGTGCTGGCATCACGAACACAGGGGCTCAGCCACCAAAGCACCTTAAACACCTACACATTAAGGGCACCTCAACTTCCATCTGGCTGGTGTTCCCTGCAATAGGGAGTTCCCCGGAGGATTTAGTGCTGTCTTCCCATCCACTGCACTGCTGGCCCAGGGAGGCTCTGATAACCATGAGTACATGAACTAGTACCCCCATCGGCCCATCGTGAGCCTCATGTGTTTCCCCTGTGGTCCGACTCACTGCATAATGGGGTCTTCAGATTGTGAGCTGGGGACAGCAAGTAATGATATTGTCTGTATAGTGCTGTAGAATGTCCGTATTATTTAAATAAGTAAAATAAACTTAAAGGTATTCTCTGGAAATTAGGAAAATAAAATTACTTTATTATAAATATATTCCCAAATACCTTTCATTAGTTATAATGGTTCGTTTTGTCTGGGGAACAATGATTAGGAGAAACAAAATGGATGCCGTCCTATTAGTACACATAGAACCTGTCCTAATCACACAGCAGGACAAGTTACTTCACAACACTGAGCTAAGGAGCTACCTCATCATCCTCTCCTACTTGTCAGGCATTATGATCCTGAATACAGCCGGTAAGAACTTTAGCTGAATCTCAGTGGGAATGGTGTTCATGAGGAGATATGAACTACAGAGATGAGGTGGGGGTGTGGATAATGAGCAGCAGCACCTGAATGCAGTCTCCATTACCACAGCCCCACTTTACCACAGTCTGTCCTGTCTGTCCTCTCTGTACTTCATCTCTTGTCATGAACTCCATTCCCACAGAGATTCAGCTGAATCTCTAGGAATAAGGTTCATGAGGAGACATGAAGTAAAGAGATGAGGTGGTGGTGTAGTAAAGAGCAGCAGTCTCCATTACCACAGTCTGTTCTATCAGTCCTCTCTTCAGCTGTCTGCTCATGAACTCCATTCCCACAGAGAATCAGCTGAAGATCTTTTCAGCTATATTTAAAATCATAATCCGAGATAGGCGAATCGAATCCCACGAAGTGGAATTCGATCCGAATTTCAGGATAAATTAGATTTGCCTCAAAGCCGAATTTCCTTGTGCTTTGTGTAAGCGAATCGATTTAACCTGAAATAGTGTAAAAAACATTCATTCTTACCTCCTCCATTTGTTCGCGACGGGCCGCCAGCCACCATCTTGATTGAAGATCTCGGCCGAAATCCCGTGTGTGGTGACGTATGACGTCACCACATCGGCCAGCGCCGTGCGAGGTTTCACGCCAGATCTTCAAGCAGGATGGTGGCGGCTGACGTCGCGAACAAATGGAGGCGGTAATTTTGATTACATTTTTTTTAATGTTAATTTTACACTGTTCTTACACTCAAATGCCGCAATCATGTATGAACGCGGCATCTGAGGGTTAAAATAATGGGGGGAGGCACTAGCGCAACTCCCTGTCATTGCACCCACTACCTACAAAAAAATGCAGCGAATCAGCCAAATCGCTCATCTCTAATCATAATCACTGACAAGTAGAGCAGAGAGGAGGATGAGGCAGCTCTTTAGCTCAGCGTTGTGAATTAACTTGTCCTCCTGTGTGATTAGGTGTGTACTAATAGGACAGTGGCCATCTTGTTTCCCTTGATGATTGCTCCCTAGGCTGGCTACATCTTATTGCAGGCAAAGGCTGCTTCCTGAATGTCTCAAGTCCTCTATGGTGCTCAGTTGAAATTTCATCTATATAAGCTCTGAGGTGGTTCACCCTTATGGCTAGTACCACACACCTAGCTAACTACACACAGGGATACCAGCTTATCTATGCTCACTCTTATGCTGTGCCTAGCACTTCTCACTGTCTCAGGTATTCTGACATAAGGCTTTTCTGCACCTCTATTTATCATATCAGACATCTGCTCTCACTTTGGCTTGAGAACCTATACACTCACCTAAAGAATTATTAGGAACACCTCTTCTATTTCTCATTAATGCAATTATCTAGTCAACCAATCAACCAGGGGTGTGGTCCTGGTCAAGACAATCTCCTGAACTCCAAACTGAATGTCAGAATGGGAAAGAAAGGTGATTTAAGCAATTTTGAGCGTGGCATGGTTGTTGGTGCCAGACGGGCCGGTCTGAGTATTTCACAATCTGCTCAGTTACAGGGATTTTCACGCACAACCATTTCTAGGGTTTACAAAGAATAATGTGAAAAGGGAAAAACATCCAGTATGCGGCAGTCCTGTGGGCAAAAATGCCTTGTGGATGCTAGAGGTCAGAGGAGAAGGGGCCGACTGATTCAAGCTGATAGAAGAGCAACGTTGACTGAAATAACCACTCGTTACAACCGAGGTAGGCATCAAAGCATTTGTGAAGCCACAACACGCACAACCTTGAGGCGGATGGGCTACAACAGCAGAAGACCCCACCGGGTACCACTCATCTCCACAACAAATAGGAAAAAGAGGCTACAATTTGCACGAGCTCACCAAAATTGGACTGTTGAAGACTGGAAAAATGTTGCCTGGTCTGATGAGTCTCGATTTCTGTTGAGACATTCAAATGGTAGAGTCCAAATTTGGCGTAAACAGAATGAGAACATGTATCCATCCTCTGATGGCTACTTCCAGCAGGATAATGCACCTTGTCACAAAGCTCGAATCATTTCAAATTGGTTTCTTGAACATGACAATGAGTTCACTGTACTAAAATGGCCCCCACAGTCACCAGATCTCAACCCAATAAAGCATCTTTGGGATGTGGTGGAACGGGAGCTTCGTGCCCTGGATGTGCATCCCTCAAATCTCCATCAACTGCAAGATGCTATCCTATCAATATGGGCCAACATTTCTAAAGAATGCTATCAGCACCTTGTTGAATCAATGCCACGTAGAATTAAGGCAGTTCTGAAGGCAAAAGGGGGTCCAACACCGTATTAGTATGGTGTTCCTAATAATTCTTTAGGTGAGTGTATATATATATATACAGTATATATAGCTTGGGTATGTTTAGTACAGAGTGAATTGTAGGGAGGAAGTGAAGTTAGTTAGTACAGTGTGTATGGAGGAGAGAAACAAACATCGTTCACCATGTAGTCTGCTATTTCTTCCACTTGGTTATGGCCAGGCTAAGGGAGTACAGCGAACATTTATCTACAGCAGACAAGAACATAAGTCTATGTCTAAATATAAAGCAAGCCTAGTGAGGTTTACAGCTGAGTCTAGCCTATGGACCTCACCAGCACAAGTGCCTGAGATAATCAGTACGCAGAATTGTCCTTATTCACTAAAAGCCTTCCGGGATATAGTGGAAACCTAAAAAACTGATTACTTCAGGAGAGCATCCTGCAATTAATGTCGCAGAGAGTTTGCCTGCTGCAAAGGAGAAACACCCTTATTGGATAGCTCAAGATAAGTAGAAAACAGCATATTTAGTACCAGAGTGCTATAGTTGGGACCTAAAGTAAACATACACTCAGTCTTTGCCTGTCAAGTAACAGCATTAGAAAATCTCTCCATTGACAATTTCCTAAACCTGATATAAGGATTACAATTGCCTTAACATCTGAATCATTACTGGTGCCATATGAATGCACTTTATTGATGGACTGTAACATCTGCCTTAAGACTATTGATTCAAGTAAATGTTCAATTGTTTTACAACAACTGACTCTTCATTACTACTACTACACTCAACATTTGCACCTTATGGTGCTGGCATCACGAACACAGGGGCTCAGCCACCAAAGCACCTTAAACACCTACACATTAAGGGCACCTCAACTTCCATCTGGCTGGTGTTCTCTGCAATAGGGAGTTCCCCGGAGGATTTAGTGCTGTCTTCCCATCCACTGCACTGCTGGCCCAGGGAGGCTCTGATAACCATGAGTACATGAACTAGTACCCCCATCGGCCCATCGTGAGCCTCATGTGTTTCCCCTGTGGTCCGACTCACTGCATAATGGGGTCTTCAGATTGTGAGCTGGGGACAGCAAGTAATGATATTGTCTGTATAGTGCTGTAGAATGTCCGTATTATTTAACCACCTCCGGACCGCTGTACGCACAGACGCGTCCTGGAGGTGGTTGATTCATTCCTCCTGGACGCGCCGGCGCGTCCTCTCGCGAGACGCGAGATTTCCTGTGAACGCGCGCACACAGGCGCGCGCTCACAGGAACGGAAGGTAAGAGAGTTGATCTCCAGCCTGCCAGCGGCGATCGTTCGCTGGCAGGCTGGAGATGTGTTTTTTTTTAACCCCTAACAGGTATATTAGACGCTGTTTTGATAACAGCGTCTAATATACCTGCTACCTGGTCCTCTGGTGGTCCCATTTGTTTGGATCGACCACCAGAGGACACAGGCAGCTCAGTAAAGTCCCACCAAGCACCACTACACTACACTACACCCCCCCCCCGTCACTTATTAACCCCTTATTAGCCCCTGATCACCCCTAATCACCCCTGATCACCCCATATAGACTCCCTGATCACCCCCCTGTCATTGATTACCCCCCTGTCATTGATCAACCCCCTGTAAAGCTCCATTCAGATGTCCGCATGATTTTTACGGATCCACTGATAGATGGATCGGATCCGCAAAACGCATCCGGACGTCTGAATGAAGCCTTACAGGGGCATGATCAATGACTGTGGTTATCACCCCATATAGACTCCCTGATCACCCCCCTGTCATTGATCACCCCCCTGTCATTGATTACCCCCCTGTAAAGCTCCATTCAGACGTCCGCATGATTTTTACGGATCCACTGATAGATGGATCGGATCCGCAAAACGCATCCGGACGTCTGAATGAAGCCTTACAGGGGCATGATCAATGACTGTGGTGATCACCCCATATAGACTCCCTGATCACCCCCCTGTAAAGCTCCATTCAGATGTCCGCATGATTTTTACGGATCCACTGATAGATGGATCGGATCCGCAAAACGCATCCGGACGTCTGAATGAAGCCTTACAGGGGCATGATCAATGACTGTGGTTATCACCCCATATAGACTCCCTGATCACCCCCCTGTCATTGATTACCCCCCTGTCATTGATTACCCCCCTGTAAAGCTCCATTCAGACGTCCGCATGATTTTTACGGATCCACTGATAGATGGATCGGATCCGCAAAACGCATCCGGACGTCTGAATGAAGCCTTACAGGGGCATGATCAATGACTGTGGTTATCACCCCATATAGACTCCCTGATCACCCCCCTGTCATTGATTACCCCCCTGTCATTGATTACCCCCCTGTAAAGCTCCATTCAGACGTCCGCATGATTTTTACGGATCCACTGATAGATGGATCGGATCCGCAAAACGCATCCGGACGTCTGAATGAAGCCTTACAGGGGCATGATCAATGACTGTGGTTATCACCCCATATAGACTCCCTGATCACCCCCCTGTCATTGATTACCCCCCTGTAAAGCTCCATTCAGACGTCCGCATGATTTTTACGGATCCACTGATAGATGGATCGGATCCGCAAAACGCATCCGGACGTCTGAATGAAGCCTTACAGGGGCATGATCAATGACTGTGGTGATCACCCCATATAGACTCCCTGATCACCCCCCTGTCATTGATTACACCCCTGTCATTGATCACCCCCCTGTAAAGCTCCATTCAGACGTCCGCATGATTTTTACGGATCCACTGATAGATGGATCGGATCCGCAAAACGCATCCGGACGTCTGAATGAAGCCTTACAGGGGCATGATCAATGACTGTGGTTATCACCCCATATAGACTCCCTGATCACCCCCCTGTCATTGATTACCCCCCTGTAAAGCTCCATTCAGACGTCCGCATGATTTTTACGGATCCAAAGATAGATGGATCGGATCCGCAAAACGCATCCGGACGTCTGAATGAAGCCTTACAGGGGCATGATCAATGACTGTGGTGATCACCCCATATAGACTCCCTGATCACCCCCCTGTCATTGATTACACCCCTGTCATTGATCACCCCCCTGTAAAGCTCCATTCAGACGTCCGCATGATTTTTACGGATCCACTGATAGATGGATCGGATCCGCAAAACGCATCCGGACGTCTGAATGAAGCCTTACACGGGCGTGATAAATGACTGTGGTTATCACCCCATATAGACTCCCTGATCACCCCCCTGTCATTGATCACCACCCCTGTCATTGATCACCACCCCTGTCATTGATCACCCCCCTGTCATTGATCACCCCCCTGTCATTGATCAACCCCCTGTCATTGATCAACCCCCCTGTCATTGATCACCCCCCTGTAAGGCTCCATTCAGACATTTTTTTGGCCCAAGTTAGCGGAATTATTATTTTTTTTTCTTACAAAGTCTCATATTCCACTAACTTGTGACAAAAAATGAAATCTCACATGAACTCACCATACCCCTCACGGAATCCAAATGCGTAAAATTTTTTAGACATTTATATTCCAGACTTCTTCTCACGCTTTAGGGCCCCTAGAATGCCAGGGCAGTATAAATACCCCACATGTGACCCCATTTCGGAAAGAAGACACCCCCAGGTATTCCGTGAGGGGCATATTGAGTCCATGAAAGATTGAAATTTTTGTCCCAAGTTAGCGGAACGGGAGACTTTGTGAGAAAAAAATAAAAAATATCAATTTCCGCTAACTTGTGCCAAAAAAAAAAAATTTCTATGAACTCGCCATGCCCCTCATTGAATACCTTGGGGTGTCTTCTTTCCAAAATGGGGTCACATGTGGGGTATTTATACTGCCCTGGCATTCTAGGGGCCCCAAAGCGTGAGAAGAAGTCTGGTATCCAAATGTCTAAAAATGCCCTCCTAAAAGGAATTTGGGCCCCTTTGCGCATCTAGGCTGCAAAAAAGTGTCACACATCTGGTATCGCCGTACTCAGGAGAAGTTGGGGAATGTGTTTTGGGGTGTCATTTTACATATACCCATGCTGGGTGAGATAAATATCTTGGTCAAATGCCAACTTTGTATAAAAAAATGGGAAAAGTTGTCTTTTGCCAAGATATTTCTCTCACCCAGCATGGGTATATGTAAAAAGACACCCCAAAACACATTCCCCAACTTCTCCCGAGTACGGAGATACCAGATGTGTGACACTTTTTTGCAGCCTAGGTGGGCAAAGGGGCCCATATTCCAAAGAGCACCTTTAGGATTTCACTGGTCATTTACCTACTTACCACACATTAGGGCCCCTGGAAAATGCCAGGGCAGTATAACTACCCCACAAGTGACCCCATTTTGGAAAGAAGACACCCCAAGGTATTCCGTGAGGGGCATGGCGAGTTCCTAGAATTTTTTATTTTTTGTCACAAGTTAGTGGAAAATGATGATTTTTTTTTTTTTTTTTTTTTCATACAAAGTCTCATATTCCACTAACTTGTGACAAAAAATAAAAACTTCCATGAACTCACTATGCCCATCAGCGAATACCTTGGGGTCTATTCTTTCCAAAATGGGGTCACTTGTGGGGTAGGTATAATGCCCTGGTATTTTAGGGGCCCAAATGTGTGGTAAGGAGTTTGAAATCAAATTCTGTAAAAAATGACGAGTGAAATCCGAAAGGTGCTCTTTGGAATATGGGCCCCTTTGCCCACCTAGGCTGCAAAAAAGTGTCACACATCTGGTATCTCCGTACTCAGGAGAAGGTGGGGAATGTGTTTTGGGGTGTCATTTTACATATACCCATGCTGGGTGAGATAAATATCTTGGTCAAATGCCAACTTTGTATAAAAAAATGGGAAAAGTTGTCTTTTGCCAAGATATTTCTCTCACCCAGCATGGGTATATGTAAAAAGACACCCCAAAACACATTCCCCAACTTCTCCTGAGTACGGAGATACCACATGTGTGGCACTTTTTTGCAGCCTAGGTGGGCAAAGGGGCCCATATTCCAAAGAGCACCTTTTGGATTTCACTGGTCATTTACCTACTTACCACACATTAGGGCCCCTGGAAAATGCCAGGGCAGTATAACTACCCCACAAGTGACCCCATTTTGGAAAGAAGACACCCCAAGGTATTCCGTGAGGGGCATGGCGAGTTCCTAGAATTTTTTATTTTTTGTCACAAGTTAGTGGAAAATGATGATTTTTTTTATATATTTTTTTTTTTCATACAAAGTCTCATATTCCACTAACTTGTGACAAAAAATAAAAACTTCCATGAACTCACTATGCCCATCAGCGAATACCTTGGGGTCTCTTCTTTCCAAAATGGGGTCACTTGTGGGGTAGTTATACTGCCCTGGCATTCTAGGGGCCCAAATGTGTGGTAAGGAGTTTGAAATCTAATTCTGTAAAAAATGACGAGTGAAATCCGAAAGGTGCTCTTTGGAATATGGGCCCCTTTGCCCACCTAGGCTGCAAAAAAGTGTCACACATCTGGTATCTCCGTATTCAGGAGAAGTTGGGGAATGTGTTTTGGGGTGTCTTTTTACATATACCCATGCTGGGTGAGAGAAATATCTTGGCAAAAGACAACTTTTCCCATTTTTTTATACAAAGTTGGCATTTGACCAAGATATTTATCTCACCCAGCATGGGTATATGTAAAATGACACCCCAAAACACATTCCCCAACTTCTACTGAATACGGAGATACCAGATGTGTGACACTTTTTTGCAGCCTAGGTGGGCAAAGGGGCCCACATTCCAAAGAGCACCTTTCGGATTTCACTGGTCAGTTTTTACAGAATTTGATTTCAAACTCCTTACCACACATTTGGGCCCCTAGAATGCCAGGGCAGTATAACTACCCCACAAGTGACCCCATTTTGGAAAGAAGAGACCCCAAGGTATTTCGTGATGGGCATAGTGAGTTCATGGAAGTTTTTATTTTTTGTCACAAGTTAGTGGAATATGAGACTTTGTAAGAAAAAAAAAAAAAAATCATCATTTTCCGCTAACTTGTGACAAAAAATAAAAAGTTCTATGAACTCACTATGCCCATCAGCGAATACCTTAGGGTGTGTACTTTCCGAAATGGGGTCATTTGTGGGGTGTTTGTACTGTCTGGGCATTGTAGAACCTCAGGAAACATGACAGGTGCTCAGAAAGTCAGAGCTGCTTCAAAAAGCGGAAATTGACATTTTTGTACCATAGTTTGTAAACGCTATAACTTTTACCCAAACGATTTTTTTTTTACCCAAACATTTTTTTTTTATCAAAGACATGTAGAACAATAAATTTAGAGCAAAATTTATATATGGATGTCATTTTTTTTGCAAAATTTTACAACTGAAAGTGAAAAATGTCATTTTTTTGAAAAAAAATCGTTAAATTTCGATTAATAACAAAAAAAGTAAAAATGTCAGCAGCAATGAAATACCACCAAATGAAAGCTCTATTAGTGAGAAGAAAAGGAGGCAAAATTCATTTGGGTGGTAAGTTGCATGACCGAGCAATAAATGGTGAAAGTAGTGTAGGTCAGAAGTGTAAAAAGTGGCCTGGTCTTTCAGGGTGTTTAAGCACTGGGGGCTGAGGTGGTTAAATAAGTAAAATAAACTTAAAGGTATTCTCTGGAAATTAGGAAAATAAAATTACTTTATTATAAATATATTCCCAAATACCTTTCATTAGTTATAATGGTTCGTTTTGTCTGGGGAACAATGATTAGGAGAAACAAAATGGATGCCGTCCTATTAGTACACATAGAACCTGTCCTAATCACACAGCAGGACAAGTTACTTCACAACACTGAGCTAAGGAGCTACCTCATCATCCTCTCCTACTTGTCAGGCATTATGATCCTGAATACAGCCGGTAAGAACTTTAGCTGAATCTCAGTGGGAATGGTGTTCATGAGGAGATATGAACTACAGAGATGAGGTGGGGGTGTGGATAATGAGCAGCAGCACCTGAATGCAGTCTCCATTACCACAGCCCCACTTTACCACAGTCTGTCCTGTCTGTCCTCTCTGTACTTCATCTCTTGTCATGAACTCCATTCCCACAGAGATTCAGCTGAATCTCTAGGAATAAGGTTCATGAGGAGACATGAAGTAAAGAGATGAGGTGGTGGTGTAGTAAAGAGCAGCAGTCTCCATTACCACAGTCTGTTCTATCAGTCCTCTCTTCAGCTGTCTGCTCATGAACTCCATTCCCACAGAGAATCAGCTGAAGATCTTTTCAGCTATATTTAAAATCATAATCCGAGATAGGCGAATCGAATCCCACGAAGTGGAATTCGATCCGAATTTCAGGATAAATTAGATTTGCCTCAAAGCCGAATTTCCTTGTGCTTTGTGTAAGCGAATCAATTTAACCTGAAATAGTGTAAAAAACATTCATTCTTACCTCCTCCATTTGTTCGCGACGGGCCGCCAGCCACCATCTTGATTGAAGATCTCGGCCGAAATCCCGTGTGTGGTGACGTATGACGTCACCACATCGGCCAGCGCCGTGCGAGGTTTCACGCCAGATCTTCAAGCAGGATGGTGGCGGCTGACGTCGTGAACAAATGGAGGCGGTAATTTTGATTACATTTTTTTTAATGTTAATTTTACACTGTTCTTACACTCAAATTCCGCAATCATGTATGAACGCGGCATCTGAGGGTTAAAATAATGGGGGGAGGCACTAGCGCAACTCCCTGTCATTGCACCCACTACCTACAAAAAAATGCAGCGAATCAGCCAAATCGCTCATCTCTAATCATAATCACTGACAAGTAGAGCAGAGAGGAGGATGAGGCAGCTCTTTAGCTCAGCGTTGTGAATTAACTTGTCCTCCTGTGTGATTAGGTGTGTACTAATAGGACAGTGGCCATCTTGTTTCCCTTGATGATTGCTCCCTAGGCTGGCTACATCTTATTGCAGGCAAAGGCTGCTTCCTGAATGTCTCAAGTCCTCTATGGTGCTCAGTTGAAATTTCATCTATATAAGCTCTGAGGTGGTTCACCCTTATGGCTAGTACCACACACCTAGCTAACTACACACAGGGATACCAGCTTATCTATGCTCACTCTTATGCTGTGCCTAGCACTTCTCACTGTCTCAGGTATTCTGACATAAGGCTTTTCTGCACCTCTATTTATCATATCAGACATCTGCTCTCACTTTGGCTTGAGAACCTATACACTCACCTAAAGAATTATTAGGAACACCTCTTCTATTTCTCATTCATGCAATTATCTAGTCAACCAATCAACCAGGGGTGTGGTCCTGGTCAAGACAATCTCCTGAACTCCAAACTGAATGCCAGAATGGGAAAGAAAGGTGATTTAAGCAATTTTGAGTGTGGCATGGTTGTTGGTGCCAGACGGGCCGGTCTGAGTATTTCACAATCTGCTCAGTTACAGGGATTTTCACGCACAACCATTTCTAGGGTTTACAAAGAATAATGTGAAAAGGGAAAAACATCCAGTATGCGGCAGTCCTGTGGGCAAAAATGCCTTGTGGATGCTAGAGGTCAGAGGAGAAGGGGCCGACTGATTCAAGCTGATAGAAGAGCAACGTTGACTGAAATAACCACTCGTTACAACCGAGGTATGCAGCAAAGCATTTGTGAAGCCACAACACGCACAACCTTGAGGCGGATGGGCTACAACAGCAGAAGACCCCACCGGGTACCACTCATCTCCACTACAAATAGGAAAAAGAGGCTACAATTTGCACGAGCTCACCAAAATTGGACTGTTGAAGACTGGAAAAATGTTGCCTGGTCTGATGAGTCTCGATTTCTGTTGAGACATTCAAATGGTAGAGTCCAAATTTGGCGTAAACAGAATGAGAACATGTATCCATCCTCTGATGGCTACTTCCAGCAGGATAATGCACCTTGTCACAAAGCTCGAATCATTTCAAATTGGTTTCTTGAACATGACAATGAGTTCACTGTACTAAAATGGCCCCCACAGTCACCAGATCTCAACCCAATAAAGCATCTTTGGGATGTGGTGGAACGGGAGCTTCGTGCCCTGGATGTGCATCCCTCAAATCTCCATCAACTGCAAGATGCTATCCTAACAATATGGGCCAACATTTCTAAAGAATGCTATCAGCACCTTGTTGAATCAATGCCACGTAGAATTAAGGCAGTTCTGAAGGCCAAAGGGGGTCCAACACCGTATTAGTATGGTGTTCCTAATAATTCTTTAGGTGAGTGTATATACACTACCTGTCAAAAAAAAAGTCGCCACCTGGATTTCACTAAGCAAATAGGTATGAGCGTCCTATTGGATAATCCTGCATGGGCGATTATCTTTCAGCTGGCAACAAGTTATTTAACCCCAACTGGTGCAATTAGTTGCTTCTTATTTCTTAGACAACCATTTCGAAAGACACATCTCATGGTCGTGGAATAGATGTTAGTCTGTTTGAGAAGGGTCAAATCATTGGCATGCATCAAGCAGAGAAAACATCTAAGGAGATTGTAGAAACTACTAAAATTGCGTTAAGAACTGTCCAACACATTATTAAAAACTGGAAGGATAGTGGGGACCCATCATATTCGAGGAAGAAATGTGGCGGGAAAAAAATCCTGAATGATCATGATCGGTGATCTCTTAAACATTTGGTGAAATCAAATCGAAGAAAAACAACAGTAGAACTCAGGGCTATGTTTAATAGTGAAAGTAAGAGCATTTCCACACGCACAATGCGAAGGGAACTCAAAGGATTGGGACTGAACAGCTGTGTAGCCGTAAGAAAACCACTAATCAGTGAGGCAAACCAGAAAAAAAGGCTTCAATTTGCTAGGGAGCATAAATATTTGACTCTGGAGCAATGGAAGAAGGTCATGTGTCTGATGAGTCAAGATTTACCCTGTTCCATAGTAATGGGCGCATCAGGGTAAGAAGAGAGGCAGATGAAGTGATGCACTGCCCCCACAAGTCTGTGGGGGCAGTGCTATGATCTAGGGTTGCTGCAGTTGGTCAGGTCTAGGTTAAGCAACAGTATGTGCTCCAAGAATGAGGTCAACTGACTACCTAAACATACTGAATGACCAGGTTATTCCATCAATGGATTTTTTCTTCCCTGATGGCACGGACATATTCCAAGATGACATGGCCAGGATTCATCGGGCTCAAATTGTGAAAAAGTGGTTCAGGGAGAATGAGACATAATTTTCACACATGGATTGTCCACCACAGAGTCCAGACCTTAACCCCATTGAGAATCTTTGGGATGTGCTGGAGAAGGCTTTGTGCAGCAGTCAGACTCTACCATCATCAATGCAAGATCTTGGTGAAAAATGAATGTAACACTGGATGGAAATAAATCTTGTGACATTGCAGAAGCATATTGAAACAATGCCACAGCGAATGCGTGCCATAATTAATTCTGAAGGCGGTCCAACAAAATATTAGAGTGTATGACCTTTTTTTTTTTTGGTGGTGACTTTTTTTATGGACAGGCAGTGTATATATGTGTGTAGTGTGTATATATACACTGCTCAAAAAAATAAAGGGAACACAAAAATAACACATCCTAGATCTGAATTAATTAAATATTCTTCTGAAATACTTTGTTCTTTACATAGTTGAATGTGCTGACAACAAAATCACACAAAAATTAAAAAATGGAAATCAAAATTTTCAACCCATGGAGGTCTGGATTTGGAGTCACCCTCAAAATTAAAGTGGAAAAACACACTACAGGCTGATCCAACTTTGATGTAATGTCCTTAAAACAAGTCAAAATGAGGCTCAGTAGTGTGTGCGGCCTCCACGTGCCTGTATGACCTCCCTACAATGCCTGTGCATGCTCCTGATGAGGTGGCGGACGGTCTCCTGAGGGATCTCCTGCCAGACCTGGACTAAAGCATCTGCCAACTCCTGGACAGTCTGTGGTGCAACGTGACGTTGGTGGATAGAGCGAGACATGATGTCCCAGATGTGCTCAATTGGATTCAGGTCTGGGGAACGGGCGGGCCAGTCCATAGCATCAATGCTTTCGTCTTGCAGGAACTGCTGACACACTCCAGCCACATGAGGTCTAGCATTGTCTTGCATTAGGAGGAACCCAGGGCCAACCGCACCAGCATATGGTCTCACAAGGGGTCTGAGGATCTCATCTCGGTACCTAATGGCAGTCAGGCTACCTCTGGCGAGCACATGGAGGGCTGTGCGGCCCTCCAAAGAAATGCCACCCCACACCATTACTGACCCAATGCCAAACCAGTCATGCTGGAGGATGTTGCAGGCAGCAGAACGTTCTCCACGGCGTCTCAAGACTCTGTCACGTCTGTCACATGTGCTCAGTGTGAACCTGCTTTCATCTGTGAAGAGCACAGGGCGCCAGTGGCGAATTTGCCAATCTTGGTGTTCTCTGGCAAATGCCAAACGTCCTGCACGGTGTTGGGCTGTAAGCACAACCCCCATCTGTGGACGTCGGGCCCTCATATCACCCTCATGGAGTCTGTTTCTGACCGTTTGAGCAGACACATGCACATTTGTGGCCTGCTGGAGGTCATTTTGCAGGGCTCTGGCAGTGCTCCTCCTGTTCCTCCTTGCACAAAGGCGGAGGTAGCGGTCCTGCTGATGGGTTGTTGCCCTTCTACGGCCTCCTCCACGTCTCCTGATGTACTGGCCTGTCTCCTGGTAGCGCCTCCATGCTCTGGGCACTATGCTGACAGACACAGCAAACCTTCTTGCCACAGCTCGCATTGATGTGCCATCCTGGATAAGCTGCACTACCTGAGCCACTTGTGTGGGTTGTAGACTCCGTCTCATGCTACCACTAGAGTGAAAGCACCGCCAGCATTCAAAAGTGACCAAAACATCAGCCAGGAAGCATAGGAACTGAGAAATGGTCTGTGGTCACCACCTGCAGAACCACTCCTTTATTGGGGGTGTCTTGCTGATTGCCTATAATTTCCACCTGTTGTCTATCCCATTTGCACAACAGCATGTGAAATTGATTGTCACTGAGTGTTGCTTCCTAAGTGGACAGTTTGATTTCACAGAAGTGTGATTGACTTGGAGTTACATTGTGTTGTTTAAGTGTTCCCTTTATTTTTTTGAGCAGTGTATATATAGTCCAGAAAAGTTAACAGCACTCCAATAGGTCATGAGAAAATAACTCCTTTAATCACCCGTGTGGTGCCGCACGGGTGATTAAAGGAGTTATTTTCTCATTACCTATTGGAGTGCTGTTCATTTTTCTGGACTATAATTGGGGTAAGAAGCCTATTCCCTTAAGGACGTGCACCCATACTCGCTTATTAGCCTGTGCCGCCATTTTTCATTTATATATATATATATATATATATATATAGTATATATATATACACAGAATATTTATATACAGTATATAATTACGCACCATATCTCACTACAAATGAAAAAAATTTGTCTTCACCAATGGGAAGCTGAAAAGTTGAAAAAATTTTATTTGGTCACTTGTGTCCTCTGTGGTGGCACCCAGCATTTTACTATTGTTTCTATAATGCTGCTTTCTATTTTGACTTTTCTTTTCACTATACGGCCATATATAACAATGCTAGTATCACTATCGGTCTAAAGATGTATAATTACTGGGTTCCACATATCACTGTAGGCCTGTACATAAAATGATGGCACTCCATAGTGACTGTAGATGTATTTAATGGGTAGGGGCTCTGTCCTTTGGATTTAAGGAGATATTTCTTTGCATTTTTGCATTGGTCCCATCTACCACCAATGTGAATATGGTTGATGGTGTCCTGCCTTTTATACTTGCTGTCAATTTAGACCCACCTAATATATGAGGAAAAATTTAGAGTTTTTTCTAGGACCACTTTAAACTTAATCCAACCCTGGTTGCAGTAAAATATAACTTGACTTTTTCAATGGCTTTCGCTTACAAATTTGCTTATTTTTGCTATATTTGTGCAATGTGAGCTAGACCTAAACCAAAAAAAATTCTAATTCTTCAGACTGAATTATCAGATCATTGTCTAACCAGTGCCCCCTCCAAATGAAAATAAAAATTAATCAATAAGAACAACTAGGGATAATAATGACTATGGACTTTGTTCCTTTCACCTCTTAGATGTCGAGCAGACATTGTGAAATTTCAAACAGCTATGGATTTTTAAATTTTTTTTAATTCAGGACTGCTGGGTTATTCGAGATGCAATGACTCTGGGATCATCTTACTAATCATATTTTTTGGAATATGTGGATTTTAAGACAGACAAAGAGACTTCTACTATATAATTATTATCTAAAGCAATAAATAATCCCTAAAGAACCCCCATAATGAACTATAAAATGCTGTAGCTCATTCAGCAAGGCTAAGATGTGTATAAAAAAGAATAATGTAGGTAGCGCTCATGGTCCTATGGACAAATCATTTGGCGTATTACAGCATTGACGGCATGTTACAACTAGAAGCAGACTCGTAACTGTTGAGTATTTCATTACACGAGCACAGATAGGCACAAAACACCCTCCATTATGGTCTGATGTTGTAGGAAAGGTCTGGATTAGAAACAGAGACCCAGCAATTTTATGTAATCCGTGCCCATCGACAAGGTATAATTATCCACAATCAGGTCAATTTTGAAATGCAAGGCTTAATTCTCTTTTTTTTTTTTTACCCTGAAACATTTTAAGTTTAATCCTAGTTATATTATTATTTACTGTTTCTAGTTTTTTCTACTATTGGATTATGTACAGTGTGACGTTTCTGATATAGAGGTTAGTGCCATTTTTATTCTCATGGTTTTTATATAAAGTATTATAATTAACCCCTTAAGGAACACTGACAGCTATGGCTTAAAGGCTGCAGCACCATTTTTCAAATCTGACATGTGTCACTTTATGTGGTACCAACTTTGGAATGCTTTTACTTATCCAAGTAATTCTAGGATGGCATAATTTTTCAAATGCGCTTATATTTTTTGTTGACGTTAAAAGGCTTATTAGTTTAGCAGTAATTTTTCTAAATTTCAAGAACATTTCCAAAATGTATTTTTTGGGACCAGTTCGGGTCTGAAGTGATGTTATAGGGAGTCTCATACATCTAACTACCACTAATCGTCAGCAGAACATTGCAAAAGCATGCTACACATGCCTTTATGTCATTTGTCTCACTAGGGAATTTCCAGAAAAAGCACTTTTACTCCTCTGTAAAATGGCTCCCAAGTGCCCAGCGGAACGGGCTTTGCTTTTGAAAGTGCCCAAGCCCACTACCCTTCCCTGCTCTGTGCTTCTTCCCTAAGTTGCCAAGGTTTCCTCCTGTCTCTGTAAGACTGTGAATCGGGGAGGGACCCCCAGGATACAGCGAAGTCACAGACGAGAAAAGCGACACCATCACCAGCATTTGTGCAAAAAAATCAAAAAAAAACTTTATTGAACAGTAGAATTAAACACAATCTCAAATGTAGTTAAAATGTCCTGAAGTTACCTACGATTGGCTTGGATGCCGAGACCCCTGTGCTGCACAGCACGACACCCCAAGATGGCCGACAGACAGGACTTACAATGCTTTACCTATTGCGAGCACAACTATCACTGCCTCGCTTTACCTATTATTACCCTAGAGAATGGGAATAATTGTGTGGGATACAAGATACAGGCGACCCGCGGTGCAGCACAAGAACTCACAATCTTAAATGTATATACTATAATTTTCCCTTCTCTTGTTCCCAAATGACACTGTTGCACGTGTCCTTAATACTCCCAGCCTAGATGCTAGAGTAGCTTTGTAACACAGTCCTTGTAGCACAATCCTTGTGACACAATCCTTGCAACCTGCTGCACACAGAATCCCTATCTATCTGACTAAATGCAGGCATGGATCACAGTCTCTCTCTTATCCAGGCTCCCACAATTTACTGCGGTGCGTGCACGATCTGGCTTACCAACAACCCACATATGGTCTTTATCCTATGGCGACTTAAACCAAATTAAAAGTCCTTCCATCCACCATGAGGCCCTGCAGAGTCTGTAGCCACGTTCTACGGCTCTTCCAGTCTTCTGGGAACTGATCTTCTCTCTCCTGGACTACGTGGTTCGCTGGCAGTCATCAGTCACTTCCAACAGTGACCCTGGCCACTCCAACTCCAAGTGTTGTCATCTGCATCCTGTGCTGTTAACGTAAGCCCAACACTCACCTAGGGACGACTGCCTTAAAGGGTTTCTGTCACCTGAAAAATGGGCATTAAGCTGACTGACATTAGCGATGTGCTAATGTCAGCTGAACATAACTATATTAGTGACAGAAACCCTTTAAGAAGGCACCTGGCCTCCCATTGCAGAGCCCAGTGGAAGCAACACCGTCAGAACCCACAAAACCACACTCCCGGCGCTCCACATCCTGCCTCTTCTCATTCTCCTTCTCCTCTCTCCTCCTATTTGTCCTCCACTCCACCTTCCACCATGCCATCGTCGCGTTAGTCTGGCAAAAGGCAGGCTTCCGTGGCCCAAATGTTCGAACGTAAAAAGTTGATGATGCCGGATAACCCTCTTTCTCAACGCCTGACTGCCAGCTTGTCGGAACTTCTAGCCCGCCAACTACTGCCATATAAACTGGTGGACTCGGAGGTCTTTAAAAAATTTGTGGCCATTGGCACACCGCAATGGAAGGTCCCCGGAAGGAAATATTTCTCCCAGAAGGGCATCCCAGAGCTATATGGCCACGTTCAGCGGCAAGTGAATGTATCTCTGGCACACAGTGTCAGTGCCAAGATACATCTGACCACAGACACGTGGTCTAGCAAACTCGGGCAGGGAAGGTACATAACTTTTACTGCCCACTGGCTGAACCTTCTGACGGCTGTCAAGCATGCAAACCGTGGCACCCGTGTGGATTTGGTGTTACCGCCATGGATTGCATGCAGGCCTGCCTCTTCTTCTCCTCCTCCTCCTACTGCATTCTCCATCTCCTCCTCTGCTGACTCCTCCTTTTCCACTGCTACCGTCTCTTACGCTGCACCCCCCAGCTCCCTAGAACCTATTCGACATGCCAGGTGAGACGTTGCTATGCTGTGCAGAGGCTGTTGTGCCTGAAAGCCAAAAGCCACACCGGTCCTGCGCTCCTTTCAGCTCTGCAGTCACAGGCCAATCAGGTAGTTGGTAAAGTGGTGTGCGAGAACGGTGCCAATCTGCTGAGCGCGCTGAAACAGGGCAAAATGACACACGTCATGGCACACGTCCTGAACTTAGTCGTGCAGTGATTTGTTGCCAAATACCCCGGGGTCCAGGACATCTTGCGGCAGGCCATTTTATAATATCTTACACGGCCATGGCTCACCTTGCTGACGTTCAGCGGCGACACCACTTGCCCGTCAGACGTCTGATTTGTGACTGCCTGACACGCTGGAACTCCACCTTGTATATGCTTGATAGGCTGCTCCAGCAGAAATGTGCCGTTAACGACTACCTGTACGAACTCTGCGGCAGGACAGGTTCTGGGGAGCTTGTTTTTTTTTTACCGTGCCAGTGGCTGCACATGCGCGATGCATGTAGACTTCTGCGGCCATTTGATAAGATCGCCAAACTGGTCAGTCGCAGCCATGGCGCCATCAGTGACATATAACCTTACGCCTTCTTTCTGGAGTGTGCATTGCATTGTGTCATTAATCAAGCCGTTGAGGAGCAGGATCAGGAAGATGAGGAAGTCGCAATGCTGAATGAATTACCAGGGGGGGCTACTCCATCTGAGACAAGTCAGCATGAGTCTGAAGAGGAGTCAGAGGAGGATGGTGCCCGGGTGGAGGAAGAGGAGGAGGAGCAAGAAGAGTAGGCTTTAAACTTTTCTGGGATCCCTGGTGTTGTCCATGGCTGGGGGGAGGAGACTGAGGACGACATTCTCCTGGGCAATGAGCAGGAGCCAGACCGCTCCATCGCTTCCAATTTAGTGCAAATGGGGGCCTTCATTCTCCAGTGTTTGAAGAGGGACCCCCGTATAAAAAGCATAAAGGGCAAGGACTAGTACTGGGTGGCAGCGTACTTAGACCCCCGGTACAAACACAAAATGGTAGACATGTTACCAGCATCACAGAGGGCTGTCAGAATGCAGCATTTCCAGGCCTTGCTTTGAGAGATGCTGCATTCTGCTTTTGCGGGCGCTGGCAGAGGAATTTCCACCCACAGAGAAACAGTAGCCGGTACCAATCCTACAGCGCATGGAAGAAGAGGGTGGTTTGAAGATGTGTTGATCGCTTCGGATATGAGATCATTCTTGCAGCCAACCCATCGACAGCCGCCCTCCAGATCCAGCCTCAGGGAACGCCTAGACCGACAGGTATCCGACTACATAGGGTTAGCGGCCGATGTAGATGCTCTGAGAAGTGAGGAACCCCTTGACTACTGGGTGTGCAGGCTTGACCTGTGGCCAGAGCTGGCACAATTTGCCATGGAACTCTTGTGTCCTGTCCGAAAGGACGTTCAGCGCAGCAGGTGGGATTGTGACCGATAAGCGCACTCGCCTAGCTCACGACAGTGTGGACTACCTCACATTTCTAAAAATGAATGAGGCATGGATCTCGGAGGAATTCAACCCCTGTGACGACCATGTTTAATTGAATTTCCTCATGCCAGCCCACACATATCCGCCACCACCCAGAACAAATAATGGTCCCTGTCTTATGTAAATACAGCGGCATAAAAGGCCTTTTCTGTCCGGTGAATGCCTAATGTTTGGGGCTACGGAGGAATTCAACACCTGTGACGACCATGTGTTATCGAATTTCAACTATTATCATTTGGAGTTTTTTCAAGAGGGGGGATTTCGTTAGCCATGTTTTTAATCCAATTTTATATTTTTAGTTTTCTTTAAAGATATGTATTTAACATGTATTTGTACTGTACTGCAGTAAAATTGATATCCAATGACCGTCTAATATACCTCCAGCTACATAATCACTTGTTCTTTTCTGTACTCCACTGGCCTGAAGTAAAATTGTTATCCAATGAACGTCTACTATACCTCCAGCCACATAATCATTTGATGTTTTATGTACGGTGAATGCCTAATGTTTGGGGCCTTTACTCCAATGGCATGCAGTACAATTGATATTCAATGAACGTCTAATATACCTCCAGCCACATAATCACTTGTTCTTTTCTGTACAGTGAATGAATAATTTTTGGGGCCTGTAGTCCACTGGCCTGCATTAAAATTGATATCCATTGACCGTCTAATATACCTCCAGCCACATAATCACTTGATCTTTTCTGCACGGTGAATGCAAAATTTTTGGGGCCCGTAATTTAACCCCTTAAGGACTCAGCCCTATTTTACCTTAAGGACTTGGCCATTTTTTGCAAATCTGACCAGTATCACTTTAAGTGCTGATAACTTTAAAACGCTTTGACTTACCCAGGCCATTCTGTTTTTTCGTCACATATTGTACTTCATGACACTGCTAAAATTGGGTCAAAAAAATTCATTTTTATTTATAAAAAAATACCAAATTTACCAAAAATTTGTAAAAAAATTGCACATTTCCAAGTTTCAATTTCTCTACTTCTATAATACATAGTAATACCTCCAAAAATAGTTATTACTTTACATTCCCCATATGTCTACTTCATGTTTGGATCATTTTGGGAATGATATTTTATTTTTTGGGGATGTTACAAGGCTTAGAATTTTAGAATCAATTCTTGAAATTTTTCAGAAATTTTCAAAAACCCAATTTTTAGGGACCAGTTCAGGCCTGAAGTCACTTTGCGACGCTTACATAATAGAAATCACCCAAAAATGACCCCATTCTATAAACTACACCCCTCAAGGTATTCAAAGCTGATTTTACAAACTTTGTTAACCCTTTAGGTGTTCCACAAGAATTAATGGAAAATAGAGATACAATTTAAAAATTTCACTTTTTTGGCAGATTTTCCATTTTAATAATTTTTTACAGCCAAACCAAACTCAATATTTATAGCCCTGATTGTTTAGTTTACAGAAACACCCCATATGTGGTCGTAAACCACTGTACGGGCACACGGCAGGGAGCAGAAGGAAAGGAATGCCATACGGTTTTTGGAAGGCAGGTTTTGCTGGACAGTTTTTTTTGACACCATGTCCCATTTGAAGCCCCCCTGATGCACCCCTAGAGTAGAAACTCCAAAAAAAGTGACCCCATCTAAGTAACTACACCCCTCAAGGTATACAAAACTGATTTTACAAACGTCGTTAACCCTTTAGGTGTGTTCCACAAGAGTTATTGGCAAATGGAGATGAAATTTCAGAATTTCAATTTTTTGGCAAATTTTCCATTTTAATCCATTTTTCCCAGTAACAAAGCAAGGGTTAACAGCCAAACAAAACTCAATATTTATGTCCCTGATTATGTAGTTTACAGAAACACCCCATATGTGGTTGTAAACTGCTGTACGGGCACACGGCAGGGCGCAGAAGGAAAGTAATGCAATACGGTTTTTGGAAGGCAGGTTTTGCTTGACTGTTTTTTTTTACACTATGTCCCATTTGAAGCCCCCTTGATGCACCCCTAGAGTAGAAACTCCAAAAAAGTGACCCCATTTTAGAAACTACGGGATAGGGTGGCAGTTTTGTTGGTACTGGTTTAGGGTACATATGATTTTTGGTGGCTCTATATTACACTCTTTGTGAGGCAAGGTAACAAGAAATAGCTGTTTTGGCACCGTTTTTTTTTTTTTTGTTATTTACAACATTCATCTGACAGGTTAGATAATGTGATATTTTTATAGACCAGGTTGTCACGGATGCGGCGATACCTAATATGTATACTTTTTTTTATTTATGTAAGTTTTACACAATGATTTCTTTTTTGAAACAAAAAAAATCATGTTTTAGTGTCTCCATATTCTGAGAGCCATAGTTTTTTCAGTTTTTGGGTGATTATCTTAGGTAGGCTCTCATTTTTTGCGGGATGAGATGACTGTTTGATTGCCACTATTTTGGGGTGCATATGACTTTTTGATTGCTTGCTATTACACTTTTTGTGATGTAAGGTGACAAAAAATTGTTTATTTAGCACAGTTTTTATTTTTTATTTTTTACGGTGTTCATCTGAGGGGTTAGTTCATGTGATATTTTTATAGAGCCGGTCGATACGAACGTGGCGATACCAAATATATATACTTTTTTTTATGTAAGTTTTACACAATAACAGCTTTTTTAAAACAAAAAAAATGATGTTTTTGTGTCTCCATATTCTGAGCCATAGTTTTTTTATTTTTTGGGTGATTTTCTCAGGCTAATTTTTTGTGGGATGAGGTGATGGTTAGATTGGTACTATTTTGTTGTGCAAACGCCTTTTTGATCGCTTTCTGTTGTACTTTTTGTGATGTAAGGTGACAATTTTTATTTTATTTAGCACAGTTTTTATTTTTAATTTTTTACGGTGTTCATCTGAGGGGTTAGGTCATGTGATATGTTTATAGAGCCGGTCGATACGGATGCGGAGATACCTAATATTTATAATTCTTTTTTCCCCCTATTTTTTACCAATTTTTTTTTACTTTATTTGGGGAAAATGACGTTTTTGGTTATTTTTACTTGAAACTTACATTTTTTTGGGGGGGGACTTTATTTTTTCAACTTTTCTTTTAATTTATTTTTTGTCCCACTTTGGGACGTGAACTTTGGGGGGTATATTCCTTTACAATGCATTCCAATACTTCTGTATTGGAATGCATTGGCTGTATGAGTAATACTGTGTGTATTACTCATACAGCTTCTGGCCTGTGAGATCCAGGGGGCTGGATCTCACAGGCTCGTCAACGGAAGGCAGCGCGATGCCCTCCTTAGACATCGCGCTGCCTTCCATGCCATCGGGTCCCCCCCATAGCCCCATGGGGACCCGATGGCACCACCGCCGCCGCAACTTAGGAAAGCCGCAAACCGCAAGTCTGAATTGACCTGCGGTTTGCGGTGATCGCCGACACGGGGGGGTCACAGGACCCCCCCGCGCATTTAGCCGAGGTGCCTGCTCAATGATTTGAGCAGGCACCTTGTTCCGATCACCGCCCGCCGGGCGGCGGTGATCGGAACAACACATGACGTACCGGTACATCATGGGTCCTTAAGGACTCGGGAACCATGCCGTACCGATACGTCATGGATCCCTAAGGGGTTAACTGGCCAATAGTAAAATTGTTATATGGTGACCGCCTAATGTTATTTTCTATATTTTGAATGAATAATTTTTTGGGCCTGTAGTCCACTGGCCTGCAGTAAAATTGATATCCATCGACCGTCTAATATACCTTCAGCCACATAATCACTTGATGTTTTCTGTCCGGTGAATGCCTAATGTTTGGGGCCTATACTCCCATGGCCTAAAATACTATTTTTCTAGGCTCCAGCAGGGCACATTTTTGACAGTTTCCCTTTAAGATGCATAAAAATGGCCCCTGATTAAAATACATATTTTCTGTGGGAATTTTTGCCATTGATCCCCCTCTGGTATGTCACTGTCCATGTTGTGGACTTCTAGTAAGTATTTGGTGGCTGCAAATATGACCTGAAGGTTTTTCAGGTTTGCCTGCCATTAAAGTGAATGAGGACCGCCGCGAACTTGCAGTTCGCGAATATTTGATCACGTTCGCAAATCGTCCCGGCCGATGTTCGTCCATCACTACTCGTGAGCCTACACCATTGTGGTACTGTACTATTATGGGGCTGACTATTAACTCGCTCCTTACAGAACTTAGCTGAAAGTGGTTGACAGAGCAATGAAGTTGTATCTAGTGTGTGATCAAGTAAAACCAGGGTATTTGTGCTATTATATTATAGGCTTGGGCTCCATGTGACCATGACGTATGTATGTAGGTCATCTCCCATACCAGCATCTGAGCCTTTAAGGCAGCATACAGAGGCTCTGACATATGCATGATTCCAAAGGCTAGTTTATACGTATCAATTATTATGACTTGTACGCTTTCAAATTATCATAATTATAAACTATTGTCTATGACACTGGTGTGATACTTGAAACGATAGAAATACTTAACTATAGTAATTACTATAATTGACAAATCACAACAGTGCAGCTTTACTAGCCGAAAACTATGAAAATGAATTATAGACAGCAGGAAGCAGGATGACGCTACAGCATTTGCAGTATATTGCTAGCTCTCAGAAGATCCGAACAGGAAAAATGTTGCCAGGCTTTTTATTTCTTCCTATAAACCATATGAAGGAGCCCGAAGAGATAGATATTATTTTTGGAGGAAACGTTAAGAAGCTTTCTAAAAATTTCCACACGACAGGGAGCTCAATAGAAGAGTTTTGACCTTGGTTTGGCGCCAAGGAGTCTGGAAACTGGGGCCATTGTGTGGAAACAGCTGACTTTTGCACAGGAAACAATCATTGTTGATAGTGAATGGTAGTCAGTCCTAGACAATCCTCATCATCCACCTAGTTAGGACAGCTCTGGCTCCAGCATATGTTAATATCTTTTCCGGCAGTGGCTGAATACGAAGTTCTGATGTTACTAAAAAAAAGGTTATATTCCACAGAAAATATTTTTTTCCTTACAAGATATTTCAACTGGAAATGTTGCACACATTAAAAGGAATATGTCTTCAGAAAAGGATCTATTGTTTTTATGTTTAACATATTTTTTAAGAATTTTTGATGATGTTATTTTTAGTTTTTTATCCTGCAGTTTTTGCACTGGCCACTAAGCCTGATATTAGGCGGCACTTCATGGTCTGTACAGATCACTTTACTGCAGTTACCTGCTTATCTGTCATCCTAATTCTTCGTGTAATGATATCATCTCTGTGTATAGATAATACAGGACCCTCAATTCGGAATAGGTGATTGTAAGAGCTTATCTATTCTTTCCTTGTACAATGACCCCTGCACAAGTCACAGAGCATGCCTAGAAAACTCTCCCATAGAAGTCAATGACCAATGTGTCTATGGTTTATGCCAGTGTTTCCCAACCAGTGTGCCTCCAGCTGTTGCAAAACTACAACTCCCAGCATGCCTGGACAGCCTTTGGCTGTGCGGGCATGCTGGGAGTTGTAGTTTTGCAACAGCTGGAGGCACACTGGTTGGAAAACACTGGTTTATGCGACTGCTGTAAAGCAATTTTCTTAATGCTTTCTAAATGCTCTTAAGAACAGCTAAGGCAAGGTGGCCGCCGCCATAATCATGTTCAGAAAATAGAATACAAAAATCTCAGTCAGAAAATAAAAAGATGATAATAGAAAAGGTGATGCAAAAAACAGTAATGAAAATAATATTGTGAAAAAATAGTATCATGAAGCAGCCTTGCTGATTCTGATACTGCAAGAAGGAGCTTCGTGCAAATATCTGTGAAATATAAATATAAATATAACAGTGCTCGAGTCCTTAGAATATTCAGTACCAATGTAGCTGGATCGGCAATACCAGTGGGCAGTCCGTCTCACTGATTTATTATAGAAACATAGAATGTGTCGGCAGATAAGAACCATTTGGCCCATCTAGTCTGCCCAATATATCTGAATCCTATGAATAGTCCCTGGCCCTATCTTATATGAAGGATAGCCTTATGCCTATCCCATGCATGCTTAAACTCCTTCACTGTATTTGCAGCTACCACTTTTGCAGGAAGGCTATTCCATGCATCCACTACTCTCTCAGTAAAGTAATACTTCCTTATATTACTTTTAAACCTTTGCCCCTCTAATTTAAAACTGTGTCCTCTTGTGGTAGTTTTTCTTCTTTTAAATATGCTCTCCTTCTTTACCGAGTTGATTCCCTTTATGTATTTAAAAGTTTCTATCATATCCCCTATGTCTCTTCTTTCTTCCAAGCTATACATATTAAGGTCCTTTAACCTTTCCTGGTAAGTTTTATCCTGCAATCCATGTACTAGTTTAGTAGCTCTTCTCTGAACTCTCTCTAGAGTATCTATATCCTTCTGGAGATATGGCCTCCAGTACTGCGCACAATACTCCAAGTGAGGTCTCACCAGTGTTCTGTACAGCGGCATAAGCACTTCACTCTTTCTACTGCTTATACCTCTCCCTATACATCCAAGCATTCTGCTGGCATTTCGTGCTGCCCTATTACATTGTCTTCCCACCTTTAAGTCTTCTGAAATAATTACTCCTAAATCCCTTTCCTCAGATACTGAGGTCAGGACTGTGTCAAATATTCTATATTCTGCCCTTGGGTTTTTACGCCCCAGGTGCATTATCTTGCACTTATCCACATTAAATTTCAGTTGCCAGAGTTCTGACCATTCTTCTAGTTTTCCTAAATCCTTTTCCATTTGGCGTTTCCCTCCAGGAACATCAACCCTGTTATATTGTTAAAACTCAGTCTTTCTGTTATAATATAGCGAGTCTCCTGGGAGTTGACCTGAGGTTAGAATGTTGCAATCCACACAATTCCTGCGAGTAAGCTAAATATTAGACAGTTGCTATCCACAAGGTTGTAGATTCAACAGCACCAGTACGGTATAGATGCGGTAAAAAAATTGAGCAACGATCAATGCAATTGCAGCAATGTTGGTTTGTTACTCACGTTCAGTCCTGCTGTTCACACCGTGGCGTCCCACGTGGTGTAAGTTCAGGGTAAGCTTACCTTTTGGCAGCGGGTAACAAGGCTACCTTACTGCTAAATGGAGTTACTGTGCAGTCCGGTCCTGCAGTTTTACAGGTGCGGCTGTGAGTGAGAGCGCTTGCTCGATCACACCGCAGATTCACACTGGGCTTCTTTAATTGGGATAGGTGTTCCACCTGTCTTTAGCAGCACAGATGGTTCTATTTCACCCATAGATCGCTGGACTATATCCAGAAGAGCCGCGATTCCTTTTTCCTTAAGAGCGCTTTCTTAGTACAGCAAATAATAGCAAGCTGTTATAGTTGCAGATTAGCCGGTTTTTGTCAGGTCCAATTACTCCACGCCAGACGCGTTTCGATGGTTATCCACCTTCTTCCTCAGTGGCTTTGTTGGATCTGACTGACTTGCCGGCTTTTTTTTGTTTTAGCTTCCAAAAGGACTCTATAGTAAACCCGAGATGGATCCAGAGGATCTGGTATTCACAGATACAATCTTCCATATATTGCGGTATTCATGCGGTTCATTTGCGATTTTTTGTGTATTCATGCGTTTTTTGTATTATAGAGTGTTGAATTCAACAGAAACATTACCTATATTTTATTTTTGCTATACCTGGTTGCGTTTTCATCTTATATAAATAATTATGTCCAATAATGTAATACCTCACTCAATGATGTACGATCTCAGGAACACATATCTGCATATAAAGTATATTCGCTTAACTATAACCATATAAGGTCTTATTCCACTTATTGTGGGTATTAATAGTTTTAATGTATAAAAGGGAATATAGTGTAAATTTGAATTTTATATATAAATCAAACTATCAGTGGTCTAATTTCTCTTATAGAAAATATACATTAGATTAAAAAATAGTAATATTAAGATTTATTTATTAGAAATATTAAAAAGATTTTTATTAGAATATATTTAAAATAATAAAAAAAATATCTACAATAGATTGTCAAAAAAATAATAAAATAAATAAAAATGACGCTAAAATTCTAAAATATTTGTGCAACCACAGTTGCAGGGTATAAAACTAAATATATTCGGCCAACAAAGGCTTGAAAATGGCGCAGAGATAGTCCCAAACGGAAGATGGCCACAAACAGAAGGCTGTCATTCTTGTACAAAATGTCCACTCCTGACTATCTCTTAATAGAAGATTGAATATAAGATATATATAGTGTACTGCAGGTACATAGTTTCAATGGGGGTCATTCACTAAAATGTTTTAGGTGTGAGTTTATGGATGGTTTCTACAAATAGATGGTATTTTCACAATATTTTTTTTATTACTGTTTTTTGCATCACCTTTTCTATTATCATCTTGTTTTCAGCACTTATGTATTGCTATTATTGATTCATTGATTTTTTGTCACCACCTAATATTCAACATTTACGCACTTTGGATTGTGTTTCAACAGGGATTGTGTATTCCACGGATATTCATTTGGTACCAGTCACTGCTGTAGTTAATTGAGTACAGCCAGTATATTGGTGTATCTGCAGCCTGAATAGACTTGTCTCAGACTTCAGATATCATTTACTATTTGGCCGGGAAACCAGACCTTGCAGCCTATTCACTTATCAGCTATACCAGTGGACTGATATTAGATTGAATAGTTTTTTATCAATTAGTATTTTATCAATTATTTTATTGTATTGTATTTCTAGAGGCCTATATATTCTTTTAGGGTATATTATTTAGTTTTTATCTGTGCATAGTGACATTAGGTAACCATCTGTACCAATCTATATATTGCTATTAATAAATCAGTGTTACTTTACTAATATTGTGGTCCAGCTATAAGAGTGCCCATTCTTTTCTATATTACAATTTTCTCTTGGTGATCGGGGTACGACATCCGTCGGGTGCACCTTGCCATCTTGAGTCAGGGGCAGAGCCGTCCTTTACCCTACTTTAGAAAATAAAAAGAGATTAGAAAAAAGGGATATGTGTTGCTATCTACTTTAAGGTAAAACCTTCTAAAGCAGAAGAGCAATGTTTTATATTATATAAGTTGATGTATAGTTGTAAATATACTGTGTATGGTCATAACAATGTGACTCAACCATGTATATATGTGCCCCCTTTATAGATATATAGTGCCTCTGGCTGTGCCCTCTTTATATATAGTGCCTCTGGCTCTGCTCCTTTTATATATGGGGCCTCTGGATGAGACCCCCTTATATATAACATGTCTGACTGTGTCCCCTTTATGTATAGTGTCCCTGACTGTGCCCCCTTATACATAGTGCCACTTGTCTGTGCCCCCTCTACATATTACCTCTGATTGTGCCCCTTTTATAAATAGTGTCTCTGACTGTGCCCCCTTATATTAAATGACCCCTCTATATATTGCCTCTAACTGGGCCCCCTTTATATTTAGTGCCTCTTCTCTGTGCCCTCTTATATATAGTGCCATTTGTCTGTACCCCTCCCCCTTTAGATGTGCAGAGCGGGGCCTGGAGCACTTGCTCCAACTGCACCAATGTTGATCCAGGCCTGCTCTTGGGTGAAATAACTTTAAGGATGTGTTTACTAAAAGAATCTCACAGATTGGGTTTAAAAAGTACCCTAACCACAGCAAATGTGTTAAAAAAGTAACCAAGACTCACCTGTTAAACCCCCATGGATGCAGTACAACGTGCAGCATGTAAATGTAGGGCTTGCTGGAGTCAACAGGGTTAATGCTTAGCATTTCACAATGATATAAACATATTTAACTGAAGGCATTTCATCTTTTCAACAGGTATGAATACAATGCTGAAGCCAAGCCACACATGTCTGTGCACACAGTTAAGCCTTTAGGACAAGCATGTTATATAACAATAATAATAATAGGTAAATTAAAATGCCTAAAGCACAAAATGTTTTTTTCCTTGAGTTTGTTCTCCTTTTTATGAACAATATGGATTTAATATTTCACCTCCATATCAAGACCAGTGATTTCTTCTATAAAGCTTGGTTAATAATGGAGTTATTTCAAAAGATAGTTACATAGTCGTGAAGGTTGAAAAAAGACACAGGTCTACAAGTCCAACCTATAATCCTACCATGGTTGATCCATAGATAGGCAACAAAAAAAAACCTGTAAGGGTGGTCACCAAGTGTCCTATATAAGGGTAAAAATTCCTTACCAACTCCAAAAATGGCGGTCACAATAAATCCCTGGATCAACGTTCCATCTCCAGAAATGCCAGATAGACCCCTTTTGAAATTGTTTAAGAAATCAATCATCACAACCTTCTCTGGCAGAGATTTCCATAATCTCACTGCTCTTACAGTAAACATCCCAGTCTATGTTGATGGCTACACTTTCTTTCCTCTATAGCAGGGGTGCACAATCTGCAGTATGGAAGCCTCATGCCGTCAATGATGCCATTCTGTGTCGCCTCCAACCATCTAGACACACAAATACATGTCTGTGTGTGGCTGCTCATATGTATTTTACCTGTCAGAGAAAAGGAGTGGCACTCAGCTCTGGAACAGGGACAAAGATAGTGCACTGTGTAACAATTACTGGGTCTCCCATCTAGCAGGAAACTGTCATCCTTTGATCTCTGTTTGGAACTCCAGAAAGGAGCATATTAATTAGGGAGGTGGCAGTCTGTTGTAGTTTATGGGACTTGTGAACTGCTAGGTGCCTGCTCATCATCGCTGCCACTTGGGGATACAACACTGCTAAAGCCAGCCATTGGCTGTAGAGGTGTATATGACAATGTCCATGCAGTAAGTTTACAGGCACCAACCAGAAGTCCAGTGAAGACTGTCCGGGAGCAATGGAGATGGGGACCACAGAAAAAAACTAAAAAACTTGAAAACATCTTTAAAGGGAACCTTTCATCAACTTTCTGCTGACCTCACTGAGGGCAGTATAACTTAGAGACAGAAATGCTGATCTCAGCGGTGTGTCACTCATGAGCTAAAAGTCAGTGGTTGCTGAGAACCAGCATCATAATCATTGCAGCCCAGGCATTGAAAAGAGTCAAATCTACTTGAGAAGAGTCATGGGTATTCATAATCGCCTGCTCTCCCGCCCATCTGCTGATGATTGTCAGTTCTCTCCTAGAGAGAAAGGGAGAAAACTGAAGACTGTCAGTCATCAGCAGGTGGACAGGGAGAGCAGGAATTCATGAATAACCATGACTCTTCTCAGGTGGTCGTGACTCTTTTCCAGGCCCAGTCTGCAATGATTGTGATGTTGGTTCTCGGCAAACACTTACTTTTAACTTTGAAATGACAGACCGCTGAAATCAACTCACCTGTTTCTACTTTATTCTGCCGTTAGTATGGGCAGCATAAAGGTGATGACAGGTTCCCTTTAAGTTTATTGTGGACCTTGGAGTGTTTCAACATGATAATGTGGACCCTAGGTCATAAAAGGTTGCACACCCCTGCTCTAGTCCTACTGTATATGGCAATAAAGAGACAATAGGTGCCATGACTGAATGACTGTGATCATGGACAGTTCTTTCTTACTTTCATTCTTCTTGGATTAAAAGGAGCAGGGCCATGAGCCTTCACACTGAAATGGAGTTGCATTCAATTGATTCATTTTTTTCTTTATTTTAAACAATTTCTTGTCTCTCACTAAATTTTGGGGGGCTTGGGCAACCCCTTTAAGCAAGCATGTATTAAGCACATATTCCTAACTTTGACAGCTAGAAAGAGCTATTTATTAATTTTATTTTGTTGCCAAAAATTTACTTTTTAATGTTTCCTTAGGTAACCTTTCCAGGTTTTGTCTTACAAAATGAAAAAATAAAATAAAAAATGGGTTATTGTCATGACAAGAGAAAGACAGTTCTGTCAGGATGGACTGAGAGATTTGTATCTGATGTCTCCCTTGTCATTTAGTGACAGTAGACTGAATGTCTAGTCAGTCTGTTGTCTTGTCTGCCTAGCCAAACAAATGGAGGAAATCTACGGTATAAAACACATGCAGCTACATACATCACTAAATAGTAACAGCCACACTGTTCAACTAAGCAGATGAAAACCATCTTTAAACTGCATTGTGTTTAAAGGCCCGCTTCCCTTCTGGTCTTTGATGCTAAGGAAGGAACATCCCACTTGTGCCTCTGACACAAAAGAATGGCTCGGCCTGATAGATGTTATCAGTTCTTCCTTTGCATCAGAAACAGTGTTCCAGTTGTGTCATATAAGAATGAGTTATTGTTCTAAGGACTGACTGACTCCTTTGGGTGGAATTCCTACCATCAAGTTCAGAAGAGGTAGGAGGGAATTTAGCAGTCATCTAGTCACAGTGAGCCGGGCATGAGCAGAGTAGCATGACCAAATAAAGGAAATAAGCTACAGAAGAGAACATTTAGCTTGTAGCTCTTTCATATGAGGAACATTTGTCATTCATTGAATTTTGCCTTAATGCCTTATTCCCACTATGTTTTATCAACTGCTTTGTTATATTGTTATGTGCCATATAACCAGCTTTGACCTGGTATTGTTTCTCCACAATATTTTGCCTTCTTCTCTTAAGTGAAATGTCTTCTCATTCATCAATTTTTTTAAATCTAGAGAAGAAAATTATAGCTTAGGTCAGGTTTCTTATTCTGTAAAGGCTCTGTACATCATATTTTAATTTTTTTTTTATTCCCCGTGTACTTAAAATGTAAAAAAGCAACTTTGCAATAAATCTTGCTAAATTAATTCACACTTTTCCTGTCCATTATCTTTATTGTCCATTTCACACTTTACCCCTATGAACTGGCAAAGTCTGGATAACACTGATCATTGCTGTTTTGACATAGTCATCATTACATTTTAATACTTATTCTAATGTAAGTGAACCCTTTTCAATTACCTGGGTATATGTATTGATTACTATTAAAATGTCACCTGATTGTTGGCTTTCTGCAAGAATTACTAATAAAATATGGTCTGAGTGTTATCAAAGTCACAATTATAGGAAAATGCAATCTAACTAAACTAATAAGTTATAACACAAACAGTTGTACAGGTCATGGCTTTTATTGAGCACATTTAGTAAATATATGCAGTGCAGGAAAAAAAAATGTAAGTGAACCCTTGAATTTAATAACCTATAGATCCACCTTTTAGAAGTAATCACCTTCACCAAACATTTTCTGCAGATGCAAATAAGATTTGAGCAACATCACAGAATAATTTTGGACCATTCCTCCCTGCATATGTGTTTCAGTTTATTAATATTTCTAGGATGCCTTGCATGCATAGTTCTCTTTAGGTAATGTCACAGCATCTCAATAGGATTACAATCAGGACTATGGCCATTCCAAAACACCAATTTATTTTTCAACTATTCTTTAGCTGATTTACTTGTGGTCTTCGAGTCATTGTCCTGTTGCATTGCCCAAAGTCTTGGATTGATTCCTTTACATTCTCCAAAAAAATGCTTTGATACACCTTATAATTTATTACTTCCTCAATGATTAGAATGTGTCCAGACCCTGAGGCAATCAAGCAGCCCCAAACTGTGACGATCCCACCACTATGCCTCACAGTTGGGATGAGGGTTTGGTGTTTGTGTACATTGTTCTTTTTCTGCCAAACATAGTGTTTGGCATTTGTGCAAAAAAATTTGATTTCAGAATCCATAACCCCTCCCATCGCTGAACAGGCCATGCCCAACCAGCATCACGTGATCGGAGCCTAATGAAACGCTCAGAGGTGATTCTACTGTACACGGACGCTGGCACTGTAAGTGGGGGACCTGCTAGGGGACCTGGCCCCTTGTAAATCTAGGAATCAAACGGCAGATATAACAGCAACGCTTAGGAGGACCAATGTATATTTACATAGGGGGACAAAATGAGCACCAGATTTGGAATGATGTTGATCATAAATGGCCCACAACAGGGGGTGGGGGGGTTGTCTGAGGAATTATATATAGAATGGCACATAAGGTAACAGAAGTACTACAACCAGTGCGTCATCCGTCACAACATGTTAGTTGACAGATGACAATATCATACTCTCAATGAGATGAAGCCTCACATATACTTTATTTCATATAACCTGTTCAATATTAGCTAATTGATTAACCCCAAAGGTATACATTAATATGGCATACACCCACATCCTGTATTCCCTAAGGAGTGTGTATGCCACAGACTGTAATAAATTAATTTTGTCCAATAAGAGGGAGGGATACTTTGAAGGGATATCTACTGTACTAAAAATATCTGGTGGAAACAACATAACCTCCCTCCATACATTAGGTGCATCATAGCCTGGGATCCAATTATGAAACAGGTAAAGGATATATGCTCATTTAGGCCACCGGGACGTATGGTTTTCAAATGAAAAATCTATTTGGCCTCTTTTTTCCGGAGATCTCGATCAAAATCGCCACCTCTTGGGGATGGCCTAATAATCTCAATGCCCTGAAACTTGATTGCATGCTGGTCCCCATTGTGGCATTCAACTACATGTCTGGTGACCGATGTATCTGTTTCATTCTTGACATCATTAAAATGTTCACCAATTCTTCTCCTGAATTGTCTGGTGGTTTTTCCTACGTTTTGGATTCCGCAAATACAATTAATCACGTATACCAGGCCCACAGTTCTACAACTAATAAAAGTCCTGATGTAGTATATAGCACCTGTACTTGTACTCTGAAAAGTACTAGCTTTTTTGATAGCCGCACATGCAATACAACCGCTACACTGGTAAGTACCACGCATTGAGTTGGTGAACCAATCTGTAGTGCAAGGAATCGGTTCATAAAAACTATGGACCAACCGGTCCTTTATATTCCTGCCTCGCTGATACGTGATCGCTGGAGTATCACCCACCAAATGTCCAATGTCGGGGTCGGCATTTAAAATTCCCCAATAACGGGATAGAATCTCCCTCACATAGTTGTCAGCATCATCAAATTTGCCAATGATCCGAGTGGGCGAGGCCTGGTCAGTGATGGGAGGGGTTATGGATTTAAATGCCCTTGGTTTTGGCGGCTGCTTCACGGCCGGAGCACTGCCTCCATACATGCGGTGGGTAGAGCGGTGCTGCTTAGATTTATGTTTAAAGAAAATACTCCATGCTTCCACTGTAGGGCTCATGATGATTGCGAAAAGAAACGCGTTGAGCCAGTGCATAATGAGTGTATAGCATAGGCAGGAACCAACTGCAATGATCATCTAGCGGCAGGGATAGTGTGTTCAACCCTTGGCCGACGCCCCGTGTGCTCTAGCTAAGCTCTAGCTGTATTGTTACATAGCAAGAGTGGTGTCTTTGTGGTGCATGTTTCACACTGCGGTTTAAAAATTAAAGATTCAGTTCAATTGGGTTACAATAGATTCTTTTTTGCGCATAGGGGTGTGAACTATACCTCAGAGAGTGCTTTATTTTCATCAGTGGTGGCAATTGAGCACCTCCCAAGCTTTTAATTCAGCAATTGTGAATAAAGTATTTTTTGTTTTCACTTTTAGCGTCCCCCATATGATAGTTACAGTCAGGTCCATAAATATTGGAACATCGACACAATTCTAACCTTTTTGGCTCTATACACCACCACAATGAAATGAAACAAACAAGATGTGCTTTAACTGCAGACTGTCGGCTTTAATTTGAGGGTATTTACATCCAAATCAGGTGAATTGTGTAGGAATTACAACAGTTTGCATATGTGCCTCCCACTTGTTAAGGGACCAAAAGTAATGGGACAGAATAATAATCATAAATCAAACTTTCACTTTTTAATACTTGTTTGCAAATCCTTTGCAGTCAATTACAGCCTGAAGTCTGGAACGCATAGACATCACCAGACGCTGGGTTTCATCCCTGGTGATGCTCTGCCAGGCCTCTACTGCAACTGTCTTCAGTTTCTGCTTGTTCTTGGGGGATTTTCCCTTCAGTTTTGGCTTCAGCAAGTGAAATGCATGCTCAATTGGATTCAGGTCAAGTGATTGACTTGGCCATTGCATAACATTCCACTTATTTCCCTTAAAAAACTCTTTGGTTGCTTTTGCAATATGCTTTGGGTCATTGTCCATCTGCACTGTGAAGCTCCGTCCAATGAGTTCTGAAGCATTTGGCTGAATATGAGCAGATAATATTGCCCAAAACATTTCAGAATTCATCCTGCTGCTTTTGTCAGTAGTCATATCATCAATAAATACAAGAGAACCAGTTCCATTGGCAGCCATACATGCCCACGCCATGACACTACCACCACCATGCTTCACTGATGAGGTGGCATGCTTAGGATCATGAGCAGTTCCTTTCCTTCTCCATACTCTTCTCTTCCCATCACTCTGGTACAAGTTGATCTTGGTCTCATCTGTCCAAAGGATGTTGTTCCAGAACTGTGAAGGCTTTTTTAGCTGTCGTTTGACAAACTCTAATCTGGCCTTACTGTTTTTGAGGCTCACCAATGGTTTACATCTTGTGGTGAACCCTCTGTATTCACTCCGGTGAAGTCTTCTCTTGATTGTTGACTTTGACACACATACACCTACCTCCTGCAGAGTGTTCTTGATCTGGCCAACTGTTGTGAAGGGTGTTTTCTTCACCGGGGAAAGAATTATTCGGTCATCTACCACAGTTGTTTTCCGTGGTCTTCCGGGTGTTTTGGTGTTGCTGAGCTCACCGGTGCGTTCCTTCTTTTTAAGAATGTTCCAAACAGTTGTTTTGACCATGCCTAATGTTTTTGCTATTTCTCTGATGTTTTTTTTTTTTTTTTAAGCCTAATGATGGCTTGCTTTACTGATAGTGACAGCTCTTTGGATCTCATCTTGATAGTTGACAGCTACAGATTCCAAATACAAATAGCACACTTGAAATGAACTCTGGACCTTTTATCTGCTCATTGTAATTGGGATAATGAGGGAATAACACACACCTGGCCATTGAACAGCTGAGAAGTCAATTGTCCCATTACTTTTGGTCCCTTAACAAATGGGAGGCACATATGCAAACTGTTGTAATTCCTACACTGTTCACCTGATTTGGATGTAGATACCCTCAAATTAAATCTGACAGTCTGCAGTTACAGTACATCTTGTTCGTTTTATTTCAAATCCATTGTGGTGGTGTATAGAGCCAAAAATGTTAGAATTGTGTCGATGTCATAATATTTATGGACCTGACTGTAATTAGTGATTTAAGGTGACGCAAACTTGCTTTGGCTATTAACAGCCCTCTGTGAGCCTACACGTCCAATCTCCTTAACTGAAATACCTTTTGCCAATTAGTTCTTGGAGAATTGATTACTACAGAGGTTCACTTTTTATCCCTGCAGTGTGGCTGCCTTTTCAATGTATGCCATAAAAGACACACACTGTCTATAATTGTGACATGGCTAACAACCAAACCACATTGTATTAGTAATCAATGCAGAAATCTCAGTAACTCCAAAAGGGTCACTTACCTTTTCTTGTAAATGTGGGTCTTTTGCTTTACTAACTTCCGTACTGCATCACATAATTATTGATCTAAGCAGGTACAAACTGTCTATTAGGCCATTACTGTCTGAAAGAAGTATATTCTGCTACCAAAACTTTTTTTTTTTTAATACTGAATACTGTTATACTGAAATTAATTACATATTTCAAATTATAAATATTGTTTAGAATTAAATTATCCTAAACTAAAAAGTTTGGTAGAATTTTGGAAATGGTATTGTGCTACACATTTTTTTTTAATCTATGAAGAATCATGATGTTATTCTTTCTCTTGATGCTTTTGCTAATTTTATTCCATTGCTTATGCCAAAAGCGAATATATATCCACCTACCAGGCAGAAAGTGAGATCTTAATAACTATTTGACCTTTCAGCACCACTAGTGGAAACTTATTTTCGGATTAGCTGTTCCTCTAGGAAAGGGAAGTATCACATACATACACTGCCGGAACAAATGGTCTTTATTCACCTAATAGAACTGTAGCTCAAGCTCATCAGACATTTAATCTTAGTTGTTGTTACAAAAAAAAGAGCACTCCTTATGCAGCCATAGATGTAGTGCACCCAGCATATTTTTCATATTTTGTTTTGAGCAAATTGATTCTAAATGAATCAAATTCAACCTAAATTTTCCAATAATTTAGGTCAAATCTGAATTTTTGGCAGTTTGATTCCGGCAAATTTCTCAAATAAGTCAGACATTTTTCTGACCATTTTTTCTCTTAAAAAATTAAATAGTGCACTTTTTAAGAGGCTGTTTATTAGCACCAGTAGCCACGTGTCCACCAGCAGCATTGTGTTTACCCTTAGCCATATATGTCGCTGTCACTTTAAGATTACAAATGCTGTCTTGGGGTTAAGGAGCTTGAAAATGTGTTGCATAGAGTTCTAGAAGACCTCAGAATGTCATCCATAATATTTCAGGTCATTTGGAGCACTTTCAAATCTGGTCAAATTTATTTGGACCAAATCGGGCAACAGATTCCGCCAAATCAAATCTGAATTGAATTTCGAGAAATTCGCTCATCACTAATTATGTTTCCTTGCTACTTTCTGAATGTGAGTTTCTTAATTTGAGCAGTTTCTTGTTGCCCACACAACCCGTAGTACTGTGTACAGCACGTTGAGCCAATCAGATGTTACCCCAGTTCTTCTCCCTATTTTTTTTTGTAACAGCACCCTCCTTGTCTGCTATTTACTGTATTACTTTAGCTTGAATTTGGGATTATAAATTTTCAGTTTTATTACATTAGTACAATAAATAGTAAATTAGTACATTAGTACAATAAAGGAATTCAAGAGGGGCCTGGATGTATTTCTGGAGCGTAATAATACTACAGGCTATAGCTACTAGAGGGGGGTCGTTGATCCAGGGAGTTATTCTGATTGCCTGATTGGAGTCGGGAAGGAATTTTTTATTCCCCTAAAGTGAGGAAAATTGGCTTATACCTCACAGAGTTTTATTTTTGCCTTCCTCTGGATCAACTTGCAGGTTAACAGGCCGAACTGTATGGACAAATGTCTTTTTTCGGCCTTATGTACTATGTTACTATGTTACTAGTAGAGTTCAAATGTTGTTAGTTGCAAATTAGCAAATTTATTTTGCAGCACATTGTGTTGTATATCAGAGCAAATAGAAGACCTTAATTCTATAAACTAGACATTTTTTATAATTAGCTTTCTTTGTCATAAAATAATTCTTAGATTATAAAACTGGACAGAAATTTCTGTGGTTTCAACCTATATGTGACCAGAAAGGCAGTGCAACTGGTTACCACCCTTCTGTACCTTTACTGCAGACTGCTAGCAATTCATTCATAACTTCTAGTAGAAATAATAAAGGAACGGCACAACATAGAGCCATAAGAATAGATGCTCCAGAATTGTTATTACATGGGGAATGCATGAAGCTATTAAATCAGGCATGTCAGGAGTGGTGACAGGTCCTCTTTAAAGCGAACCTGTCACCATGATTTTGCACACAGAGCTGGGGACATGGGCTGCTAGATGGCCACTAGCTCATCTGCAGTACCCAGGTCCCACAGCTCTCCGCGCTTTTATTGTGTTAAAAAAACCTTTTGAGTGATATGCAAATTAGCTGATATGAGTCCTGTAGCCGGAGATGAGTCAAGCGTCAAGGAGCCCAGCACCGCCCCACGTCCTCCGAATCTCCTCCTTGCCGGCTGACGTCACAGAGCTGGAGCGCCGAAATCTGGCGATGCGCGAGCTAGCGCATGCCTAGTTCGTTCCCTGTGCTGATGCCAGCACAGGGAATGAACATGATGCCGACACTGCGCATGCGCTAGCTCGCGCATCGCGAGATTTCGGCGCTCCAGCTCTGTGACGTCAGCCGGCGAGGAGGAGATTCGGAGGACGCGGGGCGGTGCAGGGCTCCTTGACGCTTGACTCATCTCCGGCTACAGGACTCATATCAGCTAATTTGCATATCACTCAAAAGTTTTTTTTAACACAATAAAAGCGTGGAGAGCTGTGGGACCTGGGTACTGCAGATGAGCTAGTGGCCATCTAGCAGCCCATGTCCCCAGCTCTATGCGCAAAATCATGGTGACAGGTTCGCTTTAATAAAGAAAAATGTATTTAATGACTGGCCTATTAAAAATTGAACTAGTTTTATATATGTGCATACATGGATGAATGGTCTAATGGATGAGGTGACATGTCATTCCAGTGCCGTTCAAGTGTAAATTTGTGCTAATAATTGGGTGAGCAGACACATCAAGGTTTGTACAGGATACATTTAACTGAACACCAATGCTGCAATCTCCATATTTTATGAAGAAACTTGAAGTAAGTCCAGGATGAATAAGTAGAATAAACAGTCGCTTGTTATTCCAGTTGATTGTGTATTTATTCACTTTCATTCCTAGCTTGCTTGGTAGAAAACAAAAATATTATTTTAGTTAAAATCTTTTTTTATTATTATTTTTTCATTAAAATTGGCTAATGGTAAATTTGTAATCACAAAATAATTTGCTAAAATAATATTATTCCAGGGCACAATGTACAACACAAGATTGTGTATGAAATGAGCAACAGAACTGCCTCTCCTGGGCCTAACTTAACCCTACAATGTTCAGGATGGTGTAGGAAGCAGCTATATTTATGCTTAGAAGCCCTGGGCAAAAGGAGGCAGCTACCCTCCAAACACAAGGAGAGGCAGCTGGGGATTGCTGTTAGCAACGGATCACATGCGGTGGAACTTTTCGCCCGGTTATAAACACGCCACAGTGTTTGGGGTTTTTGAGCATTTCCTCCCATTTAGGCCACTTTATTTCAGTTATTTTTCTTGATATGTTTAGAATGTGACATTGCGTACTGCTGGTAACATTTTGTTGCACCTGGTAGCTTTGCTGTAAGTTGTATCTTAGCACCTCTCAGACTTTGTTCACACACCGTAGGTAGTCTAGTGGCAGGAACCCATGCCACACTGAGATACCTTGATGGTGGTGCAAAAGGAATCCGATGTGTTTCTGACAGGAGTACATTGGCTAAAGTCTCAGTTCTTAACATCAGCTTGAGGGATTAGCCAGTGTTGTTAGTTACATATCACAATCACTTTCGCAATGATTTATGTATTTTTATATTTGCATTCACACATTATCCCATCTTGTGTAGGATGCCATTGTGGTGCATATGGTCCGCTTCCGACATCCTCCATTGTATGCATTTTTGCTGGGGATTCTGGGGATCACATGCGGAGGGATTGCTCCCCCGGTTATAAACACGCCACAGTGTTTGGGGTTTTTGAGCATTTCCTCCCATTTAGGCCACTTTATTTCAGTTATTTTTCCATATAAGAAACAGGAAATAAAAAAAATAAACTCCATATTATCAGCACACATCGCTGAAACTATATTTTGCTGTATAATTAAAAAACTCCATGTTCCATTTGCTAGATCTGACCAGCAGCGTATTATTTCAAACTTAAATTAATAAAAGTGTTTACTCTGGAGATTGACTACATAAATGCACTAGTGGAAAAGTTTTATGTAAGAGTTGTAAAATTCCAAATGTCTTGTCAATGTACGGACCTGCCCAAAGCTATAGACAGGAAGAGTCAAAACAATACAAGAAAGTTCACAGGATATTATCATCACTTCACACCCTATGAAGGACTTACGGTAATTAGTTGTCTATTATCTTCAAGCATAACAATAACAACAGTGATAGTAATAGTCATAGGGTGGAATATTGCTCATGTAAAGAATTTAATTGAGCTGACAGACTTTGCATTTCTTCGCCCATTTGGCTTGCCTAGGTGTGGTGACAGTCCAACCAAAAACACAAATAGCAGGTCACATTTTACCAATTATGTGTTCATGTCCATTACAATGTTAGATGTGACCTTAAATTGTGTATATCTTAACCCTGAGCAAGCATGAAGCATTATATGAGGTCAAAAATTTCCCAGGCGGATTAAGTAAATTGCGCTGTTCTATGTCTTTCAGATTAATATAAACCGCTTTCCTAAATCTTCTTTTCCAAGAATTGTAAAAAGACCATCTAGCAGAGTTGACCAATAAAGCTTCCATTGTGTGTTCTTCTGAAGCTATATCAGTGGGTAGCAAACATAAATGTAATATTTCTTATAATCTAGATTATTTCATTTCCAACATATTGGTTCATACAAAATATAATGCTATTTAGAGAATTGATTTGTACTACTTTTTGCTAGAAAAGAAGGCCATAATCACAAAAATCCATTCTTACATATCACATCTGTGGATATTGCAAGATATACATTAGTGTACAATGTTTTATTTGTTTTTATCAGCTATCTAGGTGTTGCTATTTTGTGGTATTCCGTTATTGTTCTTTTCACTTGCTCTAACCAGTAGTAAGCAGGTCAGAGCACCTCTTTACTTTTACTAACCTGCCCAATACCCCAATGTCAGAGTTATACATGTGTCAGGAGTTTACCCAGCCATAATTCTGTACATGGCTGTGCTGAGTGGGTTGACATGCTGACTAATCAAGCTACGGCTTGTCGACCTATCAGTGAGGCTGGAAGTTGAGCCAATTGAGTTCCCAACTCAGCATCCAATCCCAGAGTTAGGCACGGGGTTTAAGTCTGCTACTCAGTCATGGCCAATTGCTGGTGATTTTGCATGTGTCCTGGCTCTGTTTGTATATTTGTGCTTTCTACCTGAACTTAAGACGTGCTTGTTATTCCTCTGTGTACTGACCATGGCTTGTTTTTGGGATTAACCCCTCACTTGCTGAACTAACTTCTAGTAATTCTCCTGGTATTATGACCATGGATAGTTTCTGGATTAACTCCTAGTTTGCTGTTTGGACCCTCTCAGACTCTCCTGGTTTTGACCGTGCTCATCTACTACTCTTTTATAGCTTTTAGAGAGTTCAGAGCAGTTTTCATCTGGTCTCGCAGCAGGTTCTGGTGGAGAACCTAGAGGAATCCTGAGCTTTCCACCAGCTGCAATGGTTAAATAAGTCAAGTAGCAGTTTCTGACATTGCTGGCTGTGGTTGCAGATGGTGACCATGGTATTTTATTGCAACATGGAGTTTGATTTCCTTTATTATGAAATACTCTACAGAGGAAATTATCTTAGATTATTAATACAAGCATGCACAATGCATAAATAAAAAAATGTTCCGTATTTGAGTGGCATTTTGTTTCCATTCATTGACCTATCCCGAAAATGGCTTTTGTCTTATTACAAGAAGAGCAGGGAGTGGGTATAAGGACTCACAGAGTAGCCTCCTAATAAAAAAGCTATGTATGATATTAGTATGTAGTTAGAAACTACAGTACATAGAATACATATTGCTCTTTTTCCATAGTCAGTTGACCCAATGGCAGATTTGAAGGCTGGATATGTACATGGTGCTCCAGTATTTTCCATCGGGTATAGTTAGAAAAAAAAACCTCTAGGGCAACTGATGACAAAACTGATCCTATAGTGTTTTATAGGGTTAGATGACTGGTGCCATCAGCTCTGATGTGGAATGTCTCCTCAAGCCGTGTTGAGAAATTTCTCCATCACTTTCACAAAACAATGAACAGATATATGACCACAAGAGTGCACTTCTCATTCTCACAGAAAGGGGTGTTCCCAGTTAGTAAAGCATGCAGGCGAAACTTTTGGACATGGAAGGCTGGACAGATAAAATATTTTATGTAAGTAGCAGTGGCGTGCCTAGGGTGTTTGGCACCCCCCACCCCCAAATACTTGACCACATACCACTTACATCCAGGGACATCTCCTGTCATGTAGACCTTCTCTTTCCTCTTCTCCTCCGTTAGACCGCCATGACAAATTATTTCAGCCACATCTCGTCTCTACATTGTTTGTAATACAGACATGTTAGATTTCTCAGTTTTTCCATCAACCTCCCCATCCTGGTGTCCCCACGGTGTCATCCTGCTGCCACCCCCAATACTATGCCCGTTGTACCCCCCAATGTCCCAGGTACTGTACTGCTGAAAAAATAGTGACCCCAGTAGACATAATTGGGGCAATTTATCAAACTGGTGTAAAGTAGAACTGTATTTCCAAAAGACCTGTCAAAAATGAAAGGTAGAATCTGATTGGCTGCTATGGGCAACTAAGCCATTTCTACTTTACACCAGTTTGATAAATTACCCTAAATGTCCCTATAGTGTCTACAGCAGTTATAATGTCCCCTAGAGTGCCCCCAGTAATAATAGCACCCTATATTGTGCTCCAGGTAATAATCCCTGTATAGTGTACCCAGAGATAATAGAATTGCCCCTACAGTGCCTCCCCAATAGCAACACCCCACAACTGCCCCATATAGTAATTTTCCCCACACTGCCCCGCATAGTAATCCCCCCATAGTAATTTGCCCCCCAACACACAGTTATTTCTCCCACACTGCCCCCATACAGTAATTTCCCCAACACTGCCCCCAACACAGTAATTTCCCCCACACTGCCCCCATATAGTAATTTGCCCCAACAGTAGTTTCCCCACACTGCCCCCACAGTAATTTTCCCCACACTGCCCCCCCACCGTAATTTCCCCCACACTGCCCCATATAGTAATTTGCTGCACACAGTAATTTCCCCCACACTACCCCCACACAGTAGTTTCCCCCACACTGTCCCCCCACAGTAATTTTCCCCAATAACAATTCCCCCACACACAGTAATTCCCCCCACACAGTAATTTCCCCCACACTGCCCCATATAGTAATTTGCCCCACACAGTAATTTCCCCCACACTGCCCCCACACAGTAGTTTCCCCCACACCGTCCCCCCACAGTAATTTCACACACACAGTAATTTCCCCCAATAACAACACCCCCACACAGTAATTTCCCCGACACTGCCCCCACACAGTAGTTTCCCCCACACTGCCCCCCACACAGTAGTTTCCCCCCCACACAGTAGTTTCCCCCACATTGCCCCATATACTAATTTGCCCCTCACATAGTAATCCCTCCCATCATTATTTGCCCCCACATAGTAATCCCTCCCATAATTATTTGCCACACATAGTAATCCCTCCCATAATATTTTGCCCCCACACAGTATCCCACCATAATATTTCCCCCCACATGTTTTCCTGTGTGCCCCCCCATGTCACCCCCCCAAAGTTGGCACATAAAATAAAAAAACTAAATAAAAAAAAACTAAAAGCAAAATACTCACCTGCGCTTGCAGAGGAGAGGAAGGCATGCACACTTCACTGTGCTGCTATGTCCTGGCACAGGCACGCGCGATGACGTCATCACGGCCACCTGCGCCTGGAATTCACTACTGCATAGGCCTCAGGCCTACTAGGCCTTAAGCCTATGATCGGCGGCGGGACAGGGAACTATGTGCTCTCGTGTCCCGCCGCAGTATGTGGGCATCAGTGCTCTAGCAATGAGCGCTTCCATCTGTATTGATGGAAGCGCTCATTGCTTCTGGCATGAGAGCCGGCACCCGGGGCGGACCGCACCCTCCGCCTCCCCCTAGGCACACCACTGGTAAGTAGATGTTACTTTGTGATTATTCCTTCAGGGTATGGTATTATGCCATGTTTACAAGCCATCTTATGCAGTGCAGGAACGTTTATGGAACAGATGGCATTATGATTTGGTATTAGCCAGTGGCGTCGCTACAGGGGAGCAATTGCCCCCCCCCCAGGTCATTCCTTGCCCCCCCTTGTGCCCCCCTGCTGATTCGCTGAATCGCTAATTAGTAATCGCTGCCTGCTGCTGCTTGCGCCCGGCCGGCCGCCCGCACTACTGACTGATTGAGTGATTAAAGTTAAAGTACACAGAACACATACATACACAGTCGACTCTCAGATGAGAGTCACATGACAGATGGGGGTGGGGGCGGCGTTCGGATTCAGCTGACTCGCAGAGGCAGAGCGTGCAGGGTGGGCGCAGGCTGGGAGTGTGGCAGCCGCAGAGACGAGTTGACGACTTGACGTCACGGTCGTCAACACGTAAAGCTGCGCTGCTGCGTGCCTGCCCGGCTTGCCCGCCCGCGCGAACGGACTTTGCTGCCTTTATTCATGTTCTGCTCTGCTCCTGCTGCGTCACTCTGCTGCGCTAGTCTAGTGACTTAGACTAAACTTGTGAGTGGCTATCTGAGCCGCCTGTCTACAGGTGCCCACTGCCTAGGGCTAGGCCCCAGGCCCCCAGCTTCGGACTGTCAGGACTGGAGAGGAGGCACAGTCTGAGTGACAGGAGTGGACTCAGTCGACTGTGTCTGTGGCTGCTGTGGCTGTGGCAACTTCCCAACTCTACCTGCCTGGCCCTAGAGAAAAGAAACCAAAGTAAGAATAAAAAGTTTAAAAACAAAGTATGTACCCCTATACCCCCACTACCTCGCCTCATGGCCTGCCCTACTGCTTGGCTTGCCCTCAGCCCCTCCTCAACCCTGATACCCCTATAACTTAGTGGTATCAGGGTAAATTATACAGGGGTAATATAACTGAGGACCCCTGTATAATGTCCCCACCCCCCTGATAGCACTGAGTCCTCCTCAGTTATATTACCCTTGTATAATGTACCCTGATACCCCTTAGTTATAAATTATAATATTACCCATAATGTCCCCTGAGTGATACCCCCTCAGTTATATAACTGAGGGTAATCAGGGTACATTATACAGGGGGTAATATAACCAAGGGGTATCAGGGTACATTATACAGGGGGTAATATAACTTATATTACCACCGTATAATGCCTGATAGGCCTCCTGAGTTATATTACCCTTGTATAATTATGTACCCAGATACCCCTTAGTTATATGATCCCGGCGGGGTCATATAACTAAGAGGTATCAGGGTACATTATTATACAGGGGTAATATAACTCAGGAGGCCTATCAGGCGTTATACGGTGGTAATATAGCTTACATTACCCCTGTGTAATGTCCTATGATAGCCCTCCTCAGTTATATTACCCTTGTATAATGTACCCTGATACCCCTCAGTTATATTACCCCTGTGTAATGTACCCTGATATCCCTTAGTTATATAATATAACTAAGGGGTATCAGGGTGCATTATACAGGGGTAACATAACTAAGGAGTTCTATCCTATCAGTGACGTAATACAGGGGTAATGTAAGCTATATTACCCCTTTATAATGTCTGATAGCCCTCCTCAGTTATATTACACTCAATGTACCCTGATACCCCTTAATTATATTACCCCGGCTCCAGGGGCGTAGCTGCGGGGGAAGCGGCTGCTTTAGTATTTTTCAGTAGTATGATTAGCTGGTGAAAATTATTAGTGCCCCCCCATTTTTGACTGTGTATCTTCTGTGCCCCCCCTATATATTGATCCTAGAGTTGCCACTGGTATTAGCTAAATATAAGTTAGATTACACATCTTTCCACCTGCTGTGCAGACATGGCAAAGAGCCCATAGAGTTCAACTGTGCACTAATGTAGCTTTATGTGCTTGCCCCTTAATCTGAGCCTAATGTTCTATTCAAAGCCCTTTTGCTTCCTGTCTCATTAATGGTTCAAACTGTGTGAGGAAATGGGATACCCTTTACAGGCTTTTGTAAGTCATCTTGAAATCAGAAGTCTAAGTGAAGGAGATCTGCAGATAAATGTTCACCATGGAGAATCAGTTCAACAAAATTCTTGTCTAAAAGAAATGGTTTCTTCATTTAACTCAATGGGAGAAAATGCAAAAGTCTCAGTAAAATAATTTCTGACCTTTGGTTTTTTTTTTTGTGTGACATTTTGCATTTTTACACCACTCCCATTTTGAAATGGGAATGGGAAAGTGGGCATGAATACCAGTGTTAGTTTCACTCCAGATTTATCCCCTGCATTTTTAAAAAAATATATATTTTTTTTTAAACACAGTACACATAAGGTGATCATCCCTCCCTTCTTCTAGCTTGTGAGCCAATGAGAAGGCTTTGTCACAGCTTAGCAACATCCTTAGCAACCAATATAAAAGTTGCCTACCCCTTACTATAGCCGAAAATTCGCAAGCGCAAATATATTGGAGCACTCGATCTGCATATAAAGCTATTCTAATGTTCTGCCGTGCCAACCATTTTCTCCAGTCTCAGAAAACTTATACCAGCTTGAAAAATGTAGCATAAGTGACCCACGCCTGTATTTGGTGCTCCTTCCGTTTTGAGTCCTGCCATGTGCCCCCATAGCAGTTTACCACCACATATGGGGTGTTGGCCTATTTAGGAGAAAATGGGTAACAAATTTTGGGTGCTTTTTCTCCTGTTACCCCTTTTGAAAATGAAAAATTTGGGGCTAAAGCAACATTTTATTGGAAGAAATGAAACTTTTAATTTTCACAGCCAAGTGTTTTCAAATTCCGTAAAATGCTTAGAGGGTCAAAGTGCTCAGTACCCCCCTTAATATATTCTTTGAAGTGTGTAGCTTCCAAAATGGGGTCACTTTTTGAGGGTTTCCACTGTAGCAGTATTCTTGGTAACCACAGGCGAGTCTAGAGTCCCCCTCGGTCAGGAGGGGAACATGGAGACAAAAGAAGGTGTATGGGGGGCGCACAATAGGGTAGTATGTTCAATACAAACTTAATTGTAAAACAAGTTAAAGGTGCTCACCTTTTTAGGTTGTGCAATAATAGACACAACTCTATTGTAGGTATGTAAGTAAAAGAGAGCGACTTTCCGGATCCGTGGATGCAGCCGCAGAAGAGGTATCTTTGGGATCGGAGGCCCAATCCCCCAAAGGATGCTTGTAGAGAAGAAGGTTTCTGATCAGGCGCAAAACACATAGGATCCAATTCGTCACTTATAGGTGAATCTTTTTTAATTGCATAAATAATATAGAACAACGCGTTTCGGGGCTCAAAGTGTCCCCTTCATCAGGTTAACAGTAGTCACAATGAATAATGTAAGTACAGGTATATAAAGATCCAAAAAAACCGCCAAAAAACGCATTACCTGAGAGCTGTCCACAGATGGGAGGGGCTAGCTACAGGTGATGTGTCACAAATATACATATAACTATTCAAAACATACATGTAATCACAGTGTGTAATTGCAGCCAATATTTAGAAATCATATAGGGGGGTATATTACAAGTAATCGGGGATTCCTTCTTGAGATTACTTGTAATATACCCCCCTATATGATTTCTAAATATTGGCTGCAATTACACACTGTGATTACATGTATGTTTTGAATAGTTATGTATATTTGTGACACATCACCTGTAGCTAGCCCCTCCCATCTGTGGGCAGCTCTCAGGTAATCCGTTTTTTGGCGTTTCTTTTTTATCTTTATATACCTGTACTTACATTATTCATTGTGACTACTGTTAACCTGATGAAGGGGACACTTTGAGCCCCGAAACGCGTTGTTCTATATTATTTATGCAATTAAAAAAGATTCACCTATAAGAGACGAATTGGATCCTATGTGTTTTGCGCCTGATCAGAAACCTTCTTCTCCACTGTAGGGGTATGTCAGGGTCTCTTCAAATACAAAATGGTGCCCAAAAACCATTCTAGCAAAATCTGCCTCCAAAATCCATATGGTGCTCCTTTCCTTCGGACAACTGCCACGTGCCCATAGAGCAGTTTACCACCACATATGGGGTATTTCTGTAAACTGCACAATCAGAGTAATGCATATTGAGGTTTAGTTTGCTGTTGACCCTTGCTGTGTTGCAAGAAAAAAAATGGATGAATGAATGTGTTAGGGGGGAATATTAATCACCAATATTTATGCAAATATCGATAATTAATATTCATAAATGGGAGGAGCCGTCTATTGATGACTCCGCCCATTTATACCTAAATAAACATAAAACACTACTGATTACCTCTGATTGCCTATACACTACACTGAACTACACTACGTGCGACTTACTATCACTATACTACGGCGGCGACTAGTAAAAACACCATACACTGTATTATGAACAATAAGGGATATTTATTACACAATACAATTATACAAGTCTAACAATATGCTATATCTATATATATTCATAAATCAATGGATATGAATATATATACATACAGAAGTACACACCGCAGTATAGAAATGGTACTACAATAAACACAATACAAGCCTAACTACTCTACACAGCACAATCCCAAATTCCACCCCACACACTATCTATATAATACAATAATACATTCGTATACACACAAATATCAGTAACTCACCCGCCTGACTAATCACTGTCCCTATGGGGTACAAGGAGTTAAACACAATGGTGGCTCTGCAGGGGTTAATACCTGCAGGCGAAGGGACACAGGGTTATGAGTTATCAGGACAGTGGTAGCAGGGATCAGGCATTGAAGAGGTTAATGGTCAGGACTCTGCAGGGACAGGGCAATGCAGAGGTTAATGTTCTGCAGGGATTTATTCACCCACTATATGTCACAGTCTAATATTTGCTTATAATTATATATATCTATATCAATGGAATAGATAGATATATTTATAGCAGCACACAACAATATGAGTAACAATACACTATTACGGTACTAACTACACTAACACATTCCCAAGTCCTCCCCAACATCTAACTACAATTGTACTAATACACATGCATACACTTTACCAGCAGCCCACCCAATCCTGACAATATACTATCCCTACGGGGAATAACCAGGGGTTATTACGGAACAGGGGATATGAGGGATCTACAATCCTGGGGGAACACAGGGGATATTAGGATTATAGGGGGACTCAGGGCAGGAGAGGTTAAGGGTAACCAAGGGTTATACAGGGGGTGACTGGGCTGCTTCCAGGGTACAGGCTCATCAAGGATTAGTGCTGAGACATGAAGTCAGCAGCCAGGGGTTAGGGGATGGTTGGTACTCAGCCATTTTTCAGGGCCATGTGGCCTCTCTTCAGGGAGCAGCTCCCATATGTTTCTGATTGTAGTCCAGATTCCAAGCGAGAGCATGTCTGCCCTGCTGGGGGTTTTATAGCACAAAAGCAGCCCCCCTCCTCCTTCTTCAACAGGAGGGTGATGACATCATCGTGGGGTCGTGTGACGGAATGCTAGAGCTGAAACAAAGGACTTCCTGCACAAGCTGTAAGCCTCCCAACTGCCACAACATAACATCACACACTCCCACGTCATAAACGAACCAGGCTGATCAATATATATATATATGTACACATATACACACTACACAACCTGGGGATACTTAGGTATATACATCCATATAGATGTTTGGGGCACATCTACATGCATGTCCATATACACAATATCATAAATGGGCAGTGTTGAGGGAAGTGTTATATTTAAATATATATGTATATATGCCCTGACATATATACATGTATATTGGCCCTTGACTGTGGGCCTGTCCAGGTGGGACAAGGGGATATATATGGACATGTATGTAGGCCTCCTTGACAGGCATACATCTCTATGTATATATATATATATATATATATATGTATGTATAATATGTATGGATGGGCTTATTGTCCCGTGTGGGTATATGCATATTTGTGGATGTGCCCCAAACATCCATGAATGGGCATATACTTATAATATAACTGTGTATATATATATATGTATATACATGTGTATGGATGTGCCCCAAGCATCCATACACATATAGTATAGGAACAAGACGTGCCGCCCCCCCCCCCCCCCCATGGATCCCTTCAGGGGATGAGAAGGTCTCCAGATGGCTGGACAATTATGTCCAGCCTCTGGTGACCTCAAAAGGCATGGGATCAATAGAGATCCGATGCCTTTTGGTATTTAACTATCCCCAACCGTTGGGGATAGTTAACATAACAGAGAGAGGAACAAACGTCCCTCCCTCTGTTATCTGCACACCTCCGGCGCGATAATTATCGCACCGCATGGTATGCAGATGCGCTACAGGCGGAGGATCAAAGGAACCCTCCGCCTGGAAGCGCGCTCCGGGATGCGCGGGCCGGCGCGGTGACATCATATCACCGCGCCGGCCCACGTGTTCTGGCCGGCGGCGCGCACGTGCACGTCCGGACGTGCTGCCTCGGGAGCGAGCGCCGCCAAACTTAAATAGTCAGGCGGCGCTACGCTGAGGCACTGCTGAACGGAGCCCCAGCCAGAGAGGATCATCCCTAGACGAACGAGCAACCCCTGGACAACGCACATTTAACCCTAAGTATCCTATATAACCCCCCTGCACTCCATCTATATACCCCCTGCACTATGTATATATATATCCCCCTGTTACCCCACTGCTATATACCCCCCTTGCACTCCATCTATATACCCCCTACACTATATCCCCCTGTTACCCCACTGCTATATACCCCCCTGATACCCCCCTACTCTCTTGGTATATACATCCTTGCTATATACCCCTCTAATACCCCCCTACTATATATACCCCCCTGTTACTCCCTATTTCCCCCCATACAATATTCCCTCTACCACCAACGAACCCTTCCTGTCTACCCTTACAACATACCCACCTCTATACCCTTGATACACCCCCTGATCCCTTGGTCACCCTTACCTTCTCCTGCCCTGGGTCCCCCCCTTTCTATCCCCTGTGTTCCCCTAGGACATCCCTCCTTGTCCGTAATAATATAGTATATTGTCAGAATTGGGTGGGTTGCTGATAAAGTGTATGTATGTGTATTAGTGCAGTTGTAGTTAGATTTTGGGGAGGACTTGGGGCCGCGTTAGTGTAGTCAGAACCGTATTAGTGTGTTGTAATAGTGTGTGTATTCATATTGCTGTGGGCCGCTGTAACTATATAAGTCTATACCCTTGATATAGAAATATATAGTTATATAAACCTTTAGATTCCTTGTTTATGGAAGTTGCCTCAGCAATAATTGTAGTGTATTGTTGTACTGTATTATCAGTGTATTACATGTGTTATGTTCTGTAAGGATTAATAAATACGGTATTATTTATACCCTTTTGTGTAGCGTGTACTTGTTAGCAGTAGCGAGTTAGTAAGGCGCATGCAGCTAGTTTAGTGAGTAGCGTAGGGCAATCAGTAGCGATTTGTTGTTAAGTAAGGCATAAATAGGCGGAGCTATCATAAGACGACTCACGCCTATTTATGAATATTAATTACTGGGATTTGCATAAACACCAATAATTAATATCCCCTTTAACATTGGCGAGCCAGGCCCACTGCTAAGAATTTGCTTTCTGTGTTTGGTTTTGGTGAAAAGAATCACTTACGCTGTGAACTAGTCAGGCGGGAGGGACGCGGTCAGTGGATTCTGAGCGTCCATTGCCTGATAGTTCGTATAGGTAAAGCGGTTTGTTCAATCAGAACCAGACACAGAGCAATCTCTACAGCAGAGAATCTAAAATCTTTTCTGATTTTTCTGTATTAATATTTTCTGATTCCCTTACACGCCCACTGGAGAGAAGTCATCACCTACACCACTGAAGAGAGAACCGTCGTCATTGAAGTCGAACATAAGTCGTCTGGCTGGTCGGGAGAAGGCGTTCCGAATATTGAAGGACCTCCTCCACGCAGCAACACAGCACAACAAACGACACCAATGAAGATGGCCTCTCGTCAAAAAGTAAGTATGAACTTCGCCACACTGCAACACCTCAGCAAACATAGCACATACAACCCCATCATTCCCACCACCTACAAATCCACTGAGCTGCTATGGTCCACTTTATTGGACCAGGCATACGCTCATGACAAACTCTGCATTAATCGCAGCATGTTTAAAAAAAACAAAAAACGGCTCCAAATGTTAGCCAAATTGGTTCACACCTTTGAGGATATCATTTGGAAGCCGGAACATCTGGAAACACTTAACAGCACGGCAAAGGCAGAGGAAGTTTCCAACACTGCAAGCTTCCACTGCAATTGTTGTGTTGAGAACATTAAACAGTTACACACATTACAAACACAACTACAAGAGAAATCCCAGTGTACGGTCGAGAGGGGCAGGGAAATTTGCGTGTTAGAGTCTAGACTCTCGGACAAGGAGAGTTTCTACTCTGACATGGATAAGGAACTGCTCAGACTGTACACTGAGATAAACCAGTTCAGGAACAATACGGTATCTATGGATAACATGATTGTTCAACTTCCAGAGGACCTGGCTGCAAAAACACAAACCATTGCGGATTTGCAGCAGGTCATCTCGAATCTGTCACGGCCTGGTGCTAACAGTATGGTGCCCACGAAACAGGTTTGTGTTTCGGAAACGGCACAGGGGGAGATAGCGGCGACAGCGCCAAGATCTTCCACGGATCAAACATCCGATACAGTAGACACTAGGGGACAGGTGGAACGGACGCTACAATTCACCCACACACCCAGGGAGAATGGTAGCAACCGATCCCAGGAACAGGGCAACGATTGGAGAGAGGAAAGTGGTTGGCCATTTACCACTTCCAATCCGCCAACGCGTCCGGAAAGACAGGAAGATTTTTATCCTAACTATTCCAGTATGGAAAGGATAAACTTCCTGTTACGGATCTGCAAGGAGATCCCAAAATATGATCCCAGTGTAGATCCGTTTACTTCATGTGATATCTTCGAGGGTCACTGTAACAAGTATTCAGTGGCTCACGAATATCGCATGGAGTTATTCAAGTTATGGTTACCTACACACCTAAACCAAAGGTATGAGGTAACAGGGAGGACGCAACCCATGAATGGACAGTTTTATGACAAGGAGGAACGTCTCTCCATACTCATGAGACTGGCAACGGGCCATTGGGACGTCACTCCGGATATCCTGTCCAAGTTCAAACCCACTATACATGACGAACCTCTGTCTATGTGTAGTCGGTTTGAAGCAATGTACAGAAGGGTTACGAAAGATCACGGTATTGGAATTCCACAGGATATGATACGTATGTTTGTGTAAAAATTCCCATACCTTGACACTGCAATCCGGTTGAGTGCAGCTAGGGAGCCATCCCTCACGGATGCTGCTATGATTATTGAGCAGTGCAGACAGGATACACTGCTCAATAAGTAATCCGTCAAAGTGACGGAGCGTGCGCCTGTACACGATACATCTCAAGATGAACGGGTACAGCACACAAAAGGTAACTCGGCTATTCGCCCCACAGCCCCGCCATTGGAAAGGATGGGAGGCATTCGATGCTTCCTATGTTTACAATACGGGCACATAAAGAGGAATTGTCCACAATGGTCACGTAACAACCGGACAAATCCTGAGAGAACAGGCAATAATAACGGTTTCAAGATGAAACCTAATTATGCCAAACCAGTGGGGGAATATCTGGGACATTCACAGGTCCAGACACCAAAACGGGTGGCTGTTGTGAATGACCCAGCGCGTTCGGTAATGAGTGTGGAATCCCTGGAATCCACACGAAGGGTTCATAGCAAGAACCCACAAGTGGCAGTATGTACCTCACAGGTACCTACTGGGAGTCTGGTAGAAATTGATTGAAGATCAGGGATCCCTAAAGATCTGGCGCCAGTATGTCCCATCATACTGGATTCTTCAGGGAGACCCCACATAAAGGTCAAAATCAAAAATCAGGACGCCGAAATCATGCTTGACACTGGTGCGGAAATTTCCATTACCGATGTCAAACATGATTTACATCCCAACAGCCCTCAGTGTGTGGTGATCGGATTTGATCACCAACAAGGGGGGGTGAGGGCCCACAGAATAGAAGAAGTAATTGTCCAGATTATCAGTCACACGACCCTTAGGATCCCCATGTGGTATTACCCCGGTTCTGACAACATTATTGGAACCGACGTAATGACACAAAATGGGTGGATCTTAGATCTGGCAAATAGTATTGTATGGAAGGGTCCCAGACAATCCAAGGTGTTTGTCATCCAACGCCAGTTTCTGGGACCACCATTGCCAACAATAGATGACTCTACTGAAGTACTTGAACACAAATGGCCTGAGATCTCGCATAATCCAGACCTTGAGCCTATTGTGTATGAGTACCCCGATCTGTGGGCCCAGGGAAAAAACGATTGTGGCAGACTGATTGGTGTTCAGGTGGACATACAGGGTCCCGACCCTCCACCTCAACGCCAATACCGCTTTCCGCCAGAAGCCACCCATTCAATTTTGGACACCGTCTAAGAATTAAAAACTAGGGGGGTGGTCATAGAGGGCAATTCTAAATGCAACAATGCCCTCTGGCCAGTAAAGAAAAAGGACACCAATGCATGGAGGCTCACTATAGACCTCCGGGTCCTCAACAAATACACCCCAATGTCCGCTCCAGTGGTGGCACAGACTCCTGACATCATGGCCAGAATAAGCGGCAAAAGTCGCATATTCTCAACCATAGATGTTGCCAATGGGTTCTTCTCAATTGAACTCACTGAAAACTGTAGGTACAAATTTGCCTTTACAGTAGGGGACAAACAGTACATGTTCGGTGTACTCCCCCAGGGGTTCCACAGTAGTCCCACGTATTTTCACCAGGCATTGGCAGCCGTTCTGAGTGTATTCTCACGGCCGGAATGCCTTCTGCAATACGTGGATGACCTGCTCTTACACACAGAAACCATAGAAGAACACTTGGTTCTGTTAAAAGAGCTATTGGGACTCCTGGCCAAGTCAGGACTCAAGCTGAGTCCCCACAAGGCAAATTTGGCCAGAACAGAGGTGACTTTCCTTGGAGTCCAAATTTCTTTTGGAGCCAAAGGAATCGTGGCAGCCAGAGTGGAAGCCATGGTAAAGTTACCTAGACCGGGCACTCTACAGGATTTGAGAAAATTCCTGGGAGTTGCTAATTTTATGAGGGAGTTCATAGAGGATTTTGCTGCCAAAGCAAAACCCCTCTATGAACTCCTCAGAGGAGAAGACCCCTCAATCAAAGGTTGGTCTGATGCACAGGAAGATGCCTTTTCTACTTTGAAAAGGGACCTCTCCTCTGCCCCTGTATTGGCCACTCCCCATCCTGAAGGGGAAATAGCCATACAGGCGCATGCAGGGACGGAGTCTATCTCAGCGGTCCTCCTACAGCAGATAGGGTATGACACTAGACCGCTGGGATACTTCTCCAGGTTACTTTCGCCTGTTGAACGAGGGTTCGATGAGTGTGCCAAACAACTGGCAGCCATACACTATGCCGTCAAAACCACTGAGCATATTGTAGGCTTCAGGCCCCTCACTTTACAGACTCCACACTCTCCATTGGCCCTCTTGCTCCGTGATACACTCCCTGGAGTCTCCCAACAGAGATTCGGGAGGTGGATTATGGATCTCAGTGGCCGGAGTCTGCAGGTGAACCACAAAGCCAAGTATGTTCTGTCCCAGTTATTGAACCTAACTGGCACCGAACATGACTGTGGCCAACCAGCGCATATCAACGCGCCACAAATTTTCAGGACCGATAAACATCCAGAAGACAGAGTCATCTTTGTGGATGGCTCTCGATTTTTCATGGATGTGACCTATGTCACAGGTTTTGCTGTGCTGGATGAGACCACAGGTACCCAGAATCTTGTCAAGTTACCAGGTCACATGTCGGCACAGCGGGCAGAACTGGAGGCGGTCAAGGAAGCCTTGCTTCTTCAACCCCCAGGGAAACGAACTATATATAGCGACAGTTCATATGTAGTTCGTTCTCTCACCCTGCACCTGGACACATGGAAAAGACGAGGATTTGTGGATAGCCAAAACAAACCTCTGGCTCATTTGTCGGTCCTGAAAGAACTTTGGGAATGGGGCATGGCACACACGGCGGAAGCAGCCATCATAAAAATCCCTGCGCATCAGAAAGGGGATGAGCCTTTGACGTTAGGTAACAACAAGGCGGATGAATTGGCCAAACTAGCGGCAGTGTCTGGGATCCTTCAGGAAACAGACACTGAGCCGTTACCGGCTTACCAGATTGCAGTTCGTACCAACCTGAGTAAAGGCCCGGTGTCATTTGAGGAGGAACAAGCAAAAGATCCTCTTCTAATGACACACCTCACATCTCCACAGCATCCCTGGTCAATACAGCAGGGGATCCTGTGTTACGATACCGGTACACAGCAACTTCCTCTTCCCGTGGTTCCACAGCATCTGCAAGCAGAGCTAACCAGATTGAACCACCAACTGTTTGGACACCTGGGCCGGGATAAACTCTTGTCTCTCCTGAGAGACAAATTATACTGGCAGGGAATGTCCAACACAGTAGAGGAAGTAACACAACAGTGCCTGGTTTGTGCTCAGGTTAACCCAAGGGCGTCAGCCCTGAAGCCGGTGTTGCAGCGAGTTCCTCCTGCAGATGGTCCATGGTCCGCACTACAAATAGATTTTATAGGACCTTTACCAACAGGAAGTCGTAACTATCGTTACGCACTGGTGGTAGTGGATGTCTTCTCTAAGTGGGTAGAAGCCATCCCCACGGTTAATGATTTGGCTACAACCACTGCCCGTGTTCTCTGGGAACAGGTCCTGTCACGATGGGGTATGCCCAGATTGATAGAGTCGGACAGAGGGACCCATTTCACGGGTAAGGTAATGAAAGCACTTTGTGGTCTTTTAGATATAAAGCAAAGGTTTCATGTGCCTTACCACCCTCAGTCTGCGGGCATCGTGGAGCGGATGAACCGGACCATAAAAACACGACTTTCTAAAGCACTACTGGAGAAAGGTTCCTCATGGGTAACCTCTCTGCCAGCCGTGCTAATGGGAATCCGAGCTACCGAGGCTACTAGTACCGGTATCACCCCATTTGAACTAATGACCGGACGCAAAATGCCCCTATGCCTACCCAATGAACCCCTAGTGTCAGGACCAGTGAAGAACGCCATCGCCAGAGACCTGTTTCTCCAACAGGTACAACTAAACCTGAAGGAGTTATTGCCTCATGCAGCGATACGGCTACACAGACCGTATCTACAGGGGGAAACGCCAATGCCCTCTGTAGGAGAGCTAGTGATGGTGAAAATCTTCCGTCGGGCCGGCCCCTGGGATGCAAACTGGGAAGGACCCTATCAGGTCCTTGAAGTAATGGGTGACACCATGCTAAGGGTGCAAAGGCCGATGACGACCAAGAAAAAGTCACGTAGGCGACAGGGAGTTTTATGGATCCATATCGACCAGGCCAAGGCCACCCGAGCCTCCCCAACTCAATAATATGAACCCTCACAGAGTTGGGTGATCGGGGGGAGGGGGGTGTTTTGGTGGGGTCGAGGGTGGATCCATGAAGCTAATTACATTCACATTGAATTAACAGATCACGGGAGGGAGACTCACCAAGGTTACGACTAGCCTGAAAAGATATAGAAATCCTCTGAACATGGCATATCCTGAACTTGTGGTACTGGTGGTAAGCATGATGATGGCAGGCTCAACCTCTTCGGGGGAGGGCCTGGGAGTTAATAATGATATGGCTGACATATCTATGAATAAACCCGGCCTTTTAATGGTGGAATGTTTGGAGGGCAAAATCCTGAAACCATAAGAGAACTTTTCCTTCACACCAGGACAGTGGTATCTGTATGGTTTCCAGAGGGAGAGTTTTGCCCAAGGTGTAATTCAACATTATACCCCTGTGGAGAATGTGTCTGCCATACAACATGATTTACATGCACTCTGCCTCAAAGAATTCAGACATTTTCGGGACTCTGACCCTACTCCCATGAGATCCTTAAGATGGGTGTCTAAGGACCCTCACTTACATCCTTACAAACAAGTGGAAGCCAACACTACCACAGTGTTGTGTACCAAGGAGGGGGTTCTGAGTCCCGAGGATGTCACGGGTGCAGAGTATAGTGGCTGGTATATCCTTAAAGCTACCTTCATAAGGAGGGATAGCCAAGATGGGCTGAGGGTAAGGACATATTTTGACAGACCCATTCCGGTAAAGGGCACCCTAAAAGCTTATTGTATGTTAAGAGATTCCCAGATGATTATCACTAGGGAATCCAGTTATGTTCAGGGACATGTGTCCACAGATTACATACGAACCAGTATAGTGATGCTAAAGTTAAATTGCAGTAACTCTGGCCAGGCCCTATGGAATGACCAGAGTGGTCCGGTAAAACTGGAAGGCTTTTACCGAGCCACCGTTTTAAAAGTACGGACAGATGCCAAGGATCCCAGGTATGCTCAGTTAAAGGGATCTCCATCCATACGGTCCTTTATGATCACCATCATGAGAGACAATTGTGTTCAGGAGGTGACTGTGTAGTGTACGGGAACTGTAATACCCGTCACTACCAAAGTGTCACTTGGTGTGCTGTCGTCCCTCCTAATTATGGGGAAGTGGCTATATGTCAGTTTTATAAAATGTCATGTAATGCAATGCTATGTGTTTCCCTGTTACTATGACACTTGCATGTACAGGCCTGCTAGGGGTGTCATTCCAGCTTCCAGTCATTAGAGGGAGCTAGGGAGCCCTAGTTTATATAAGGCCCAGTCAGGGAAGTAGAAGGCAGACGGAGTCTAGTGTCTGTAATCTACAGTTGGAGATTAGACAATGTCTGAGACAAGTCCAGGCCTGAAGCCTGCTGTCCAGGAGAAGATTCCCTCCTGAATTCCCATATGCAGAAACAGGAATATCTTAGCTAAAGAGCCTGAGGAAGCTGAGAGGGACAGAGGCAAAGATCAGGAAAGCAAGAGGTACTAAGAATAACAGAGGAGGTACTTTTATAAAGCTACAGCCAAGGATATAAAGCCGGAACTAGGTTATTGGGCCTTGGTGAAGAATTGCTATATTCCAGGATCAGACAGAAATAGAGTGCAAGCTCCTGTACTGCAAGTCCTGTGTTCAACACTCTGTAATCACCTTGCTAAAACTGTAATTGCCTGCATCAACCGTATTGCAAGATCGACTGTATGCAAAGGAACTGTGATTCCATTAATGTCCCTGTATTGATGATGACTACTAAAGTTGGAGTTTGGTTTTAATACTACGTGTTCCTCAATTTATTCCTGCTATCCGCAAACGGCGTGCCACCGTTTAATTGGCACTGGCGTCACGAACAATTTCTATCATCACCTGCCTATGCAGAGAGTCAGCCGTCTCAGGTTAGTGTCATTGCACTACTACACCCAGAAACTCTATTACACACAACTTGAGTACGCTGCACCTCTCTTTTGGCGTCACAAACAGGATACGCACGCTTTCCAGTGCAAGAAGCGTGAACTTTGTGCCTTATACAGTTGCCCTGTGACCAAAGTGACAAATTGCCTGTTTATTGAAAGTGGACTTTGTGGACTGAAAATCATACCCAAAGTTTACCCAAAACTTCTAAAAAGCGCTGTGCAGTGTTGCGCTACCCAGAGGAAGAAAATCGCCACATTGGAGTGTGGTTTTGTGGACTTTTTACAATCCTGCTTGCTGTCAGTGAATGGACAGCGTTTTGCTAAAAATGGCCGCTGAGCTTGCTGAATTTACTGCTGCGTCACCTTCATCCAGAAAAGGCGGGAAAAATTGGCGCCTTTCTGAGGAAAAAGCGGGAAGAAGGTCAAGGTCAGGCGCCACGGCTTATCTGGATATTTGCATGTCTGCCAGCATGGACACCGCCTTCCATATACTGGAATACCTGGGGGGCGGCCTCCCAGTGCAGTGGGAGGAGCTGGCTACTCTAATTGACGCGACCCTATCGCTCTCCTCAGAAGGATCGAGCATGTTGGATAGTGAGCAGAGTGTTACTGCAGCGTCCGCACCTGAAATTGCAAAGATGACTGATATCGGTGTAGAGCCAGAAGAGGCTCCACCAGCCTACTCTCCGGGACCGGAGCAACCCGCCTGCCGCCCAAGGGAGAAAGAACCCGAGCCCTGCTATGGCTCGTGGAGGGACTTTTTCCAACCATCTTTCAAATGGTCCTCCCTGATGGCGGAGATCCGAGAGGCCGCTATAAAGCGGAATACAAAGACCAAAATCATCTATGAGGAACTAACTAAGACAATACATGAGAAGCATACGCACACCCAACCCCGCCTGGAAAGGAGAAAGGGAGTGGTGCTGTCATTTGACAAATCCCGTGGCTACGGGTTTATCCAGGACTATCTAACTGGCAGAGACCTCTATGTGAATCGAAGGTCTGTCAAAAGAGACTACCTCCCTTCGTACCAGCACAGCCTCCGCGAGGGAGAGGAAGTGGAATACACCCCTGCCGAGAGCCTGCGAGGCCCTTATGCGACTGCTGTGACCCGTCCCAAGCGAAACCCTGAGGACTGGGAGGCAGAAGAAGGAGAAGACTACTCTGGCTGCGAGCGGGAACCGGAACGCTCTCCAGAGCCGGCCCATCACGCCTTTCAGGAGCGGAGCTCCTTCATTGGGCCTAATGTCTTCTGGCAGCCAACCGTGTTGGAGAAATGGGTGAGCCCCTATCCTTCCCCCGAGCTGCCTCGTCGGGAGAAGACCATAGCAGAGATGGAACAGTTAAAAGGACTTAGTGCTACCTTTGAAAACATCCGGAGGGGTCGGAGACCAGACGCATCGCCAGAATCTGCAGAGGCCGAGTCCGCACCATCGGTGACTGTACCTGCGCCGGCGGGGCCAGCAGATGACAGCGGCTCCGACACAGAGAGCATCGGTGAGCAGATCGTCCGGCTGGAGGAGAAGTTGCGGGAGTTGCGCAAGATACACACCGCCAGGATCCGGACACCGCCAAGGAAGGATGAGGCAAGGGTGCCTGTCACCACCCGTAGACCACCTTCTGTTGCCACCGCTCCGTCAGTGCCCCAGACCGGACCCGCGATTGCCGTAAACTGCTGCACCCAGAGCACCGGACCGCTTGCTGCGGCGGTGCCAAGCACGTTACACCCTGCAGTGAGCATGCCAGGACCGGCACGGTCCACCAGAGGGTTCACCCCTAGGCCTATGGGGCCAATACCTATTAGGGGCCCCTTTACTCTACAGCTGCCCCCTGACACTGTTATGTGGGCACACCCTCCTGTAGAAGAATACTACAGACGATACCTGCCAGCGGAGCCAAGTGGTTATGATATGCCACTGTAATCAGCCTGCTAGGCCTTTGATTTATTTCACTGCAGAAGTTTGATGTTAACCCTTCCAGGACAGGAGTCCTATGTTTCTGGTCCTTTGTTGCGGCTGCCAGTTTGTCCACGGCTCAGTGGTAGGTGTTGACCACTGAAATCACAAAGTCAGCAAGGCCACGTTTGTTTCCAGGATCTCCTGCCTGCTTTTGCTACCCCACGCCAAGTTGTGCCTGTTCCTTTAGTTGCACCTTTTACCCTTCACCCCCTTTTCAGGTTGATCAGGGGTATTACAGCACTTGTCTTTGCTGTCCTTTTATTGTGCAACTTCATACTAAGGAACCGTGCCCGGAGACAGACTCAAAAGAACCTGAGCCTCTGAGATTCTTACTCTTTTAAAAGTATTGTGCCCAGGGATGGACTCCACTGCATGAGAGCCTCTGTGATTTAATAAGAAATAACCTGGGTACGGACTCATGTTTGTTCTTTGAGCCTCCAAGAACTTTTATACTGTTTTATCCATTTTGCTGTTCTATCATGGACTTATTCATTGTCATGGACTATCCTGGTTATAATGTTACGCTGTGCCAGGTCAGCGCCCCGTTCCATTCACTATCCTGAGAGAAGAGAACGACGCCCCTTGTCACTACCCTTCACTTTTGCCAATTGGACCTGATGTAAATGTAAATGCAGATGAATTACATGTATGTATGCCTGCATGTCTCTATTTTCTATTTCAGGTAGAGATTCCAGTTGGGCGACCCAGGATGGAGTACGAGGTCGTACTCAGCTTAAAGCAGTGGGGTATGAAGTGTACGGGAACTGTAATACCCGTCACTACCAAAGTGTCACTTGGTGTGCTGTCGTCCCTCCTAATTATGGGGAAGTGGCTATATGTCAGTTTTATAAAATGTCATGTAATGCAATGCTATGTGTTTCCCTGTTACTATGACACTTGCATGTACAGGCCTGCTAGGGGTGTCATTCCAGCTTCCAGTCATTAGAGGGAGCTAGGGAGCCCTAGTTTATATAAGGCCCAGTCAGGGAAGTAGAAGGCAGACGGAGTCTAGTGTCTGTAATCTACAGTTGGAGATTAGACAATGTCTGAGACAAGTCCAGGCCTGAAGCCTGCTGTCCAGGAGAAGATTCCCTCCTGAATTCCCATATGCAGAAACAGGAATATCTTAGCTAAAGAGCCTGAGGAAGCTGAGAGGGACAGAGGCAAAGATCAGGAAAGCAAGAGGTACTAAGAATAACAGAGGAGGTACTTTTATAAAGCTACAGCCAAGGATATAAAGCCGGAACTAGGTTATTGGGCCTTGGTGAAGAATTGCTATATTCCAGGATCAGACAGAAATAGAGTGCAAGCTCCTGTACTGCAAGTCCTGTGTTCAACACTCTGTAATCACCTTGCTAAAACTGTAATTGCCTGCATCAACCGTATTGCAAGATCGACTGTATGCAAAGGAACTGTGATTCCATTAATGTCCCTGTATTGATGATGACTACTAAAGTTGGAGTTTGGTTTTAATACCACGTGTTCCTCAATTTATTCCTACTATCCGCAAACGGCGTGCCACCGTTTAATTGGCACTGGCGTCACGAACAATTTCTATCATCACCTGCCTATGCAGAAAGTCAGCCGTCTCAGGTTAGTGTCATTGCACTACTACACCCAGAAACTCTATTACACACAACTTGAGTACGCTGCAACTGGATATTATTTCGTCACCTATGCCCACTGGGAACAAGATACCCAGATGGTAACCTTGGACACTAATCCCTGGAGTTGGGATTTAGTGTGCAATGGGGTGGATACCCCTACAGTGGATGTATGGATGGACGGTACCGCTATGAATGAGGAATACCGGGGTAGGTATGTGTCTTCCGATTGGAAAGACCCCAGTGGCAGGGATATTAACTTTGACATCAATATAGATGGTTCGTTTAGATGGCCTTTTTGCGAGGCAGTAGATGAAGGGTGCTGGACATTTACACAATGGGCCTATCTGTCTAAATCCAAACCCGTAGGAAAACTAGTGCTACAGGTTGGAGAAAGTGACCAATGGTATCCGTTCAGAGGTAGAGGGCAAGTTTGTGTAACGGTGGTGAGGATCCCCTATGAAGCGACAGGTCTCCAACCTGTCAAAATGCATTTAGACTCTTGCAATGCCCCTATCCTTCAATTGGCAGATCCTATAGCTCCTCAACTGTCATCCCCATGGAAGATCATCACGGGGACAAAATTCGTCCTATTTACTTGGAGAATTTCCATAGATGACTTCCGAGTCGACCAGTGGGATCACAGATGTGGGGAGTTTGTGAGGAACCAAATTGACATGATAAGAGGTTGGATAGAGGCAGGGCAAGAGGTAAGAAAGGACGATCTCATACATAGAAATCACAGGGGAAGAAGAGATCTGATAGCCATGGGACTAGGCGGAGGTGCCTTGGGAGTGGGCGCCCTGAACACTATGGATATGGAAGTCCTGAGAGGTAAACTTGGGGATGTTGCGCGACACGCCGGAGAAGGATTCGAGACCCAGCTTGATGTAAACCACGTCTTAGAGGGTTTGCAGCATTCGCACATAGATGCCACTACCTCTCTATCGTCTGCTTTACGAGAGAAGTTTAGAAGGTTAGTTGTGGGTCTCTTGGAAGAACAGGATAGAGCTCAGCTCGCTCTGGCGTGTACGCAAGTCCAGAGTGAACTCTCAGGCAACCTTAAACATATTGTATCATCATTGTACGGCGGCCACTTCCCATTTAACCTCCGCCAACGGGTAAGTCCTCTTATATCTCCTTTTGCAGCCAATCACACCAACTGGTGGGTAGTCCAGTGGCACGGCTGTAGGAATCTCACTTGCACTGCTTCGTCATTGGCTCCTGTATCTGGCCATCTTAGACAGGGTTACAGTGCAATTAACTTAGGGATTGTCATAAATAACCAGACGGTGCTTCATCCACAGCTCCCCCCGGGCGTTCTAACCTATGAGAGAGGCCATCCTTATCTGTTAGACACAGAGGGATGTTGGAAGAAAGAGGATGCTATCCTCTGTCAAGGTAGTCAGGATCGGGTGTTAAGACACCAATGTTGGAGCACCGAGGGGTCCTGTGAGATGAAGGCCAGCCCAATACCCTCCTCCCTTAAATACTTGGGACAGGGGTATTGGTGCTGGTACCAAAGGCAAAACATGTCTTATACAATCTATGGAACTAACTGCACTGAGAGAGGAGAACTCCTCCCTGGAGCGTATTGCACCCTTAGTCCCGTCCTAGGTTTAGATGTCGCAGAGTTACAAGGAAGGACACCAATCACCCCGGAGAAGAGACTCAACATCCGCCCTGACGTACCCGTGAGACTCCAGAAGATCCCTCTTGGCTTTGGGATAGAACTCAAACATCTCCTGCTAGACTTCAGCCAAGAAGACGAAATAATTAAGAATCTTCGAGAAACAGAGAAACAGGCCACCATCCAACTGATGCACGACAAGAATAAAATAACGGCAATCACAACTGCGTTGGACAAAGACTCCAAGATCTCCTGGTGGGAAAGTCTGTTCGGCTACAGTCCAAAGGCAACATCCTTCTTCAACCTATTGATTCATCCGGTGATAGTTCTTCTGGTTCTGGTAATCATCATGTACACGGGACTGTGTCTAATCTACAGGAGGGTCAAGAGACTTGCGGACCAACTAAACCAGAACCAGACAGAACTTCACTAAGTTAATCGTAGGAGGCTCAGGACTTAGCGCCAACAAAGTCCGGGAGCCAGAGATCGCATGGACATACTGCTTCCTATGAGGGTCGGGATGAAAATCCAAAAGCCATCCTGTGACCTCATAGTATTGTGTGTGGGGGTGGGTGTATATAAATATTGTGTTGTAGTAGGTTTTTTTCTATGAGGGTTCAGGGTGAACATCCAAAGCCATCCTGTGACCTCATAGAATTATGTACATGTATATCACGTATTGTAGTAGATTTTCGTAAGAAGGTTAGGAGTATAATCATAGGCCACCCTGTGACCTCATCATATTGTGTATAGATTTACATTGATTATTTGTATATATGTGTCCTCCTGTACCCATGGACACTCTAGGTGTATATGTGCGACAGCCATACTACAATATGGCTGGACGCACACTTACATCCTATAGTCATTTCCCCAAGGACCAATGTCTTGGGAGGTATAGAGAGTAGGCCAGGTGGCATGAGTCTCTATGGGTACACACTGAATTGAATTGGGCTGTATTGGGAGGGATATGACATGTTTGTGTGAGTGGAGTAGAGTAGATTCCCTAGGGTCAGGCCCCTCATCTACTAAAGTATTTGCCGCTTCAATATCGACAAGGGTGACTTTTTGTAAGGGTTGGATTGAATGATGGTAGTGCGGGGTTCTTTCCCGCAGGTAGAATTTAGGTACTATGACATCACCTCCCCCCCAGAAAATCTGACCTGCCTTGTAAAAACCTATTTATCTGTCCATGGGAGAACCTCTCTAACAACTGAGTCTTCGATTAAGATGAAAATCATACTGGTGTTAAAAGGTACGGCCGTCCATACCCCATAAGGAGGTGCTACATGAATTACCGGCACTAACATTGGGGGTAACGGACGCCAGAAGAACAACACTGGCCAAGAGAGAGAACACGGTCACCGAGTGGAGTGACCTAAATACGGCAAGGGTGAAGCCATTCCGGAGTCAGAAATAGACTACATAGGGAGTGGCTGACACCTGAGGAACATAATGTAAGATGCCGAGGAAGTTATCCAAAGAGAAGACGGTGTATTCGGTGGACGGAGGCGTTGGTGAAGGGCAGGTCGGAGATGTTAGTCATGATAGGTGATGTCTAGGTACCTAAGGGTCATACTACTTCAGTCCTTCCTGAATTGTCACCTAGAGTGCGATTGAGAGGGGGTAAATACCTCCCAACCCTTCCCCCAAATTGTTTATTGTCGTATTCCCGACAACAGGGGGATTGTTGAGGGAAGTGTTATATTTAAATATATATGTATATATGCCCTGACATATATACATGTATATTGGCCCTTGACTGTGGGCCTGTCCAGGTGGGACCAGGGGATATATATGGAGATGTATGTAGGCCTCCTTGACAGGCATACATCTCTATGTATATATATATATATATATATATATATATGTATAATATGTATGGATGGGCTTATTGTCCCGTGTGGGTGTATGCATATTTGTGGATGTGCCCCAAACATCCATGAATGGGCATATACTTATAATATAACTGTGTATATATATATATGTGTATGGATGTGCCCCAAGCATCCATACACATATAGTATAGGAACAAGACGCGCCGCCCCCCCCCCCCCCCCTCATGCATCCCTGCAGGGGATGAGAAGGTCTCCAGATAGCTGGACAATTATTTCCAGCCTCTGGTGACCTCAAAAGGCATGGGATCAATAGAGATCCGATGCCTTTTGGTATTTAACTATCCCCAACCGTTGGGGATAGTTAACATAACAGAGAGAGGAACAAACGTCCCTCCCTCTGTTATCTGCACACCTCCGGCGCGATAATTATCGCACCGCATGGTATGCAGATGCGCTACAGGCGGAGGATCAAAGGAACCCTCCGCCTGGAAGCGCGCTCCGGGATGCGCGGGCCGGCGCGGTGACGTCATATCACTGCGCCGGCCCACGTGTTCTGGCCGGCGGCGCGCACGTGCACGTCCGGACGTGCTGCCTCGGGAGCGAGCGCCGCCAAACTTAAATAGTCAGGCGGCGCTACGCTGAGGCACTGCTGAACGGAGCCCCAGCCAGAGAGGATCATCCCTAGACGAACGAGCAACCCCTGGACAACGCGCATTTAACCCTAAGTATCCTATATAACCCCCCTGCACTCCATCTATATACCCCCTGCACTATGTATATATATATCCCCCTGTTACCCCACTGCTATATACCCCCCTTGCACTCCATCTATATACCCCCTACACTATATCCCCCTGTTACCCCACTGCTATATACCCCCCTGATACCCCCCTACTCTCTTGGTATATACATCCTTGCTATATACCCCTCTAATACCCCCCTACTATATATACCACCCTGTTACTCCCTATTTCCCCCCATACAATATTCCCTCTACCACCAACGAACCCTTCCTGTCTACCCTTACAACATACCCACCTCTATACCCTTGATACACCCCCTGATCCCTTGGTCACCCTTACCTTCTCCTGCCCTGGGTCCCCCCCTTTCTATCCCCTGTGTTCCCCTAGGACATCCCTCCTTGTCCGTAATAATATAGTATATTGTCAGAATTGGGTGGGTTGCTGATAAAGTGTATGTATGTGTATTAGTGCAGTTGTAGTTAGATTTTGGGGAGGACTTGGGGCCGCGTTAGTGTAGTCAGAACCGTATTAGTGTGTTGTAATAGTGTGTGTATTCATATTGCTGTGGGCCGCTGTAACTATATAAGTCTATACCCTTGATATAGAAATATATAGTTATATAAACCTTTAGATTCCTTGTTTATGGAAGTTGCCTCAGCAATAATTGTAGTGTATTGTTGTACTGTATTATCAGTGTATTACATGTGTTATGTTCTGTAAGGATTAATAAATACGGTATTATTTATACCCTTTTGTGTAGTGTGTACTTGTTAGCAGTAGCGAGTTAGTAAGGCGCATGCAGCTAGTTTAGTGAGTAGCGTAGGGCAATCAGTAGCGATTTGTTGTTAAGTAAGGCATAAATAGGCGGAGCTATCATAAGACGACTCACGCCTATTTATGAATATTAATTACTGGGATTTGCATAAACACCAATAATTAATATCCCCTTCAACAGGCAGTAATAAGCCCACCTGCATATGGATATATTATACATAGAGATGTATGCTGACAAGGGGGCATACATACATCTCCATGTATACACCCATACCACCTGGACCGGCCCATGCAAAAGGGCCAATATACATGCATATATGTAAGGGCATATATACATATATATTTAAATCCAAACTTCCCTCAACAGACTGCATGAAGAATCTGCATAAAAAATGAAATCTTTAAATTTCGCCCCCATTTTCCTTTAATTCTTGTGGAGCACCTAAAGGTTTAAATAAGTTTCTAACATCAGTTTTGAATAATTTGAGAGATGTAGTTTCTAAAATGGGGTCATTTATGGGTGGTTTCCATTATGTAAGCCCCTCAAAATCACTTTATAACTGAATTGGTGCTTAAAAAAACTAAATGATGCCAACATAAAGCAGACATATGGGAAAAGATGACTGATAACTAGTTTATGAGGCATTACTATCTGTTTTAAAAGTAGAGTAAATATATTGACTCAAATTTAGCACTGTCGTGAAGTACAATGTGTCATGACAAAATGGCTCAGAAAGGCTTGGATAAGTAAAAGCGTTCCAAAGTTATTACCACATAAAGTGACACCTGTTGGATTTGCAAAAAATGGCCTGGGCAGGAAGGTGAAAACTGGGGTAGAAAGGGAGGCTCGTCCCCACCTGCCATTGACTGCTCCCCCCCCGAGAACCAGATGTTTTCATCCGTGTACACGGAGAAGTAGCAGCGGCAGTGAGGGGACCAGGAGTGCTGCAGGGAGCGGGGTAAGTATATTCCCTCGGAGGGAGCCAGCACATGGGGGGTATAGATACCATATTATCCAGTATAGATACTGGATAACCTCTTTAATAACAGCCACAGGACAGTCACAGGAGGGGGTATGGATACTATATTAGGACAGTCACAGGACACATTCATACATACTGTAAGTTGTGCATTTTCTGCTCCCAAAGGTTACGTTTTAATTAGTCTAATTAATAGGGCAATGAGTGACATTAAACTTATTGTTTAGGTGACTGAAATTCTGTTTGGTTTGCTTGTTTGTTATGCTTTCCTATTCTTTGTAGGAGTATTTGCAAAAGATAACTACTTCTATATAGTTATGCAAAATATATAGTTTGCAGTAAATGCTGTTCTTTTTTAAAAGGTAAATTTTGTTTAACTTTCTTGACATTAAAGGGAGTCTGTCACCACATTTGAGCATATTAGACTGATCAAATAGCGTTATATGTGCCATCCAGAACTTAAAAACGGTACCTTTGTTGTATCTATTGGAGTTTTCTTTCAGCCAAAAATGAACTTTTAAGATTCTGTAAATGAGCCCTCTCAAGTGCCCAGGGCGGCGTCTCAATCGTCCGAGCCCCAGGCAGCACCTCCTCAACGGCTCATAACCCCGCCCTCTGTGTGCCTCTGCCCGCCCGTTTACTCTCCTCCTCTCTCCTTTTCCACTGCGCTACGAATTTGACCGCGCAGCCGCAGTGGAAAAGGTACCGTTTTTAAGTTCTGGGTGGCACATATAACGCTATTTGATCAGTCTAATATGCTCAAATGTGGTGACAGACTCCCTTTAACATATCTCATGCAGGGGCATAGCTAAAGGTTCATGGGTCCTGGTGCAAGAGTTCAGCTTGGGCCCCCCTTCCATCATTGCTTTGTGGCCAGGGGCAGGGGAGCACATAGCCTTCCTACTGCTTGAGGCAAAAATTTTAACTGCAACCCCACCATGCCAAATTCTTGACCTAACACTTTCCCTCCAGCCAGCATGCACCTTCTATAAAACAGGTATCTTCTCATGTGGTACAAGGGTCTTTGGGGCCCCTCAGGCTCCTGGGCCTGATAGCGACTGCTACCTCTGCACCCCCTATAGCTACGCCCCTGATCTCATGCGATGTGGTATAAAGGAATAGAGGTGAGGACCTTGGAAAAGTTATCCACCATCTGGCATGCAGCTTATTCCTGCAGGCTCACTACACACATGTCTTGACATCATAGTTCTCTCGGTTTTAGTAAACCATATAAACAGCCCGGCTTTGCATAAAAAATAAACACATTTTGGAGTTATTTTCTTAATGCAATTAGATATATTATTATTACTGGCGCACCAGCTAACAGAATGGATTAACTATGAATATTGGTGCACTGCACACTTATGCACATGGTGATAATTTATACATGCCTGTAATGATGGCTAGTGTTGAGTGAAGCAAAGCATTCATAGCGGAATTTGATTAGATATTTAGAAAAACTTCAATTCACAACGAAGCATGATTTTGTTGCGCTTTGTGGTAACAAATCAGTTTTTCCTAAAAAGTCGGCTGCATGTGTTATAAAGTGAAAGTAAGAAGCCCGGGAGCGTAAGATCACCCATAATGCCTTGCAGCCAGGCAATCCGCAGATAGCCATCCCTGTGATGTCACAGGCCTATAAAACCCTCACCCCGCCATTGTCCTGTGAGCTGAACATAGGGAGAGATGTGACAAGTGCTCATGCGCTAGAGTGTTGCTGAAGACGATTAATAGCAGAATATTGGAGAGGGGGAGTGCCAAGAGAATGCAGGGAGACTGCAGGGAAAGTGCAGGGAAAGTGCAGGGAGAGTGCAGGGAGAGTGCAGGGAGACTGCAGGGATACTATAAGGAGAGTATATCTCTGTGTGCATCATGTTCTATTGTACCGACATTCAGAGTTAATCCATTATTTTAGTGACACAGTTAGTGTGCTTCAGTTTTAAAGGCAGGTTTTGCCCACTGGGTAAATGTGGTTCTGGCCCAGGCCAGGTGATGGCAATGCCATCTCCTCGTTGTAATGCTGCGATTTCTGAACCAGTGTCCTACTCTGCCTCCTCATCCTCCACCTTCTGCTCATCCTCCACTCTAGGCACAGTTCACAGTGGTCCTCCAGCATATCATCTAGGCAAAGCTAGGTATTGTCATGCGGTTCTGCACCTCGTCAGCCTGACCAAACGGAGCCACAAAGGGGAGGAACTGCTAGGTGTCATCAATAAAAAAATCAAACATTGGCTGTCTCCTCGCTAACTGGAGATAGGAACCATGGTTACTGATAATGGGAAGAACATTTTGTCGGCACTGCCTCAGGGAGGGCTGACCCATGCATCCTGCATAGCACATGTCTTCTATGTCGTCACCTGGTTCTTCAGGTTTTCCACTGACCTGCAAGAGCTGTTAAAAATGTCCAAGAAAACTGAGCATGCATTTCAGCAAAACATGTCCTCCTTGAGCTGCAAAGGCAAAATGCTCTTCCCCAACATCGCCTGATATGCAAAGCTTCCACGTGTTGGAACTCCACACTCCATATGTTAGACCACCTGTACAAGCAATGCATCAGACGGACAGATTTACTTCCCGATGTAACTTCCACTTTAGCCAGTGGCAGCTCATGCGTGACACATACTGTTTGTTCAGGCCCTTTCAGGAGGCCACTTTATTTGTCAGTCAGCAGAACTACTGCATGAATGATGCTGACAAATCTGATTGACCAGGGGACAGAAGACGTGGCACCTACATCTCATGGCTACCTCAGCCTTGAGTAGGATGAACTGGCAGAGGAGGAGGATGAAGACGAGGAGGAGAACATAAATGCCCAGGAATTTTATACACAACTAGGTGGTTTATCTGCCCAAGTGACAGGAGAGGAGCAGAAGGAGCATGAGGAGCTGGAGGGCAATGACGAAGATGACGTGGATGACCCTGATAGACAGTGGCAGTATGCAGTAGATATGAAGGCAGAGAGGTCCCCTGAGTCCCTTGCACAAATGGCCAGATGCATGTTTTCTTGTTTGTGCAGTGACTGCTGCATTGTCAGGATTTAGCAGAGAGAAGACTACTGTCTATCCACATGTCTGATGAGCACTTTTCTTCAGCCACCTTCTGAAGAAACCACTAAACAGCAGCAGAAGTGGGACATGCAGCAGAACTTCAACAAGCAGGTGGTGGCATACCTGCACTGCACCCTGTCACCCATGATTAAAGATCTCTTAGACTACTGGGCATGTAAATTTAAAGTGTGGCTGCAACTTGACGAGTTTGCCATGGGCATACTTTCCTGCCCGGCCAGTAGTGTGGCATCAGAGTGGGTGTTCAGTGCAGCATAGTTACCCCTAAGATAACTCACCTTTCTTCCCAAAATGTTGAGAGACTAACCTTCATAAAGATGAATCAGGCGTGGATCAACCAGGATTTCTAGAAACCGGTTCCTAATGCAACAGAATAGATCATTCTGTCACTAATGATCATACTGTAATGTGCTGGCAGACTAGAATATTGTGCAAAATACTTCTTCCCACGTGCTGATGCCACCCGCCTGCTGCCTCTCTTACTATTCCTACAATGGGGCTTTTTGGCCCACTGATATGTACATGTAAATTTTTTAAAGGGTATGCATGCCACTGGGCCTTGCTATCACACTGATGTTGTTGGGTTGTGCTACTACTGTTATCTGCCACTATCTTGTGCAGCCCCCAGTTGTGGGGCCACTGTTGTAATGTTACTGCCACTGCTGCCCCCCCATCATGGGGCCACTAATGTCACTGTTACTGCTGCTGCTGCTGCCACCCTCCCCACTCTGTCGTGGGGCCACTACTGTCACTGTTACTGCCACTATAGCTGCTGCTGTCCCTCTCCCTACTCTGTCATGGGGTCACTACTTAAATATTGGTGCAGTGCACAGTTATGTACCTGGCAATAAATTTTAGCAGAATATGTAGTTCAGTCTCTTATGCTCTACCTGCACTCTCCCTGCAGGTTAACTTCCAAGCCTTCACACTAAGATGAGGCCACCAAGTTTTACATTGTCCTGGAATATGGATGCAACGTAACTGGTGTGGGTGCAGTGGAATGTGCTGCAAACAGCGATATATTACACCTACCATATATACTGAGGCACAGTGGGAAAGATTTATCAAAACTGGCCCATAGCAACCAGTCAGATTCCACCTTTCTTTTTCCAAAGGAGCTCTGCCAAATGAAAATTGGAATCTGATTGCTTGTTATGGGCAACTAAGCCAGTTCTACTTTACAGCAGTTTGATAAATATATCCCTTTTCAATCTACTGGCTAACATGGTACAAAGATAAGTTTCTTAAGAAATCCATCTGGCTATGAACATAACAATAATTTGCGATTATTAAATTACATGTATGACAGGAACAGTAAAATATGGCTCAAAAATTAATTGTGCGCAATGTTTGTCAACATTAATTTGTCTTGGTTCAATTGCAACTACTTCACTTCTCTGAGAAGTGGAGAAGAATCATCACCAGAATGGATTAATGTGTAGCCCTAAAGACAACACAGACAAGCAGCGTATGAGTGTCCATCACAGCTTCATTCACTAGGTATAAAAAATATAAGGGGTCCTACCACTTCCACTAAAGTAAATTCTCAACAAAGACAAAATCATTTTAATACATTTAAATTGAGTAAAATTAAAAACATTTGTGACATATTGGGCTTGTTTCACACTACCGTTTACTGATTCAGCAGGCTGTTCTGGCCTGACGCTGCCAGAATGCAGTCCAGCTCCGCTAACTATAATGGGTTCCGGAGAAGATCCAGTCGAAACCCATCAAATATGCAGATAATCAGCCAGACAACTGCTGCTGAGCACAGTGTTTTTTTATCCTGCCGATTTCCGGCATTCCCCGCTGGAGCAGCACAAACGTGAAACAAGCCTTACGTGTAACTGGAAATGCATGTAGCAGAAAACCATATGCAAGGATTTCAAAGCATGCTGCAGATTACCAGATGCCAAGCAGATGATAAACTACACTGTCTGCAGCAAATCTGCAGCAAAATCTCCATCTTATGAGCTGGGGCTATGCAACAACAAAATCCTGTGGCAGACTTTTTGCATCATGTCTGTAGATGTCCTAAAAGGACCAGTTTTCTGTTTTAAAGAGGACCTGTCACCAGGCTTGACTTGTCTGTTTTAGTAAATACTTCCTAACGAGGCATCTATTCTTAGAACCCTGTGCTGTGCAATATTTCCATAATTGTTACTAAATATGTAGGAACACATTGACAACTGTCTAGTCTCATACTGTACTGGAGCACACCTCTTTTATCAAGGGAAATGGTCACACCCAGATTTTTTCATAAACTTCTTGTAATGACCGGGTGCCCAGCAAGTGCCGAATTATGATGTTCCTTTAATAGTTCGAAACGCAGGTTCAACGGTACAAACAATTTCTCTGAGGGGCAAGAGACCGGGGCGTCCCCCTGGGCCTCTAACACCTTCCCCTCCAGAGCAGTGTGTACCGCAGAAATAACCACTCCTCTTTGAAGAATGGGTATCGGATCACTCACATTACCCCCTCCCGGGAAACAACGAGATAGTGCATCAGCCTTGGTATTCTTTGCCCCAGGACGATAGGTAATAACAAAGTTAAACCTGGTAAAAAATAGCGACCACCTAGCCTGTCTAGGGGTGAGACGCTTAGCTGATTCGAGGTACAGAAGATTTTTGTGGTCCGTAATCACAGTGACGGGGTGGACTGCCCCCTCTAAAAAGTGACGCCATTCTTCAAACACTAGTTTAATAGCTAATAGTTCCCTATTGCCAATATCGTAGTTCTTTTCTGCTGTAGATAGTTTTTTAGAAAAGAAAGCACAAGGATGCCATTTGCCAGGATGCCAGGAGACGGACCCTGAGACAGCACCGCCCCCACTCCCACCTCTGACGCATCGACTTCAACAATAAAAGGCTGAGAGACATCAGGTTGGACTAGTACAGGTGCCGAGGTAAACCTCTCTTTTAGAGAGGAAAAAGCAACTTTAGCGGCGTCAGACCATTTAGAAAAATCAGTCCCCTTCCTAGTCATGTCAGTAAGGGGTTTTACAATAACTGAATAATTTTTAATGAATTTCCTATAGAAATTCGCGAAGCCCAAGAACCGTTGCAGAGCTTTGAGGTTCTCAGGAAGATCCCAATCTAAAATTGCCTGGACCTTCCTAGGATCCATACGGAAACCTGACGCAGATAAAAAATAACCTAGGAATTGTATCTCCTGAACGGCGAAGACACATTTTTCAATTTTAGCATATAATTCATTCGTCCGTAGGACCTGCAGTACTTGTCTGACATGCACCTCATGTGTTCTCAGATCAGACGAATAAATAAAAATATAATCTAGGTATATTACCACAAACCTGCATTTTAGATGACTAAAAATGTCATTAACGAAATGTTGAAAGACGGCAGGAGCATTGGTCAGACCGAAAGGCATAACTAGATTTTCATAATGCCCCTCAGGGGTGTTAAAAGCTGTCTTCCACTCATCCCCCTCCTTGATACGAATCAGATTGTAGGCCCCCCTAAGATCAAGTTTGGAGAACCACCTAGCACCCGCAATCTGGTTAAACAGGTCAGGAATGAGAGGAAGAGGGTATGGGTCTCGGATGGTTATCCGATTTAATTCGCTAAAATCTAGGCAAGGACACAGGCCCCCATCTTTCTTTTTAACGAAGAAAAACCCTGCAGCCACGGGTGAAGAAGAGGGTCTGATGTGTCCTTTAGCCAAGCTCTCGGAGATATAATCCTTCATGGCTTGTCTCTCTGGACCCGAAAGATTATATAACCTGGTCTTGGGTAATTTTGCGCCGGGAATAAGGTTAACCGGGCAATCATAAGGACGGTGAGGTGGTAACTTCTGACGACCTTTTTCAGAAAAAACGTCCTGAAAGTCCGAAATAAATGTAGGTAGGATAGTTATGGAGGCGACTAAGCAATTGCTATTTAAGCAATTTTCTCTGCAATGCTCACTCCACTCCGATATCTCCCTGGCCTGCCAATCCACCACTGGATTGTGCGCTACCAACCAGGGAAGGCCCAGCACGACCGGAGTGGGAAGCCCCTCCAGAACATAACATGAAAGCATCTCGTTATGGTGGTCCCCTACCCGAAGGTGTAAATTATGAACAATGTGGGTGAGGTTTCTCTGAGACAGAGGAGCAGAATCAATAGCGAATATGGGAATAGGTCTCTGTAGCGTACAGAGAGACAAACCCATAGTGCAGGCAAAATGGGCATCTATCAAAATTACCCCTGCTCCACTGTCTAGAAAGAAAGAAATAGTCTCCGTCTTATCACCAAAAACAATAACTGCTGGCAACACAAATTGCGATGTACGTATGGAGGAAACATATACCCCCCGGCTGACATCCTCCACACAGCCTGGGGTTAGTAGTTTTCCGACAGTCTTTTGTTTCTGAGGAAAGAAGGACAGACATTAATGAAATGACCCCTCTCCCCACAAAAAAAAAAAAAAACACGCCTACGGCGGGCCTCAGGAGGACGGACCTGACGAGTAGTTCCTCCTAGCTGCATAGGCTCGTCTAAGTCTGTACAGACTAACTGCTGCTTGGGAGGATTTACCAATTGCTCCGGTTTTTTCAACCTGACCCTAAGGCGTCTATCTATTCGGATAGAAAGGGACATAACCGCATCAAGGGAAAAGGGGGTCTCATATAATGCAAGCGCATCCTTAACCCTTTCGGATAACCCAGAGCAGAACTGACTCCTGAGAGCCGGGTCGTTCCATTGGGTATCCGTAGCCCACCTACAGAAGTCAGAGCAATACTCCTCTACCGGCCGCTTTCCTTGTAGGAGTCTCCGTAAACTTGATTCAGCCAGTGCGACTCGGTCAGGGTCGTCATATATGAGACCCAAGGCCCCGAAAAACTCATCCACTGACCGAAGAGCCTGGGAATCAGAGGGTAAAGAGAATGCCCAGGACTGCGGGTCCCCCTGCAGCAGGGAAATAACAACCCCCACCTGCTGTTCTTCATTACCAGAGGAGTAAGGGCGCAGTTTAAAATATAATTTACAGGCCTCACGGAATGTCAAAAACTTGTCCCTTCCCCCAGAAAATCTGTCAGGGAGAGGGACCTTGGGTTCTGCAACAACCTGGTTACCAGTAGCAACCGCTGGGCTTTCGGTCAGTTGTAATTGCTGCTGTTGCTGGAGGACCGACGCCTTCAATCCTGCCACCTCCAAAGACAGGCCATGAAAGTGTTTGGACAGAGCAGCAATTGGATCCATACTGGATTCTAAGTAGGTAAAAAAATTTTTTTTTTACCTACACAAAATAAGGGCCAGATATAATGTAATGACCGGCGTCACGCACAAGGAGGGAAAAGGGAAAGCCCTGCCCAAGGGAGAGGGAAAGGTGGTGACCCCTGACTCACCTTGCGGCTGGCACCTGACTGCCCTGACGTCCCTAGACGGGTTCCTCACCCGTGCGGCGATCACGTGCCTAAACCCTGGCTTTCCCTAGAATGAGCCCTAGATAGTGAACAGGCCGGTGGGATCGCTAGTCCACACCACTGACACTAAGAGAGAAACACCAGGGAGAGGACAGACAATACAGACAAACACATACACCCAGGTGGGCGACCACAGCAGACCACAAAGGTCCAACAGGGATCCGGAGGGTAACGTTCTGGACCAACTACCAGAGAACGCAGCAACACAGCTCCAGAGGGTCAGTATAGAAGTCCAGGCAGGAAGCTCTATATCTGGCAACCAGAGAAGTGTGAGAGGGGAATATAAGGAGGTTGGGAGTGCTGGACAAGGAACAGCTGAGGAGAAGGAGCTACGGATCCCTGAGTGAGCCAAAAAGGGTTGCAAAGCAAACCCAGAAAGCTACCATAAGGAAACAGTCCTATCTTACATAGAGCACGCAGCCAACCGCTGTGACTTCCTGACCCCGGGTATAACAGAGTCAGGCGTGGGTCTTGACACCCTCGTGACACTTCTTGTAAGAATAAAAGAAGAATGGCATTGCTATGAGCAGTAGGGATTTCCCTTCTCTTGTTTACTAGTATGTAAGGCAATTGCTATGCCACCAGTTAGAGAAAGTTATCCCCTGTCCACAGGATAGGAGATAACTATTAGATCGGTGGGTGACCTACCACTGGGACCCCCACCGATCACAAGAATGGGCACCCTGTACCCCTTGTTGCCCCCCTTAAATGGATGGAGCTGCTTGCCATTTTTCCATTCATTTATAAGGGAGCACAAGAGATTGACCGGGTACAGCGCTCAGTTACCTCTGGCACTCCCGTAGAAATTAATGGAGTGGCGACTTGCATTTCCGACTAGTTTTCAATGTTTAATTGCACGCCTTGTCCCTTATAGTAGCAGTGCAGTGTCATTACATTCACTAGATGGCATGCAGTTAAACATAGAAGAAGAAACAGCACTCACACAAGCCCCACAACCACTGATTAGCGGGGGACCTGGAATAGGAGCCCTGCTGATCTGATATTGATATCATTGCAGCCCACAACCCCTTTAAGTGTCCTATATACAGGGTGGGCCATTTATATGGATACACCTTAATAAAATGGGAATGGTTGGTTATATTAACTTCCTGTTTGTGGCACATTAGTATATGTGAGGGGGGAAACTTTTCAAGATGGGTGGTGACCATGGCGGCCATTTTGAAGTCAGCCATTTTGAATCCAACTTTTGTTTTTTCAATAGGAAGAGGATCATGTGACACATCAAACTTATTGGGAATTTCACAAGAAAAACAATGGTGTGGTTGGTTTTAACGTAACTTTATTCTTTCATGAGTTATTTACAAGTTTCTGACCACTTATAAAATGTGTTCAATGTGCTGCCCATTGTGTTGGATTGTCAATGCAACCCTCTTCTCCCACTCTTCACACACTGATAGCAACACCGCAGGAGAAATGCTAGCACAGGCTTCCAGTATCCGTAGTTTCAGGTGCTGCACATCTTGTATCTTCACAGCATAGACAATTGCCTTCAGATGACCCCAAAGATAAAAGTCTAAGGGGGTCAGATCGGGAGACCTTGGGGGCCATTCAACTGGCCCACAATGACCAATCCACTTTCCAGGAAACTGTTCATCTAGGAATGCTCGGACCTGACACCAATAATGTGGTGGTGCACCATCTTGCTGGAAAAACTCAGGGAACGTGCCAGCTTCAGAGCATAAAGAGGGAAACACATCATCATGTAGCAATTTCGCATATCCAGTGGCCTTGAGGTTTCCATTGATGAAGAATGGCCCCACTATCTTTGTACCCCATATACCACACCATACCATCAATTTTTTTGTTCCAACAGTCTTGAAGGGATCTATCCAATGTGGGTTAGTGTCAGACCAATAGCGGTGGTTTTGTTTGTTAACTTCACCATTCACATAAAAGTTTGCCTCATCACTGAACAAAATCTTCTGCGTAAACTGAGGGTCCTGTTCCAATTTTTGTTTTGCCCATTCTGCAAATTCAGTGCGCCGATCTGGGTCATCCTCGTTGAGATGCTGCAGTAGCTGGAGTTTGTAAGGGTGCCATTTGTGAGTAGCTAATATCCGCCGAAGGGATGTTCGACTAATGCCACTCTCCAGTGACATGCGGCGAGTGCTACGCTGTGGGCTCTTGCTGAATGAAGCTAGGACAGCCACTGATGTTTCTTCAATAGAGACAGATTTCATGCGTCCACATTTTGGCAAATCCAACACTGAACCAGTTTCACGAAACTTAGCAAGAAGTTTGCTAACTGTAGCATGGGAGATGGGTGGTCTCGTAGGGTGTCTTGCATTAAAATCTGCTGCAATGACCCGGTTACTGCGTTCACCAGACATCAACACAATTTCTATCCGCTCCTCACGTGTTAACCTCGGCGACATGTCAATGGCTGTAAACAAAGAGAAACTTGTAAATAACTGATGAAAGAATAAAGTTACGTTAAAACCAAGCACACCATTGTTTTTCGTGTAAAATTCCCAATAAGTTTGATGTGTCACATGACCCTCTTCCTATTGAAAAAACAAAAGTTGGATTCAAAATGGCCGACTTCAAAATGGCTGCCATGGTCACCACCCATCTTGAAAAGTTTCCCCCCTCACATATACTAATGTGCCACAAACAGGAAGTTAATATCATCAACCATTCCCATTTTATTAACGTGTATCCATATAAATGGCCCACCCTGTACATTATATGCCATGTACATCATAAAACACTTCTGACTACCATCAAACAGAAAGGTGATATCGTGTAGAACTTTTACATAGATAGAGCAAATATGTCAACTAGTACTACGGATTTTATGGTGTGTAAAATAAAGTATCTAATTATAAATTAATCTCTTTTTTTTGCTTTTCACATTTTATCACCAAAAATATTTTTTTTTATCTATACTTTGAAACAATAACTAGGCTCTGCAGGAAATGCTGTGTACTGTAATTTACAGCTATTGTCATTTCAGTTACATGCATAATTACTGTAGGCATTTATAGCACTATAAAGGTCAGAGACAGACCTAGCATTATACTGTTCATTTCTTTCTATTATCATTATATCTTCCAAAATAAAATTTACTACCAGGTGCTGAAATATAAACCACAAGTTCATAATCTGAAGATTTGGGCTTGGAAATTCCAACTGTACAAAATTGGAACTGTAAAGCTTCATTTGGCATAGGTGAATATTACAAAAAAAGTCAGCTAAGGCAATGGAAACATTGCTTGTTATAGATTACAGCTGAGATGGGCCATAGAAATGAATGTTGGAGTACGCCAAACTGCACTCAAGAACAACATGTGGAACATATTGACTACATAATCAGTGCTCCCAATAGACAATAATGTCATCCAAATAACTTATTTACTTTATATTTTCAGCAGTGCAATTTCACAGCTAAGGCAAGGTTCACACTGTGTGTATTTTTGCTTGTCATATTATGTGAAATTAGGAAAAAATTTGTGTTGCATCAGCCATTCAGTTTACTACTTACTGAACACCTGGATAGTGAAATGAGAATGCTTAAAAGAGGGACCATATCCATCTAAAAATCATTAGAAGCATCAAAGCATTTCATAATACAATTTTCATATTTTATTAAATAATTAATTTGAAGCTGATTTGCACCAAGGCTTTCTCAGAACTGAAGGTCACTTCTGAAAGTGATAAAAAATAATTAATCATATCTTGAAACTTTTTTATTTTTAGTTTTTTTATGTTGTAAGTAGGGATGAGCGAACCCGAACTGTATAGTTCGGGTTCGTACCGAATTTTGGGGTGTCCGTGACACGGACCCGAACCCGAACATTTTCGTAAAAGTCTGGGTTCGGGTTCGGTGTTCAGCGCTTTCTTGGCGCTTTTTGAAAGGCTGCAAAGCAGCCAATCAACAAGCGTCATACTACTTGGCCCAAGAGGCCATCACAGCCATGCCTACTATTGGCATGGCTGTGATTGGCCAGTGCACCATGTGACCCAGCCTCTATTTAAGCTGGAGTCACGTAGCGCCGCATGTCACTCTGCTATGATCAGTATAGGGAGAGGTTGCAGCTGCGACGTTAGGGTGAGATTAGGCAGATTAACTCCTCCAAAAGACTTCATTCTGTGATCGATCTGCAGCTGTGGATCATTGAAGTGCTATTATTGACTTGCTCACTTTTTTGAGGCTGCCCAGAGCGTTTTTAGATCACTTTTTTTCTGGGGTGATCGGCGGCCATTTTGTGACTTGTGGTGCTGTCACGGAACCATGAACCAGACGTACAACAAGAGATAAGTGAAAATAAGAAGGCTTTATTGAAAATAAAGCTGTAAAGCAAAAGTCCAAACGAATGGTGAAACCGAAGCAGAGTCTTTGAGAGGCCAGAGATCAGGAACCAGAAGGGTAGTCAGACGAAGCCAGGATCAGGAACCAGCAGGGTAGTCAGACGAAGCCAGGATCAGGAACCAGCAGGGTAGTCAGACGAAGCCAGGATCAGGAACCAGAAGCAGCAGCAGTCTTAGAAGCATGTGAACACAGGAGGACCAAGCAAGGAACTGAAGCCACAGACCTCCTATATATATGAGCTAGGCATCCAGCTCCTCCCAGTGGGAAGGAGGAGCCGCAGGGTGGAAGGCTACAAGAAACCCAGAAACCAAGATGGCCGCCAGCACATGTCAAACGAAGGAGAACAGCAAGAAGGTAAGACCATGACAGTACCTCCCCCTCAAGGGCCCCTCCTCCGCGGAGCAAAAAACGGTTTCTGAGGGAAGCGTGCGTGGAAGGCTCGGAGCAAGGCAGGAGCATGGACATCTGCGGAGGAAACCCAGGAACGCTCCTAACCACGCCAATGGACCAAAAACTGCACCCGACCGCGGACCAGGCGTGAGTCCAGGATATTGCTCACCTCATACTCCTCATGATTGCCCACTCGGACCGGACGAGGCCGAGGAACCGAGGAAGTGAAACAATTACACACCAGTGGCTTCAACAGGGAGACATGAAACACGTTAGAGATCTGCATGCCAGGAGGAAGCGCAAGGGCATAGGCTACCGGGTTTACCCTGCGAAGCACTCGGAAGGGACCAACAAAACGAGGCGCCAGCTTGGGAGTGGGCACTCGAAGGTTGAGGTTGCGGGTGGACAACCATACACGGTCTCCGACCTGGTAGGAAGGAGCAGGCGCTCGTCTGCGATCAGCCTGGAGTCTCTGGCGCTGCGCAGAGGCCTCAAGGGACTTCTGGATCTGTACCCAAGAAGCACGTAGGACGGAAAGGTGATCCTCCACAGCCGGAATATCCTGGGGAGAGAATACCTCCGGTAACACGGCAGGTTGGAACCCATAATTGGCCATGAAGGGAGACGTCCCAGAGGAAGAGTTCACCGCCGTGTTCCTGGCAAACTCAGCCCAAGGCAGAAGGTCAACCCAATTGTCTTGGTGATCGGAGACATAGCAACGAAGGAATTGCTCCAAGGCCTGATTGGATCGTTCTGCGGCCCCATTGGACTGAGGGTGGTAGGCCGAGGAGAAGGAGAGATGAATCCCCAACTGGGAGCAAAAGGCACGCCAGAACCTGGACACAAACTGACTCCCCCGATCCGACACAATCTCCTTGGGCAAACCGTGCAACCGGAAGACCTCCCTGGCAAAAATCGTGGCCAACTCTTGTGCAGAGGGTAACTTCTTGAGAGGAACACAGTGGCACATTTTGGAAAACCGATCCACAATCATGAGAATGACCGTATGGCCTCGGGATGCAGGAAGGTCCACAATGAAATCCATCCCCAGGTGTGACCATGGGCGCTCCCCAGTGGCTATGAGTTGCAGAAGGCCCAACGGAAGGTGCCGAGGGGACTTACTCTGGGCACAAACGGAGCATGCCGCTACATATGCGGCGATGTCGGAACGTAGGGAAGGCCACCAGAACAGAAGTGAAACAGCCCAGGACAGCTGATTCTTTCCAGGATGCCCCGCGGTCTTGGAGTTATGGTAGGTTCGCAACAACCGAGTGCGCAACTCCTCAGGCACAAAACATCTGCCGTTGGGTCTCCCAGAGGGAGCACCAGATTGAGCCGCCAAAATCTGCTCACCCAGGGGAGAGGTCAGGCTGGTGCGAATGGCGGCCAGGATCTGATTCGGAGGTATGACCGAAGTCGGAATCGACTCCTCCCTGGACAGCTCAGAGTACTGCCGTGATAGGGCATCCGCCCTGATGTTCTTGGAACCGGGTAGGTAGGAGACCACGTAATTAAAACGTGACAAGAACAGAGCCCATCTGGCCTGACGTGGTGTCAATCTCTTGGCCTCAGAAAGGTAGGTCAGATTCTTATGGTCCGTCAGGACGAGAACCGGAACCACCGAACCCTCGAGCAAGTGCCTCCATTCTTTAAGGGCCTGCACGATGGCCAATAACTCCATGTCACCAATCTGATAGTTGCACTCCGCGGAAGACAGTTTCCGGGAGTAAAACCTACAAGGAAGCAGAGGACCCTCTGGTGTTCTACGCTGAGACAGAAGGGCGCCTACTCCCGTCTCAGACGCGTCCACCTCGAGGACAAAGGACAACCCAGGGTTGGGATGCGACAGAATCGGAGCCGACACAAAAGCGGACTTTAGGGCCTCAAAAGCTCGGATGGCCTCGAGCGGCCAGACCTGGGAATTACTGCCCTTCCTGGTCAGATCCGTGAGAGGCTTGGCCAGCATGGAAAAGTCCCTGATGAACTTCCGATAATAATTGGCGAAGCCCAAAAAGCGCTGCAGGGAACGAAGACCACTGGGCTGGGGCCACTGTAAGACAGCCGAAACCTTCTCAGGATCCATGGAGAACCCCTCAGCGGAAATGATGTAACCTAAGAAGGTTACCTGGGATCGGTGAAATTCGCATTTCTCAAGCTTACCGAACAGCTTGTTCTCTCGTAACCGTTGCAACACTCGTCTGACATCCAGAATGTGGGCCTCCATGGATTCAGAATATACCAAGATGTCATCCAAATAGACCACCACACACTGCTGCAACAGGTCACGGAAAACATTGTTGATGAATTCCTGAAAGACTGCGGGCGCATTGCACAACCCAAAGGGCATAACCAAGGATTCATAATGACCGGTCCTGGTGTTAAACGCGGTCTTCCACTCATCGCCCGCCTTGATCCTTACCAGGTTATATGCCGCCCTCAGGTCGAGTTTGGTAAAGACCGTGGCCCCTGTAAGGCAATCGAACAGCTCGGAAATCAAGGGTATCGGGTAAGCGTTCTTGATCGTGATGCGATTGAGTCCCCTGTAATCGATGCAAGGCCTCAACTCACCGCCCTTCTTTTTCACAAAGAAAAATCCAGCCCCTGCCGGGGACGAGGATTTGCGAATGTGTCCGCGTGAAAGCGCCTCCCTCACGTACTCCTCCATGGCCTCATTCTCCGCTACCGACAGTGGATAGACTTTGCCTCGAGGAGGAACGGCACCAGGTTGTAACTCTATGGCACAATCGTATGGGCGGTGCGGAGGTAGGGCAACCGCGCGCACCTTATCGAATACATCCCGGTACTCCTCGTATTCAGGAGGCAACAGAGAGTCCGAGGAAGTACACAGCAACTTGACAGACCCATGGATGCAACTAGCCCCACACTGCGGTGACCACGAGAGGATCTCGGCCGATCTCCAATCGAAAGTCGGATTATGCTTCTGGAGCCAGGGGTACCCCAAGACCACCGAGTAGTGTGGAGACGAAATAACCTGGAGGCAGACCGACTCTCTGTGAACGGCACCAATGGCTATCCCCACTGGAAGGGTCTCATGAGTCACGTGTGACGACAGAAGGGGTCTGCCGTCTATCGCCTCAAGAGCCAGTGGGGAACCTCGAGCCTGCAGAGATATGGAATTGGCGGCAGCGAACACACTATCAATGAACAAACCACCAGCACCAGAGTCCACCAACGCCTGGGTCGTCACCGAGCCCCCAACCCAGGAGAGGACAACAGTGATCAGTGGTTTGTCAACACGGGAAACCGGGGACGAGGAGACTCCACCCAAGATCTGTCCCCGACAGGATCTCAGGTACGAGCGTTTCCCGGACGGTTCGGACATGCCAACCGAAAATGCCCACCGAGACCACAGTACATGCATCGACCCTCGCGTCTCCGGAGTACCCTCTCCCCCTCGGACAGGCGAGCAAACCCAAGCTGCATGGGTTCACCCCCAGACAAGTCATCCCCAGGAGGCGTGGGAGGAGAGGGAGGCACGGGTGGGACAGCAAACGTAGGCGCCAATCTGTTAGAAGACCTCCGCAGGCTCTCCTTAAAGGAAGGTCTCTCCCTGAGTCTGGTGTCAATCAAAATCAGGAAAGAAATAAGAGACTCTAGCTCCACTGGTAGGTCCTTAGCTGCAACCTCATCCTTCAAGGCATCCGAGAGACCATGAGAGAAAGCAGCGACCAGAGCCTCATTATTCCAGCCCACCTCTGCTGCCAGGGTACGAAACTCAATGGCGTATTCAGCTACGGATCGTGAACCCTGTCTGATGGACATAAGGAGCTTCGCGGCAGAGGCAGCACGAGCCGGCACATCGAATACCTTCCGAAGAGAAGCAACAAAACCGGAAAACTCGGCAACCACCGGATTGTTGTTCTCCCATAAAGGGCTGGCCCAGGCCAAGGCCTTGTCCGAGAGCAGCGAGATCAAGAAGCCCACCTTTGATCTCTCAGTAGGAAAGGCATGTGGCAGCAACTCGAAATAAATGCCCACCTGGTTAAGGAAACCTCGGCACTGAGTTGGCTCTCCCCCAAAGCGCTGTGGAAGAGGGGCATACCCCGAAACACCGCAGGCGCAACAACAGGTGTCGGGGTAGACTCTGGCGCAACAACCGGAGTGGCAGTAGGAGCGACAACCGACCCATCGGCAACGGGAGCGAAATGAGCCGTGCATTCAAGCAGGGTTTGCAACGCCACAGCGAACCGACCCAACAGGTGATCCTGCTGATCAAGTCTGGCAACCAGCATGGGTAGCGAGGATGGCCCTGTACCGTCAGAACTCATGGCTTGGTCCTAATGTCACGGAACCATGAACCAGACGTACAACAAGAGATAAGTGAAAATAAGAAGGCTTTATTGAAAATAAAGCTGTAAAGCAAAAGTCCAAACGAATGGTGAAACCGAAGCAGAGTCTTTGAGAGGCCAGAGATCAGGAACCAGAAGGGTAGTCAGACGAAGCCAGGATCAGGAACCAGCAGGGTAGTCAGACGAAGCCAGGATCAGGAACCAGCAGGGTAGTCAGACGAAGCCAGGATCAGGAACCAGAAGCAGCAGCAGTCTTAGAAGCATGTGAACACAGGAGGACCAAGCAAGGAACTGAAGCCACAGACCTCCTATATATATGAGCTAGGCATCCAGCTCCTCCCAGTGGGAAGGAGGAGCCGCAGGGTGGAAGGCTACAAGAAACCCAGAAACCAAGATGGCCGCCAGCACATGTCAAACGAAGGAGAACAGCAAGAAGGTAAGACCATGACAGGTGCGCCAGCACGAGCTATCACCAAGTGTATTTAACCATCGATAGTGTGGTTATTTTGTGCTATATCCTACATCAGCTGCAGGCTGAGCCTGTGTCACCGAAGTGCATTTAACCATCAACAGTCTGGTTATTTTTTGGCCATATACTACATCAGCTGCAGGCTGAGCCTGTGTCACCCAAGTGCATTTAACCATCAACAGTCTGATTATTTTTTGGCCATATACTACATCAGCTGCAGGCTGAGCCTGTGTCACCCAAGTGCATTTAACCATCAACAGTGTGGTTATTTTTTGGCCATATATTACATCAGGGGCAAGTTGAGCCTGTCACCCAGCGCCTAAAAAATAGACCTGACATTTCTATTCAACCAAATCTGCACAGTTTTAGCTGGTCAAGTTATTTGTAGTGACCGTAAAAGCAGACTTTTTGTTCTGGGTTGAAAAAGCATTCCCAAATTTGCCATTCTGAAAATAACTAGTTTGTGGTATTTGAGGCCTACTTGAAATCTATCCCAAAAAGAAAATCTTACATTGAAGGTATTGATAGTGTCATTCAGAAAAACCTAAGACACACGCTAGCGTGCTGATAGAAGTGTCATTCTGTGATTAAACCTATAACTGTCACACAGCGCAAAAAAAAACAGGTCTCACATCTCTATTCAACCAAATCTGCACAGTTTTAGCTGGTCAAGTTATTTGTAGTGACCGTAAAAGCAGACTTTTTGTTCTGGGTTGAAAAAGCATTCCCAAATTTGCCATTCTGAAAATAACTAGTTTGTGGTATTTGAGGCCTACTTGAAATCTATCCCAAAAAGAAAATCTTACATTGAAGGTATTGATAGTGTCATTCAGAAAAACCTAAGACACACGCTAGCGTGCTGATAGAAGTGTCATTCTGTGATTAAACCTATAACTGTCACACAGCGCAAAAAAAAAACAGGTCTCACATCTCTATTCAACCAAATCTGCACAGTTTTAGCTGGTCAAGTTATTTGTAGTGACCGTAAAAGCAGACTTTTTGTTCTGGCTTGAAAAAGCATTCCCAAATTTGCCATTCTCAAAATTGTGGTGAACGGGAACAATGAGGAAAACATCTAATAAGGAACGCGGACGCGGACGTGGACATGGTCGTGGTGGTGTTAGTGGACCCTCTGGTGCTGGGAGAGGACGTGGCCGTTCTGCCACAGCCACACGTCCTAGTGAACCAACTACCTCAGGTCCCAGTAGCCAGCAGAATTTACAGCGATATTTGGTGGGGCCCAATGCCGTTCTAAGGATGGTAAGGCCTGAGCAGGTACAGGCATTAGTCAATTGGGTGGCCGACAGTGGATCCAGCACGTTCACATTATCTCCCACCCAGTCTTCTGCAGAAAGCGCACAGATGGCGCATGAAAACCAAGCCCATCGGTCTGTCACATCACCCCCATGCATATCAGGGAAACTGTCTGAGCCTCAAGTTATGCAGCAGTCTCTTATGCTGTTTGAAGACTCTGCTGCCAGGGTTTCCCAAGGGCATCCACCTAGCCCTTCCCCAGGGGTGAAATAGATAGAATGCACTAACGCACAACCACTTATTTTTCCTGATGATGAGGACATGGGAATACCACCTCAGCACGTCTCTGATGATGACGAAACACAGGTGCCAACTGCTGCGTCTTTCTGCAGTGTGCAGACTGAACAGGAGGTCAGGGATCAAGACTGGGTGGAAGACGATGCAGGGGACGATGAGGTCCTAGACCCCACATGGAATGAAGGTCGTGCCACTGACTTTCACAGTTCAGAGGAAGAGGCAGTGGTGAGACCGAGCCAACAGCGTAGCAAAAGAGGGAGCAGTGGGCAAAATCAGAACACCCGCCGCCAAGAGACTCCGCCTGCTACTGACCGCCGCCATCTGGGACCGAGCACCCCAAAGGCAGCTTCAAGGAGTTCCCTGGCATGGCACTTCTTCAAACAATGTGCTGACGACAAGACCCGAGTGGTTTGCACGCTGTGCCATCAGAGCCTGAAACGAGGCATTAACGTTCTGAACCTTAGCACAACCTGCATGACCAGGCACCTGCATGTAAAGCATGAACTGCAGTGGAGTAAGCACCTTAAAAACAAGGAAGTCATTCAGGCTCCCCCTGCTACCTCTTCTGCTGCTGCCGCCTCGGCCTCTTCTGCTGCTGCTGCCGCCGCCTCGGCCTCTTCCTCCACCTCTGGAGGAACGTTGGCACCTGCCGCCCAGCAAACATGGGATGTACCACCAACACCACCACCTGCGTCACCAAGCATCTCAACCATGTCACACGGCATCGTTCAGCTCTCCATCTCACAAACATTTGAGAGAAAGCGTAAATTCTCACCTAGCCACCCTCGATCCCTGGCCCTAAATGCCAGCATTTCTAAACTACTGGCCTATGAAATGCTGTCATTTAGGCTGGTGGACACACACAGCTTCAAACAGCTCATGTCACTTGCTGTCCCACAGTATGTTGTTCCCAGCCGCCACTACTTCTCCAAGAGAGCCGTGCCTTCCCTGCACAAATAAGTGTCTGATAAAATCAAGTGTGCACTGCGCAACGCCATCTGTGGCAAGGTCCACCTAACCACAGATACGTGGACCAGTAAGCACGGCCAGGGACGCTATATCTCCCTAACTGCACACTGGGTAAATGTAGTGGCGGCTGGGCCCCAGGCGGAGAGCTATTTGGCGCACGTCCTTCCGCCGCCAAGGATCGCAGGGCAACATTCTTTGCCTCCTGTCTCCTCCTCCTCCTACTCAGCTTCCTCCTCCTCTTCTTCCACCTGCTCATCCAGTCAGCCACACACCTTCACCACCAACTTCAGCACAGCACGGGGTAAACGTCAGCAGACCATTCTGAAACTCATATGTTTGGGGGACAGGCCCCACACCGCACAGGAGTTGTGGCGGGGTATAGAACAACAGACCGACGAGTGGTTGCTGCCGGTGAGCCTCAAGCCCGGCCTGGTGGTGTGCGATAATGGGCGAAATCTCGTTGCAGCTCTGGGACTAGCCGGTTTGACGCACATCCCTTGCCTGGCGCATGTGCTGAATTTGGTGGTGCAGAAGTTCATTCTCAACTACCACGACATGTCAGAGCTGCTGCATAAAGTGCGGGCCGTCTGTTCGCGCTTCCGGCGTTCACACACTGCCGCTGCTCGCCTGTCTGCGCTACAGCGTAACTTCGGCCTTCCCGCTCACCGCCTCATATGCGACGTGCCCACCAGGTGGAACTCCACCTTGCATATGCTGGACAGACTGTGCGAGCAGCAGCAGGCCATAGTGGAGTTTCAGCTGCAGCACGCACGGGTCAGTCGCACTGCGGATCAGACACACTTCACCACCAATGAGACCTGTGTGCCCTGTTGCGCTGTTTCGAGTACTCCACCAACATGGCCAGTGGCGATGACGCCGTTATCAGCGTTACAATACCACTTCTATGTCTCCTTGAGAAAACACTTAGGGCGATGATGGAAGAGGAGGTGGCCCAGGAGGAAGAGGAGGAAGAGGGGTCATTTTTAGCACTTTCAGGCCAGTCTCTTCGAAGTGACTCAGAGGGAGGTTTTTTGCAACACCAGAGGCCAGGTACAAATGTGGCCAGACAGGGCCCACTACTGGAGGACGAGGAGGACGAGGATGAGGAGGAGGTGGAGGAGGATGAGGATGAAGCATGTTCACAGCGGGGTGGCACCCAAAGCAGCTCGGGCCCATCACTGGTGCATGGCTGGGGGGAAACACAGGACGATGACGATACGCCTCCCACAGAGGACAGCTTGTCCTTACCTCTGGGCAGCCTGGCACACATGAGCGACTACATGCTGCAGTGCCTGCGCAACGACAGCAGAGTTGCCCACATTTTAACGTGTGCGGACTACTGGGTTGCCACCCTGCTGGATCCCCGGTACAAAGACAATGTGCCCACCTTACTTCCTACACTGGAGCGTGATAGGAAGATGCGCGAGTACAAGCGCACGTTGGTAGACGCGCTACTGAGAGCATTCCCAAATGTCACAGGGGAACCAGAGGAAGCCCAAGGCGAAGGCAGAGGAGGAGCAAGAGGTCGCCAACGCAGCTGTGTCACGCCCAGCTCCTCTGAGGGCAGGGTTAGCATGGCAGAGATGTGGAAAAGTTTTGTCAACACGCCACAGCTAAGTGCACCACCACCTGATACGGAACGTGTTAGCAGGAGGCAACATTTCACTAACATGGTGGAACAGTACCTGTGCACACCCCTCCACGTACTGACTGATGGTTCGGCCCCATTCAACTTCTGGGTCTCCAAATTGTCCACGTGGCCAGAGCTAGCCTTTTATGCCTTGGAGGTGCTGGCCTGCCCAGCGGCCAGCGTTTTGTCTGAACGTGTATTCAGCACGGCAGGGGGCGTCATTACAGACAAACGCAGCCGCCTGTCTACAGCCAATGTGGACAAGCTGACGTTCATAAAAATGAACCAGGCATGGATCCCACAGGACCTGTCCATCCCTTGTGCAGATTAGATATTAACTACCTCCCCTTAACAATATATTATTCTACTCCAGGGCACTTCCTCATTCAATACTATTTTTAATTTCATTTTACCATTATATTGCGGGGCAACCCAAAGTTGAATGAACCTCTCCTCTGTCTGGGTGCCGGGGCCTAAATGTGTGACAGTGGCCTGTTCCAGTGGTGGGTGACGTGAAGCCTGATTCTCTGCTATGACATGAATACAGATTCTGCGCTGACATAAGGCCAGATTCTCTGTTACGGGACCGCTCTCCTCTGCCTGGGTGCCTGGGCCTAAATGTGTGACAGCGGCCTGTTCCAGTGGTGGGTGACGTGAAGCCTGATTCTCTGCTATGACATGAAGACAGATTCTGCGCTGACATAAGGCCAGATTCTCTGTTACGGGACCGCTCTCCTCTGTCTGGGTGCCGGGGCCTAAATGTGTGACAGTGGCCTGTTCCAGTGGTGGGTGACGTGAAGCCTGATTCTCTGCTATGACATGAATACAGATTCTGCGCTGACATAAGGCCAGATTCTCTGTTACGGGACTGCTCTCCTCTGTCTGGGTGCCGGGGCCTAAATGTGTGACAGTGGCCTGTTCCAGTGGTGGGTGACGTGAAGCCTGATTCTCTGCTATGACATGAATACAGATTCTGCGCTGACATAAGGCCAGATTCTCTGTTACGGGACCTCTCTCCTCTGCCTGGGTGCCTGGGCCTAAATGTGTGACAGTGGCCTGTTCCAGTGGTGGGTGACGTGAAGCCTGATTCTCTGCTATGACATGAAGACAGATTCTGCGCTGACATAAGGCCAGATTCTCTGTTACGGGACCGCTCTCCTCTGTCTGGGTGCCGGGGCCTAAATGTGTGACAGTGGCCTGTTCCAGTGGTTGGTGACGTGAAGCCTGATTCTCTGCTATGACATGAAGACAGATTCTGCACTGACATAAGGCCAGATTCTCTGTTACGGGACCGCTCTCCTCTGTCTGGGTGCCGGGGCCTAAATGTGTGACAGTGGCCTGTTCCAGTGGTGGCTGACGTGAAGCCTGATTCTCTGCTATGACATGAAGACAGATTCTGCGCTGACATAAGGCCAGATTCTCTGTTACGGGACTGCTCTCCTCTGTCTGGGTGCCGGGGCCTAAATGTGTGACAGTGGCCTGTTCCAGTGGTGGGTGACGTGAAGCCTGATTCTCTGCTATGACATGAATACAGATTCTGCGCTGACATAAGGCCAGATTCTCTGTTACGGGACCTCTCTCCTCTGCCTGGGTGCCTGGGCCTAAATGTGTGACAGTGGCCTGTTCCAGTGGTGGGTGACGTGAAGCCTGATTCTCTGCTATGACATGAAGACAGATTCTGCGCTGACATAAGGCCAGATTCTCTGTTACGGGACCGCTCTCCTCTGTCTGGGTGCCGGGGCCTAAATGTGTGACAGTGGCCTGTTCCAGTGGTGGGTGACGTGAAGCCTGATTCTCTGCTATGACATGAAGACAGATTCTGCGCTGACATAAGGCCAGATTCTCTGTTACGGGACCGCTCTCCTCTGTCTGGGTGCCGGGGCCTAAATGTGTGACAGTGGCCTGTTCCAGTGGTGGGTGACATGAAGCCTGATTCTCTGCTATGACATGAATACAGATTTTGCGCTGACATAAGGCCAGATTCTCTGTTACGGGACCTCTCTCCTCTGCCTGGGTGCCTGGGCCTAAATGTGTGACAGTGGCCTGTTCCAGTGGTGGCTGACGTGAAGCCTGATTCTCTGCTATGACATGAAGACAGATTCTGCGCTGACATAAGGCCAGATTCTCTGTTACGGGACAGCTCTCCTCTGTCTCGGTGCCGGGGCCTAAATGTGTGACAGTGGCCTGTTCCAGTGGTGGGTGACGTGAAGCCTGATTCTCTGCTATGACATGAATACAGATTCTGCGCTGACATAAGGCCAGATTCTCTGTTACGGGACCTCTCTCCTCTGCCTGGGTGCCTGGGCCTAAATGTGTGACAGTGGCCTGTTCCAGTGGTGGGTGACGTGAAGCCTGATTCTCTGCTATGACATGAAGACAGATTCTGCGCTGACATAAGGCCAGATTCTCTGTTACGGGACCGCTCTCCTCTGTCTGGGTGCCGGGGCCTAAATGTGTGACAGTGGTCTGTTCCAGTGGTGGGTGACGTGAAGCCTGATTCTCTGCTATGACATGAATACAGATTCTGCGCTGACATAAGGCCAGATTCTCTGTTACGGGACCTCTCTCCTCTGCCTGGGTGCCTGGGCCTAAATGTGTGACAGTGGCCTGTTCCAGTGGTGGGTGACATGAAGCCTGATTCTCTGCTATGACATGAATACAGATTCTGCGCTGACATAAGGCCAGATTCTCTGTTACGGGACCTCTCTCCTCTGCCTGGGTGCCTGGGCCTAAATGTGTGACAGTGGCCTGTTCCAGTGGTGGGTGACGTGAAGCCTGATTCTCTGCTATGACATGAATACAGATTCTGCGCTGACATAAGGCCAGATTCTCTGTTACGGGACCGCTCTCCTCTGTCTGGGTGCCGGGGCCTAAATGTGTGACAGTGGCCTGTTCCAGTGGTGGGTGACGTGAAGCCTGATTCTCTGCTATGACATGAATACAGATTCTGCGCTGACATAAGGCCAGATTCTCTGTTACGGGACCTCTCTCCTCTGCCTGGGTGCCTGGGCCTAAATGTGTGACAGTGGCCTGTTCCAGTGGTGGGTGACGTGAAGCCTGATTCTCTGCTATGACATGAAGACAGATTCTGCGCTGACATAAGGCCAGATTCTCTGTTACGGGACCTCTTTCCTCTGCCTGGGTGCCTGGGCCTAAATGTGTGACAGTGGCCTGTTCCAGTGGTGGGTGACGTGAAGCCTGATTCTCTGCTATGACATGAAGACAGATTCTGCGCTGACATAAGGCCAGATTCTCTGTTACGGGACCGCTCTCCTCTGTCTGGGTGCCTGGGCCTAAATGTGTGACAGTGGCCTGTTCCAGTGGTGGGTGACGTGAAGCCTGATTCTCTGCTATGACATGAAGACTGATTCTGCGCTGACATGAAGCCAGATTCTCTGTTACGGGACCGCTCTCCTCTGTCTGGGTGCCGGGGCCTAAATGTGTGACAGTGGTCTGTTCCAGTGGTGGGTGACGTGAAGCCTGATTCTCTGCTATGACATGAATACAGATTCTGCGCTGACATAAGGCCAGATTCTCTGTTACGGGACCTCTCTCCTCTGCCTGGGTGCCTGGGCCTAAATGTGTGACAGTGGCCTGTTCCAGTGGTGGGTGACGTGAAGCCTGATTCTCTGCTATGACATGAATACAGATTCTGCGCTGACATAAGGCCAGATTCTCTGTTACGGGACCTCTCTCCTCTGCCTGGGTGCCTGGGCCTAAATGTGTGACAGTGGCCTGTTCCAGTGGTGGGTGACGTGAAGCCTGATTCTCTGCTATGACATGAATACAGATTCTGCGCTGACATAAGGCCAGATTCTCTGTTACGGGACCGCTCTCCTCTGTCTGGGTGCCGGGGCCTAAATGTGTGACAGTGGCCTGTTCCAGTGGTGGGTGACGTGAAGCCTGATTCTCTGCTATGACATGAATACAGATTCTGCGCTGACATAAGGCCAGATTCTCTGTTACGGGACCTCTCTCCTCTGCCTGGGTGCCTGGGCCTAAATGTGTGACAGTGGCCTGTTCCAGTGGTGGGTGACGTGAAGCCTGATTCTCTGCTATGACATGAAGACAGATTCTGCGCTGACATAAGGCCAGATTCTCTGTTACGGGACCTCTTTCCTCTGCCTGGGTGCCTGGGCCTAAATGTGTGACAGTGGCCTGTTCCAGTGGTGGGTGACGTGAAGCCTGATTCTCTGCTATGACATGAAGACAGATTCTGCGCTGACATAAGGCCAGATTCTCTGTTACGGGACCGCTCTCCTCTGTCTGGGTGCCTGGGCCTAAATGTGTGACAGTGGCCTGTTCCAGTGGTGGGTGACGTGAAGCCTGATTCTCTGCTATGACATGAAGACTGATTCTGCGCTGACATGAAGCCAGATTCTCTGCTATGGCATGAAGAGACTGATTCTCTGCTGACATGAAGCCAGATTCTTTGCTATGGCATGAAGAGACTGATTCTCTGCTGACGTGAAGCCAGATTCTCTGCTATGGGACCTCTGTCCAATTGATATTGGTTCATTTTTATTTTTTTTATTTTAATTTTAATTAATTTCCCTATCCACATTTGTTTGCAGGGGATTTACCTACATGTTGCTGCCTTTTGCAGCCCTCTAGCTCTTTCCTGGGCTGTTTTACAGCCTTTTTAGTGCCCAAAAGTTCGGGTCCCCATTGACTTCAATGGGGTTCGGGTTCGGGACGAAGTTCGGTTCGGGTTCGGATCCCGAACCCGAACATTTACGGGAAGTTCGGCCGAACTTCTCGATCCCGAACATCCAGGTGTTCGCTCAACTCTAGTTGTAAGCAAGGATTTCTATGTTGCTTTATTCTCACCTTTTCTTTGTATCTGAGTCTGGGATAGGTTATCTTCTAGCTTGGCCTGGTTAATTTTGGAGGAGTTGTTGATTGCTTAGCCTTTATATGTCCAGGTCCTTTGCATCTCTGGTTGCTGGCGATTGTGCTTGCTCTGTACATTTTGTTTCCAGATTCTTATCGGGGAGTGCATTAAGACTGGCTTTTCTTTTGCCAGTCTGAATAATAAACCCCACTGGTGTTGGATGCACCAGCATTATTATCAACTAATAACTTTGGCATATCTCCAGGAGTCCCATGCGCTAGAAAATGAAATCTACTGCAGCAGAGAGCTGGTGTAGATTTCAGGATTAAACAGCACCAGCTTTTTGGCACACACAATGTTAAATGTGTCAGGCCACGAGTGACTTCAAAACAGCACTTGCAGCAAAATTTGCAACTTTGTATGCCACTTACAATGATATATTTCCCCCTTGGCATCTTGTTCTAGTCTATTGTGTTGTGTCAGTGTATCCTGCCACCTGTGGTCCTCTGGCCTTTCACTGCTGTCAGCATTGAAGTTTGTGGTTTATGATTTCCCTATGATTCTGGTATTGTCCGAGTTGTTTTTTGAGATATCTTTGCTGTCTTGCTGGGTTGTATTTCAGAGCAGGGTCAGTTCAGTACATCTTTATTTCTGTTCAATCATCCTCTCTCAATCTGTATGCCATTACCATCTCCCATCTACTTCATTGCCAGACTCCAATCTCCTTCATCCGTGGCCTTGGATTTTGTTTCAGTATATTATTGTCCGACAGTGATACATGCTTCATATATGTTTCTTGCAACTGTACAGTTCAGCTCTACTTTAAGTCCTGAGAGTATCAAAGTACCAAGAGACACTATTTGGGAAAGGTGACTGCTTTAGATGAAGTCCAGGTCTGTGGCCCTGTAAAACAACTGGTGTTACAAATATTTGGATTGCTTACCTCCGTTTCAAACTGCATTATTGGCTATGTGTTTCTACAAATGGAAGTTTATTGTGATGCTTTACTACATAACACATAGAAAAAAAAGTGTTATGTAAGTGTCTTATTCTTGCTGACTCATTTATGCAATTGGCAAGCGATATCAAAAGAAAACAGAGTGCATCTGTGCTCTCAAAGTTTTCCATTACTTGTCTAAACACAAGGAGTAGGACAATAACCTGCTAGCATTTATGTCACAGAATTTGGCTTGTACCATATGACAAGTCAAATCAGTTATGATAATTTATACATATATACACTGCTCAAAAAAATAAAGGGAACACAAAAATAACACATCCTAGATCTGAGTTAATTAAATATTCTTCTGAAATACCTTGTTCTTTACATAGTTGAATGTGCTGACAACAAAATCACACAAAAATTAAAAAATGGAACCCATGGAGGTCTGGATTTGGAGTCACACTCAAAATTAAAGTGGAAAAACACACTACAGGCTGATCTAACTTTGATGTAACGTCCTTAAAACAAGTCAAAATGAGGCTCAGTAGTGTGTGTGGCCTCCACGTGCCTGTATGATCTCCCTACAACGCCTGTGCATGCTCCTGATGAGGTGGCGGACGATCACCTGAGGGATCTCCTCCCAGACCTGGACTAAAGCATCTGCCAACTCCTGGACAGTCTGTGGTGCAATGTGACGTTGGTGGATAGAGCGAGACATGATGTCCCAGATGTGCTCAATTGGATTCAGGTCTGGGGAACGGGCGGGCCAGTCCATAGTATCAATGCCTTCGTCTTGCAGGAACTGCTGACACACTCCAGCCACATGAGGTCTAGCATTGTCTTGCATTAGGAGGAACCCAGGGCCAACCGCACCAGCATATGGTCTCACAAGGGGTCTGAGGATTTCATCTCGGTACCTAATGGCAGTCAGGCTACCTCTGTTGAGCACATGGAGGGCTGTGCGGCCCTCCAAAGAAATGCCACCCCACACCATTACTGACCCAATACCAAACCGGTCATGCTGGAGGATGTTGCAGGCAGCAGAACGTTCTCCACGGCATCTCCAGACTCTGTCACGTCTGTCACATGTGCTCAGTGTGAACCTGCTTTCATCTGTGAAGCGCGCCAGTGGCGAATTTGCCAATCTTGGTGTTCTCTGGAAAATGCCAAACGTCCTGCACGGTGTTGGGCTGTAAGCACAACCCCCACCTGTGTACGTCGGGCCCTCATATCACCCTCATGGAGTCTGTTTCTGACCGTTTGAGCAGACACATGCACATTTGTGGCCTGCTGGAGGTCATTTTGCAGGGCTCTGGCAGTGCTCCTCCTGTTCCTCCTTGCACAAAGTCAGAGGTATCGGCCCTGCTGCTGGGTTGTTTCCCTCCTACGGCCTCCTCCACGTCTCCTGATGTACTGGCCTGTCTCCTAGTAGTGCCTCCATGCTCTGGACACTACGCTGACAGACACAGCAAACCTTCTTGCCACAGCTCGCATTGATGTGCCATCCTGGATAAGCTGCACTACCTGAGCCACTTGTGTGGGTTGTAGACTCCGTCTCATGCTACCACTAGAGTGAAAGCACCGCCAGCATTCAAAAGTGACCAAAACATCAGCCAGGAAGCATAGGAACTGAGAAGTGGTCTGTGGTCACCACCTGCAGAACCACTCCTTTATTGGGGGTGTCTTGCTAATTGCCTATAATTTCCACCTGTTGTCTATCCCATTTGCACAACAGCATGTGAAATTGATTGTCACTCAGTGTTGCTTCCTAAGTGGACAGTTTGATTTCACTGAGGTGTGATTGACTTGGAGTTACATTGTGTTGTTTAAGTGTTCCCTTTATTTTTTTGAGCAGTGTATTACAGATTTCCCAAATATCAGAAGGATTACGAGCATCCAGTTTGTCCCAGCAAAAGCCACCCTCCTCAATGCTACTTTGTTAATTGCTTTTCTTGGATGTCTGTCAAGGTGCCATAGTATCCTTTGATTGGCAATATTAGAAGACAGGCAGGGAGTACTTGGCAGACAGGTAGGGAGTACTGGCAAACCTCTATTGTGACCTCTGCAAACCCCATATGTTGTAATCTTAGGCATTGTACTGTACATCAAAAAAATTAATTTGACGACCCATTGAGCATCAACTTGCCAACACAAGTCACATTCACATATGCAGTTGTCAGATCCGGCAGCGAGCAGCCTGCTGGAGTTTATCACATCCGGCATTCTACTATTCACCTCTGGACCCCCTTGACTTGGTTTCAAATGGACAAGTACCACCAAGCATGTTGCGCTTCCTATAACCTTCTGCTCCACTCTGCTGTTCTTCAACAATTGATAAGTGCAGCAGTTTTACTCATGCTTGCTCCACACCTTCACCCACAATCAGTGTTAGGAAATCTCATCACTGTCTTATTATCTAAACACTTAACCATATATTAGTTTGTAGTTGAGTCATCTAACTACCTTTGGTCAAGTAGTTGAAATGTAATCATTATAAATTTTGTAGTGGGCCAAGGAACTTGTCAAGCTACTTCTGTCAAATGCCTATTGCAATCGTGCTTGATCCTGGGCAGCTACTGCATTTGTATTGTATACAGTTACTTTCTGCTAGACATTTCTAAATTATTCTGAGAGGTACAGCAAGACCAGATCGTTTAAATGTGAATTGCAGTTTTTAACTTTGCAACTTTATGACTGCAAAGCATACCTAGATGCATAAAATGTGTTTTGTTTCTCTTCCATATGTCGGCATTATTACATAGTAATGCTGTATATTGTATGCAGCTTACGTACAGCACTTGTTGGAAATAATACTTAAATGCATTTACTTTATTTGTCAAAACCTCTGCCATATAATTAAAACAGCACACCTAACAATATTACAATATGAATGAAGGGAATCATCCCGTCTTCTAGGTGAGCTTTCCAACCATCCAGACATTTCTGGACAGTTCGTAGGCATCACAGACTTTTTTTTCCAGTGCCTATGAAAAGAAATATATGTGTCAGTGTTTTTTTGAAATTGGTGGTACTTGAGCTGGTTATTTTGGCAGTAATTATTTTTAATTTACAGCTCACAGTAAATGCTGGTAATGAGTTCTTATCAGTATATTGAGGTATAGACATGTATTACTTATAATATTTTCATTCATTATGGTTTACAAATGTGCCCGTAAAAAAAGGTTGGCTTACTTAAAAAACCCTTATTCATCATAGTTCACCACATCCAATACAAATCAGAGGTGCTGAGCCAATTATATACACACTCTGCATATATAAATATTGTATAACCGACTTGCAGTAAATGGCCTTTTTCATTATTAATTCACACTTGTGCTTTTACATGTATTACATCTCTATACAATTCTGCAGATTTAATATATGGAGAACAAACTCTCTCTTTTTGATGTTGGAGTCAGGATTTGTCAGTGCTGTGATGAAAAGGGCAGTGGAATACTGGCACAGTTGCCCACAATACATGGCTCATTCCTGCCCTGTTTACTGTTAATAAATCACCAAATTGTGACATAATGAAAGTATTTTAAACAAGAATGTGAATGGGAATCGCATTCGGATAAGTAAACATTTTCTTTGTGAACTCAATGTACTTATTCTTGCTGACTCATTTATGCAATTGGCAAGCGATATCAAAAGAAAACAGAGTGCATCTGTGCTCTCAAAGTTTTCCATTACTTGTCTAAACACAAGGAGTAGGAAAATAACCTGCTAGCATTTATGTCACAGAATTTGGCTTGTACCATAACTGATTTGACAAGTCAAATCAGTTATGATAATTTATACAGTACAGACCAAAAGTTTGGACACACCTTCTCATTCAAAGAGTTTTCTTTATTTTCATGACTATGAAAATTGTAGATTCACACTGAAGACAACTGAAAATATGTCATATTCTAGGTTCTTCAAAGTAGTCACATTTTGCTTTGATTACTGCCTTGCACACTCTTGGCATTCTCTTGATGAGCTTCAAGAGGTAGTCCCCTGAAATGGTTTTCACTTCACAGGTGTGCCCTGTCAGGTTTAATAAGTGGGATTTCTTGCCTTATAAATGGGGTTGGGACCATCAGTGGCGTTGAGGAGAAGTCAGGTGGATACACAGCTGATAGTCCTACTGAATAGACTGTTAGAATTTGTATTATGGCAAGAAAAAAGCAGCTAAGTAAAGAAAAACGAGTGGCCATCATTACTTTAAGAAATGAAGGTCAGTCAGTCAGCTGAAAAATTGGGAAAACTTTGAAAGTAAGGGCTATTTGACCATGAAGGAGAGTGATGGGGTGCTGCGCCAGATGACCTGGCCTCAACAGTCACCGGACCTGAACCCAATCGAGATGGTTTGGGGTGAGCTGGACCGCAGAGTGAAGGCAAAAGGGCCAGCAAGTGCTAAGCATCTCTGGGAACTCCTTCAAGACTGTTGGAAGACCATTTCATAGTCATGAAAATAAAAAAAACTCTTTGAATGAGAAGGTGTCCAAACTTTTGGTCTGTACTGTATATTACAAATTTCATGAACTAGAAAGCTCAGGATGAGCAGTGTTTAGGCTCATCCCAAATATCTGAGGGCTGCAGTCAATCTAATAATGGAATGCCACAGAAAAAATGGTGTAGATGGTGTGCATATTTTTTATAATGATTTTATATCAAGAGGCATTTCTAAATGTACAGCTATCTGGTTGAAATGTTTAAATTAAGTAGTTTTTTCCGTGCAATTAGATTTTTTTTTAAACTTTTTTCATGTCACTATATATTTTTTGCAAAATTTTTGAAATCCTGCAGTTTTCACTTTGGTCACTAAGCCTCACAATAGGCTGACACTTTCTGTTCTGCACAGATCACTACTCAGTAAGCATCTCGGGCAAGACTACAATGAAAGCAGGATGACACCATTGACCTACTGTACATCCTCTTCCCTGCACAATGAGTACTGTGCATTTCATACAAATGTGCATACACATGTGCATAAAACTTTTCCATAGAAGTCAATGACCCACATTTGTCATTCCGCTATGTCAGTTTTATGGTGTCATATACTTGCATGCTTTTAAAAAAAAAAAAATCGGAACTCTATTCTGAAACATGGACCTGCTTAGCTGCACTCTTCTTAATAGTTTAGCACATTGAATTTGATTAAAAAGATTAGTCATAAATTACCTTTAAAAGAGTCTGAAAATACATAATTTTTTAAAATCTTTGCGCCCCCTAATCTAATGCCAGATCTACTTATCTTACAGTAATGAAATAGAATTTGCAGTTCTACTTTTTGCACTTTGTGCCCCACAGTTGCCCTGTGTTCTCTAGTTAGGAGCTGCCGGAGTGTGTGTAGGCAGAGTGAGTAGTCGGTGTGGAGAAGCAGCAGCCAGAGATACACCAGCCCTGTGAGCCAATAGCCAGAAAAGTAAATATAATAGGTTTTGAACATACAAGGAATTATGCTGGGAAAACTAAAGCCAGTGAAGGTGGCGCATACATCTTGGCTGTAGACTTCATCGCATTTTGGTTGGGGATAGAAGTTTCAGGCTCTGTACCATACAAAACAAGACAAACTAGTCATTTGTTAAAGGACTACACCCTACAGCGGGGTATTGTAGAAATAAAGACTATACTAGAGAATATATATATATATATATATATATATATATATATGAAAAAAAGTTGAAGAGCAGCACACAAATATAAGCTGGTGCAATACCTTGAAGCAGACCACGGACCTGGTCTTGTTAGATATGTGCAAAAAAGGCCAAGGCAGCACTCAAATATCCATGAAAAAACAGAGGGTATTTTATTAACCCATGTGGTAACAGCAACGTTTCAGCTCACTCCATGGAGCCTTTGTCAAGCCATGGCTCCATGGAGTGAGCTGAAACGTTGCTGTTACCACATGGGTTAATAAAATACCCTCTGTTTTTTCACAGATATTTGAGTGCTGCCTTGGCCTTTTTTGCATATATCTATATATATATATATTCACTCACCTAAAGAATTATTAGGAACACCTGTTCTATTTCTCATTAATGCAATTATCTAGTCAACCAATCACATGGCAGTTGCTTCAATGCATTTAGGGGGGTGGTCCTGGTCAAGACAATCTCCTGAACTCCAAACTGAATGTCAGAATGGGAAAGAAAGGTGATTTAAGCAATTTTGAGCGTGGCATGGTTGTTGGTGCCAGACGGGCCGGTCTGAGTATTTCACAATCTGCTCAGTTACTGGGATTTTCACGCACAACCATTTCTAGGGTTTACAAAGAATGGTGTGAAAAGGGAAAAACATCCAGTATGCGGCAGTCCTGCGGGCAAAAATGCCTTGTGGATGCTAGAGGTCAGAGGAGAATGGGCCGACTGATTCAAGCTGATAGAAGAGCAACGTTGACTGAAATAACCACTCGTTACAACCGAGGTATGCAGCAAATCATTTGTGAAGCCACAACACGCACAACCTTGAGGCGGATGGGCTACAACAGCAGAAGACCCCACCGGGTACCACTCATCTCCACTACAAATAGGAAAAAGAGGCTACAATTTGCACGAGCTCACCAAAATTGGACTGTTGAAGACTGGAAAAATGTTGCCTGGTCTGATGAGTCTCGATTTCTGTTGAGACATTCAAATGGTAGAGTCCGAATTTGGCGTAAACAGAATGAGAACATGTATCTATCCTCTGATGGCTACTTCCAGCAGGATAATGCACCATGTCACAAAGCTCGAATAATTTCAAATTGGTTTCTTGAACATGACAATGAGTTCACTGTACTAAAATGGCCCCCACAGTCACCAGATCTCAACCCAATAGAGCATCTTTGGGATGTGGTGGAACGGGAGCTTCGTGCCCTGGATGTGCATCCCTCAAATCTCCATCAACTGCAAGATGCTATCCTATCAATATGGGCCAACATTTCTAAAGAATGCTATCAGCACCTTGTTGAATCAATGCCACGTAGAATTAAGGCAGTTCTGAAGGCAAAAGGGGGTCCAACACTGTATTAGTCTGGTGTTCCTAATAATTCTTTAGGTGAGTGTATATACTGTATATATATATATATATGTACATAGAGAGCAGGCGCTCTGAGAGAAGGACACTTTTCCGGGTGCAGGCTGACGTCTTTGGCGCAGACGCACTGAGGAAGGAGCTGGCAAGCGAGCGTCCTTCTCTCAGAGCGCCTGAGCCGAATGAGGACCGGTACGGCGCAGGCATGGGATTTCATGGGCATACAGGGCCAATGGGAGAAGGAGAGCGCTTGCTGGCCCTGTCTATCAAGTGGAGGAGGGGGCGTGTTTATAGTCCGAGGATGCGGTGGCTACCAGCAAGTAACCGCCCAAGGTCCTGGTAGTGAAGTAATTAGCATATTAAAAAAGTACGATTTTTAAAGAAATTACAGCACAGAGAGAGGTAAGAGTGATATATATGGACTCAACTGACATTAGCAAATAGCTAATGTCCAATACTGAAAATTGCTAAATGGGGGGTGACAGAAGCCCTTTAAACTGACTGTACAGACACAGCATTTATGATTTCATATTTCACACTCTTTGGCCAGCCAATTTTCATACAATTTTATGAAGGTTGCTGGAAATATTTTGCTTTTGTTATACATCCGTATAGACTTATTAATAAGGAATAAGTGAACAGGTGCAGAAACTTCATTTCCTGTCACGAGTAGCAAGATTAGGATACATATAATACCATCCAGGGTTCTGATGCAAGGCTTGTTCTCGTCTTTATCATTTTCAATAAAGCAATTTTTATTCAGGAAAAGGTTCAGCACAGGAGGAAGACTGTGAGTCTCTTCAAGTTGTGTCTGGTTCGGACCAGACTGGTGACCGGGATTAGAGCGCTGAAGATAATAAGCAGGCAGTGATCTGATTGGCGGCTTTTGTGAGAGCCTCAGTAGAAGTGTAGTCAAGGGACTTCTCTGAAGCTGGCACAGACTCAGAGCTCAGCTCAGTCTGATGTTTACAGCAAAAATGAGTTAGGGATATCTGTCCTTGGCAAAGCAGCTAACCGGATCACATAAGTATCGTTATTACATTCTTCTATGTGTTAGCTGTCTAGGTCGCCTGAAGTGCAAGAACCTGTTTATTTTCTAGTATGAAATATTTTACTACTCTATCATGGTATGAGTGATACATTACAATAAAAATTATTATTATTAATGATAATATAAGAAACATTGAAAAAGCCAGGTAGACAGAGGAAGTTCAGCCAAAGATTTCTGCAGACCTGCATGGAAGGAGTGCGTGAGGCACCATCTTCCATTCTAGGAGAGAATAACTCCAAGACAGCATGAGATGGAGCATGTCACTATTTTGAGCAGATATTCTCATAATCCATGAGAAAAAATATACCTCTGTGGGTACATTATGGTCTTAGGTATTCTATGGGCACTGCTGTTTCACATGTCCCCAGAGTATGTACGGTAGGAAATAGAAGACCTTCCAGCCAACAGTATAGGCAAGTCTCTTACAAAGCCAGATAGTCCAGCGGTCCAGCAAAAGTCACTCACTGGTCCTTCTGCAAAATATGTCTTTAGTGCTAATACCTACACAAATTTCTACTGAAAAAGACGTGATATGTAAACAACAACTGCTTGTTAGCCAGTGAAATGTAACTACCTGGTAGAGTCAAGGTGAGTTGAATTGTCTTTGGAAAGAACCCTGGCCAGAACTTTATATGGAAATGCTGTCTGGCATGATTTTTGGGTATACTCTGGTTTGTACCTTTTGAGGGCTTTCTTGTCAGCAGGATGCTCCTTTCTGAAAGATACTAGAATATTCATAATGGCTGACTTACTCATTACTCAAAATTTGCATTTAAATGAAAAAAAAAAACAGCACTGGGGTCCTACTGTAGGTCTGACCATGATATGCGCATGGAGTTTCTATGTTCTCCCCGTGTTTGCGTAGATTTCCTCTTAGTATTTCAGTATTTCAGTTTCCTCCCACACTACAAAGACATACTGATAGAGAACTTAGATTGTGAGCCCAAGTGAGGACAGCAAGTGTAGTCCTGCTAGTGTAGTTGTAGCACATCTGACCACTGAAGCCAATGACTGACCACAGCAGTCATGAGAGGAAGCCACATGTGGTCCAGTGGGGACCCAAAGTGGCATGGGCAGACTGGAATCTTAAAGTACTACTGGAAAAAATAAATAAAAGCAGCCCCATGTTAAAACTAACAATGTGGGGAAACAAAAGTAGGCAGGGACAACAGAAGTAGTCAGCGCCTGCAATACTGTAATGCAGCACAAAATACTAGCCTAGCCAGGGGTGGACTGACAGGTCTGGCACTTCGGAAGTGATCCGAGGGCCCCGACCGGGATGGGGGCCCGCCTCAGCCGTGCATATAACATAATGTGCACGGACTGCAAAGTTATTCACCCGAGCCCGGCTTTCAGGCCCGGGCCCGGCAGCTGGCGCAGTGTCACGAATTGCGATATTACCTATAGTATTCCCGGCGCAGGCAGGCGCGATAACGTCATCACAAGCCTGTGCCGGGACGCAACACAGTGATGTGCGCCGCGCGCCTGCCTATCTGTGAGTAAGCGCCAGGAGTCTAGAACACAGGTAAGTATTGGCTTTTATTTTATTTTTTTGTGTGCCAAGCCAACTTTGGTGGACATTATTTGGGGTCACAGGATGCGAGGATACATATTACTGAAGGGACAATGGGGGGCAAATTACTACATGGGGAGCAAACTACTACATGGGGGCAGTGTGGGGGGAAATTAATACTGTGGGGGCAGTGTGGGGGACAATTAATACTGTGGGGCAGTGTGAGGGAAAAATTACTACTGTGGGGGCAGTATGGGGGACAATTAATACTGTGGGGCAGTATGGGAGACAATTAATACTGTGGGGGCAGTGTGGGAAGAAAATTACTACTGTGGGGGCAGTCTGGGGGGAAATCAATACTGTGGCAGTCTGGCGGGAAATCAATAAAATTGGTACTGTGGGGGCAGTGTGGGGGAAAGTAATACTGTGGGGTCAGTGTGGGGGACAATTACTACTGTGGGGGCAGTGTGGGGGCTAATTACTACTGTGGGGGCAGTGTGGGGGACAATTACTACTGTGGGGGCAGTGTGGGGGACAATTACTACTGTGGGGGCAGTGTTGGGGACAATTAGTAGTGTTGGGGACAATTACTACTGTGGGGGCAGTGTGGGGGACAATTGGTACTGTGGTGGACAATTACTACTGTGGGGACAGTGTGGGGGACAATTACTACTGTGGGGGCAGTGTGGGGGACAATTACTACTGTGGGGGGAGTGTGGGGGACAATTACTACTGTGGGGGCAGTGTGGGGGACAATTACTACTGTGGGGGCAGTGTTGGGGACAATTGGTAGTGTTGGGGACAATTACTACTGTGGGGGCAGTGTGGGGGACAATTGGTACTGTGGGGGCAGTGTGGGGGACAATTACTACTGTGGGGGCAGTGTGGGGGACAATTACTACTGTGGGGGCAGTGTTGGGGACAATTACTACTGTGGGGGCAGTGTGGGGGACAATTGGTACTGTGGTGGACAATTACTACTGTGGGGACAGTGTGGGGGACAATTACTACTGTGGGGGCAGTGTGGGGGACAATTACTACTGTGGGGGCAGTGTGGGGGACAATTACTACTGTGGGGGCAGTGTGGGGGACAATTACTACTGTGATGGCAGTGTGGGGTATGTCACTATTAGGTAGGGACTATAGGGGCATTTCGATTACAAGGACATATTAGAGGACATTATTTTTCAGGGACACTATACAAGTATTATTACCTGGAGCATAATATAAGGTGTTATTATTACTGGGGGTACTCTAGGGGACATTATAATTGCTGTAGACACCAAAGGGGCATTTGGGGGTCATTTATCAAACTGGTGTAAAGTAGAACTGGTTTAGTTGCAACCAGATTCCACTTTTAATTTTAGACAGCTCCTTTTGAGAATGAAAGGTCGAATCTGATTGGTTGCTATGGGCAACTAAGCCAATTGTACTATACACCAGTTTGATAAATGACCCCAATTATGAGAAATCTAACATGTCTGTGTAACAAACTCTGTAGAGACGAGATGTGGCTGAAAGAATTTGTCATGGCAGTCTGGGTCAAACAGAGGAGAAAGGGAAAGAGAAGATCTACATGACAGGAGATGTCACTGGAAGTAACAGGTATGTATTCTCCTATATGTAGAGCTCGCTCACTACTGTGACCTGCGTCTCATCTTCTCCTCCAAGTGTTTTTCTATTATAAGGCTACTATCACACTAGCGTTAAAGTTTTCCGGTATTGAGTTCTGTCATAGGGTCTCAATACCGGAAAAAAACACTTTTGTTTTGTCCCCATTCATTGTCAATAGGGAGAAAACTGAACTGAACAGAACGGAATCCTCCAAAATGCATTCCGTTCCGTTTAGTTGCATTCCCAGACCGGAGAGCAAACCGCAACATGTTGTATTTTGCTTTCCGACCTGGGATGTGGAGCAAGACGGATCTGACACAATAGAAAACGGTTCCGTCCCCCATTGACTTTCAAGGGAGTTCATGACGGATCTGTCTTGGTATGTTACAGATAATACAACCGGATCTGTTCATAATGGATGCAGATGGTTGTATTATCAGTAACGGAAATGTTTTTGCTGAACCCTGCCGGATCCAGCAAAAACGCTAGTGTAAAAGTAGCCTAATTTATGTATTTTAGATTTGGCAACTAAAAATGTTATTTGGCTCCTGGATATTTTTGCAGTCCTATGTAACACTACAGATAACATAAGGTAAAAGGGTTCTCTGGGATTTACATATTGATATAGGTGATGTGGGCGGTACAATGTGGGTGTGGCTTGATGGTGGGCGGGGACACAGGGGCCCCATAATCTCCTATTGCCCGGGGGCCCCATGAGTTGCCATTCCGCCCCTGACCCTAGCAGAAGCAAATTCCACAATGCACCACAAAATACTGCCGCCCTCACCACAGTATTCAACGGTATCACTGTCCTGAGGAGGGCACCTGTGGCCTCTGGCCAGATGCATGAGTACCTGATGCTCCTAGCATTAATTAACCACCCTGGCGGTAATCCCGAATGTGGCTCAGGGTTAACTTTCACTGCCAGAAGCGGTAACCCTTGAACCACACTCGGACCACAAAACACAGACGCGGCTGGCACTTACATAGAGAAGTCCTCAGCTATTTTCTTGCGGAGCTGCTGACCGGAAGTTTCGCGTCCGCGCTCCGGAAATGCAGATGCGGACAGCACACTGTGTGCTGTCTGCATCCATTCCTGCCCCATCGAAAATTAATGGGTCCGCACCCATTCCGCATAATTGCGGAACAGGTACGGACCATTCATACTGATATCTGAACCGCATGAGGCAGAACTGGGAGGGAAATTCAATAAACTGACATACAGTACACACACAAACAGTGATATAGTGTAATCCGTGAGGATTACACTGTATCAAACCAAATCACCTCAGATTTCTCCCTAAGGATCATTCTCCAGTGCCCTGCCTGCCCTTTTACTGTCATTTCTGTCTGGAAATTTTTTGGCCATGGCATCAAAAAAGCGTCATGGCATCAAAACAGTTTTAGACCATATAAATGACAGCGACAGTTATGGGGAAATTCCTCATCCGTCACTGATCAGACAAGTGACAGTGACGAATCTGCACCTGAGCTCAGCGATGTGTGAACCTGGTGCCCTATTGACTGTGGTACGGGTCAGGCAGCGCCCCTAAAATTCCCGTTTACTGGAACACCTGGTATCTAAGTAGACATTGAGCACAACAACCCTTTGGCACACCTACAATTATTTCTGACCGATGAGGTAATTGAAAAATTTGTTACGGAGACAAACCGGTACAAAGAGCAACAATCCGCTACTCTGTGTCACAAGTTTTCAAGAAGCAGAAAGTGGGAACCAATGACCAAAGATGACATTTGGAAATTTCTGGGCCTAATAATACTTCAGGGAGTGGTGGGAAAAGCCCTGCAGAAATGGTATTGGACCACTTATAAATTACTTGCAACTCAATTTTTTGGCACCGTCATGTCAGTACAGATTTTCCTTGATTATGAAATTTTTTCGCTTCACAAACAATGAAGAATTTGATAAAACTACTCATCCTGCACCAAAACGAAAAAGAATTTGGGAAATATATAAAATGATTGTAAAGAATTTCCAACAGACCTATCTATGTGCCAGAAAGAGACATCAGCATAGATTAAAGTCTAATGGCCTATAAGGGACGGCTCAGCTGGATACAGTACATTGCATCAAAGAGAGCACGATTTGGCATAAAATCCTACAGTATATGCTCTGCGAATTGTCAACTGGCTACATTTGGAATTCAATTATATACACTGAAAAAAAGGCACAGAATTCAATCCAAAGTACAGCAACTATGGAATGTCAACATCTTCCGTCCTCACACCAGGGCTATTGTGTAACATCCGACAACTTTTATACATCTCCTGAACTTTATGAGTTTCTTCTAAAAAAACGGGTGCCGGCTCTCACGGGGGTGCCAGCTGGCCCAGAAGCAATTGCTGAAGCGCTGACACCCACATACTGCGGCGCATAGTGCCCTGCCCCGCTGCCGATCACCGCCATAGGCTTCAGGCCTAGTAGGCCTGAAGCCTATGTGGTAGTGAAATCACGGCGCAGGCGCGCGTGATGACGTCATCGCGCATGCCTGTGCCGGGACTCAGCAGCACAGTGCCGGGACTCTGCGAGCAAGCGCAGGTAAGTATTTAGCTTTTAGTTTTTTTTTCTTTTTTTCTTCTTTTTTTTATGTGCCAACTTTGGGGGACATGAGGGGGCCGGGGTGCACACAGGACAGAGGACGTGTGGGGGGAAAACATAGTGGGATACTGTGTGGGGGCAAATTATTATGGGAGGGATTACTATGTGGGGGGAAATTACTATATGGGCAATGTGGTGGTGCAGTGTGGGGGACACTACTGTGTGGGGGGCTGTGTAGGGGACACTACTGTGTTGGGGGCAGCGTGGGAGACACCACTGTGTGGGGGTCAGTGTCGGTGACACTACTGTGTGGGGGGCAGCGTGGGGGACACTACTGTGTGGGGGGCAGTGTGGGGGACACTACTATGTTGGGGCAGAGTGGGGGACACTACTGTATGGGGGACAGCGTGGGGGTCCTGGGGACACTACTGTGTGAGAGGCAGTGTGGGGGACACTACTATGTGGGGAAGCATGGGGGACACTACTGTGTGGGGGGCAGCGTGGGGGACACTACTGTGTGGGGGACACTACTGTGTGGGGGACACTACTATATGGGGGCAGTGTGGGGACACTACTGTATGGGGGCAGTGTAGGGGACACTACTATGTGGGGGCAGTGTGGGGGACACTACTGTGTGGGGGCAGCGTGGGGGACACTACTGTGTGAGGGCAGCATGGGGGACACTACTGTGTGAGGGCAGCATGGGGGACCCTACTGTGTGGGGGACACTACACTGTGGGGGAAGTGTGGGGTACACTACTGTATTAGGCAGTGGTGTAAAGTAGAACTGGCTTAGTTGCCCATAGCAACCAATCAGATTCCACCTTTCATATTTGACGGCTCTTTAATTCAGTTCTACTTTACATCAGTTTGATAAATTACCCCAATTATGTCCATTAGGGTCATAATTCTTTCAGCAGTATAGTACCTGGGGCATTGGGGTCACAACGGGCACAGTATTGGGGGTGGCAGCAGGATGACACTGTGGGGACACCAGGATGGGGGGTTTGATGAAAAAATTGAGAAATCTAACGTGTTTGTGTTACAAACTCTGTAGAGATGAGATGCGGCTGAAAGAATTTCTCTTGACGGTCTAACGGCGGAGAAAAGGAAAGAGAAGGTCTACATGACAGGAGATGTCCCTGGACGTAAGAGGTATGTGGTCAAGTATTGGGGGGGGGGGGGGGGTGCCAGAGAAATGATCCACGCCGGGTGCCAAAAAAACCTGGGCACGTCACTGCACCCTACAGGTTTATTGAACCAATATCCAATATGCAGTGTCTATTATTACAGGGACTAGTGATGTTTGAGCCTTTTTTGACAAATTGCAGTGTTTTTGATTTGATTACATTATTAAATAAAATTATATTATTTTTTAAATTATTTATTGTATTATAATTTATGATTTTGTGTTTCAAACTTTATCATACCTGGAATGTCTACTAGACTTTTGTTTAGACAGATTTAAGTAAGTAATTCCTAAGAATTACAGGCCTACAATATAAAACAACAAATTTCCATGCAAAACAATGTACCGTTTTGGGTACAAAATTACTGACATAATCAGACCGCCAGGAAGGTTAATTTGTAGAGCATCAGATTGTTATGTACCTGGGAGGCAGCCATGAGGAGGGCTTAGGTGGAGGCATCGGCCCACTGTAAAATTTCTCTGTAGAGGCTATGGCCAGTTAACCCTTGCAAAGTGGCCAGGAATGGAGCTGGGGTGTTGGAATGGTGGGGCTTTGGACGGGTGACTATTTTTTTTCCATTTAGGCGCACATTCAAATGAATGGATGTCAACTCCTAGGCTGGAAAATCCCTTTAACATTCAGTGAGTAATAAAATGGTGGCGCACTTACTCATATCATACATATACAGATTTTTTTTTTCATTGCTAAATGTTGTGTACTCCATCAAACACCATATTATTGTAGTACTTATGGGGGAGAAAAGAGTGTCTAAGAGAGGCACAATTTGGACGTACAAATAATAATATACCTTTAACCCCTCCATGTGATACAGTACAAGGTCTGTGGATATGGTATTGCTGTGCATGAGCCAAAGTCAGAGTAACCTAAAAAGAGTAATGTCTATTTTAAAGCTACAGTATATACACTCATTGACAACAAAAAAAACACACCAAAAAGGAGTTGTTGGAATCAAATGAAACTTTGTGTGTGTGAATGTAATTATATTTTCAAGTGATTACAATATTAAAGTGAAAGGATAAGTTTATTGGGGAAAACTGTACAATTGAACAAAGTCTCTAGTACCCTGTTAGGCCACCTCTAGCTTGGATGCAAGATGAGATATTGGTGGGCATGGAGCCATAAAGGTTCTGTATGGTATTCTATGGCACATTTGCACATACTGTAGATGTTGCAGCTGGACCTGTAGATGCTTGATTGGTGATGAATCTAGTGACCAAGGAAGCAATGCAATTCCTGGGAAGCCCTTGTGTGTGGGTGAGCATTATCCTGCTGAAAAACGCTAGATTGAAGCCCTGCAATGAGAGGCAACATGTGGTCACGGGACATCCCGCACGTATCACTGAGCTGTGTCCCTTGTATCGCTACTATCACTACTAGGGGTGACCAGCTATTATATCCAGTGGCTCCCCAGATCATCACACCAGCAGTTAGGGATCCCAAACAGAACCTGGATTCACTGCTAAAAACTATATGGTTCCAGTCCTTCAGTTTCTCGTCCACTACTTCACTGCACTGCAAATTTAGGTGAAACAGTCAATGTCAGGAAGTGTAATGGGTGCACTGACACCAAATCTCCTTACACTAAGCACCTCATTTACATATCTGCTCCACAGGGGTGGACACAGACAGCAGAGGGCGCCTGTGCAAAGAATGTGCCTGCCCCCCCCCCTCCTCAAGCCAAATTCGCAACCTAACCTATTCCATCCTAACATTACTTATAGCAATACAAAACATACAGGGTAAGGCTACTTTTACACCTGCGGCACTACGCTCCAGCCATCTGATCCGGCAGAAAATGCAAGGAATCGGCCGGGCACAAACCACAGCATGCAGCGGTTTGTGTCCCGCTGATTCTCTGCATTTTTGCCAGATTGTGGCCAGATCTCTGCCGTACCCTATTATAGTCAATGGGGCCGGTGGGCATTCTGTCTGCATCCAGCAGTGCTGGATCCAGTGAATTCCAGCAGGCTGTTCTCTGCCAGAATCACTAACGCAGATGTGAAAGTAGCCTAATACAGCGCCACATACCTCTTCCATCCAGTGACGTCTCCTTTGGTGTAGATGTTCTCTGTCCTCATCTTCTCCTTTCAGACCAGACCGCCATGATGATTTCTTTCAGCCATCTCTTCTCTCTGCAGAGTTTGACAGACATCTTAGTTTCCTACTTTTCCATCATCCTCCCACCTTCTGAACACCCCATCCTGCCACCCCCAATACTGTGCCCAATGTGGTCCCTATACAAGTTACACACAGATAGTTCCCATTCAATAATTATTGGCACACAGTGTCCTAAAAAATAACTGTGCCCAGAAAAGAGTGTCCCTGACACTAATAGTGTGAACATATTGTTCCCCAAAAATAATTGTGCTAAGCTGATACCGTGCCAGGGTGCCCCCCACAGTAATACTGCTCCCCAAAGTCCCACCAATAGAAATAATTATCTACCAGACAACACCTAGTAGTAATAGTGCCCCTACAGTAATAATTTCCCACTGTGTCCCAGAAGTAATAATGCTCCTATAGTGCTCATACTAGTATTCATGTTCCTCATAGTCCCTCAACTGTAATAAAGCCCACCATAATACCCACGGTAGTAATAATTCTCTTTATAATGTGTTACAGTAAAAATAAAAATGCCCTGTTGTGTGGCAGTATAAAAAATACCTCCTCTTAGTGCCACCTGTAGAGTCAATGTCCCCTACTGTGTGCCAATGCCCCCTACTGTGTGCCCAAAAAACCCTCTTAGTTCCCCCAGTTGAGACAAGGTCCCCAAAGTGCCCTATAATTTGCGCCAGTATAAAATACTCATATATCGTGCCCCAATAGTGCACCTCCCCTTATCCCCATGGTGCCTGACAATGTGCCAGTATAAAATGCCCCCATAATGTGTGCCAGTATAATTCCCCAATGTAATGACCCCAATAGTGCTCCTCTCCCCCCTTCTCCATAGTACCCCCCATGTGTGCCAGTATATAAGATAGGGTCCCCAGTAGATGCCCCCATAGATGCTCCCCCCTTCTCCATAGTGCCCCCCATGTGTGCTAATATATAAGATAGAGCCCCAGAACATGCCCCCCATAGTGCTCCTTTCCCCTCTTCTCCATAGTGCCCCCATGTGTGCCAGTATATAAGATAGGGCCCCCATATTGCTCCTCCCCCTCCATAGTGCCCCCCATGTGTTCCAGTAAACAAGATACGGCCCCCCATAGTGCTCTTCCCCCTCCATAGTGCCCCCCATGTCTGCCAGTATATAAAATAGGCAGGCCCCCATATGTCAATTGCTCAGGCCCCCCCCATATGTTACTTGCTCAGAACCCCCGAGTCAGGAGGACCCCCCTGTAATATCAGTTGTTAATGATTTATTCAGACCCCCCATCAGACCTCAGATCAGAATAAAAATAAATAATTAAAACTTATCTCTCGTGCTCCGCTGCTCTCTGTGTCCTGATGTGAGTGCCTGCCCTGCTGGTCTCCAACAGCCCGCGCTACACAGTCATGTGACCTGACTGCGTACAGCGTCAGGTCATAGTGCGCGCTGTACGCAGTCAGGCTGGAGGAGACCAGGGAGGAAGCGGAGCCGTAGGGGTAAGTAAGCGCCTCTCTCTTGCATACTAGAGGGAGCACATTCATACTAGTGAGAGCTTCTAGATGCGCTCACTAGTATGAATGAGCCCCCTCACACGCCGGGCCCCTGTGCAGATGAACCGGCTGCACAGGCGATATGTCCGCTCCTGCTGCCCCAGACATAACTGCATGCTCGGTTCTGATGCAATCCGAGATTTCTATCTGGGTGCACTATTTTTCATCAATCAATGAGTGCATTTCAGGTCCACAAACAGCAGCACTTTGATGCCGTTTGAGAATGTGACCTAAAGGTTATATTAAATTTTGTTTGTTTTTATTAAGATGTAGAACATAGGGGTTTTGGCAAGAATCATTTATAGCTTACTCAATCCATACTGTGTTTTATACAACATTTTATGGTAAAAATGTAATAAGAAAACATTTTTGAGGAAATTCTTTTATTTTGTAATTTTCCTGTTTTAGTTGTTATGTGATCAACTGAGCCCTTGTGGCTTCTACATGAAACATAAATTAACAAAGCACAAAATAATGGTTTTGCAAAGCACAAAATAACCCAAGGCAGGGGTTAACTTGAAAAACAGACGCTTCTTAGCAACATAGCTACAGTTATATGGTGACTTTTACAGTACACTGGGTAGAAAAATCCTATATATGGACATTTTCTCAGTCCTGAAGGTCACTACAATACTTCAATGCATTAAAACCAAAGCAATGAAAAGGTCAATATTTCCTTCTGAAAATACTTTCCATGGTGTGTCTTTCTGAGTAATAATTGGCTTTGATTGTTAGGAAAAGAAAGGAAAACTATACTGATCAAATGTAGGATTGAATTGTATGTGATACATGGCCAGATCCAACCACTGGATCCCATGGCTGAGCACCACAATAAACATCTGATCTGGCTATCCCGTGCAGAGCCAAAGCTGTACCGTACACAGTATTATGACCTAATTCTACCACTTTCTACTGCAAAGTAATACAGGCTTATTCTTTCATATGAGCTTGGTGACTTTAGACACATTGAAGCCATAATGAACTATAGGATAAAATTAAAGGGAATCTGTCAGCTCCAAAACACCCCCCAAACTAGGTTAAGCGATGTATAATGTAAGTGATGCAGAGTCCGGTCATGTAATTTTATCTTCATACTCACTTGCATTCCAACGCTGTGCTCCCACCACCCAGCAGTAAAATGCATTGCACACCCAAAATGGAGAGGACTTAAAAAGGAGTCCTCTCAGTGCATTTCCCTTTAACACCAAAAATTGCCCAAATTATAGGGATCTTCATTTATTAGACATTTAAGGCTATTAATATGCCACTAAGTATCTAACATTGGAAACACCTTTAAGGTGTTCAAATCAAATCCACTTTTCCTAATTTTATTGACTGCACTAGGGGCATAACTTGAAGTTCTGGGCTCTGACGAGAAATCTTTAGTAGGGCCCTTTAACTATTGTGTGTGATGTATAATACTAGTGCCCTGCTAAGTGCTGTAAAATGTGTGACTACAGAATAAAGCTTCAGTCATGCTACTGTCATGGCTTCCATGTTGTTCCATTATGTTTTCCAATGGAAAGAAAACGTAATTATGAACTGAGTGTTATAGGCACAAATGGTCAGAAATTGACTGCCTAAGCGTCAATGGATTGTAAGAGCTCAACTAGGGGACAATATCTAGAGGAAGCAATGTAATAGCTAACAGTCTACAACAAGCAATCAACACAATAATCCTTAAAAACAAATATGGCTTCAATTAATGGTTCCCCTGGCCAATGTTAGTGCTGGAGAAAATAGATTGCAAGCTCAGGAACAAGATGTTCAGCACAGGAGGAAATGGGTCAGGTAATGCTGTGCATCAATATTTATGAAACCTGCATTCTCTGGATGCTCCATTGTGAAATATAGCGCATGCATTTGTAAACCTGCCAACCTATGCCACTTAACAGTGTAATACTAACAAGCAGTAAGAACATTCATTACACATCATGCCAGGGGTAGTATGCCAGACTGTGCTTGTCAATCAACATCTGATGACCTACTGTAATTTTAACTACTTATGTAACTCCCAGTTTATTTTTGTAAGGCCTCAGTATCAGGGGCGTAACTAGAAGTGACTGGGCCCGACAGCAAATATTTGTAAGGGCCCCTCCTCCTGTGTAAACCCCACTCCTTTGGCACAGTGTAGTGGTATACTGTATATTGTGTGGCACAGTGGATGCTATATGTGTATAACATAAACATATTTCATATGAAAACTTACAGTTACTTGACCTTTGGGGATCTCGGACACCACTTCAACACTTGGCCGGGGGCTCGGCGGAGCTGATGTTGTGCTTTATCCTAATGAGAAAGATTTCATAATAAGGATTTGGAGAAGGGGCAGAGGGATAGCAGAGCAGGGAGAGGCTGGTGCTGCTACTAGGGGACTCAAACCATGGGGGAGTAATAAAGCCCACTATAATGCCCCCCAGTAGTAATAATTCTCCTTATAATGTGACAGTGCAAAATTACCCCCTTGTAATGCCCCCAGTTGAGCTAATGTCCCCATAGTGCCCCCATAGTGCCCCCATAATGTCCCAGTATAAAATACCCCTATATAGTGCCCCCAGTAAATTCCCCCATAGTGCTCCTCTCCCCCCTTCCTGCTAGTGCCCCCCATAATGTACCAGTATAAAATGCCCCATATATAGTGCCCCAGTAGATGCCCCTCAGTGTCCGGCCTCTGATAGGCTGCCGGCCTAGTGTCACCCATAATGACCCCCAATAATGTGCCAGTAAGTGTCCCCATAGATGCCCCCCCCATCATGTGCCAGTACCAAGTGCCTCTCTGCTCCCCCCCACATGTCCCAGTATCATAGTGTCATCTCCCCCCCCAATGTGCCAGTATCAAGTGCCTCTCTCCTTCCCACCCCCCATGTGCCAGTATCATAGTGCCAAACCCCCCCATGTGCCAGTATCAAGTGCCTCTCTCTTCCCCCCCATGTACCAGTATCATAGTGCCATCTCCCCCCCAAAAAAAGTGGCAGTATCAAGTGCCTCTCCCCCCATGTGCCAGTATCATAGTGCCAAACCCACCCATGTGCCAGTATCAAGTGCCAACCCCCCCCACATGCCAGTATCAAGTGCCTCTCTCCTCCCCCCATGTCCCAGTATCATAGTGCCATCTCCCCCCCAATGTGCCAGTATCAAGTGCTTCTCTCCTTCCCACCCCCCATGTGCCAGTATCATAGTGCCAAACCCCCCATGTGCCAGTATCAAGTGCCTCTCTCTTCCCCCATGTCCCAGTATCATAGTGCCATCTCCCCCCCAAAAAAGTCCCAGTATCAAGTGCCTCTCTTCCCCCCATGTGCCAGTATCATAGTGCCAAACCCACCCATGTGCCAGTATCAAGTGCCAACCCCCCCCACATGCCAGCATCAAGTGCCTCTCTCCTCCCCCCATGTCCCAGTATCATAGTGCCATCTCCCCTCCCACAAAAAATGTGCCAGTATCCAGTGTCCCCCCCCCATGTGCCAGTATCAGGTGCCAACCCCTCTCCCCCCCATGTGCCAGTATCAGGTGCCTCTCTCCCCCCATGTGCCAGTATTAGGTGCCAACCCCCCCCCAGGTGCCAGTATCAGGTGCCTCTCTCCCCCCATGTGCCAGTATCAGGTGCCAACCCCCCCTCCCCCCCAGGTGTCAGTATCAAGTGACTCTCTCCCCCCCCATGTGCCAGTATCAGGTGCCAACCCCGCCTCCCAGGTGCCAGTATCAGGTGCCAAACCCCCTCCCCCCATGTGCCAGTATCAAGTGCCTCCCGCTCCCCCCATGGCAGTAACAGTCGGGTATTAAAAAAAATAATAAACACTTCTACTTACCTCCATGTCAGCGATGCGATGTAGCCTCTTCCTGTGTCCCGCCCTGTATGTCCATATATGGAGTCAGTGCTTGTATTTCAGAAACGTTTCTGCTGGGATTTGAACCCACGACCTTCTGTATCAGAGGCAAAGCACTTAACCACAAGACCATAAGAATTGCTGCTGACTGAAAAAATATGAGACTTCTACTGTTATAGCTGGCTAAGTGTACATCTATACACATGACAGCTGCTCATATATAGAGATATAGCAGAGCTGAGTGTGCTGGGACAGCTGTCATATAGAGATATAGCAGTGCTGGGTGTGTTGGGGCAGCTGTCATGTGTATAGATGTACACTTAGCCAGCTATAACAGTAGAAGTCTCATATTTTTTCATGCAGTTGCAATGCAGCCTTTATGGTTGTGTGGGTGAATGCTTTGCCTCTCATACACTGATACATTGGAGGTTGTGGGTTCGAATCCCAGACACATCAGGAGACAGTAAGATTAGATCACATTAGCGAGTGGGCCTGGTCAGCCGCTGCTGCTGTGAAGGGGCCCTGAACATTAAGACAAGAATCGATATTTAACTAACTTGAAAATAAACTGTCACACACGATGCCGGGGCGCCGGGCCCCCTTGGCAGCCCGGGCCCCGAAGCAGCTGCTTCCCCGGTAGTTATGCCACTGCTCAGTATACTACTAGTGATGATCGAGCATGCTCGCCGGAAACACCAGTTCTGCTCGAGCATCTCGATGCTTGGCACATGGCAGCCAATAAACGTGCAGGTAAGTACTGCCCTCACTGTTATGCCGTAGCCATGTTGGCTGCTGGCATTACAATGATTGGCTGGCCGGAACGCGTCATCGGGTGCAATATAGCACCTGATGATGCATGTTCGTCTCATACTTAGTCAGGGAGAGATGTGCTGAGGAAAGGACAGACAGTGTAGGGAGTGATTTAAGAATATTTTTACCACCAAAACTTTTCAGAGACCGAAAAGTCCTTTTAAGGACTATTGTGTGTGGCAGCAGCAATCTATATTTTTTGCGCAACCTGTGCTAAATTGCTAAAACTTTACAGACCCAAAAGTCCTTCTAAGTACTATTGTGTGTGGCAGCAATATCAATTTTTAGCGCATACTGTGCTAAATAGCATATTATAGTTAGGCCGCTGCGCCACATCTCCAGTGTAAAGTGTGCACATCCCAAAAAAAACTGTGACATCCAGTGTACTTTTTCTGTAGACGGTGTCTGCTGCAGACAGTGACATTAGCTGTGCCACATCTCCAGTGTAAAGTAAGTGTGCACATCCCAAAAATATCTGTGACATACAGTGTACTTTGCAATAGACGGTGTCCGTTTTTGACAGTGACATTACCAGGGCCACATCTGCAGTGTAACGTGTCTGCTTCAAAAATTTATCTGTGACATACAGTGTACTTTTTTGCGTAGACGCTACAGACAGTTCATAACCGGTGGTACCTCTCCTGTATAACGTTTCCTCATCCCAAATACCTGTGGACAGTGACATTAGCTGCGCCACATCTCCTGTGTAAAGTGTGTGCATCCCAAAAATAGCTGTGACATACAGTGTACTTTTTCAATAGATGGTGTTGCAGCCAGCCAGTCACAGGGGCAACACGTGAGGTGCACGGTGGACCGATGAGGGGCCAAATAGTATAACACACAGTTCATCAGTTTACTCACGGTTAGCAGATAGCCTCCCTGGGCTGGCAGCACAGTGTTGAGGTGGACAGCACGAAATCCTCCGGGGCACGCTCTGTGGTAGGAAGCATCAGCCAAGATGGTGGTTGAGGTACCCTTGATGTTAGGGGTGCTTAGGGTGCTTGTTGCGGGTGAGTTCCTTGATGGTTTTTGTCGTGAGGCCAGTACCATTAATGGTGGTACAACCATAGGTAGTAATAATGGGGTAGACAGTGGTAAGATGCAACTCACAACTTTTACTTTGGATGCCTTTTGGTTGCAGCAGTACAAATATGCAGTCTTTAGATGGTACAGAGTTAACTCTGCAAATCCACTGTTTTAGGCTGTTTAGGTTTCGTGGCTTTGGAGCAGTGGGTTAGGTGTACCTGGTTTCTTTAGATGTGTGGGATCCTATTCCTTGTCTTTCCCTCCAAGCTGAATATTTTGGACAGGAAAACTCAACTGTCTCTCTGAAGTTAGGTGTGGCTGCCTGAAGCTATAAATCCTCCACCATGCAAAGGTGTCTCAATAATGGCTCTTATCACCGATGAATTCCTAGGAATGCTTGGTTCTTTTCAAGGGAGGCAAACTCTTCTCCTACTGGTCAAGGATGCAAGTCTATAGTCCAGCTACAGAAGGAAAACGCTCTTCTGCGCCTAACATCTGAGTATCACCTACTAGCGAAGTTGGCTCCACTCACTAATATGTGTTATGAAGTCTTCACTCTACCTTTCCTCCCACTAATCTGATCTGACTCCCTCAGATCTGCTCACTTCTCAGACTACATCTTAATTTCCCTCACTAGGCCTGACCTAGGTATATATATACAGTACAGACCAAAAGTTTGGACACACTTTCTCATTCAAAGAGTTTTCTTTATTTTCATGACTATGAAGGCATCAAAACTATGAATTAACACATGTGGAATTATATACATAACAAACAAGTGTGAAACAACTGAAAATATGTCATATTCTAGGTTCTTCAAAGTAGCCACCTTTTGCTTTGATTACTGCTTTGCACACTCTTGGCATTCTCTTGATGAGCTTCAAGAGGTAGTCCCCTGAAATGGTCTTCCAACAGTCTTGAAGGAGTTCCCAGAGATGCTTAGCACTTGTTGGCCCTTTTGCCTTCACTCTGCGGTCCAGCTCACCCCAAACCATCTCGATTGGGTTCAGGTCCGGTGACTGTGGAGGCCAGGTCATCTGGCACAGCACCCCATCACTCTCCTTCATGGTCAAATAGCCCTTACTTTCAAAGTTTTCCCAATTTTTCGGCTGACTGACTGACCTTCATTTCTTAAAGTAATGATGGCCACTCGTTTTTCTTTACTTAGCTGCTTTTTTCTTGCCATAATACAAATTCTAACAGTCTATTCAGTAGGACTATCAGCTGTGTATCCACCTGACTTCTCCTCAACGCAACTGATGGTCCCAACGCCATTTATAAGGCAAGAAATCCCACTTATTAATCCTGACAGGGCACACCTGTGAAGTGAAAACCATTTCAGGGGACTACCTCTTGAAGCTCATCAAGAGAATGCCAAGAGTGTGCAAAGCAGTAATCAAAGCAAAAGGTGGCTACTTTGAAGAACCTAGAATATGACATATTTTCAGTTGTTTCACACTTGTTTGTTATGTATATAATTCCACATGTGTTAATTCATAGTTTTGATGCCTTCAGTGTGAATCTACAATTTTCATAGTCATGAAAATAAAGAAAACTCTTTGAATGAGAAGGTGTGTCCAAACTTTTGGTCTGTACTGTATATGACCTGCACTTTATCCCCATCTAGTAGTGGGATGTATGAATTTCACCTAATAGGCCTGTTAACAGGGATTTTGCAGATACATACATACAAAATCATACATTACAACCTAGTGCTTTTGATAAAGTAAAAAGTGTTTTTAAGCAGTGCCCACACACACGTAGTGGGACGCTGCATACCCCCATAGTAAAATGTAAGTCGCCCTCGACATTGGTATTGTCTGAAGCTGTGGATCTCTAAGCCGTGTCCTGAAATACACCAAATACACACCTCCAAATATGCACATGTGAATATAGACATTGCAATGCATTATCATGACTCTTCAATAACCTCCTGTAAATAAAGGGTTATGCACATAAATACATTCTAGGCAAATATATAAAATATACCACATACATTTTTTCTTTATGGAAGGGGTGTTATGGCCAAAATGGTTATAAAGAGAATGATCTCACATAAGGGCAGTAAAGTCCATGATATGGGTTTAGAAGACAAAGTCCATACCTAAAATGGGGTATAAAACATGAATAAAAACATTTTTAAAGTGCAAACATTTTGTTGTAAAACAGTTAAGTACAGAAAAGTCTTTCTGGGTATTTTGCTTTAAACGTTGCATTAACAAAGTCCCTTGATAACCTGGAAATGGGGTAAAAAGGGGTTAAACATGGTAAAACACAATTATAGTGCAACATTCTTGAGGTAGGTGGAGTTCTTGATGGAGTCCTTGCAAAAGAACTTAGAGAGGGGCTCACTACAAAACAAGAAGAGAAGTTCTCTCCAACAATGGCAGCTCCTGCTCCATATTATGATCATTAGACGGCCTACTTAGTTGTAGGGATCCGAACAGGAAGACACATCCGTCGGAATAGGGCTCCCAGAATCCCAGGAATCAGGGGATGATCCTTCTGGATGTCCCTCCATTACTTTCTGTTTAGGAGTGGATGGTAGACCAAGTTCCCGCTTCACCTTTTCAAAGATTGGGGGCAGCTCTCTCTTTTCTTTATAAGCCAGCCCAACAGTAGGGTCACTCCGGGTCACCGGATTTAAACTCTCATTTGCTCTCTGTAGTGAAGAACCAGCAGGCTCCTCTCCATAGTGGGGAATAGCAAACCCCTGGCATTGCTGTACAGCCAATTGTTAAAGTAGCATAGCACAGTCCTCTGTAGCAGTATTGAGGTTTTGAGGCTCGGGCCTTTTTCTTCTAACCCTTTCCCTTTGGGGTTTGGTGTCAGGATCTTTGGTGACAATGGCGGGTTGCCAAAGGATGTTGGTTCCTGCAAACCCAGTAGCATATTGATTCTGGGTTGTACTGGGTGGTATGTACTTTGCATCAGTCCGCACAGGGGCAGTAGGAAGTTTCTTTTCTGACTCTTCCTCAGACTCAGAGTCTTGAGTAGGCTCCTGGGGCTCTGTAGGTTGTCCTGGCCTGCGGACTGCAGTGGCATAGGGCCCACATGTATCCTCTGCAGGGGTGAACTCGACCACTTCTCCAATATATAAGCTATGTAGCCAAGGGGGAAGTTCTTTTCTTTTTACAGACCGACGGTTCACATAGTACTCACGATCTGTTGACAAATCACGGATGAACCCGAATCCTCTCTGTTTACAGAAATCCAGTACTCAGCCCAGTTTGCGTACTGGTACCGGGAAATCCTTTACCGGTGCCTCCAACAGTTTGCGGGTAAGTCCTTCATTGTAGTGTTTGCAGGCATGATTTTGCGGCAGCCGGGCGGACTTTATTTCTGCAGATAACTTTGCCCAGAGCACGGTATGTTCCATGGTGGGCCACGCTATGGTGGGCACATCCTCAGAGTGACCGGACTTTTCGGTTAATTTCCGAGAATGGGGTCGCGGCGTCACGGGTGCATGCTGACCTGCACTATCTTTTGCAGACTCAGGGCCGCGGTCTCCACTACGCTCCCGCAAAATACGGTCCCAGAACTCCTGCACACGAACTTGCAGCTCCGGAGTAATTTCTGTGGGGGTCCAAGTCGGAGCGGTGACCGATTCCTGTCCGGAATCACTTTCAGGTGCAGAGCGCTCTTGTTTTTCTGCCATGCTGCTCCTGTACTTTCTCTCTCTCTGTCTACAGCGATCGGCACTTCTGCTCCTTACGTGCGCACGCATGTCACGCTCTTCCAAAGTTCTAGGCCCGCCTCCCAGGTCTGTTTGAATGACAGGAGCGGCGCAACCATTATCCACCACACAGGGGGCGGTCTCAGCAAGTTGGATCTTCGGCACAGTATCGGTCAGTACCCCTATTGGGTTTGGTTGTTTAGTAACACACAATGCTGGGGCAGTCTTTTGTGCATAGAGATGCTCATAGGGGACTGTATCTACGTCTGCGCTTTCGTCCCAACCGTTAACAGGTAGACACATTGTTAAGCCACACATAGTCCCACCCATTTTGTTGCGATGGTAGGGCTCTTCCTAGGGCAAAGAAGGGCGGTGCTGGTTTTCCCGCTCGGCAGGGGGTGTCGCCAACTTGCACACGGTGATGGCGCAGTATTATTTTTCAAATCGGAGCACCGGCGGCCATATTACTTGAACAGTAACAGTCTATTCATTCACAGCAAGCAGTTATAGTGACACACAAATGTTGAATTTTTCCACTTTTGACACTGCGATTTTGATGCTGGGGACTAGTATAGCACATCCATATACTTTGCAATAAGTTTGAACAGTTCTGGACCCCAAAACAGCGCACAATAAGCAAAAGTCTTTCAATCAAATAAAGGGGCTTATTCACATGCGACAGTCTCTCCAAATATGGCGCAAGGGTTAATATCCTGTTCGTGACGCCAATAAAAAGTTATGCAGCCAGCCAGTCGCAGGGGCAACACGTGAGGTGCACGGTGGACCGATGAGGAGCCAAGTAATATAACACACAGTTCATCAGTTTACTCACGGTTAGCAGAAAGCCTCCCTGGGCTGGCAGCACAGTGTTGAGGTGGACAGCACGAAATCCTCCGGGGCACGCTCTGTGGTAAGAAGCATCAGCCAAGATGGTGGTTGAGGTACCCTTGATGTTAGGGGTGCTTAGGGTGCTTGTTGCGGCTGAGTTCCTTGATGGTTTTTGTCGTGACGCCAGTACCGTTAATGGTGGTACAACCATAGGTAGTAATAATGAGGTAGACAGTGGTAAGATGCAACTCACAACTTTTACTTTGGATGCCTTTTGGTTGCAGCAGTACAAATATGCAGTCTCTAGATGGTACAGAGTTAACTCTGCAAATCCACTGTTTTAGGCTGTTTAGGTTTCATGGCTTTGGAGCAGTGGGTTAGGTGTACCTGGTTTCTTTAGATGTGTGGGATCCTATTCCTTGTCTTTCCCTCCAAGCTGAATATTTTGTGCAGGAAAACTCAACTGTCTCTCTGAAGTTAGGTGTGGCTGCCTGAAGCTATAAAACCTCCACCATGCAAAGGTGTCTGTGGCCCTCAATAATAGCTCTTATCACCGATTAATTCCTAGGAATGCTTGGTTCTTTTCCAGGGAGGCAAACACTTCTCCTACTGGTCAGGGATGCAAGTCTATAGTCCAGCTACAGAAGAAAAAGTCTTCACTCTACCTTTCCTCCCACTAATCTGATCTGACTCCCTCAGATCTGCTCACTTCTCAGACTTCATCTTAATTTCCCTCACTAGGCCTGACCTAGGTGTATATATATGACCTGCACTTTATCCCCATCTAGTGGTGGGATGTATGAATTTCACCTAATAGGCCTGTTAACAGTGATTTTGCAGATACATACATACAAAATCATACATTACAACATAGTGCTTTTGATAAAGTAAAAGTGCTTTTAAGCAGTGCCCACACACACGTAGTGGGACGCTGCAGTGTCCGCTTGCATGTGGGACCTGCATGCATGTGGGACCTGCACTTCCTGGATTTCATGGTCGCTGTTACGGCACCCAACAGGTAAGCTTTAGTGTTAGGACCCGTCTTATTAGAGATCGCCTTGGCGTGCGGCAGACGGGCTCAAATGATTTTGTACAAAATGTATTTGCTAAGCATCTCTAAGTTATTAGCATAGCATTTCCAATGTAATATACTTTTGTACTCTACTTTTGGTTTGTAGAGTGCTGTTGCCCTATGTGTTTGTCAAATGTATATTTGCAGCCACACTGCGACGTGCACCTACTCATTGGGATGTGCTGACCCCCCTTTTTTGTGTTTGTAGTATTATATATGGGAGTAGTGGCTGACTCCTGTTGTCAGGGTCGTGCACTCCCTAACCTCTCCTGCCTCACAGGCTGATTTTAATTAGCATGAGTATATAGTCTGCTCAGCATGCATGGTATTTATAGTCCCTGGATTCCATGAAGGCCATTTTGGCTCCACACAGATATGGATCAACAGGGGCCCAGCATGCATGTGGGACTTGCACTTCCTGGATTTCATGGTCGCTGTTATGGCACCCAACAGGTGAGCTTTAGTGTTTGGACCCGTCTTATTAGAGATCGCCTTGGCATGCGGCAGACGGGCTCAAATGATTTTGTACAAAATGTATTTGCTAAGCATCTCTAAGTTATTAGCATAGCATTTACAATGTAATATACTTTTGTACTATACTTTTGGTTTGTAGAGTGCTGTTGCCCTATGTGTTTGTCCGCTTCTGACAGTGACATAACCAGTGCCACATCTGCAGTGTAATGTGTGTGCTGAAAAAATGTATCTGTGACATACAGTGACCTTTTTCCGTAGATGGTGTCCGCTGCGGACAGTGACATTAGCTGCGCCGCATCTCCTGTGTAAAGTGTACGCATCCAAAAAATATCTGTGACATACAGTGCACTTTGTCAATAGACGGTGTCCGTTTCTGACAGTGACATTACCAGGGACACATCCACAGTGTAACGTGTCTGCTTCAAATTTTTTTTATCTGTGACATACAGTGTACTTTTTTGCGTAGACGCTGCAGACAGTGACATAACCGGTGGTACCTCTCCTGTAAAACGTTTCCTCATCCCAAATACCTGTGACATTCCCTGTAATTTATCATTAGCCGCTGGTGACAGGCTCCGCATTGACATTACCTGCGGGATATCTCCTGTGTGACGTTTTCACATACGTACTTTTTCCGTAGACGGTGTCCGCTGCGGACAGTGACATTAGCTGCGCCACATCTCCTGTGTAATGTGTGAGTTTCCAAAAAATATCTGTGACATACAGTGTACTTTGCAATAGACGGTGTCTGCTTCTGACAGTGACATAACCATTAGCCGCTGGTGACAGCATTGACTTTACCTGCTTGATATCTCCTGTGTGACGTTTCCACATCCCAAATGCCTTTTTAAATTTGTTTTCGCATACACTTCCAAATCCTACGCTACTGTACGTGTGACAGAATTTCAATCATAAAAAAAAATTTATATGAAGAAGGCGAGCAGTAAGGGACGTGGCAGTGGCCGTGATGCTGATGCTGCACGCAGAGGCCGTGGCTCTGAGCACGGTGAAACTGTGCCTGCTGCTAGAGCACAAGAAAAACAATCATCCACGATATCTAGCTTCATGTCTCAGTTTGCAGGGCGGCGCAGGACACCACTCTTGAAGTCAGACCAGTGCGACCAGGTGGTCGGTTAGATTGCAGCAGATAATGCTTCCAGTCGGTTAAGCACCACCCTATCTTCCACCAAGTCCAGTCTCAGTAGCCAATAGTCTGATCAACCAAATACTAGCCTTGATCCTCCTTCCTCCCACCATAGAGAGTCTGGGCAAACAAGTGATTCCACACTCGGATATTCCGAGGAGCTCTTTTCAGTGCCATTCCTTGATTTGGCCCTCTCGCCAAGCACGATTCAAGAGGGACAGATCTTGTGCCCTGATTCTCAAACTCTTGAGCATCCACAGTCACAAGGAGATGATGGTGAGGAACAGCAATTACTGTTTAATAAGGTGTGATGATGAGACACAGTTGCCAATAACTCAATGGCAATTGCTGTCTCAAGAGGTTGATGAAGAGGATGAGACACAGTTGTCAATCACTGAGGTAGTGGTTAGGTCAACAAGTCAGGAGGATGAGCAGAGTGAGGAAGTGGAAGAGGAGGTGGTGGACGATGAAATAACTGACCCAACCTGGGAAGGTGGAAAGCCGAGCAAGGACAGCAGTACAGAGGAGGAAGGATCTGCTGCACCGCAACAGGCTGGAAGAGGCAGTGGGGTGGCAAAAGGGAGAAGGCAGGCGCGCAACAGGTCCGCAACTGTTCCACGGAGCACCCCCTTGTGGAAATCTCCCTTGCCAATGGGTAGGTGTTCCGCAGTTTGGCACTTTTTTGAGGAAAAGTGTACGACAAAAGAATAGTAATTTGCAACCTGTGCTGTACCAAAATGAGCCGGGACGTAAACACTAGCAACCTCACCACCACCAGCATGATCCGCAATAAGTGGGACGAACGCCTGGTACAACAATCTGTGTCTGCGGATCACACCACTGCCTCCTCTTCCCCTGTGTTATGTGCTGGCCAATCCCCTGTCGAAGGCGCAGGACCGGATGCCTCCCGCCCTGCACCTGGACCTTCGCAAGCACCATCAGTGACCACATCCACTTCCGTGTCCCAGCGCAGCGTCCAAATGTCCTTACCCCAGGCATTTGAGCGCAAGCGCAAATATCCAGCCACTTACCCACAGGCTATAGCACTAAATTCGCAGCCTTCCAAATTACTTGCGCTGGAAATGTTGCCATTTAGGCTTGTGGACACTGAGGCCTTCCGCAGCCTGATGTCAGCGGCCGTCCTGCGTTACGCAGTCCCCAGCCGCCACTATTTTTCAAGGTGTGCCGTGCCCGCCTTACACCAACATGTGTCCTGTAACATTACACCTGCCCTGACCAACGCAGTTACTGGGAAGGTCCACTTAACCATGGGCACATGGACAAGTGCATTCGGCCAGGGACGCTACATTTCTCTGACGGCACACTGGGTGAATGTTGTGGAGGCCGGGAGTGAGTCGTACCCTGGGATGGCACAGGTGCTACTGACGCCAAGGATTGCGGGCCCTAATTCCATCAGGGTTTCCGCCACCACCTACGTTAGTGGCTCCAACCCCCACTTCTCTTCCGCCTCCTCCTCCACTTCCACCTCCGAATTATCCCTGTGCAGCACCAGTCAGTATTCAGTCGGTAGCTGGAAGCAGTGTAGCACTGCAGTAAGGAAGCGGCAACAGGCCGCGCTGAAGCTGATATGCTTAGGGGACAAACAGCACACCGCTGCAGAGCTGTGGCAGGGGATAAGAGACCAGACTGAACTGTGGGTCTCGCTACTCAACCTAGAACCAGGTTGTGTCTGATAATGGCTGTAACTTGGTAGCGGCTTTGGAGCTCAGCAAGCTCACACACATCCCATGCCTAGCCCACGTCTTAAACTTAGTGGTTCAGCGGTTTCTCAAAACCTACCCCAATTTGCCTGAGCTACTGGTGAAGGTGCACCACGTGTGTGCACATTTCTGCAAGTCATCGACCGCTTCAGCCAGTCTGTCAACGCTTCAGCAGCACTTGAAATTGCCAGCTCACCGGCTGGAACTCTACATTCCACATGTTGGCCAAGCTTTGTGAGCAGCAGAGGGCATAGTGGAATACCAGCTGCAACATGGTCGTTGCCTTTTCAGTCAGCTGACGCTATTCACAAGCGAGGAGTGGGCATGGATGTCTGACCTCTTTGAGGTTTTAAGAAACTTTGAGGAATCAACAGATGGTGAGCGGCGATAACGCTATTATCAGCGTAACCATCCCACTTCTGTTTCTACTCAAACGCTCGCTGCTCACAAATAAGGACGACGCTTTGCATGTGGAGGAGGTGGAAATGGAGGAAGACATTGCACAGGGTGATAGCCAGACGACCCTCAGTTCGTCTTCTCAGCGCGAATTGGACGACGAAGAGGAGCAGGAGACGGTTGCTTCCGCTACAGAAGGTGGTACCCATGGAAGTTTAATTACACCTGTTCTGCGTGGGTGGGCAGAAGAGGAGGAAGAGAATGAGGAGATTTGGAGTGATCCTCCTGATGACAACAGCAAAGTCTTGCCTGTTTGTACTCTGGCACACATGGCTGATTTCATGTTAGGCTGCCTTTCCCATGACCCACGCGTTATACGCATTTTAGACAACATGGATTACTGGTTGTTCACCCTTCTCGAGCCCCGCTACAAAGGAACTTTTCATCTCTCATTCCTCTGGTGGAGAGTATGAGCAAAATGGTGCAATACCAGAAGATCCTTGTTGAAAAATTGCTCCAAAAATTTCCATCTGACAAAGCTGGCGGCAAAGTAGAGATGTCCTGAACTATTCGCCGGCGAACAGTTCCCGGCCAACATCGCTTGTTCGCGTTCGCCGCGGCGGGCGAACATATGCGATGTTCGGTCCACCCCCTATATGTCATCATTGAGCAAACTTTGACCCTGCACCTCACAGTCAGCAGACACATTCCAGCCAATCAGCAGCATACCCTCCCTCCCAGACCCTCCCACCTCCTATCAAAAAGCAAGGACAGCATCGATCTTAGATTCATTCGGAAGCTGCAGTGTTAGCGAGAGCAGGGAGAGTGCTGCTGCTGCTGATTTAATAGGGAAATCGTTAGCTAGGCCAGTGTTCTGTGTCCACTCCAGTCCTCAAAGACTCATCTGATCTGCTGTAAGGAGAGCGTCCTGACAGCACCCCAAAAAGCCCTTTTTAGGGCTAGTACATCAGTCTGCTTTTTTTTTTCTTTTTCTCTGTAATATAAATGCATATCTGTTGTCACAGTAGCTTGCATTTAAAACAGTAAAAGAAAAATTCACTGTAATATAATTGCAGTTGCCTGCAAGCGTGTGTTTCAGGCCCACAGCGTGTACTGTGCCCACTACTGCCAGTGCCCAGTGCCACCACTCATATCTGGTGTCACAGTAGCTTGCATTTAAAACAGTAAAACAATTTTTTCACTGTAATATAATTGCAGTTGCCTGCAAGCGTGTCTTTCAGGCCCACAGCATGTACTGTGCCCACTACTGCCAGTGCCCACCACTCATATCTGGTGTCACAGTAGCTTGCACGCATACCACTAATCGAAAAAAAAAATGACAGGCAGAGGCAGGCCACCCCGCAGGGGCCGCCGTGGTGCTGTGATTTCCTTTGGCCCTAGAATAATGCCCAGTGTTCAGAGGCCACGTACCCTGAACTCGAAAAGTTCTGAGGACATAGTTGACTGGCTAACACAGGACACCCAATCTTCTACAGCTTCCGCTCGGAACCTTGGCGCACCATCCTCCTCCAGCTCAGCTTTGGGCACCTCTCAAGTTACCACTCGCCCGCCTGCCGCCACCACCAACACTAGCACCACAGCTGCTTCACTTGATCTGTCAGAAGAGTTATTTACACATCAGTTGGAAGACATGAGTGATGTGCAACCATTATTGCCAGAGGATGTAGATAACAGGGATATGTCTCAGTCAGGCAGCATTACACACATGGACGTACGGTGTGATGATGATGATGTTGTACCCGCTGCTGCTTCCTTTGCTGAGTTGTCAGATACAAGTGAAGCGGTTGATGATGACGATGTGTCTGTGGATGTCACGTGGGTGTCCACTCGAAGAGAAGAACAACAGGGGGAAAGTTCCGATGGGGAGACAGAGAGGAGGAGGAGACGAGTTGGAAGCAGGGGGAGGTTGTCGCAAGAAGCTAGTGGCACAGTCAGACAGCATGTATCGGCACCCGGGGTCAGCCAGACAGCACGCCAATCAACGCATGCTGTTGCCACCACCAGAATGCAGTCATTGCAAAGCTCAACAGTGTGGCTTTTTTTTGTGTGTCTGCCTCTGATAATAGCGATGCCATTTGCAACCTGTGCCAAAAGAAACTAAGTCGTGGGAAGTCCAACACCCTCCTAGGTACAACTGCTTTGCGAAGGCACATGATCTCACATCACAAACACCTATGGGATCAACACATGATGAGTACAAGCAGCACACAAACTCAAAGCCACCATCCTCCTCCTGGTCCAGCATCCACTGCTGTCCTCCTTGCCCCTCTCAACCATCCGCCACTCCGCCTCTCACCTTCAGCAGTTCCTGCTCATCTGCCCACAGTCAGGTGTCTGTCAAGGAAATGTTTGAGCGTAAGAAGCCAATGTCACAGAGTCACCCCCTTGCCCGGTGTCTGACAGCTGGCTTGTTGGAACTCTTAGCCCACCAGCTTTTACCATACAAGCTGGTGGAGTCTGAGGCCTTCAAAAAATTTGTAGCTATTGGGACACCGCAGTGGAAGGTACCCGGCCGAATTTTCTTTTCACAAAAGGCAATCCCCAACCTGTACTCTATTGTGGAAAAGGAAGTCATGGCATGTCTGGCACACAGTGTTGGGGCAAGGGTCCATCTGACCACTGATACCTGGTCTGCAAAGCACGGTCAGGGCAGGTATATCACGTACACTGCGCATTGGGTAAACCTGCTGACGGCTGCCAAGCATGGAATGCGTGGCTCTGCAGAGGAGTTGGTGACACCGCCACGACTTGCAGGCAGGCCTGCTGCCACCTCCTCTACTCCTCCTACTCCATCCTCTTCGCTAACCTCCTCGGCTGAGTCCTCTTCTGCCGCTGCGTCTTGCTCCACATCAACTGCACCCCCCCAGCTCCCCAGGGGCTATTCCACATCCCGGATACGACAGTGTCACGCCGTCTTGGGGTTGACTTGCCTGAAAGCAGAGAGTCACACCAGACCAGCACTCCTGTCCGCCCTTAACACACAGGTGGATCAGTGGCTGACTCTGCACCAACTGGAGATCCGCAAAGTGGTGTGTGACAACTGAAGCAATTTGTTGGCGTCATTGAATTTGGGCAAGTTGACACATGTGCCATGCATGGCACCTGTGTTGAATTTGATCGTACATCGCTTTGTGCATAAGTACCCAGGCTTACAGGATGTCCTCAAGCAGGCCAGGAAGGTGTGTGGCCATTTCAGGCGTTTCTACACGGCCATGGCGTACTTTTCCGATATTCAGCAGCAAAACAACATGCCAGTGAGGCGCTTGATTTGCGACAGCCCGACACGTTAGAATTCAACACTCCTAATGTTCGACCGCCTGCTCCAAAAAGAAAAAGCGGTCAACGAGTATTTGTATGACCGGGGTGCTAGGACAGCCTCTGCAGAGCTGGGTATTTTTTTTGCCACGTTACTGGACGCTCATGGGTAATGCCTGTAGGCTCATGCCTCCTTTTGAGGAGGTGACAAACCTAGTCAGTCGCACTGAAGGCACCGTCAGCGACATCATCCCATTTGTTTTCTTCCTGGAGCGTGCCCTGCGAAGAGTGCTGGATCAGGCCATAGATGAGCGTGAAGAGGAAGAGGAAGAGTTGTGGTCACCATCACCACCAGAAACAGCCTTATCACCATCGCTTGCAGGACCTGCGGCAACGCTGGAAGAGGAGTCTAAGGAAGAGGAGTCAGAGGAGGAATGTGGCTTTGAGGAGGAGGAAGACCAACCACAGCAGGCATCCCAGGGTGCTCGTTGTCACCTATCTGGTACCCGTGGTGTTGTACGTGGCTGGGGGGAAGAACAGACCTTCAATGAGATCAGTGAGGACGAGGAACGGGACATGAGTAGCTCGGCATCCAACTTTGTGCAAATGGGGTCTTTCATACTGTCATGCCTGTTGAGGGACCCTCGTATAAAAAGGCTGAAGGAGAACGACCTGTACAGGGTGGCCAGTTTAAGGCCTCATGTACACGACCGTTTTTTTTTTGCGGTCCGCAAAATGGATTTCCGTTGTTCCGTGATCTGTGACCGTTTTTTCTTCCGTGGTTTTTCCTTGATTTTTGGAGGATCCACGGACATGAAAAGTGAAAAAAAAACAAAGTCAAGTTTGCATTGAAAATGATAGGAAAAACGGACACGGATCACGGACACGGATCATGGACGCGGATGACTATCTTGTGTGCATCCGTGATTTTTCACGGACCCATTGACTTGAATGGGTCCGTGAACCGTTGTCCGAGAAAAAAATAGGACAGGTCCTATTTTTTTCACGGACTGGAAAAACGGATCACGGACGCGGAAGCCAAACGGTGCATTTTCCGATTTTTCCACGGACCCAGGTCTGCGAAAAAAAAACAGAAAACAGGACAACGGCCGCGGATGCACACAACGGTCGTGTGCATGAGGCCTTATAGGTAGAAATCTGCTGACAGATGCCCTTTAACCACCTCAGGACCGCCGAACGCAGGATTGCGTACTGGCGACGGCAGGTTTATTCCTCCTGGACGTGCCGATGTGTCCTCTCGCGAGACGCGAGATTTCCTGTGAACGCGTGCACACAGGAGCGCACGTTCACAGGATCGGGAGGTAAACGAGTACATCTACAGCCTGCCAGCGGCGATCATACGCTGGCAGGCTGTAGATGCAATTTTTTTAACCCCAAAAAGGTATATTAGACGCTGTTTTGTTAACAGCGTCTAATATACCTGCTACCTGGTCCTCTGGTGGTCCCTTTTGCTTGGATCGACCACCAGAGGACACAGGCAGCTCTGTAAGTAGCACCAAACACCACTACACTACACCCCCCCTGTCACTTATTAACCCCTTATTAACCCCTGATCACCCCATATTAGACTCCCAGATCACCCCCCTGTCATTGATCACCCCCCTGTAAGGCTCCATTCAGACGTCCGTATGTGTTTTGCGGATCCGCGGATCCGCAAAACACATACGGACATCTGAATGGAGCCTTACAGGGGGGTGATTAATGACAGGGGGTGATCACCCCATATAGACTCCCTGATCACCCCTCCTGTCATTGATCACCCCCCCTGTAAGGCTCCATTCAGACGTCCGTATGTGTTTTTTCGGATCCGCAAAACACATGCGGACGTCTGAATGGAGCCTTACAGGGGGGTGATTAATGACAGGGGGTGATCACCCCATATAGACTCCCTGATCACCCCCCTGTCATTGATCACCCCCCTGTAAGGCTCCATTCAAAAGTCCGTATGTTTTTTGCGGATCCGCGGATCCACGGATCCGCAAAACACATACGGACGTCTGAATGGAGCCTTACAGGGGGTGATCAATGACAGGGGGGTGATCACCCCATATAGACTCCCTGATCACCCCCCTGTCATTGATCACCCCCCTGTAAGGCTCCATTCAGACGTCCGTATGTGATTTGCGGATCCGTGGATCCACGGATCCGCAAAACACGGACACCGCGGATCCGAAAAACACGGACACCGGTAATGTGCTTTCTGCATTTTGCGGATCCGCACATTGCCAGAACTATATAGAAAATGCCTTTTCTTGTCCGCAATTGCAGACAAGAATAGGACATGTTCTGTAGGCTCTACAAAAAACGCAGTGTTCGCCCGATCAGGCCTGATCTTGTGCGCACACTTGCGTTCAGTCCGCCCCACCGCAGTGACAGAATTAATTTTTTATGATCACTGCAAAAACACCGTAAAATCGCTGCGGCGCTATAAAAAGATCACTTTTGAGGGGCATGGCGAGTTCATAGATTTTTTTTTTTTTGGCACAAGTTAGCGGAAATTTTTTTTTTTAATTTTTTTTCTTACAAAGTCTCATATTCCACTAACTTGTGACAAAAAATAAAATCTCACATGAACTCACCATACCCCTCACGAAATCCAAATGCGTAAATTTTTTTTGACATTTATATTCCAGACTTCTTCTCACGCTTTAGGGCCCCTAAAATGCCAGGGCAGTATAACTACCCCACAAGTAACCCCATTTTGGAAAGAAGACACCCCAAGGTATTCCATGAGGGGCATGGTGAGTTCCTAGAATATTTTTTTTTGGCACAAGTTAGCGGAAAATGATTTTTTATATATTTTTTTTCTTACAAACTCTCATATTCCACTAACTTGTGACAAAAAATAAAATTTTACATGAACTCACCATGCCCCTCACGAAATACCTTGGGGTGTCTTCTTTCCAAAATGGGGTCACTTGTGGCGCATTTATACTGCCCTGGCATTTTAGGGGACCTAAAGCGTGAGAAGTAGTTTTGAATCCAAATGCGTAAAAAATGCCCTGTGAAATCGTAAAGATTCTCATTGGAATTTGGGCCCCTTTTGCGCACCTAGGCTGCAAAAAAGTATCACACATCTGGTATCGTCATACTCAGGAGAAGTAGGGCAATGTGTTTTGGGGTGTATTTTTACATATACCCATACTGTGTGTGAGAAATATCTCTGTAAATGACAACTTTCTTATTTTTTTTATACAAAGTTGACAATTTACAAAGATATTTCTCTCACCCAGCATGGGTATATGTAAAAAGACACCCCAAAACACATTGCCCTACTTCTCCTGAGTACGGCGATACCACATGTGTGACACTTTTTTGCAGCCTAGGTGCGTAAAGGGGCCGAAAGTCCAACGAGTACCTTTAGGCTTTACAGGGTTGCTCACAATTTAGCCCCGCCCAAAATGCCAGAACAGTAAACACACCCCACAAATGACCCCATTTCGGAAAGTAGACACCACAAGGTATTTGTTGAGGGGCATATTGAGTCCATGAAAGATTGAACTTTTTGTCACAAGTTAGCGGAAAGGGAGACTTTGTGAGAAAATAAATAAATAATAATTTCCGCTAACTTGTGCCAAAATAAACAAACTTATATGAACTCGCATGCCCCTCACGGAATACCTTGGGGTGTCTTCTTTCCAAAATGGGGTCACTTGTGGGGTATTTATACTGCCCTGGCATTTTAGGGGCCCTAAAGCGTGAGAAGAAGTCTGGAATCCAAATGCCTAAAAATGCACTCCTTAAAGGTACTCTTTGGAATTTGGGCCCCTTTGCGCACCTAGGCTGCAAAAAAGTGTCACACATGTGGTATCGCCATACTCAGGAGAAGTTGGGCAATGTGTTTTTGGGTGTCTTTTTACATATACCCATGCTGGGTGAGAGAAATATCTCTGTAAAATGACAACTTTGTATAAAGAAATGGGAAAAGTTGTCTTTTACAGAGATATTTATCTCACCCAGCATGGGTATATGTAAAAATACATCCCAAAACACATTGCCCTACTTCTCCTGAGTACGGCGATACCACATGTGTGACACTTTTTTGCAGCCTAGCTGCGCAAAGGGGCCCAAATACCAAAGAGTATTTTTACGATTTCACAGGGCATTTTTTACGCATTTGGATTCCAGACTTCTTCTCACGCATTAGGGCCCCTAAAATGCAAGGGCAGTATAAATACCCCACAAGTGACCCCATTTTGGAAAGAAAACACTCCAAGGTATTCCGTGAGGGGTATGGTGAGTTCATGTAAAATTGTATTTTTTGTCAGAAGTTAGTGGAATATGAGACTTTGTAAGAAAAAAAAAATATATATAAAAAAAGATCATTTTCCGCTAACTTGTGACAAAAAATAAAAACTTCCATGAACTCACTATGCCCATCAGCGAACACCTTAGGGTGTCTACTTTCCGAAATGGGGTCATTTGTGGGGTGTTTCTACTGTCTGGGCATTGTAGAACCTCAGGAAACATGACAGGTGCTCAGAAAGTCAGAGCTGCTTCAAAATGCGGAAATTCAAATTTTTGTACCATAGTTTGTAAATGCTATAACTTTTGCGCAAACCAATAAATATACACTTATTGCATTTTTTTTTAATCAAAGACATGTAGAACAATAAATTTAGAGAAAAATGTATATAGAAATGTAGTTTTATTTGAAAAAATTTACAACTGAAAGTGAAAAATGACATTTATTTGCAAAGATTTCGGTCAATTTCGATTAATAACAAAAAAAGTAAAAATGTCAGCAGCAATGAAATACCACCAAATGAAAGCTCTATTAGTGAGAAGAAAAGGAGGTAAAATTCATTTGGGTGGTAAGTTGTATGACCGCGCAATAAACCGTGAAAGTAGTGAAGTGCAGAATAGTAAAAAGTGGTCTGGTCATTAAGGGGGTTTAAGCTAGGGGAGCTGAGGTGGTTAATTAAAAATTATCTGTCTTCTGTAACCTGCATAAGTTCGCATACATTGATTGCAGGCTGTTTAGTCTCAGAGTGAAATCCGCAAGACCAGCACTACTCACTCTGCAGCCCTTATCTCTGCTGTCCTGAGCAATCAAGGACAGCAGAGATAAAGGCTACAGAGTGAGCCATCAGCCAACTGTCTGACGGATTACACTATGAACTAGACTATGAACTAGACAAATTTTTTATTAAAACCAATTACAAAAACTATTTTTATCACATAATATATGCAATTCAATAAATAATAATACATGCAAAAGTGTCCATAGACTTTAAGTCTGTGTAGAATAAATGAATGAAAGATACTGTGACCAGGGAACAGATCTCTGGAAGAAAAACATTGTGCACCATGCTAACTACTTCCAGCTGACAACTTTAATGGGCATCTGTCAGCAGAATCAACTCTATTAAACCAGGCATAATGCCAGGTAGGGCTATATCTGATATGCAGATTGGTTGCCTCATTTTGGACAAAATGTATTTTTAATTCAGATGCCACTTCTCCAGCTGCTCCTGCTTTCTCTGCCAGCCTCTCCCTCTCCTTCTTGATTGACAGGTCTAGGGCTTCCTGCATAGTCAACTCAGCTGGTCAATCAAGGCAAAGGACAGAAGAGGAGCAAGGGTGCATAGAGTGGCTTGGTCTGACCTTGGTGCACTTAACTCATTTGCATATGGATTAAAAGTACTTTTTCGCTAGAAAGAAAGAGTTGATTTGCAAAACCAAGATGTTTTTAATCGCCATTTTAAAACTACCAAGAGTCAATAATATCTCAAGAACTTAGAACTCACACGTGCCAGTCACAGCTTTGTTGCTTAGATGCTAGTAAGACCTTCTGCAAAGACAAAAGAAATTGCTCGGTTGTAGACAGTATTGTTATATTGAGGAATTGTCTAACCTTGTGTTGATGCTCAATATACCTTATAAACTTCTAGGTTTTATTTTAATTGTCTACAGGAATCTGCATATTTGAGTAGAGACTGAGACAAAGAGATTGCTACTACAGATGAGTGAATTGATTCTAAACTAATCAAATTTGTGGCAAATGTTTGCGATTCATTTCAGACGAATTGATCAAAAAGGCAGCCACCACTTCATAGGTCAGAAGACTGAGAAGAAGTTATCTGCCACCAAAAATGGATACATTTGGCTAATTTTTTGTTATTAAAAAAATCTGACAGTGCACTGTGTTATTTATTAAACCCTTAACGCATAATGCCATAGTACATGTATGCACCTGGTGCCGACTGTATAATGCAGCACACACCTGGCCTCAATGACGAAGAATGGTGAACCCAGTCAATTAACCCCTCCCTCTGCCTTCCAGTTGGAGCCACTGCAGTGAAATTGGGGGGCTCCAACTGGTTACCATGACAGCCTGGGACCTGCTGGAGGTTCCCAGGCCTGCCATTGTAGCTTTTCTCCAGGGTGCATGTCGAATGCCATTGTTCCTATTAGATTCTAGGGGCTAAAAGTTGTTTAGCAAAAAAAATGCAAAAATATTAAGTTTAAATCACCTCCTTTTCCCAATTTTACATCTAAAAATATATAAACAATAAAAAATAAACATATCAGGTATCAGCACGTTTGAAAATGTCTGAACAATTAAAATATTTTAAAAAAAATCCTGGGTGGTGAATGAAAAAAAAAACAATAAAAAAACAAGCAATTTGAAAAAAAAATTTGTCACCTTGTCCCCCCAAGAAAGTTGAATTGTACCCCAAAAATAGTACCAATAAAAGCAAAAAACAAGCCCTTAAACAGCTCTGTAAACAATTTTTTCCAAGGTTTTAATTTTTTTAAGTAATCAAACTAAATAAACGTAGTTTTAAAGCCCAAAGAACCTTGGTGGAATTGTGTTTTGTTTTTTAATTTTACCCCACAAAGATTTTTTTTCTTGTATTCCAATGCAAGACATAGTAAAGTAAATGGGGCCATTAACCGCCTCAGGACCGCCGTACGCAGGATTGCGTCCTGGCGGCGGCCCTGTTATTCCCCCTGGACGCATATAGGCATCCTCTCGCGAGACGCGAGATTTCAGGCAAAGCTGGCCCGCGCATGCGCATCGCGGGCCGGCAAAAGTTCAAGGACAATTTCGTCATCAACCTGCCAGCCAATGATCGTCGCTGGCAGGTTGATGATTGTTAAAAAATCGAATCAGAAGCCATCTAACACATTATATTTATAAATATAATGTGTTAAATGGCTTCTCTGCTCCTCTGCTGGTCCTTTTCGTCAGTTGGTTCCAGCAGAGGAGCACACATCACAGTGAGTAAACCCAACACTACACTTAGCCCCCAGATCACCCTCCATCACCCCAATTAACCCCTTGATCACCCCTTGATCGCCCCTGTCAATCACCTAGTGAAAGGGAAAAAAGTGATCAGTGTAAACTGTTACTTTTTTTTTTCCACTTATATTGACTGATAGTTTTAGGATAGTTTAGGCCCCTTGGTTAGGTAGTTAGCGATCGTTTAGTGCCCAGCTCACCGCACCGCAGTCACTGATTCACTGATTAGCGTATCGCTAATCAGCATTTGTACTGTAAGGCTCCATTCACATGTCCGCAAAATGGGTCCGCATCCTTTCCGCAATTTTGCGGAAAGGGTGCGGACCCATTCATTCTCTATGGGGACGGAATGGATGCGGACAGCACACAGTGTGCTGTCCGCATCCGCATTTGCGGTGCGCGGCCCCGATCTTTGGGTCCGCAGCTCCGCAAAAAGATAGAGCATGTCCTATTCTTGTCCGCAGCTTGTGGACAAGAATAGGCATTTCTATGGGGTGGAAGAGCTGGTGTGTTGCGGACCCGCAATTTGCGGGTCCGCAACACACCACGGACGTGTGAATGTAGCCTTATAGTATCTGTAAGTGATCAGAACTGATCACAGTCAGATCTATAATAGTATTAGTGTCACCTTAGTTCGCCCTCCACCCAAAACGCAGTGTTTGCCCGATCAGGCCTGATCGCTCGTCCACACGTGCGTTCACCCACGCCCGCCCCGCCACAGTGACAAAAAAATTTTTTTTTTTGATCACTGCACAATCACTTTACAAGCGCTGCGGCGATAAAAAAATCAGTTTTGATATTTTTTATCAATTGCAGCGGCCTCCGATACTTCGCTAGCCTCCCATTTGTAAGACAGGCTTGCTTTTTTTCTTGGGTAGTCTCAGGGAATACCACCTAAATTTAGTTGACCAAATGGCAAACAAGGGGTATTCTTCTGAACAGGCCTACAGGCTTCTGACCCAGTCGGATGAGGAATGGGAACCCTCATCTGACGAATCCAGCGGGTCAGAATATGAACCTGTAGAAAGCAGTGGCAGTCTGACCCAAAGTTCGGACGAGGAGGTTGAGGTCCCTGATAGCACCAGGCGTACCGGCCCCGTGTTGCTACACCACAGGTTGCGCAGGATCCGCTTCAAGGGCAGCAGAGTGGGGCTGGCGCTGTCGGATTACGTGGTGAGGCATACACCAGCAGCGCAGCCCATCCTGGACCTAGTACCAGCACTGCCGTACAACATGGTGAAGTGGCGAGCACCAGAAGGGCAGTTGAAGCTGGTACGGTGGCACGTGCATTAGTTCCCCCATCGCAGCCACCGCACAGACAGGCCCGTAGAGCCCCTAGAGTCCCTGAGGTGCTGGCAAACCCTGATTGGCAGCCCCCAACTTCAGCCGCACCAATAGTTCCCCCTTTCACCGCCCAGTCTGGAGTTCGGGTTGAGACAGCTCAGATCGGTTCGGCACTGGGGTTTTTTGAGCTGTTCTTGACTGCGGAGCTCTTGGACTTAGTTGTGGCAGAAACAAACCGATGCCACTGAATATATAGCCGCCAACCCGGGAAGATTTTATGCCCAGTCTTTCCGGTGGAAACCCGTCCAAGTTTCCGAATTTAAAATTATTCTGGGCCTTCTCCTCAACATGGGCTTAACCAAAAAGCATGAATTGCGGTCATATTGATCCACAAACCCAATTCATCACATGCCCATGTTCTCTGCTGCTATGTCCTTGCCATGCTGAGTGACCGTGACGTGGTGCATGATGGGCTCCGATATTTTCCTGACAGGAATATATTGGCAAAAGTCTCAGCTTTTAATATCTACTTGTATGACTAGCCAGTATAGTCAGTGGCATATCCGTTTGGTGCATTTTTTTCTTCTGTGTTATATAATTATATTTTCATCCGCACAATGCTTCATTTTGTGTAGGATGCCTTTGTGGTGCATGTGGACCGCGCCGGCATCCTCCATTGTATGCATTTTTTTGCTGGGGATAGTCGGTTACTGCGGTCCACATGCGGTGGGACTGCTCCCCCAATGAAAAACACGCTGCAGTGTTTGGGGTTTGAGTAGCTCCCCCATATTTGCCACTATATTTCTGTGTTTTTGCTATGTCCAGGACACGATTTGAGACCATCCTGCGTTTCCTGCACTTTAGCGACAGCAGAACCTCTCGTCCCAGAGGCCACCCAGCTTTTGACCGGCTCCACAAAATTCGACCCCTCATAGACCACTTCAACACCAAATTTGCAGATTTGTATACCCCTGAGCAAAACATCTGCGTAGACGAGTCCCTTATACATTTTACCGGGCGCCTTGGCTTCAAACAATACATCCCAAGCAAGCGCGCCCGGTATGGGGTCAAATTGTATAAGCTCTGTGAAAGGGCCACAGGCTATACCCACAAATTTCGGATCTATGAGGGTAAAGATCAGACCCTGGAGCCGGTTGGTTGCTCTGACTACCTGGGGAGCAGTGGGAAGACAGTCTGGGACTTAGTGTCACCCTTATTTGGCAAGAGGTACCATCTTTATGTGGACAATTTCTACACAAGTGTGCCCCTCTTCAGGCATTTGTTCCTAGAACAGATTGGATGCTGTGGCACCGCGCGACCTAGTCGCCGGGGCTTCCCCCAACGGCTCGTTACCACCCGTTTTGCAAGGGGGGAGAGGGCTGCCTTGTGTAACCAAGAACTACTCGCGGTGAAATGGAGAGACAAGCATGACGTTTACATGCTCTCCTCCATTCACGCAGACACAACAATCCAAATTGAACGGGCAACCAGTGTCATTGAAAAGCCCCTCTGTGTCCACGACTATAATTTGCTCATGGGAGGGGTGGACTTCAATGACCAGATGTTGGCTCCTTATCTACTTTCCCGCAGGACCAGACGCTGGTATAAGAAGGTGTCTGTATATTTGATTCAATTGGCTGCATATAATAGTTTTGTTCTCTACAGTAAGGCTGGGAGAACAGGATCCTTCCTCAAATTTCAGGAAGAGATCATCGAGAACCTCCTGTATCCAGGAGGATCCGTGGCCCCATCCACCAGTGTAGTGAGCCATCTACACGAGCGACATTTCCCCAGTGTCATTGCTGGTACCTCAAACCGACCGCCACCCCGAAAAAAATGTTGTGTCTGTAGCAGAAGTGGAATAAGGCGTGACACCCGCTATTTCTGTCCTGACTGCCCTGACCACCCGGCCCTATGCTTTGGGGAGTGTTTCCGGAAGTACCACACACAGGTACACTTAGCATAGGGATTGCATCTCACAGGACAGGCACACAGGGCTATTAGGGCCCTTTCACTCACAGCTGCTGCAAACCTCTCCTTTCACCTGGGACAAAGTGCATATTGTACTTCGCCACATCTTTGGGTGATTTGCGCTTTGCACATTGTCCCATGGGGAAGGAGAGGTTTGTCCTATAAAGGTAAAAAAATAAAAAATAAAAAAAAATCACCGGTAAGCAAAAAAGTTAACGTTCTGTTCAAAAAGTTAAATAAAGTTTATATGTTCCGTTCAAATGTTATTATAAAGTTAATACATTTATTGCTTTGCGGCCTGGTTTTTTCTTTTTTGTTTTGTTTTTTTTACCTTCCAGGTGGACCAACCGATCAACCAGCTGCAGCACTGATGTGCATTCTGACAGAAGCATTGCGCTGCTGTCAGATTACACAAAAGTCGGTGTATGCGGCGCTGCAAGACGAGATTTCTCCTCTGCAGTAAAAGATAAGTTTGCCGAGGCATATGAGCTGAGGGGGCGGCAGTGTTCATATGCTTTGGCAAACACTTTGTATATAAAAAAAATATAAAAAATCCCGTTAATGATTTATTCATCCGCATCGATTGATGTGAATGGAGAAATCGGGTTTGCCAGGGCATACGGGCTAAGTGGGTTTGGATGTTGGGCGGAGCTCCTATGTCCTGCAGACGCCTTTCCCCTCCTTTTTTTTTTTTGACAGAGATTTTTTCATCCACATTGATCGATGCGAATGAAGAAATCTGTGCCGTTAATTTTTTCTTTCAGCCCAGAGGCTGAAAGAAAAAAAATAAGTCTCATTTCCGTATGCTGAATATAAGGAGAATAGCAGAAACTCCTAATGCTGGCCATACATGTAATGATTGCGGAGACCCTCAAATGCCAGGGCAGTACAAACACCCCACAAATGACCCCATTTTGGAAAGAAGACACCCCAAGATATTCGTTGAGGGGCATATTGAGTCCATGAAAGATTGACATTTTTGTCCCAAGTTAGCGGAAAGCGAGACTTTGTGAGAACAAACAAAATATAAATTTCCGCTAACTTGTGCCAAAAAAAAAAAAATTTCTATGAACTCGCCATGCCCCTCATTGAATACCTTGGGGTGTCTTCTTTCCAAAATGGGGTCACATGTGGGGTATTTATACTGCCCTGGAATTTTAGGGGCCCTAAAGGTGAGAAGAAGTCTGGAATCCAAATGTCTAAAAATGCCCTCCTAAAAGGAATTTGGGCCCCTTTGCGCATCTAGGCTGCAAAAAAGTGTCACACATGTGGTATCGCTGTACTCAGGAGAAGTTGGGGAATGTGTTTTGGGGTGTCATTTTACATATACCCATGCTGGGTGAGATAAATATCTTGGTCAAATGCCAACTTTGTATAAAAAAAATGGGAAAAGTTGTCTTTTGCCGAGATATTTCTCTCACCCAGCATGGGTATATGTAAAAAGACACCCCAAAACACATTGCCCTACTTCTTCTGACTACGGCGATACCACATGTGTGACACTTTTTTGCAGCCTAGGTGGGCAAAGGGGCCCACATTCCAAAGAGCACCTTTCGGATTTCACAGGGCATTTTTTACACATTTTGATTTCAAACTACTTCTCACGCATTAGGGCCCCTAAAATGCCAAAGCAGTATAACTACCCAACAAGTGACCCCATTTTGGAAAGAAGACACCCCAAGGTATTCCGTGAGGGGCATGGCGATTTCCTAGAATTTTTTATTTTTTGGCACAAGTTAGCGGAAAATGATAATTTTTTTATTTTATTTTTTCTTACAAAGTCTCATATTCCACTAACTTGTGACAAAAAATAAAAACTTCCATGAACTCACTATGCCCATCATGAAATACCTTGGGGTGTCTTCTTTACAAAATGGGGTCACTTGTGGGGTAGTTATACTGCCCTGGCATTTTAGGGGCCCTAATGCGTGAGAAGAAGTTTGGAATCCAAATGTGTAAAAAATGCCCTGTAAAATCCTAAAGGTGCTCTTTGGAATGTGGGCCCCTTTGCCCACCTAGGCTGCAAAAAAGTGTCACACATGTGGTATCGCCGTACTCAGGAGAAGTTGTGGAATGTGTTTTGGGGTGTCATTTTACATATACCCATGCTGGGTGAGATAAATATCTTGGTCAAATGCCAACTTTGTATAAAAAAATTGGAAAAGTTGTCTTTTGCCGAGATATTTCTCTCACCCAGCATGGGAATATGTAAAAAGACACCCCAAAACACATTGCCCTACTTCTTCTGAGTACGGCGATACCAGATGTGTGACACTTTTTTGCAGCCTAGGTGGGCAAATGGGCCCACATTCCAAAGAGCACCTTTCGGATTTCACAGGGCATTTTTTACACATTTTGATTTCAAACTACTTCTCACACATTAGGGCCCCTAAAATGCCAGGTGAGTATAACTACCCCACAAGTGACCCCATTTTGGAAAGAAGACACCCCAAGGTATTCTGTGAGGTGCATGGCGAGTTCCTAGAATTTTTTATTTTTTGTCACAAGTTAGCGGAAAATGATAATTTTTTATTTTTATTTTTTCTTACAAAGTCTCATATTCCACTAACTTGTGACAAAAAATAAAAACTTCCATGAACTCACTATGCCCATCACGAAATACCTTGGGGTGTCTTCTTTCCAAAATGGGGTCACTTGTGGGGTAGTTATACTGCCCTGGCATTTTAGGGGCCCTAATGTGTGAGAAGTAGTTTGAAATCAAAATGTGTAAAAAAATGCCCTGTGAAATCCAAAAGGTGCTCTTTGGAATGTGGGCCCATTTGCCCACCTAGGCTGCAAAAAAGTGTCACACATCTGGTATCGCCGTACTCAGAAGAAGTAGGGCAATGTGTTTTGGGGTGTCTTTTTACATATACCCATGCTGGGTGAGAGAAATATCTCGGCAAAAGACAACTTTTCCAATTTTTTTATACAAAGTTGGCATTTGACCGAGATATTTATCACACCCAGCATGGGTATATGTAAAATGACACCCCAAAACACATTGCCCAACTTCTCCTGAGTACGGCGATACCACATGTGTGACACTTTTTTTGCAGCCTAGGTGGGCAAAGGGGCCCACATTCCAAAGAGCACCTTTAGGATTTCACAGGGCATTTTTTTACACATTTTGATTTCAAACTACTTCCCACACATTAGGGCCCCTAAAATGCCAGGGCAGTATAACTACCCCACAAGTGACACCATTTTGGAAATAAGGCACCCCAAGGTATTTCGTGATGAACATAGTGAGTTCATGGAAGTTTTTATTTTTTGTCACAAGTTAGTGGAATATGAGACTTTGTAAGAAAAAAAAATAAAAAATCATCATTTTCCGCTAACTTGTGACAAAAAATAAAAAGTTCTATGAACTCACTATGCCCATCAGCGAATACCTTAGGGTGTCTACTTTCCGAAATGGGGTTATTTGTGGGGGTTTTCTACTGTTTGGGCATTGTAGAACCTCAGGAAACATGACAGGTGCTCAGAAAGTCAGAGCTGCTTCAAAAAGCGGAAATTCACATTTCTGTAGGGGAGCTGAGGTGGTTAAAAATGCATCTTCTCCCGCTAAAAGTCAGACCTAATATGGCTGTATGTGAACAGAAAAATAAAAAAGTTATGACTCTTGGAATTTGAGGGCAAAAAAATATGCAAAAATAAAAATAGGCTCAGTCCTTAAGGGGTTAAACAGGCTGTTTGTTACCACTGGCTACCATCTGTTTACCCATAGCCATATGTCCCTGTCACTTTGACATTACTAATGCTGTCCTTGCATTAAAGCGCTTAAAATGAGTTGGATACTGTCCTAGGATACCAAAGAGTGTCATATACAACTTTTCAGGTCAGTCAAGGCACTTTTAATTTGGCTTGAATTTATTCTGACCTGGATTGAATCTGATGACTAACTTGTGCAAATTGGACCCGTAATTAATTTCAAGAAATGTATTCATTACTAGTTGCTCTGCAGTAGTTAATCTTGAAAAGATGTTTAAATTCCTTGAGGATTCAAATAACAACAGTGTAAGGCAATGTTGAGCCTGATTTGCTGAAATTGATATTGTAGCAACTTCCTCTCCCCTACACCTCCCACCACGTCCTGGACCTACACTTGTGGAATCAGATAATGCTATTTCTCCAAGGCTACAAATTTAAAGGTATTGCAAATATAAAACTGTCACTGAAAATGAAAGTAGCATGTTGATGAGTAAGGATCAGTTTACACAGGACGACGATCTTGCAGATTATGGGGAAGTAAGCGTTCCTTCTTGACAATCTGCTGATCGCTAGCAGAGGAGACCACTGGATTTACATGCACTGATCTCCTCTAGCACTTCCAGAGTATGGGGAGGAGTGATCACTAATGCCATCACTCTTCCCCATACAGACTCGTTCTTTTATCCGATCATTCTTCATCAGTTAATCGGCAGTGCATTTACACGGCAAGATCATCTGTTTAATTGTCGGCCCGTGTAAAGAGCCCTTAACTTTTCCGTTGTTGTCTTAAGGTGCCCTAACACATTAGACTAAAGTTTATAAAAATTTCAAACATAAACATTTGATAGGTGAAATTTAACAAGAATAATAATGTTTGCTAACTGATAAAACATTAATGTCATTATCCAAAAAGAAGTCGGCTGTGATAAATTTTTTACATGAAATTCGAACGGAAGGTCTCTCATAGAAGGGTAGAACTGACAGTGTAAACTTAGAATTGTCTAAATCGGTAGCAATTTTTGGCTTAATTTCCCATTTTAAGACACACCCCTTCCAGGTTAATTCACATCAGGTGTTTGCTAAGGCTTAACCCCTTGTCGGACACAATGTGAAAAGTTTCTAATACACTTAAAAGGATTACCCCATGATTAATGTAAACAAATTCCAAATCTGACCTCATGTGATACACAACAATCTCTTTCTAACAAAGCTAGAACCATCCTGTACCTCAGATGGATTCATTCATTGCTCTAACTGCGCTTCTAGATTTATTTGAAGATAGCAGCTCAGCTGGGTGGACAGAGAAATTGGCTAAATAAGAAACAGCAGGTGGCACTACGCAGATAGATTTTACTGAATAACTCAGTGACTATAATACATTTTAATTACATGCAATTACATATGTCATTTCTCCATGTCTGTTTTTGAGAATACTTATATTCTTCATTTTAGTGGATCTTTCTTACAACTCTCCATTTGTGCCATTTCTCCTTTATTCCTGCTAAACAGGATGATTGTCTGTTACCATTCTCCTTGTCAATAGGGTGAGTAGACTGTGTAGGACCCACTACTGGTAATGCCCATTTGTCAAATTTATTCATAAACCTCTAGGTAAAATAACAAACAGCACAACACATAGTTCTAAGAAAAGATGCCCCACAATAGTTATTTCTTGGGATATACAAGTATTTAGTGAAACAGACATGTCAGGAGAGCGGACAAGTCATCTCTAGCAATGTTTCTGTGGTAGGATTGTTCCCGTTGAACATTATGTGCTGCATTGTACTCTTGTAGGTAAACAGTGAATGTTGTAAAGTTTCTTCTTATGCAGTAATAAATCATGCCACTAAACCTTTTAACATCTAGCACAAACAGCACATAGTCTACCACGTCAAAGACTACTTTGTCTCTCGAAAACCTGAGGACAAAGTGGCAATGTTTGGTGCCTACACGATGAAAGGGTACCTTTTGTTCACTTCTGGGAGCGAGTCTTATCCCTGTGATGTAACAGCCTAGTAACATTTTCAATACAAAAGCACCAGACATTGACTGAACGATATGGCTGATTTAAAAAAAGAAAAAAAATCAGAAGTTCTAATGTCATACAACTATACACAAAACTAGTCTTGAGCGAATCGAGGTTCGGATCATAGATCCAAAGTCGATTCATTAAAAAACTTTGGTTTTAATGCTGTTTCCATACAGCATTAAAATGAATTGGCTCAGTGGAGCTAAACTTTGTCTCGGCCGTAGTGGCTTGAGACTTCGGTGAATTACTTCAGTATTTCTATGTGCTGTGGCAGTGGAGCTGCCAGAGGGCCACATGACAGCCATTGTAAGGGTGTATCTCACCCAGAGGAGCCTGGGTGAGAACAGAAAAGTCCCAGCAAAGCATGGAAAGGGGGTGTTGTAGGGCCCGGCCTTGGTGGCATAAAGGCCCTAGATATAGGTGGCCACTAAGCTATTTGGTGGACACCAAGCTACTTAGCTTTGCTGGCTCCATCTAGTCCAGGGCGGCATTTAATGGGAACAGGCAATGTGTTGGGTGGGTGCCTGTTCCCCATGCTCCACTCTGGGATTTAAGAATATGCCCATGTCCAGGGATGCTATTTAATCCTGTTGCTGGACTTGGGTGGAGCTCTCAGTCTGAGGAAGGAGCAGGCTGTTCTAAAGCCTGTGGGACCCGGGACCCTCGAACCCTGTATGGGGTAAGCACTGTGGTGTTTTGGGGAGCTGGGTGGTAGACCTGGATCCTGCTAGAGAGGGACTATACTGTTTAGTCAGTGGCCAGACGACTGAGGATTTGTTTTGATTTATGTTTTGGTTGCTGTTTGTGCATGAAGACTGCCAAATAAATGCACTGTTTAGACACTAAAGCCTATGTTTGGAAGAAGTCTATGAGAATGACCCCCGAATAAAAAGACGATCCCTTACAGTGCATATTGAAAAAAAAATTTAAAATAGGAATCTTAAGTGGGCTTTGGTACTGGCTGGTATCTCGGTACCAAACTGCACCAGAATTTCAGTTTTTTGCGTATTAGCCACTAAGATTTTTTTTTTTATAAAAAGGAATCATAAAGTGTTATGTACCCCAAAATGATACTAATGAAAACTACAAGCCGTCCTGAAAAAATGAAGCTCACCACTGAAATGGTGCGGGAACAGCATGGGGTGGATGTCTGGATGCATCCCGGACTCCCAGGTCACTGCTGGGAAGGATGTTGTCCGAGTAGTACGCCACTTTTACAGACCGAAGATAAAATCGATTTTAGAGGAAAAATTGTTAGGAAACATTCTTTCCTGTATATTTACTTGTATATAAAGTGCAAGTGCGGCCAAAAATTACAAGGAAGAGGCACTCCGATACAACCTGTATATCACATAAAGGAGGGCATCATTCACATTGTGGTACAATTGTTCAGGTAGTGGGACTCATAAAACCTATGCACTAAGGGAAAGGGATGCCAAAAATTACAAGGAACCGGCATTCCAATACACCCTTTATTACACATAAAGGAGGGCATCATACACACCCTTGAAAAATTATGATTGATGGCCTGCTGGTGACCCTCAAAAACATTAGGAGCAAGGGCTTGCTGGTGACTCTCTAAAACATTAGGGGTGAGGGCCTGCTGCTGATCTGACCATCTAAAACATTAGGGGTGAGGGTCTGCTGCAGAGCTGACCATCTAAAACATTAGGGGTGAGGGCCTGCTGCCGAGCTGACCATCTAAAAAATTTTGGGGGTGAGGGCCTGCTGCCGAGCTGACCATCTAAAAAATTTTGTGGATGAAGGGCCTACTGCCGAGCTGACCATCTGAAAAATATTGTGGGCGAGGGCCTGCTGCTGAGCTGACCATCTAAAAATTTAGGGGTGAGGGTCTGCTGCTTAGCCGACCCTCTAAAACATTATGGGTGAGGGCCTGCTGGTGACCCTCAAAAACATTATGGGTGATGGCCTGCTGGTGACCCTCTAAAACATCATGAGTGAGGGCCCGCTGCTGAGCTGACCCTCTAAAACATTAGGAGCGAGGGCAGCCTAATAAGCAAGTTGATATGATGGAGGAGAAGGCGGAGGACGAGACTAGGGAGACTGAACCATATACCCTTTTTAGTGGTGGAAGAAGTGCATGGGAATACAGTGTATTAAATACACCATAAAAGCCACATTTAGAGTGCCTTTATATTCAGCCGCTTTCCTCTGGTGGAGTAGAGAAGTCAGGGGCAATCCAGGCCTTGTTCATTTTATAGGAGTCAACCGATCAGTATTTTCAGTTGACAAGTAGATGCGCTTATCAGTTATTATGCCCCTAGCAGCAATAAATACATGCTCTGACAAAACGCTGGCGACGGGGCAGGCCAGCACCTCCAAGGCGTAGTTCGTACCAAGGCCAGTTCGTAGCACGTGTCCAGCTTGGACACCCAATAGTTGTAAGGCACAGAGGGATCACTGAGGACTCTGACATGGTTTGCTACGTACTCCTTCACCATCTTCCAAAAATTTTCCCTCCTTGTGACACTAGGCCGCGCATTAGGTTGAGGGTGCTGGCAAGGTGTCATAAAACTGTCCCAGGCCTTGGAGAGTGTTGCTCTGCCTCTGTTGGAACTGCTGTGTGTTCCCCTCGTCTCCCCTCTTCGGTTGACCAAGAAACTACGTACTCTGCAGCCAGCGTTGTCAGCTGGAAATTTTTGGAGCAATTTTTCCACAAGGACCTTCTGGCATTGCACCATTTTGCTCATCCTCTCCCCCAGAAGAATGAGAGATGAGAAGTTCTCTTTGTAGTGTGGGGTCGAGAAGGGTGAACAACCAGTAATCGGTGTTGGCCAAAATGCGTATAACGCAAGGGTCATGGGAAAGGCAGCCTAACATAAAGTCAGCCATGTGTGCCAACAGACAAGACTTCGCTGTCCTCATCAGGAGGAAGACTCTCAATCTCCTCATCCTCTTCCTCCTCTTTGGCCCATTCATGCTGAACATATGGAATAAACCTGCTGTGGGTACTACCCTCTGTAGCGGAGGCAACCAGCTCCTGCTCCTCCTCCTCATCCAATTCACGCTGAGAAGACGAACGAAGGGTGGTCTGGCTATCACCCTGTGTACTGTCCTCCCCCATTTTCACCTCTTCCACATGCAAAGCGTCCTCCTTCATTGTGAGCAGCGAGCGTTTCAGGAGACACAGAAGTGGGATGGTTACGCAGATAATAGCGGCATCGCCGCTCACCATCTGTGTTGATTCCTCTAAGGTGCGTAAAACCTAATAGAGGTCAGACATCCATGTCCACTTGTCGCTTGTGAAGAGCGGAAGCTGACTGGAAAAGGCGATGACCATGTTGCAGCTGGTATTCCACTACTGCCCACTGTTGCTCACAAAGCCTGGCCAACATGTGGAACGTGGAGTTCCAGTGCATGCTCACGTCGCACAACAGTCAGTGATCTGGCAATTGCAAGCGCTGCTACAGTGTTGCCAGACAGGCGAAAGCTGTTGATGACTTGCGGAAATAGGCACACACGCGGCGCACCTTCACCAGTAGCTCAGACAAATTGGGGTTGTTCAACTGCTGAACCACTGGGTTGAACACGTGGGTTAGGCATGGTATGTGTGTGAGCTTGCCAAGCTCCAAAGCCGCCACCAAGTTACAGCCATAATCAGACACAACCATGCCTGTTTGTAGGTTGAGTGGCGAGAGCCACAGCTCAGTCTGGTCCCTTATACCCTGCCACAGCTCTGCAGCGGTGTGCTGTTTGTCACCTAAGCAGATCAGTTTAAGCGCAGCCTGTTGCCGCTTCCCCACTGCAGTGCTACACTGCTTCCAGCTACTTACTGATGTCTGACTGGTGCTGCAAGATGATAATTCAGAGGTAGAAGTGGAGGAGGAGGCAGAGGAGGAGAAGGGGGGGTTGCATCCACTAAAGTAGGTGGCGGCGGAAACCCTGATGGAAGTAGGGCCGGCAATCCTTGGCGGGTGATGTTATGGGACACATGCTGGTTTAAGGCTGGGACTGCACACCGTGAAAAATACTGGCGGCTGGGGACAGAGTACCGCGGGACAGCTGCCGCCATCAGACTGCGGAAAGCCTCAGTGTTCACAAGCCTAAATGGCATCATTTCCAGGGCCAGCAATTTGAAAAGGTGCGCATTTAGTGCTATGGTCTGTGGTTGGGTGGCTGGGTATTTGTGCTTTCATTCAAAGGCCTGGGGTATAGACATCTGTATGCTGCGCTGGGACACAGAAGTGGATGTGCTAGCTGATGGTGCTTGCGAAGGTCCAGGTGCATGGCGGGAGGCATCCGGGCCTGCGTCTTGGACAGGGGATTGGCCAGCACGTAGCACAGTGGAAGAGGAGGCAGTGGTGTGACCCACAGACACTGGTTGCGGACCCAGGCGTTCGGCCCACCTATTAGGGTGCTTTGATGCCATGTGGCGGATCATGCTGGTGGTGGTGAGGTTCATAGTGTTCATGCCTCGCTCATTTTGGTACGGCACATGTTGGAAATGACAATTCTTTTATCATATACACTTTCCTCAAAAAGGCGCCAGACTGCAGAGCAACTACCCCTTGGCAAGGGAAATTTCCGCAAGGGGGTGCTCCAGGGAATAGTTGCGGGCCTGTTTGGTGTGGCCCGCCTTCTCCCTTTTGCCACCCTACTGCCTCTTCCAGCCTGTTGCGGTTCTGCTGATTGCTCCCCCTCTGTACTGCTGTCCTCGCTCGGCTTGCCACCTTCCCAGGTCGGATCAGTGACTTCATCGTACAGCACCTCCTCCTGACTTGTTGACCTAACAACAACCTTATTTGTTGACAACTGTGTCTCATCCTCATCATCAACCTCTTGGACACTAATTGCGGTTTACTTACTGGCAACTGTGTCTCATCATCATTATCCACCTCGTGAAACACTAATTGCCATTGCCCACCATCATCTTCTTCTGACTGTGGATGCTCCACAGTTTGGGAATCAGGGCACAAGATCTTATCATGTCCCTCTTCAAGCGGGCTTGGCGAGAGGCCCAAATTAAGGAATGGCGATGAAAACAGCTCCTCGGAATATCCGAGTGTGGGATCACTTGTTTGCCAAGACTCTCCATGGTGGGTGGAAGGAGGATCAGGGTGAGGATTCTGTTGACCAGACTCTTGGCTACTGAGACTAGACTTTGTGGAAGACCGGGTAGTGATTAACCGACTGGAAGCATTATCTGTTGCAATCCGACCACCTGGTCGCACTGGTCTGACTTTGAGAGTGGTGTCCTGCGCCACCCTGCAATCAGGGTATAAGACACTCTCCTGTTTTGCTGTCCACTGGGGCCCACCTGGAATTCTCGTGGGGCTCGGCCTGCGGAGGACCCCATTGGAGAAGCAGGACAGGTCACGTATCCATGCTAGGCGGCTTGAGCGTCCGCGTGCACGCTTGACAGGAGGGTTATGCGGCCGAACGTACTCGCATCTTATTCGCTACGCCGGCTGGTGACGGGGAATATACCCGTACATAAACTGTAGTAGATTAGAGGGCAAGCATGGGTTAAGTGATCAATGACCAGCCAAGGCTGCACAAGTGTCACAGATTAGGATAATCATATGGCCTATGAGGAAAAGACACATGGCACTCTGTGATTGGGTAACAGGTGTTTAAGAGGTGATCTCCTTGGCTGGTCAGTGCCCACTGTTGTTTTGACAACCCTAGTGTATGTTGTTGTTCACATTCTTCCAGACTACCTGTGCATGGCCTCTGACTTCCTCAATCCATCTCTAGAGATTGCCTGTGGGAAACTTCTATGCGGAACAATTTCTATGCGGACCCTGGAAATGTCTCGTCCCTAGGTACTACGTTACACTGACCATTTCTGTGCATATGAACTTTGGCCTGGTCTGGCTGTCCCTTGTGAGTTTTCCTGCAGAAGTTATTATTTGGATTGATTACCTGCATATGATTTCTGGTCTGGACTGTACTGCCGTCATTTAATAAATCCACCATTGTTTAAACTCTGTCTGGTTGTTTGGGGTTCTGCACCATTACACAGGGACATGAAGCTAGGTATCGGGGATGAGTGTGTTTCTTGTGCTCTGGCAGCAGGCACAGTTTCAACACGCCCAGGGCCACTGCCTCTGCGTGCACCATCAGCAGCACAGCCACTTCCCCGTCCTTTACTGCTTGCCTTGCGCATATTATATGGTATACACTCACCTAAAGAATTATTAGGAACACCATACTAATACGGTGTTGGACCCCCTTTTGCCTTCAGAACTGCCTTTATTCTACGTGGCATTAATTCAACAAGGTGCTGATAGCATTCTTTAGAAATGTTGGCCCATATTGATAGGATAGCATCTTGCAGTTGATGGAAATTTGAGGGATGCACATCCAGGGCACGAAGCTCCCGTTCCACCACATCCCAAAGATGCTCTATTGGGTTGAGATCTGGTGACTGTGGGGGCCATTTTAGTACAGTGAACTCATTGTCATGTTCAAGAAACCAATTTGAAATGATTCGAGCTTTGTGACATGGTGCATTATCCTGCTGGAAGTAGCCATCAGATGATGGATACATGTTCTCATTCTGTTTACGCCAAATTCGGACTCTACCATTTGAATGTCTCAACAGAAATCGAGACTCATCAGACCAGGCAACATTTTTCCAGTCTTCAACAGTCCAATTTTGGTGAACTCGTGCAAATTGTAGCCTCTTTTTCCTATTTGTAGTGGAGATGAGTGGTACCCGGTGGGGTCTTCTGCTGTTGTAGCCCATCCGCCTCAAGGTTGTGCGTGTTGTGGCTTCACAAATGCTTTGCTGCATACCTCGGTTGTAACGAGTGGTTATTTCAGTCAACGTTGCTCTTCTATCAGCTTGAATCAGTCGGCCCATTCTCCTCTGACCTCTAGCATCCACAAGGCATTTTCGCCCACAGGACTGCCGCATACTGGATGTTTTTCCCTTTTCACACCATTCATTGTAAACCCTAGAAATGGTTGTGCGTGAAAATCCCAGTAACTGAGCAGATTGTGAAATACTCAGACTGGCCCGTCTGCACCAACAACCATGCCACGCTCAAAATTGCTTAAATCACCTTTCTTTCCCATTCTGACATTCAGTTTGGAGTTCAGCAGATTGTCTTGACCAGGACCACCCCTAAATGCATTGAAGCAACTGCCATGTGATTGGTTGACTAGATAATTGCATTAATGAGAAATAGAACAGGTGTTCCTAATAATTCTTTAGGTGAGTGTATATGACACAATTCACAGTATTGGTTTAGGATAAATATGTTGTAGGAACAATTAAACTGTATCACTGATTTGTTATCCTACTTAAAACTTAACTTTTATCAGATAATATATATATAAAATATATGTCCCACAATAATAATAATAGTGATGACTGCTTGAAGAAAGAAACACACAGACCTTACTCAGGCATATAGATAGGCAAAAAAAACACTTATTATGATCACCACTCACGGTTTGATGCATGGATGATACGTGGTCACAATATTAAGGCAGCTTGGGTGATCAATTGGATCCGTAGTAGTCCCCTTGGTCTGCTGAAACAAATGTGGTTCCAAGTGATGTTAAATTGCTAAGTCGCTTGAGGCAGTAGGTCAGACAGGTAGGTAGGAGAATGTCCCTAGCGAGCTATTGTTCTCCTGCCTAAAAGCGGAGAGGTCTCCCGCCTATATGCGGGAGAATCACCCCCTGCGGAGCGACCCCACTTCTCGGTGGCTGTCCCTGTTATTCTGACCCTGTTGTTATCTCCTAGTGCTGGCCTGTTCAGATGTTTCTTTCAAAGGTCGTTCCCGACGCGTTTCCTCTGACAGGTGATGCTGTCAGATTCATCAGGGGTAGAGTAGATGTAGATACGGTATAATAACCGTCAACTCAATCGCTTTTTAGGTGATGTCCCAGCTAGATTGCAGTCCAGACTGATGTCTGGAACTGCCCCCTTATATATACCGTCATATAGAAGGTGATTAATGTGTTGATTGCCCACTTACTCTTTATTCGCGGCGTGCGTTCCATCAGATTGGGAGCGGATCCGGAATTACGTCACTCTGCGCGTGCGCATGGATTAGCAACGAGCCCCGTGGAACGCATCGCGTCAGCATCGTGCATCTAGGCACCTAGTCTTGTTGCCTAGGACGTCGCGCGTTTGTGTGGAACGCATCGGCGTCACTTAGCCGCCCTTAGTGATGACGCGTGCTGCTATGGAACGCATAAACATCATATTCATGCGTCAACATGATCGGGATGGAATGCTAAGTATCTTACTTCTTTTCTCAAATATACAGAAAGGCAAAAACTTATTTGTTTATTCATGTACATTAGTGCAGTATTATAGAGAGTCCAGATACAGATGGTCTGGTCTATTATGATATTGATAATATATCACACAATTGTCCTGTATCTCAATCCAGTTGCATTCCTTAGTATCATCTTTTTGTGTGTATATATATATATATGACCTCAGGTATATTATTTTAGGGGTATACCGGTGCATAGAAGGGGGACTATTTTTGAGTGGAGGGAAGATAGTCCTAGATTTTATACATTATATAGAGATTCATGATATACCCAGGACCTTTATTAACTCTCTCCTACATTTTTGATAATTATGACTATAACCTATCTCGGTAGATGTAGTATAATCCTATTCCGACCGTATATTTTTGTTGTTATCTTTTCACTTGTCAAGTGGATTCGAGTATTCTGGACGTATCGGGCCTAAATGAAACACCCAAAAGATAGTATCTCATTTAGGCCGAGTGGGCTCACTGTCTTTAGCCTATGAGTCCACTCTGCCTCTTTCTGTAGTATATTTTTATTGAGGTCACCGCCTCTGGGAGATGGGCGTATCACCTCAATAACGCAGAATTTCAGTAACCTAAAGTCTCCATCATGACAAATCTGTATGTGTCTTGCAATTGGGGTATCTAGTTGGTGTCTGATATCTCCCAGATGATCTCCAATCCTCCTCCTGAGTTCTCTTTTAGTCTTGCCCACATATTGAAGATTACAGGTACATGTACATAAGTATACAACCCCTGTGGTTTTGCAGTTTGCAAAATCCCTAATGGTATATATTTTCTTGGTGACGTTACTAGTAAAGGTTTTTGTCTTGATGATATGTGGACAGGCTATGCATGTACCACACTTGTACATACCTAGGGGTTTCCTATCCAGCCAAGTTCCAGGTTTTTTAATCGGTAGATAGTGGCTGTGTACAAATCTATCCCCCAGTGATCTTCCTCTACGGTATGTAATTGCCGGATAGGGGGGAAGGGTGTCCTGTATATCAGGGTCAGTGAGCAGCAGATCCCAGTATTTTTGAAGGATTTCCCTGACTTGTCTATTATAGTTATCATAGGTACCTATAATACGGAAGGTGTGATCTACTGTGGATTTTGTCAGTTGTTTAGGAGACAGTAGTTCTGTTCTTTCTACATTTAATGCTGATTTAAAGGCTTTTTGTAATGGTCGATCCGGATATCCCCTTTGACTAAACCTGCTTCTCAGGTCACTGGCTTGGTTATAAAAGTCTACCTTCCGGGTACAATTTCTTCGGACCCGCAGATATTGTCCCTTGGGAATACCGCATTTGAGACTTGTGGGGTGATGACTCTCCCATCTTAATAGATCATTTGTAGCTGTGGGTTTCCTGTATGTTTTGGTGGAGATCATACCATTATTTAAAGTAATGGATAAATCCAGGAAAGCCAGGCTCTGCTCATTGACCTCTGAGGTAAAATGCATACCTATTTTGTTGTTATTGAGGTCAGCTACAAAGTCCGAGAACTGTCTTCTGGAGCCGCTCCAAAATATCAGAATATCATCGATATAGCGGCCCCAGAAGACAATCCTCGACGTCCAGATGCTATCCTCTGTGAACACCAGGGTATCCTCCCACCAGCCCAGGAACAAATTGGCATAAGTGGGGGCACAGGGGCTCCCCATTGCCGTGCCCCTGAGCTGGTGGAAGTACCTGGAATTGAAGAGAAAGTAATTATGTCTTAGAACAAACTCTGTCAACTTATAGGTGAACTCATTATGGGCTGTGAATTGAGTACCCCTAGTTTTTAGATAATATTCGACTGCATATAGTTCTAGGTCATGGGGAATATTACTATACAGCGCCTCAACGTCTTTTGAGGCTAATAGAATCCCATCCTCTAGCTGTAGCCCATCAATTTTGGTTAGTAGATCCGAAGTGTCCCTAATATACGATGGGAGTGCTGTAACAAAGGACCTAAGTATCTTATCCACATATATACCGATGTTTTGGGTGATTGAATTTATCCCCGATACTATGGGACGTCCCTTGAGTGGTGCAAGTCCTTTATGGACTTTGGGGATTGTATAAAAGGTAGCAGTCTGAGGATAGGGAATAAGCATGAATTTGAGTTCATGATTTGATAGTTTGTTATCAAGAGCTTGTATAAGCAAAACCTCCAAGTCAGTTTTGAAATCTAACGTAGGGTCCCTCCCAAGGATGTTATAACACTTTTTGTCATTTAGAATCGAATTACACATCTGTTGGTACATGACATGATCCATGACCACTAAATTCCCCCCTTTGTCTGAGGGTTTCAGTATTATGTCATGATCTTCTTGAATTTTGATCATGGCCTCCGTTTCAAGTTTATTTAGATTCATTTTAGTGTATATGAGTGTATATGCTTGCAAGTATGTCACATGTACAGGTTTTGTAAGTGTATGCGCAAATAAAGTACACAGAATGTCAGTTATTTTTAGGATGCGCACACGTTAAACAGGAGGTATAGCGCAAGTAATGTCGCTGTCACCACCGCCTAATAAAAAATTACACTGAATGAATGTCACTGATATTTAGGATGTGCACACGTTAAGCAGGAGGTATAGCGCAAGTAATATCGCTGCCACCAGCAGCAAAAAAATGACACTGAATATCACTGATATTTCGGATGCGCTAACGTTATACTGGAGATGTAGCGCAGGTAATGTCGCTGCAACCAGCAGCAAAAAAATTTGACTGAATGTTACAGATTTTTCGGATACGCAAATAATATCGCTGTCTGCAGCGGCCAAACAATTGCAAGCTATTTAGCGCAGGTTGCGCTAAAAATATATATTGCGGAACCCATTTGCGGAAGCCACCTTGACACCTGGTAGATGGGCCCGACACACGTTTGATCAAAAATGTGCGCAAGGAGCTTCTATTTTTCCATTTATAGTAGGTATAATACCACTTTAATTCAGAATGATCCCCATTTCTATTGTTTGTATGTGAAAGGTTGTGCAGCCATTTTTTTATCAACCAGGAATGCAGATGCAGTCATTTAATTTAATTTTTAATTTTTTTTGCGGACCCATTAAATTGAATGGTTCTGCATACAGGTTGCAAAAGCGAAACGGACACTGAAAAAAAATACAGTCGTGTACATGAGCCCTTATGCTGCGTCAGCTTTATTTATTTATTCAAACATTTACTTATTCATACATCAGCCGTAAACTAAGATATGTAATTCAATACCAATATGAAGGAAGCCTTTATTATTCCACTGCCAGTGTGCCAACCAATACCATTGAGTCTGCACCTGTTATGGGGGGCCAGGTCTTAATGACGACCATCCTCATCTTTTGCTGGCTTTATTTCTTCCAAATCATCCTTCAAAGTCTTCATGTCCTAGAAAAGTCAGCAAGATGCAGAGAGGAGAAGCTGGATGTTCCTGATGACATATTCTCATCTATATTAGATGATGAGGAAAACCAGATGGCAGAAGAAGGGCTCCCACTTGTAGGGCAGGAGAGCGCTGGAGAAGTGGATATGTCAGAGCTGATTAATATTCTGTGTGTACTGTCAAATAACCTGCAGGAGATTGCAGACCAGAACAGCGATAATATGCATATTGCCCTTCCCCCCCCCCCCACCTAACCAGTCAAACGCCATACCAGCAACAGCCCCTGTTTAAAGGTGCATTAAAGGTGCCGCTCGGCCATTAACAATGAAGAAGGACTATGGAGTGCGGTCTTCATTATTAAATGAAAGGCAGCTAATTGGCCGCACAGTTTTTCACTGCAGCATGGCCGCAACTCGCCCGCAGCACTGCTGCTCCATGTGGGCATACCCTAAGGCAGAGTGGCCTGGGTGAACCTGATTTATAGCAATTTATGACAAAATCATTTAGAAGGAATCAAATTTCTTTACAAACTTCAGCAAAGTTTCCGAATCTATTTTTTAAAACTCTAATGGCAATGTCGATGAATTATGTTGCATGGCTAAACATAAATAAACAGACCCATATTTGCAAATCAGATATGGGCTACATACACAGGTCTATGAGCTTGGACATGTTGGAAAAACACTGCTATGCAGAGATAGCTTAACATATTATGTCAAGAATGTGAAAAATGCATGGAAACTATGAATCTCCAAAGGAAATAGGGAACATTAGCAGTTTACAGTGGGATCAGACATCTGGAATCCTGCCAGAATCGCATGGCTGCAAGCCACCTTCCTCCATCGATAGCTTCATGCAGTTTCTCAAATTACACAACAGTATGTAAATAAAGTACTGTATAAGACTACAAATCAAGGTCATACTCAGCAAAATTTAATAGCTCAGTCAGGGCCAGGTGTGATCATGTTTACACTGCCTGACCCTGTCAAAGTGGAGAGGATGTGGCATTTGCAGAGAGAGCTGAGCTTCTAGGTGTAACCCCTATTGCTGCTAGAGGCTCTTTTGCATATATTTTTCTCAGCAATGCGGGCACATATGAACATGGGACCAACACAGATGCCTTAAGCTCCCAAGTGCACATGTAACAGGTCAGCCAGTTTCCTAGGTACAAAACTGCTAACAGATGCCCTTTAAATCTGCATAGGAGCTTAAAAACTATTTTAATCAAGACCAAATGCAAAGTTGCCTCAGTTTTCATTTTAGACGTACTTGGAAGCTTAAAAAGTTTGTTTACAAAGGTATATGTAGCTGTTAATATTGTATTCTGCTAAAAGACTAGTTTGCATTATAGACATGAGGGACTTGACTTCATACATTTAGGAGGGTGTGGATAATTAGAAGCTGTATTCTTTATTAGGCATTTATACTGTTGAAGAGCATGGCACATACTGCACACTTTTCACTTGTACGCCACTTGGATGGAGTACCAGTCATGGTAAATGTCTCTTAATGTTTCTGTTCACAACGTGTGTAAGAAAGTTGCACAACTTTTCATGACACTGTGATTGAACGGGTATTCTAATTTCAGCAAGTAAAGCTTATACATTGTATAATAAAAGTATACTTTGGGGGAGATTTACTAAGACTGGTGTTTCGTATACCAGTCTCATAAAAAGTGCACTGGAGTAATACGTGCCAAATTTATTAAAAGGCAAAGGCCTCTTAATAAATATGGTGGATCTTCTGGCTTTCCGTGTGCCAGAAACTGAAATCTATGCAAATCTGGCAGGTCGTGGAAGGTCAAGATCCTCCCACTAGGATCCACCCATTTTCTTGTTGCTTCTAAAAAAAATAGGAAACCCATGTAATCCCAGAGAGCAGAGCCCTAAGGAGGTATTGAGGTATTACTATAAGGCCCCTACTGATATTAGTCTATTGACATACTAACAGCAACAATGATGCATAGATATTCAGTCCTAAAGTTCATAACCTCAAGATGGAGTTTATTAAAGCACATACATTCTGTGCATTACACTGTATGTATCTGTCTGTATGCAGGATCAGCCACATAGAATACTGTACATATTGCAGAAAGCATTCAAAGCGGAATTTGGTCCGAAGTTCAGGAAAACTTCGATTCACAACAAATCTGATTTTTCTCACGCTTTGTGGTAACAAATCAGGTTTTCCTAAAAATGGCGGCTGCCTGGTTACAAAGCAAAACTAAGTTTAGAGGACGCAGAAGAATTCAATACCAATAAGATGGAAGCTGTTATTATTCCAGTGCCCAGTGTGCCAACCAATACCATCAAGTCTGCACCCCTTGAGCATATTTAAAAGAAGAAAAACTGCTACAAGAGGACACAGTTTTAAATTAGAGGGGCAAAGGTTTAAAAGTAATATAAGGAAGTATTACTTTACTGAGAGAGTAGTGGATGCATGGAATAGCCTTCCTGCAGAAGTGGTAGCTGCAAATACAGTGAAGGGGTTTAAGCATGCATGGGATAGGCATAAGGCCATCCTTCATATAAGATAGGGCCGGGGGCTATCCATAGTATTCAGTATATTGGGCAGACTAGATGGGCCAAATGGTTCTTATCTGCCGACACATTCTATGTTTCTATGTTTCTATGTTTCTTAGGGGGGCCAGATCTTAATGATGAACATCCTCATCTTTTATTTGCTTTACTTCTTCCAAATCATTCTTCAAAGGCTCCATGTCCTAGTAAAGTCAGCAAGATGCAGAGAGAGGAGGAGCTGGATGTTCCTGATGACATATTTTCAACGAAATTAGATGTTGTGGAAAAGGAGGAAAAGCAGATGGCAGAAGAAGGGCTCCCACCTGTAGGACAGGAGATCGCTGGCTTTGTAAAGGCGGTATGCCAGCATATTGTGACCCTATCTAACCAGCCCAATCCCATACTAGCAACAGCCCCTGTTTAAAAGTGCCGCACGGCCATTAACAATGAAGAAGGACTATACAGTGCGGTCTTCATAATTACATGAAAGGCAGCTGCTGGCTAAGTTGTTCTTCACCGCAGAATGGCCGCAACCCTCCTGCTGCACGGCCACTCCGTGTGGCCATACCCTATGGCAGAGTGTTGTGGGTATACTTGATTTATAGCGATTTGTGATGAATCAATTTGTAAAAAAATAAAATCACATTTCTTGGGGAACTTCAGCGAAGCTGCCGAGTCGAATTTTTCAAAACTTCAATCAGTTCTACTACAGAGCATTATGCACTGCCATTGTCCTTCACAGAAGAGCTGCAGACAACTTATCTGACCCTGTACACGTTCACTTTTATAGTCTGAACTTTGCTTCATTTTCAGAATTCCATTGCGTGTCCTGACAACCATCTTCTGGCTGTGAGTGGTGAATGAACTTTGGAATGTCTGAGCATTAGTTAAGAAATGTTGGACTATAACAGGACTTGCTACAATGTGAAAAGATATACTTAGTGAGTACAGTTTAATAGGTAACAACTCTTAAATTTAATATATATGTCAAATATACACAGGGAAAATACTGGTGTTTACAAAATTATTGCTATATCCAGTCCTTTACATACTTACATAAGAACTAATTCCTTATAGTCCCCAGGTCCAAACAAAAGACCTGGCATTATAAAATCTCATGGGGGTAAAGAAATCGTAATATACCCTCTATTGTGTAAAGTTAAAAGTTCAAACCTTTATAATCATAAAAGCTATAGTGCCTATCTAATGCCAGCCATACTATATAATAATACAAAATAAAATAAAAAGGTGGACTTTTATTAAAATATAAATGCAAAAAATAAGCAGGGTTGTGCTTTTCAAAGAGGATCTCCCTTCTTCATCAGACACATCCAGATTTTCTTTCTTTTGTATAATGCATTTCTAGTTAGTGCCCATATAATAACAGACATAGTACACATTTAACCACCTCCGGACCGCTGTACGCACAGACGCGTCCTGGAGGTGGTTGTTTCATTCCGAGTGGACGCGCCGGCGCGTCTTCTCGCGAGACGCGAGATTTCGGTCACAGCCGGCCCGCGCATGCGCATCGCGGGCCGGCAAAAGTTCGAGGAGAGTTGCATCAGCAACCTGCCAGCCAATGATCGTCGCTGGCAGGTTGCTGATTTTTAAAAAATCGAATCACAAACCAGATAACAGATCATATTAGTAAATATGATCTGTTATATGGCTTCTCTGCTCCTGTGCTGGTCCTTTTCGTCGGTTGGATCCAGCACAGGAGCAGACTTCACAGTGAGTACACCAAACAGCACACCTTAGCCCCAGATCACCCCCCTGCACCCCAATTAACCCTTTGATCACCCCTTTGATCGCCCCTGTCAATCACTAGTGAAAGGAAAAAAAGTGATCAGTGTAAACTGTCACTTTTTTTTTTTCACTGGTATTGGCTGTTAGGTTTTAGGGATAGTTTAGGCCCCTTGGTTAGGTAGTTAGCGTCAGTTAGCGCCCACCCCACCGCACCGCAGTCACTTTTATTCGCTGATTAGCGTATCGCTAATCAGCATTTGTACTTTTATAGTATCTGTAAGTGATCAAAACTGATCACGGTCAGATCTATAATAGTATTAGTGTCACTTTAGTTCGCCCTCCACCCAAAACGCAGTGTTTGCCCGATCAGGCCTGATCGGTCGCCCACACGTGCGTTCACCCACGCCCGCCCCATCGCAGTGACAAAAAATTATTATTTTTTGATCACTGCACATTCACTTTACACGCACTGCGGCGATAAAAAAATCAGTTTTGATATTTTTTATCAACCGCAGCGGCCTCCGGTACTTCGCTAGCCTCCCCTTTGTAAGACAGGTTTGCTTTTTTTCTTGGGTAGTCTCAGGGAATACCCCTAAATTTAGTAGTCCAAAATGTCAAACAGGGGGTATTCTTCTGAAGAGGCCTACAGGATTCTGACCCAGTCGGATGAGGAGTGGGAACCCTCATCTGACGAATCTAGCGGGTCAGAATATGAACCTGTAGAAAGCAGTGGCTCTCTGACCCAAAGTTCGGACGAGGAGGTTGAGGTCCCTGGCAGCACCAGGCGTACCCGGCCCCGTGTCGCTAGACCACAGGTTACGCAGGATCCGCTTCAAGAGCAGCAGAGTGGGGCTGTCGCTGCCGGATCACGTGGTGAGGCATACACCAGCAGCGCAGCCCTTCCTGGACCTAGTACCAGCACTGCCGTACAACCTGGTGAAGTAGCGAGCACCAGAAGGGCAGTTGAAGCTGGTACGGTGGCACGTGCAGTAGTTACCCCGTCGCAGCCACCGCGCAGACAGGCCCGTAGACCCCCTAGAGTCCCTGAGGTGCTGGCAAACCCTGATTGGCAGTCACCAACTTCAGCCGCACCTGTAGTTCCCCCTTTCACCGCCCAGTCTGGAGTTCGGGTTGAGACGGCTCAAATCGCTTCGGCCCTGGGATTTTTTGAGCTGTTCTTGACTGCGGAGCTCTTGGACTTAGTCGTGGCAGAGACCAACCAATATGCCACACAATTTATAACCGCAAACCCGGAAAGCTATTATGCCCAGCCTTTCCGGTGGAAACCAGTCCAAGTTTCCGAACTTAAAATTTTTCTGGGCCTTCTCCTCAACATGGGCCTGACAAAAAAGCATGAATTGCGGTCATATTGGTCCACGAACCCAATTCATCACATGCCCATGTTCTCTGCTGCTATGTCCAGGACACGATTTGAGACCATCCTGCGTTTTCTGCATTTTAGCGACAACACCACCTCCCGTCCCAGAGGCCACCCAGCTTTTGACCGGCTCCACAAAATTCGGCCCCTCATAGACCATTTCAACCAGAAATTTGCAGATTTGTATACCCCTGAGCAAAACATCTGCGTAGACGAGTCCCTAATACATTTTACCGGGCGCCTTGGCTTCAAACAATACATCCCAAGCAAGCGTGCCCGGTATGGGGTCAAATTGTATAAGCTCTGTGAAAGGGCCACAGGCTATACCCACAAATTTCGGATCTATGAGGGAAAAGATCAGACCCTGGAGCCGGTCGGTTGCCCTGACTACCTGGGGAGCAGTGGGAAGACAGTCTGGGACTTGGTGTCACCCTTATTCGGCAAGGGGTACCATCTTTATGTGGACAATTTTTACACAAGTGTGGCCCTCTTTAGGCATTTGTTTCTAGAACGGATTTGCGCCTGTGGCACCGCGCGAACTAGTCGCGTGGGCTTCCCCCAACGGCTTGTAACCACCCGTCTTGCAAGGGGGGAGAGGGCTGCCTTGTGTAACGAAGAACTGCTCGCGGTGAAATGGAGAGACAAGCGTGACGTTTACATGCTCTCCTCCATTCACGCAGACACGACAATCCAAATTGAAAGGGCAACCCGTGTCATTGAAAAGCCCCTCTCAGTCCACGACTATAATGCACTCATGGGAGGGGTGGACTTCAATGACCAGATGTTGGCTCCCTATTTAGTTTCCCGCAGAACCAGACGCTGGTATAAGAAGGTGTCTGTATATTTAATTCAATTGCCGCTGTACAATAGTTTTGTTCTCTACAGTAAGGCTGGGAGAACAGGATCCTTCCTCAAATTCCAGGAAGAGATCATCGCGAACCTCCTTTACCCAGGAGGTTCCGTGGCCCCATCCACCAGTGTAGTTAGCCGTCTACACGAGCGACATTTCCCCAGTGTCGTTGCTGGTACCTCAACCCAACCGCCACCCCGAAAAAAATGTCGTGTCTGTAGCAGGAGTGGAATAAGGCGTGACACCCGCTATTTCTGTCCTGACTGCCCTGACCACCCTGCCCTATGCTTAGGTGAGTGTTTCCGGAAGTACCACACACAGGTACACCTAGCATAGGGATTGCATCTCACAGGACAGGCACACAGGGCTATTAGGGCCCTTTTACTCACAGCTGCTGCAAACCTCTCCTTTCACCTGGGATAAAGTGCATAACGTACTTCGCCACATCTTTGGGCGATTTGCGCTTTGCACATTGTCCCATGGGGAAGGAGAGGTTTGTTCTATAAAGGTAAAAAAAACTAAACAAAAAAAAAATTACCGGTAAGTAAAAAAGTTACAAAAGTTAAAAAAAGTTAATATGTTCTGTTCTAAAGTTAATAAAGTTATTGCTTTGCGGCCTGGTTTTTTCTTTTTTGTTTTGTTTTTTTTTACCTTTCAGGTGGACCAACCGATCGACTAGCTGCAGCACTGATGTGCATTCGGACAGAAGCATTGTGCTGCTGTCAGATTACACGCAAGTCGGTGTATGCGGCGCTGCAAGACGAGATTTCTCCTCTGCAGTAAAAGATACGTTTGCCGAGGCATATGAGCTGAGGAGGTGGCGGTGTTCATATACTTTGGCAAACACTTTGTATATATAAAAAAAAAAATCCCGGCAATGATTTATTCATCCACATCGATTGATGTGAATGGAGAAATCGGGTTTGCCAGGGCATACGAGCTAAGTGGGCATGGATGTTGGGCGGAGCTCCTATGTCCTGGCAGACGCCTTTCCCCTCCTTTTTCTTTTTTTGGCAGAGATTTTTTCATCCACATTGATTGATGCGAATGAAGAAATCTGTGCCGTTCATTTTTTTCTTTCAGCCCAGAGGCTGAACGGAAAAAAAAAATCTCATTACCTGTATGCTCAATATAAGGAGAATAGCAGAAACTCCTAATGCTGGGCATACATGTAATGATTGCGGAGACCCTCAAATGCCAGGGCAGTACAAACACCCCACAAATAACACCATTTTGGAAAGAAGACACCCCAAGGTATTCGCTGAGGGGCATATTGAGTCCATGAAAGATTGAAATTTTTGTCCCAAGTTAGCGGAAAGGGAGACTTTGTGAGAAAAAAAATAAAATAAATCAATTTCCGCTAACTTGTGCCAAATTTTTTTTTTTTCTATGAACTCGCCATGCCCCTCATTGAATACCTTGGGGTGTCTTCTTTCCAAAATGGGGTCACATGTGGGGTATTTATACTGCCCTGGCATTTTAGGGGCCCCAAAGCGTGAGAAGAAGTCTGGTATCCAAATGTCTAAAAATGCCCTCCTAAAAGGAATTTGGGCCCCTTTGCCCACCTAGGCTGCAAAAAAGTGTCACACATGTGGTATCTCCGTATTCAGTAGAAGTTGGTGAATGTGTTTTGGGGTGTCATTTTACATATACCCATGCTGGGTGAGATAAATATCTTGGTCAAATGCCAACTTTGTATAAAAAAAATGGGAAAAGTTGTCTTTTGCCAAGATATTTCTCTCACCCAGCATGGGTATATGTAAAATGACACCACAAAACACATTCCCCAACTTCTCCCGAGTACGGCGATACCAGATGTGTGACACTTTTTTGCAGCCTAGGTGGGCAAAGGGGCCCACATTCCAAAGAGCACCTTTCGGATTTCACAGGTCATTTACCTACTTACCACACATTAGGGCCCCTGGAAAATGCCAGGGCAGTATAACTACCCCACAAGTGACCCTATTTTGGAAAGAAGACACCCCAAGGTATTCCGTGAGGGGCATGGCGAGTTCCTAGAATTTTTTTTTTTTTTACATACAAAGTCTCATATTCCACTAACTTGTGACAAAAAATAAAAACTTCCATGAACTCACTATGCCCATCAGCGAATACCTTGGGATGTCTTCTTTCCAAAATGGGGTCACTTGTGGGGTAGTTATACTGCCCTGGCATTCTAGGGGCCCAAATGTGTGGTAAGGAGTTTGAAATCAAATTCTGTAAGAAATGACGAGTGAAATCCGAAAGGTGCTCTTTGGAATATGGGCCCCTTTGCCCACCTAGGCTGCAAAAAAGTGTCACACATCTGGTATCTCCGTACTCAGTAGAAGTTGGGGAATGTGTTTTGGGGTGTCATTTTACATATACCCATGCTGGGTGAGAGAAATATCTTGGCAAAAGACAACTTTTCCCATTTTTTTATACAAAGTTGGCATTTGACCAAGATATTTATCTCACCCAGCATGGGTATATGTAAAAAGACACCCCAAAACACATTCCCCAACTTCTACTGAATAAGGAGATACCAGATGTGTGACACTTTTTTGCAGCCTAGGTGGGCAAAGGGGCCCATATTCCAAAGAGCACCTTTCGGATTTCACTCGTCATTTTTTACAGAATTTGATTTCAAACTCCTTACCACACATTTGGGCCCCTAGAATGCCAGGGCAGTATAACTACCCCACAAGTGACCCCATTTTGGAAAGAAGACACCCCAAGGTATTTCGTGAGGGGCATGGCGAGTTCCTAGAATTTTTTATTTTTTGTCACAAGTTAGTGGAAAATGATGATTTTTTTTTTTTTTTTTTTTCATACAAAGTCTCATATTCCACTAACTTGTGACAAAAAATAAAAACTTCCATGAACTCGCCATGCCCATCAGTGAATACCTTGGGGTCTCTTCTTTCCAAAATGGGGTCACTTGTGGGGTAGTTATACTGCCCTGGCATTCTAGGGGCCCAAATGTGTGGTAAGGAGTTTGAAATCAAATTCTGTAAAAAATGACGAGTGAAATCCGAAAGGTGCTCTTTGGAATATGGGCCCCTTTGCCCACCTAGGCTGCAAAAAAGTGTCACACATCTGGTATCTCCGTACTCAGTAGAAGTTGGGGAATGTGTTTTGGGGTGTCATTTTACATATACCCATGCTGGGTGAGAGAAATATCTTGGCAAAAGACAACTTTTCCCATTTTTTTATACAAAGTTGGCATTTGACCAAGATATTTATCTCACCCAGCATGGGTATATGTAAAAAGACACCCCAAAACACATTCCCCAACTTCTACTGAATAAGGAGATACCAGATGTGTGACACTTTTTTGCAGCCTAGGTGGGCAAAGGGGCCCATATTCCAAAGAGCACCTTTCGGATTTCACTCGTCATTTTTTACAGAATTTGATTTCAAACTCCTTACCACACATTTGGGCCCCTAGAATGCCAGGGCAGTATAACTACCCCACAAGTGACCCCATTTTGGAAAGAAGACACCCCAAGGTATTTCGTGAGGGGCATGGCGAGTTCCTAGAATTTTTTATTTTTTGTCACAAGTTAGTGGAAAATGATGATTTTTTTTTTTTTTTTTTTTTCATACAAAGTCTCTTATTCCACTAACTTGTGACAAAAAATAAAAACTTCCATGAACTCGCCATGCCCATCAGTGAATACCTTGGGGTCTCTTCTTTCCAAAATGGGGTCACTTGTGGGGTAGTTATACTGCCCTGGCATTCTAGGGGCCCAAATGTGTGGTAAGGAGTTTGAAATCAAATTCTGTAAAAAATGACGAGTGAAATCCGAAAGGTGCTCTTTGGAATATGGGCCCCTTTGCCCACCTAGGCTGCAAAAAAGTGTCACACATCTGGTATCTCCGTACTCAGTAGAAGTTGGGGAATGTGTTTTGGGGTGTCATTTTACATATACCCATGCTGGGTGAGAGAAATATCTTGGCAAAAGACAACTTTTCCCATTTTTTTATACAAAGTTGGCATTTGACCAAGATATTTCTCTCACCCAGCATGGGTATATGTAAAAAGACACCCCAAAACACATTCCCCAACTTCTACTGAATACGGAGATACCAGATGTGTGACACTTTTTTGCAGCCTAGGTGGGCAAAGGGGCCCATATTCCAAAGAGCACCTTTCGGATTTCACTCGTCATTTTTTACAGAATTTGATTTCAAACTCCTTACCACACATTTGGGCCCCTAGAATGCCAGGGCAGTAGAACTACCCCACAAGAGACCCCATTTTGGAAAGAAGAGACCCCAAGGTATTCGCTGATGGGCATAGTGAGTTCATAGAACTTTTTATTTTTTGTCACAAGTTAGTGGAATATGAGACTTTGTAATAAAAAAAATAAAAAAAATAAAAATCATCATTTTCCGCTAACTTGTGACAAAAAATAAAAAGTTCTATGAACTCACTATGCCCATCAGTGAATACCTTAGGGTGTTTACTTTCCGAAATGGGGTCATTTGTGGGGTGTTTGTACTGTCTGGCCATTGTAGAACCTCAGGAAACAAGACAGGTGCTCAGAAAGTCAGAGCTGCTTCAAAAAGCGGAAATTCACATTTTTGTACCATAGTTTTTAAACGCTATAACTTTTACCCAAACCATTTTTTTTTTACCCAAACATTTTTTTTTTATCAAAGACATGTAGGACAATAAATTTAGAGCAAAATTTATATATGGATCTTGTTTTTTTTTGCAAAATTTTACAACTGAAAGTGAAAAATGTCATTTTTTTGCAAAAAAATCGTTAAATTTCGATTAATAACAAAAAAAGTAAAAATGTCAGCAGCAATGAAATACCACCAAATGAAAGCTCTATTAGTGAGAAGAAAAGGAGGCAAAATTCATTTGGGTGGTAAGTTGCATGACCGAGCAATAAATGGTGAAAGTAGTGTAGGTCAGAAGTGTAAAAAGTGGCCTGGTCTTTCAGGGTGTTTAAGCACTGGGGGCTGAGGTGGTTAAAGGGTTGAATCCGGACATATCTTCAACCCTCCACCTCCCCTGATATGAGCATCGGAGCATTTCATGTTCCGATGCTCTCCTCTGCCCTGTGCTGAATCGCGCACAGCAAAGGCATTTTTTTGGAGATCCGGTGACGTACCGGGCTCTCCATAGGGACTGCTAGGCAGAGGCATCTCTCTACAGTCAACTGTATCGCCATCCTAAGATACTGCGGCGGGGCATGGGAGAGATGTCTCCCTGCCCTGTTCCTTCTGATAGGCTTCAGGCCTAGCGTCTGTAGCCTATTAGAGGCTAGCGCAGGGCATGGCCTTCCTCGCCGCCTGAGCCGTACAGTGTATAATGCGGGACACAGGCTGGAAGAGGCTCGCACCACATAGTTGACAGCTGCATAGAGTTAAGTATTTGTGTTTATTTATTTATTTTCATTTGACACCATGCTGTTTGGCCAATATAGGGAAGGGGGGAGAGGAGCACTATGGGGGCATCTACTGGGGGCACTATATAAGGGCATTATATACTGGTACACATTATGGGGAATGAATAGGGAAGAAGGGAGAGGAGCACTATGAGGGCATCTACTGGGGGCACTACATAGGGGCATTTTATACTGGCACACATTATGGGGCACTATGGGGAAAGGGGGAGAGAAGCAGTACGGGGGAAACTACTGGGTGCACTATATAGGGGTATTATATACTAGCACACATTATGGGGGCACTATGGGGATATTAGCTCAACTGTAGGCAGAAAGTGTGTGTACTGGCACACATTATGGGGGCACTATGGGGGCATCAGCTCTACTGGGGACACTAAGAAGGAGTAATTTTGTACTGGCACCCAGTAGGGGGCATTAGCACACATTATGGGGGCTGTATGGGGACAATGGCTCTACTGGGGGTTCTAAAAGGAGGTGTTTTTGTAGTGGCACACAAGGGGAGAATTTTTATGTACTGGCTCACATTATATGGGGGCGTTTTTCAACTGTCACACGTTGTAAGGAGAATTATTACTACAGGAGGGCAGTATGATGAGCTTTATTACTACTAGGGGACTAAGGGGAACATGATTACTAGTATAGACACTATGGGAGCATTATTACTTCGGGGGCACAGTGCGGACATTAGTACTGTTGGGGGCACTGTAGGGGCACTATTACTACTAAGTGTGCTCTGGCAGAGAATTATTATTATTGGTGGGACTTTTGAGAGCACTATTACTGTGGGGGGCACCCTAGCACAGTATCAACTTAGGACAATTAATTTTGGAGGACATTATGTTTGTGACATTATTAGCGTCGGAGCACTATTTGGCGCAGCTATTTTTAGAGCACTGCTTGCCAATAAATATTGAAGGGGGCCCTATCTGTATTTTGAGGTGGACTATTTCTGCAGTAAAGTATTGGGGAGCACAGCTGGCACAATATTGCGGTAAGCAGGATGGGGTGTTCAGAAGGCAGGAGGATGATGGAAAACTGGGAAACTATGATGTCTGTTTGTCAAACTCTGAAATAAATCATCATGGCGGTCTGGTCTAAAAAGGGAAGATGAGGAAAGAGAGCATCTACATCAAAGGAGACATCACTGGATGCAAGTTTTGTAGTGCTGTATGTAATGCTAGGAAGGAAGAGGTTAGGTTGAGAAATTGGCATGGGGGGGCACTATTTCAATTTTCGCCTCAGGCAGCATAAAGGCCAGGGTGTACCCCTGGCTACCATCACATCTCTTTATATCATAAGGTTGTTGGCCGTGTGTCATGTTAGTAGCTGGTCAGTCTGGAGCCTGCCCACCTGGTTGACAACTCTCCTGACTGTTACATTACTTTATCTTTGTATATCTTTGCATATATCTTATCATAGTTTAGTAAACAATGTTTTTGCAGCAAAGTTGTTAGTTTTTTTTCCTGATCTTCTGATCCCACAATAATACAACCGTAAAGTACATACAAAGGCAACCTTTTTACCTACATTGTATCTCCAATGTTGTCCAATTAATAATTATACTTCATTTCTCGTTCCCAACATCAGGTTCTTCTCACAAGTTTCACAATACAGGACTATAAGTATACGGCCACGTGGTCAAGTTTCCTGATGCAGTTTTGGAAGCTTAAACTATCTGTAGATTCAAAATAAGAAGAGAAGTTTTATTTGTCCTTTATACTTTCCCTCTAGCAGCATCACTTTCCCTACCATAACAGATAAGGAACCTGTCTTTCAGACAAGCGAGTGCCATTATTACTATAGCATCATGAGTACTATTGTAGAACTAATTTATGCTGCTCAGAAAGTCTTTTTTTATTTAAACAATATACACATGTCAAAGTGTCACACAGGAAGCAAATGCTGAAAGCTGTAAGAAAGCACAATGGTTTCTTGTGTTAAAATAAAAGACAAAAGAGAAAATGACTGAAATAATTATTGAAGCAAGCAAAATAATGTATCACCACCATCACCTGCGACGATGTCACCATCATGTGACCAGTGCAGGAGAGGATGGTGCTCAGTAGTGAAGAAAAGTCCTGGGATGAAGCTGTGGTGAGGTCTGCTACATGAGGAGAGGTAAGTGAAGGGAGAGGCAGAGCAATGCTGGGAGTTGTGATTATTTAACTGGGACTGTATGTTAGGGCTGAAGGGAGGGGATTTATTTACATGGGACAGTGGGGTTGAGTGATGTTATATACATGGGACTGAATTTTGAGGGAGTGATATTATTTACATGGAAATGTATGTTGGAGGTGGCTGAGGAGGGGGTGGGGTTATTTACATGGGACTGTATGTTGAAGGTTTCTGGGGCAGGGTGATGTTATTTACATGGGACTATATGTTGACGGCAGCTGTGGTAGGAAATTATGCTGATGCTCCAAGTTTATGGGACTTAATGTTGAGGTGGTAATGTTATTTACATGGGACTGCATGTTGGTGGTGACTGGGAAGGGAGTGATGTTATTTACATGTATTTTGGAGGTGACTGTAGATAGAGAGAGATGTTATTTACATGGGGCTGTATATTAGAGGGGGCAGGAGAGATGGTGTGATGCTATTTACATAGGACTCTACGACAGAGGCAGGGGAATAATGTCATGGTGGAGGGGCTGAGGAATTATAATTTCTGAGGAAACTAAACAGAGGAATATAACTACAGGGGGCACTGCAGGAGGCATTATGTAACATCCCAGAGTATGTCACTAAACTCTTTCTCCCTGCTACAACATGTCAGGTGTATATGTGTATTGTCATCCTGTGTAATCTAACCATGCATTTTCCACTATATGTATTTTCCAGGCCTGTGTAATGTATTTGCTGTAATTTCCATGTACACCAGCAGGTGGCAGCAATATGTTCAGCAGACTTTAGGAGGAGGAGTGGAATCTTCCCACATCTTACCTCATGGGGAGGAGAGGAAGTTAAGTTAGTGTGTACCAGCCCCCTGCTTAGGGAAGGCTGTGTTGGTAGGAGCTCCCAGAAACAGGGATCCCAACCTAGGATCCAGCCTCGGCTGAGGCCAAGGATCACTCTTCCCAGCCTGAGTCATCTACCTCAGCTGGTGACAAAGCAAGCAGCCACCTCCAGAACTACAGATCTCCAGAAAGCCATTCCCTGCGAGCAGTCCTGAGAGTACAGATCCAGAAACCAGGAGAAATCAACTACCTCCTCAGCTAGTCAGGCCCACACCAAGCAGAAGATCGACAGAGCAGAAGATAGATACCCGCTAGATTCTCTAGGCATATGTTAAGAAGCAGAATACATATTGATTCCTGCCACATATTGCCAATACCTGCTGGGACCCAAGACTATTGCTGTACCCGTATGGCTTCAAGCTGCCAATCATTAAGTAAAGACAAGTTGGATCATATTTCCTGTCTGGTTCTCATTCATTCCTCAATTACTCCTACTAACCGCACTCATTTAATTGCATGTGAGCCAGGATCCAGGAGTCCAGCCGTACCAAGGTAGGAGACACCGTTGACACAATACCTACTACACAGAGACATTATCCCCCTCTGGCATTCCTCACTTGGTACGTGAGTTATAACATCTTAAAGGGCCCTGTTAACAGTACCTGCGCAAGCTGCAATTGGCGTCACGAACAGGAACCATTAATATTGCGCCAGTGTGCATCAGTCCCAATCCGGCTTACTGCAATTATAAATACTGGGAGCACTTCAGGGCAAGCATTATAACAATAAAGGGCAATATAAATACTGGGGGCACTGTAGGGGCATTATAACTCCAGGGGGCGCTATAAATACTGGGGCACTTCAGGGTGAGCATTATAACAGTAGGGAGCGATATAAATACTGGGGGCACTTTAGGGGGTAGTATTACTAATGAGGACATTCTAGAAGGGAATTACTATTGGTGTGACTTGGAGGAGCACCATTACTATGGGGGGGCACTCATTTTTCTTCAGGATAGTGTTTGGGGATATTGGGGAGCGCAGTGATGTGCAGACCGAATGGAGAAGATGATGAGGTCTACATCAGAGGAGATGTCACCTGGAGGTTCTGGATGTGAGAGGTATGTGCTGCTGTATAGCTATATAGCAAGTACAGTAAAATGTCTTCAGTGCTAGTGTTTGTGGGGAAGGGGGGGGGTGGCAGGTCGACAAGAACTGGGCCATATGCATTGGGGCTTGGGACCCTGATATTTTGAGACCCTAGCAACGCCCCTGATCACCACCAAGAGAGTTAATGAACATGACACCACCTGAGAGAAATGAAGGAGATGTGTAATGCTAATGTAATGATAAAGCCAAACTGACAGCCAGCAAACGCACCGTACCAGACACACTTTGCGCAAGCCGTCACTCTGAACACCCTTGAGGACCAGGGTACTCTTCACCCGCTTCCAGCAGAAAGGGGGACTTTGACAGAGCCCTTCCCTGGTGTCAGTAGCAGGGCGGCTGGTGGCTAGGCACACCGGCCGCAGTTGGGCAAAACTCCAAAGTAAATACTGTGACACTATGCAATGGTCAATAGGGAAACACAAGAATGGTCAGTAAATGTAAGAATCAGAAGATAACCAAATCCAGAGCCAGAGTCAATAACCAGAGAAACCACTCACCAGATAGCTTCAGATCCAGAACCAGCAACTGAATAATCATCAGTGAGTGAGGGAAAAGACCAGGTTTAAATATCACTCCACTGATCACCTGACACTGCTGAGGTCACACCCAATCTCCACCCACAGACCAGGGAAGCACAGGTGAGGGCTGAGAGTGTGCAGAGGAAGGAACCTCCCACCAGGGCCGGTGCAAGGATTTTTGCTAACACAAGCAAAGCTACATTTTGGCGCCCCCCCCATGGCACATCACCCCCCCCCCCACGCCCGGCCCTGGCCCCATCCATGATCACCCCCTATTGTGTCACATTTCTTCCCCTCCCCCCCATGGCACATTATTTCCCCCCCCCCCCCCCCCGCCCGGACGGCCCTGGTCCCATCCATGATCACATCATTACCCCCTATTGAGGGTAATGATGTGATCATGGATGGGGCCAGGGCCATCCGGGCAGGAAGGGGGGGAATGATGTGCCATGGGGGGAGGAGAAATGTGACACAATAGGGGGTAATGATGTGATCATGGATGGGGCCAGGGCCGGGTGGGGGCGGGGGGGAATGATGTGCCATGGGGGGAGGAGAAATGTGAAACAATAGGGGGTAATGATGTGATCATGGATGGGGCCAGGGCCGTCTGGGTGGGGGGGAATGATGTGCCATGGGGGGGGAGAAATGTGACACAATAGGCTATTGTGTCACATTTCTCCCCCCTATGGCACTTAATACCCCCCCGCCCGGACAGCCCTGGCCCCATCCATGATCACATCATTACCCCTTATTGTGTTACATTTTACCCCCCCCCCCATGGCACACATCCCCCTTCCCCCCCGGCCGACCCTTCCTGGCGGCCTGGCCCCATTCCTATGTCCCATACTCAGAGTACTGTACAGACATTTACATTGTCCCCCCTCCCTCCATCATGTCACGGTCACACAAACTAGCGCCAGAGCAGAGGCGCTCAGGCTTAGCACGGCATTCAATGATGTGTTTAAAAAAAGTAATTACAAAACAACAATCATTAATATTGGGGGGGGGGGACAAAACAACAATATTAATGATTGTTGTTTTGTAATTACTTTTTTTAAACACATCATTGAATGTCGTGCTAAACCTGAGCGCCTCTGCTCTGGCGCTAGACTAGTCAGTGTGCGCTAGCCTAGCCTAGCGCTTATGCGCTCATTTCATCATTTTGAAATAATTTGAAATGATCATATTAATTATTAGATACCATTCATTCAATTCGGAACAGTTCAAACTTCAAGTGACCTACCCTAACAAGTCCTTAGTCCACTCCTGACCTGTCCTGACTCCTGCTGCTGCTGGCTGCCAGTGCGTCTGGTGGTCTAATCTGGCTGACGGCTGTGTGTGTCTGTGTAAGTCAGACACAACACAATCAGTCAACTTGAGCCTCGCCTATTAGTCCCTGCCATACCCGCCGCCACGGCGCGGCTCACTACCAGTCAGGCCCCCGTGGCAGGCTGAGCCCATGTGACCGTGTATTGCCGTGACTCCGAGCGGCCGGCACACGCAGGCTGGGGGCAGGCAGGCGAAAGGCGGCGGCGATGCGGCACAAATTCAAGTAAGTTATAAAAAAAAGGAAAAAAAAGAAGTGCATTCATTTATCCAACTGCTTGGTCTGCCTTATGGTAGCGCCGGCCCTGCCTCCCACCACATGTGTCCCGTCTCCCAGCAGTACCAAGAGCCGGAGTGGATCTCACAGAGTTACATGCGAGCGTAAAGCGCAAATCTTTACTAGCTCCGCCCTCTGGTGAGGACACCCCGCCCCTCATGGCCATCGAGGGGTGAGGTATGTCCCGCAGGAGGGCCGGAGACCACCTAGGAGAATGAGAGACACGACTTGGTGACATGCTTTCGGTGAGACTGTGTCTGTCTCCCTTGCTGGATGACAAGATGGTTCTTGGATTATCTGATGTTCCAGCAAAAAGCTATAAAAATCATTGCAGCACTTTTTTTTTATGGCATAACACTGAGCTATAAAATGTAATGGCTATAACAAAATATGTATAAACAGAAGGAGCAGCATATTCTAAATGACTTTACATCTGAGGGAGAGACCATGTCAGCTGCCCTGGGTTCTTGGACGGGACAGCTACACTGTCTTCTGTACCTCGCTGTGTTACACTTCTGTAACTCCAGTTCACCTGAAAGGGACCTACAGAAGTATAGCCTCAACTCACCTCTGGCGGCCACATCCAGACAGGACGAGGTTAGAGTGGGGCCTGTACGAAGACGGCGATGATCCAGTTAATTCAGTATCTGTTTTTTATATGATCACTCATTTAGTCATCTTAAATGGAGGGAAGTAGAGTATTTACTCTTTGAATTTCAGCAGAATTTAAAGCATAAAGTTTAAAGAGGACCTTTCCCCTGTCTGTCTTAGTAGCTACTTGCATTCCCTATGTAATAAGAATTGTGCCATTCTTATCTTATTCCTGCTAGAAGTTTATGGATAAAGATACAGATGGGAGCTACTGAGGGGGAAGGGGGTCCTACAGAGTCTGACACTAGCAGTACTGATTGGACGGTGTGCAGGGACACTCCCCCAACTGGTTACCCCCATCTGTAACTTTATCCATTAATTTCTAGCAAGAATACTAGAAGAATGGCACCACATAGTCATAAGAAAACATGCTCCAGAATTGTTATTACATGGAGAAATGCAGGTGGCTTCTAAAACATTCATGTCAGTAGCTATGACAGGTCCTCGTTAACCACCTCAGCCCCCAGTGCTTAAACACCCTGAAAGACCAGGCCACTTTTTACACTTCTGACCTACACTACTTTCACCGTTTATTGCTCGGTCATGCAACTTACCACCCAAATGAATTTTACCTCCTTTTCTTCTCACTAATAGAGCTTTCATTTGGTGGTATTTCATTGCTGCTGACATTTTTACTTTTTTTGTTATTAATCGAAATTTAACGATTTTTTTGCAAAAAAATGACATTTTTCACTTTCAGTTGTAAAATTTTGCAAAAAAAACGACATCCATATAGAAATTTTGCTCTAAATTTATAGTTCTACATGTCTTTGATAAAAAAAAAAATGTTTGGGTAAAAAAAAAATGGTTTGGGTAAAAGTTATAGCGTTTACAAACTATGGTACAAAAATGTGAATTTCCGCTTTTTGAAGCAGCTCTGACTTTCTGAGCACCTGTCATGTTTCCTGAGGTTCTGCAATGCCCAGACAGTACAAACACCCCACAAATGACCCCATTTCGGAAAGTACACACCCTAAGGTATTCGCTGATGGGCATAGTGAGTTCATAGAACTTTTTATTTTTTGTCACAAGTTAGCGGAAAATGATGATTTTTTTTTTTTTTTTTTTTCTTACAAAGTCTCATATTCCACTAACTTGTGACAAAAAATAAAAACTTCTATGAACTCACTATGCCCATAACGAAATACCTTGTGGTCTCTTCTTTCCAAAATGGGGTCACTTGTGGGGTAGTTATACTGCCCTGGCATTCTAGGGGCCCAAATGTGTGGTAAGGAGTTTGAAATCAAATTCTGAAAAAAATGACCTGTCAAATCCGAAAGGTGCTCTTTGGAATATGGGCCCCTTTGCCCACCTAGGCTGCAAAAAAGTGTCACACATCTGGTATCTCCGTACTCAGGAGAAGGTGGGGAATGTGTTTTGGGGTGTCATTTTATATATACCCATGCTGGGTGAGAGAAATATCTTGGCAAAAGACAACTTTTCCCATTTTTTTATACAAAGTTGGCATTTCACCAAGATATTTATCTCACCCAGCATGGGTATATATAAAATGACACCCCAAAACACATTCCCCACCTTCTCCTGAGTACGGAGATACCAGATGAGTGACACTTTTTTGCAGCCTAGGTGGGCAAAGGGGCCCATATTCCAAAGAGCACCTTTCGGATTTGACAGGTCATTTTTTTCAGAATTTGATTTCAAACTCCTTACCACACATTTGGGCCCCTAGAATGACAGGGCAGTATAACTACCCCACAAGTGACCCCATTTTGGAAAGAAGACACCCCAAGGTATTCCGTGAGGGGCATGGCGAGTTCCTAGAATTTTTTATTTTTTGTCACAAGTTAGTGGAAAATTATGATTTTTTTTTTTTTTTTTTTTTTCATACAAAGTCTCATATTCCACTAACTTGTGACAAAAAATAAAAACTTCCATGAACTCACTATGCCCATCAGCGAATACCTTGGGGTCTCTTCTTTCCAAAATGGGGTCACTTGTGGGGTAGTTATACTGCCCTGGCATTCTAGGGGCCCAAATGTGTGGTAAGGAGTTTGAAATCAAATTCAGTAAAAAATGACCTATGAAATCCAAAAGGTGCTCTTTGGAATGTGGGCCCCTTTGCCCACCTAGGCTGCAAAAAAGTGTCACACATCTGGTATCCCCGTACTCAGGAGAAGTTGAGGAATGTGTTTTGGGGTGTCTTTTTACATATACCCATGCTGGGTGAGATAAATATCTTGGTCAAATGCCAACTTTGTATAAAAAAATGGGAAAAGTTGTCTTTTGCCAAGATATTTCTCTCACCCAGCATGGGTATATGTAAAATGACACCCCAAAACACATTCCCCACCTTCTCCTGAGTACGGAGATACCAGATGTGTGACACTTTTTTGCAGCCTAGGTGGGCAAAGGGGCCCATATTCCAAAGAGCACCTTTCGGATTTGACAGGTCATTTTTTTCAGAATTTGATTTCAAACTCCTTACCACACATTTGGGCCCCTAGAATGCCAGGGCAGTATAACTACCCCACAAGTGACCCCATTTTGGAAAGAAGACACCCCAAGGTATTCGCTGATGGGCATAGTGAGTTCATGGAAATTTTTATTTTTTGTCACAAGTTAGTGGAATATGAGACTTTGTATGAAAAAAAAATCAAAAAAAAAAATCATCATTTTCCACTAACTTGTGACAAAAAATAAAAAATTCTAGGAACTTGCCATGCCCCTCACGGAATACCTTGGGGTGTCTTCTTTCCAAAATGGGGTCACTTGTGGGGTAGTTATACTGCCCTGGCATTCTAGGGGCCCAAATGTGTGGTAAGGAGTTTGAAATCAAATTCTGAAAAAAATGACCTGTCAAATCCGAAAGGTGCTCTTTGGAATATGGGCCCCTTTGCCCACCTAGGCTGCAAAAAAGTGTCACACATCTGGTATCTCCGTACTCAGGAGAAGGTGGGGAATGTGTTTTGGGGTGTCATTTTACATATACCCATGCTGGGTGAGAGAAATATCTTGGCAAAAGACAACTTTTCCCATTTTTTTATACAAAGTTGGCATTTGACCAAGATATTTATCTCACCCAGCATGGGTATATGTAAAAAGACACCCCAAAACACATTCCTCAACTTCTCCTGAGTACGGGGATACCAGATGTGTGACACTTTTTTGCAGCCTAGGTGGGCAAAGGGGCCCACATTCCAAAGAGCACCTTTTGGATTTCATAGGTCATTTTTTACTGAATTTGATTTCAAACTCCTTACCACACATTTGGGCCCCTAGAATGCCAGGGCAGTATAACTACCCCACAAGTGACCCCATTTTGGAAAGAAGAGACCCCAAGGTATTTGCTGATAGGCATAGTGAGTTCATGGAAATTTTTATTTTTTGTCACAAGTTAGTGGAATATGAGACTTTGTATGAAAAAAAAAAAAAAAAAAAAAATCATCATTTTCCACTAACTTGTGACAAAAAATAAAAAATTCTAGGAACTTGCCATGCCCCTCACGGAATACCTTGGGGTGTCTTCTTTCCAAAATGGGGTCACTTGTGGGGTAGTTATACTGCCCTGGCATTTTCCAGGGGCCCTAATGTCTGGTAAGTAGGTAAATGACCTGTGAAATCCGAAAGGTGCTCTTTGGAATGTGGGCCCCTTTGCCCACCTAGGCTGCAAAAAAGTGTCACACATCTGGTATCTCCGTACTCAGGAGAAGGTGGGGAATGTGTTTTGGGGTGTCTTTTTACATATACCCATGCTGGGTGAGAGAAATATCTTGGCAAAAGACAACTTTTCCCATTTTTTTTATACAAAGTTGGCATTTGACCAAGATATTTATCTCACCCAGCATGGGTATATGTAAAATGACACCCCAAAACATATTCCCCAACTTCTGCTGAATACGGAGATACCACATGTGTGACACTTTTTTGCAGCCTAGGTGGGCAAAGGTGCCCAAATTCCTTTTAGGAGGGCATTTTTAGACATTTGGATACCAGACTTCTTCTCACGCTTTGGGGCCCCTAAAATGCCAGGGCAGTATAAATACCCCACATGTGACCCCATTTTGGAAAGAAGACACCCCAAGGTATTCAATGAGGGGCATGGCGAGTTCATTGAAAAAAAAAAAATTTGGCACAAGTTAGCGGAAATTGATTTTTTTGATTTTGTTCTCGCAAAGTCTCCCTTTCCGCTAACTTGGGACAAAAATTTCAATCTTTCATGGACTCAATATGCCCCTCAGCGAATACCTTGGGGTGTCTTCTTTCCAAAATGGTGTTATTTGTGGGGTGTTTGTACTGCCCTGGCATTTGAGGGTCTCCGCAATCATTACATGTATGCCCAGCATTAGGAGTTTCTGCTATTCTCCTTATATTGAGCATACGGGTAATGAGATTTTTTTTTTCCGTTCAGCCTCTGGGCTGAAAGAAAAAAATGAACGGCACAGATTTCTTCATTCGCATCGATCAATGTGGATGAAAAAATCTCTGCCAAAAAAAGAAAAAGGAGGGGAAAGGCGTCTGCCAGGACATAGGAGCTCCGCCCAACATCCATACCCACTTCAGCTCGTATGCCCTGGCAAACCAGATTTCTCCATTCACATCAATCGATGTGGATGAATAAATCATTGCCGGGATTTTTTTTTTTATATATACAAAGTGTTTGCCAAAGTATATGAACACCGCCACCTCCTCAGCTCATATGCCTCGGCAAACGTATCTTTTACTGCAGAGGAGAAATCTCGTCTTGCAGCGCCGCATACACCGACTTGCGTGTAATCTGACAGCAGCGCAATGCTTCTGTCCGAATGCACATCAGTGCTGCAGCTAGTCGATCGGTTGGTCCACCTGAAAGGTAAAAAAAACAAAACAAAAAAGAAAAAACCAGGCCGCAAAGCAATAACTTTATTAACTGTTGAACAGAACATAGAAACTTTTTTTAAACTTTTTTAACTGAACATTTAACTTTTTTACTTACCGGTATTTTTTTTTTTGTTTAGTTTTTTTTACCTTTTATAGAACAAACCTCTCCTTCCCCATGGGACAATGTGCAAAGCGCAAATCGCCCAAAGATGTGGCGAAGTACATTATGCACTTTATCCCAGGTGAAAGGAGAGGTTTGCAGCAGCTGTGAGTGAATGGGCCCTAATAGCCCTGTGTGCCTGTCCTGGTGAGATGTGATCCCTATGCTAAGTGTACCTGTGTGTGGTACTTCCGGAAACACTCTCCATAGCATAGGGCAGGGTGGTCAGCACAGTCAGGACAGAAATAGCGGGTGTCACGCCTTATTCCACTCCTGCTACAGACACGACATCTTTTTCGGGGTGACGGTTGGGTTGAGGTACCAGGAACGACACTGGGGAAATGTCGCTCGTGTAGACGGCTAACTACACTGGTGGATGGGGCCACGGAACCTCCTGGGTAAAGGAGGTTCTCGATGATCTCTTCCTGGAATTTGAGGAAGGATCCTGTTCTCCCAGCCTTACTGTAGAGAACAAAACTATTGTAGAGCGCCAATTGAATTAAATATACAGACACCTTCTTATACCAGCGTCTGGTTCTGCGGGAAACTAAATACGGAGACAACATCTGGTCATTGAAGTCCACCCCTCCCATGAGCGCATTATAGTCGTGGACACAGAGGGGCTTTTCAATGACACGGGTTGCTCGCTCAATTTGGATTGTCGTGTCTGCGTGAATGGAGGAGAGCATGTAAACGTCACGCTTGTCTCTCCATTTCACCGCGAGCAGTTCTTCGTTACACAAGGCAGCCCTCTGCCCCCTTGCAAGACGGGTGGTTACAAGCCGTTGGGGGAAGCCCACGCGACTAGTTCGCATGGTGCCACAGGCGCAAATCCGTTCTAGAAACAAATGCCTAAAGAGGGCCACACTTGTGTAGAAATTGTCCACATAAAGATGGTACCCCTTGCCGAATAAGGGTGACACCAAGTCCCAGACTGTCTTCCCACTGCTCCCCAGGTAGTCAGGGCAACCGACCGGCTCCAGGGTCTGATCTTTTCCCTCATAGATCCGAAATTTGTGGGTATAGCCTGTGGCCCTTTCACAGAGCTTATACAATTTGACCCCATACCGGGCACGCTTGCTTGGGATGTATTGTTTGAAGCCAAGGCGCCCGGTAAAATGTATTAGGGACTCGTCTACGCAGATGTTTTGCTCAGGGGTATACAAATCTGCAAATTTCAGGTTGAAATGGTCTATGAGGGGCCGAATTTTGTGGAGCCGGTCAAAAGCAGGGTGGCCTCTGGGACGGGAGGTGGTATTGTCGCTAAAATGCAGAAAACGTAGGATGGTCTCAAATCGTGTCCTGGACATAGCAGCAGAGAACATGGGCATGTGATGAATTGGGTGCGTTGACCAATATGACCGCAATTCATGCTTTTTTGTCAGGCCCATGTTGAGGAGAAGGCCCAAAAAAATTTTAAGCTCGGAAACTTGGACTGGTTTCCACCGGAAAGGCTGGGCATAATAGCTTCCCGGGTTAGCGGTTATAAATTGTGTGGCATACTGGTTGGTCTCTGCCACGACTAAGTCCAAGAGCTCCGCAGTCAAGAACAGCTCAAAAAATCCCAGGGCCGAACCGATTTGAGCCGTCTCAACCCGAACTCCAGACTGGGCGGTGAAAGGGGGAACTACTGGTGCGGCTGAAGTTGGTGACTGCCAATCAGGATTTGCCAGCACCTCAGGGACTCTAGGGGCTCTACGGGCCCGTCTTTGCGGTGGCTGCGACGGGGTAACTATTGCACGTGCCACCGTACCAGCTTCAACTGCCCTTCTGGTGCTCGCTACTTCACCAGGTTGTACGGCAGTGCTGGTACTAGGTCCAGGAAGGGCTGCGCTGCTGGTGTATGCCTCACCACGTGATCCGGCAGCGACAGCCCCACTCTGCTGCTCTTGAAGCGGATCCTGCGTAACCTGTGGTCTAGCGACATGGGGCCGGGTACGCCTGGTGCTGCCAGGGACCTCCACCTCCTCGTCCGAACTTTGGGTCAGAGAGCCACTGCTTTCCACAGGTTCATATTCTGACCCGCTAGATTCGTCAGATGAGGGTTCCCACTCCTCATCCGACTGGGTCAGAATCCTGTAGGCCTCTTCAGAAGAATACCCCCTGTTTGACATTTTGGACTACTAAATTTAGGGGTATTCCCTGAGACTACCCAAGAAAAAAAGCAAACCTGTCTTACAAAGGGGAGGCTAGCGAAGTACCGGAGGCTGCTGCGGTTGATAAAAAATATCAAAACTGATTTTTTTATCGCCGCAGTGCGTGTAAAATGAATGTGCAGTGATCAAAAAATAATAATTTTTTGTCACTGCGGTGGGGCGGGCGTGGGTGAACGCACGTGTGGGCGACCGATCAGGCCTGATCGGGCAAACACTGCGTTTTGGGTGGAGGGCGAGCTAAGGTGACACTAATACTATTATAGATCTGACCGTGATCAGTTTTGATCACTTACAGATACTATAAAAGTACAAATGCTGATTAGCGATACGCTAAACAGCGAATAAAAGTGACTGCGGTGCGGTGGGGTGGGCGCTAACTGACGCTAACTACCTAACCAAGGGGCCTAAACTATCCCTAAAACCTAACAGCCAATACCAGTGAAAAAAAAAAAGTGACAGTTTACACTGATCACTTTTTTTCCTTTCACTAGTGATTGACAGGGGCGATCAAAGGGGTGATCAAAGGGTTAATTGGGGTGCAGGTGGGTGATCTGGGGCTAAGGTGTAGTGTTTGGTGTACTCACAGTTCAGTCTGCTCCTGTGCTGGATCCAACCGACGAAAAGGACCAGCACAGGAGCAGACAAGCCATATAACAGATCATATTTACTAATATGATCTGTTATATGACTTTGGATTGGATTTTTTGAAAATCGCCAGCCTGCCAGCCAATGATCGTTGCTGGCAGGCTGGTGACGAACTTGTTCTTTGAATTTTGCCGGCCCGCGATGCGCATGCGCGGGCCGGCTTGGAGCGAAATCTCGCGTCTCGCGAGATGACGCGTATATGCGTGACTCTGCGCAGCGCTGCCACCTCCGGAACGCAATCCTGCGTTAGGCGGTCCGGAGGTGGTTAAGTCCTAGCATGCCATTGCCACGTTTTCTGAACATCACTGCAAGAAGGATATTCGCCAAGGATTGTTGAGTTTTAAAATGGTGGAGAAAGAATCAAGCAATTTTGACCTTGACATTTTGAGCTACAACATTTTTTATAAGCCACCTAATATAAGAGTCCACAGAAAACTATTACTAAAGGAAATAGATGAGGCGGCAAATTATAATTAGTGATGGGCGGCAGGGGCAATATTCAAATTTGCTATATTTTGCAAATATTAGGTAGAATATTCGTCATATATTTGCGAATTCCAGAATATTTTCTTGATCGCGAAAAATCGTCATGTAATATTTGCGTAATGCGCGCAAAATACAGGCGTGGGTCACTATAGCTACATTTTTCAAGCTGCTAGAAGTTTCCTGAACCTGGACAAAATTGTTGGCACGGCAGAACATTACAATAGCTTTATATGCAGATATAGAGTGCTCCAATATATTCGCAATTGCGAAATCGGAACTAATGATGCAAATATTTTGGCGCAATACGTGCAACTTTACATTTTAGCAGGTCTGACTACATATTACTGATTGGTGCACTAAGTATTGTTGTGAACTTGTGACATCAAAGCCCTATGTCTGTAGCAGGTATGTATGGACAGCAGAACCTAACACCCTGCACTGGAACCTATCAGCAACACTATATCACTATCTAACCTACACTGACTATATCCCACTAACTATCTGTATTATATACAGGTGAAACTCGAAAAATTACAATATCGTGCAAAGTTAATTTATTTCAGTAATCCAACTTAAAAGGTGAAACTAACATATGAGATAGACTCATTACATGCAAAGCGAGATATTTCAAGCCTTTATTTGTTATAATTTGGATGATTATGGCTTACCGCTTATGAAACCCCAAAGTCACAATTTTGAGGTCCCCTTTGCTCAGGGAATATGGATTAATTAGCTGACTAGAGTGTGACACTTTGAGCCTAGAATATTGAACCTTTTCACAAAATTCAAATTTTAAGCTGCATTCCTTTTAAGTTGCATTACTGAAATAAATGTACTTTTGCACGATATTCAAATTTTTCTAGTTTCACCTGTATATAAGCTAACTAACTATCTAATGCAATGACACAGCAAAGCACAGCAATGACACTGCTGTCTCTCTCAGATCTGCAAAATACTGCATACAAGGGCTGCTGGGGAGGTTCTTATATAGTAAAGGGTAGGAAACATTCCTATAGGTTGCTAGGGATGTTGCTAAGCTCAGACAAAGACATTGCAGCATTCTCATTGTCCCACAAGAAAGAAGGGAGGTTACCGATGAAAAAAAATCTAGAATATTCAAAATGACTAAGGGCTCTTTCACACTTGCGTTCTTGTCTTCCGGCATAGAGTTCCGTCGTCGGGGCTCTATGCCGGAAGAATCCTGATCAGGATTATCCTAATGCATTCTGAATGGAGAGAAATCCGTTCAGGATGCATCAGGATGTCTTCAGTTCCGGAACGGAACGTTTTTTGGCCGGAGAAAATACCGCAGCATGCTGCGCTTTTTGCTCCGGCCAAAAATCCGGAACACTTGCCGCAAGGCCGGATCCGGAATTAATGCCCATTGAAAGGCATTGATCCGGATCCGGCCTTAAGCTAAACGTCGTTTCGGCGCATTGCCGGAGCCGACATTTAGCTTTTTCAGAGTGGTTACCATGGCTGCCGGGACGCTAAAGTCCTGGCAGCCATGGTAAAGTGTAGCGGGGAGCGGGGGAGCAGCATACTTACCGTCCGTGCGGCTCCCCGGGCGCTCCAGAGTGACGTCAGGGCGCCCCAAGCGCATGGATCATGTGATCGCATGGATCACGTCATCCATGCGCATGGGGCGCTCTGACGTCACTCTGGAGCGCCCGGGGAGCCGCACGGACGGTAAGTATGCTGCTCCCCCGCTCCCCACTACTACTATGGCAACCAGGACTTTAATAGCGTCCTGGGTGCCATAGTAACGCTGAACGCATTTGGAAGACGGTTCCGTCTTCAAATGCTTTCAGTACACTTGCGTTTTTCCGGATCCGGCGTGTAATTCCGGCAAGTGGAGTACACGCCGGATCCGGACAACGCAAGTGTGAAAGAGGCCTAATATATATCACTATATTCTAAATATTCGCAAATTCTCGAAGTGGCGATATTCGCGATTAATATTCGCTATTCAAATATTCGCGCCCAACACTTATTATATTGAGGTTTTTATTATGGGGGACTTCAACTACAAAGATATAGACTGGGAAACTGAAACTTGTACATCTCATAAAGGAAACAGGTTCTTGGCAATAACCAAAGAAAATTACCTTTCCCAACTGGTTCAGGACGCAACTAGAGGGACAGCCATACTGGACTTAGTATCAACCAACAGACCTGACAGAACAACAGATGTGCAAGTTGGGGGACAACTGGAAAATAGCGTCCATAAAATAATAGCCTTCCAAATTTCATTTAACACAGTGTTCTTGAGGGAGGCACAAAAAGGGCAAACTTCCAAAAGCAAAATTTGACCCGCTAAGAGAGGATATTAGCCTCACTAACTGGGAGAATGCCCTCAAAAATAAAAATGCAACCACAAAATAGGATATTTTTAAAAGCATCCTAAACTCTAATTGTGAGAGGTACATACCTTAAAGGGAGTCTGTCACCAAAATTTGACAATATAAACTGCTTACGTGGCGCTCTAGCACAACTACACAAGATTCCAATGGTACCTTTGTTGTATTCTTCTGACTTTCACCAGCTGAAAAAACATAGTTTTATCTATATGCAAATGAGGGCTCGCAAGTGACCAGGGGCGGGGTTCTTGTTGTAGGTGCCCAGGCTGCTCTGCCTTCTTTTCATATTACCCCTCCCCAGCCTCTTGCTGGTCCCGCCCTATAAGGCTGCTTCATCATCCCAAGTACCAGCCGAGATTCGGCGTGTGCGCAGTTCACCGCCAGCCCGGGCATACACACTGCAATGTGGATATACTTACCTTTCTCTTGCTCGGCTTGCCTCCAGTCTCCCTACTTGCTTCCGGTCCACCGGCGCATGTGCACAACATGAAGCAATGCCGCTCCCCACAATGGGCATGTCACCGCCAGTTCTGTGAGAAGATCTGGCAGACCTTTTTCTCTACCTCTTGTATGATGTTCTTTGCTTTGGTTTTACTTTCTCATCTCCTTTCCTTCTGCCAGGTGTTTATACTACTTCCTGGATGAGGTGTTCACTGCTGGAGGCTGCTTCTGCTGTTTTTTTTTACATATAAGTCTTTTACTTTATTGTCTTTCCTTGCTGGCTTGATTCTAGGTGACCCTGACTCCATCCGTATTAAGTGCAGGGAGCCGGTGGTCGTGTCCCCTCACTATTATAGGGTTTTCAGGTGTCACACAGTATTAGGTACGCGGGCATGCAATCGTCTACCATACAGACCCTTGCATGTGCATAGCAGTCAGGGAAAGCTCTTAGGGTTTTATAGGACTCACCTATAAGCTCCTTAGTTTGGGATCAAGCCAGTCGCTCATTTATTTATATGTTCCAGCTATCTGCTAACTTCATCTGTGACATTATAAACTGCCATAACCGTCTTAAGCATGGATCCGGTTTCAGCCGTGATTGACCGCATGCAAGGTCTTTCGCTGGAGGTAGCAGATCACCGTAAAACTGTGTTTCAGTTTCAGGTGACCAGTTCTGCTGGCGTTCATGGAGTTTGTTCCAAGCCTAAGATCTCGCTCCCGGATACGTTCTCCAGGGGTAGTGAGAATTTTGTTCGCTTTAGAGAGGCTTGCAAACTCCATTTTCGCCTACTTCCCCATTCCTCTGGTGATGAGGAGCAGAGGGTGGGGATCATCATCTCGCTGCTCAGGGATAACGCTCAGTCTTGGGCCTTTCAGCTGCCGGTGGGGGCACGGCCCCTCCAATCTGTGGATGAATTTTTTGTAGCCCTGGGGCAGATATATGATGACCCGGATTGTATTGCTCTGGCTGAATCTAAACTGCATCTTTTATGCCAGGGTAAACAGTCCGCAGAGATATATTGTTCTGAATTTCAGAGATGGGCAGCTGATACTAGTTGGAATGATGCTGCACTCCGAAGTCAATTTTGCCATGGTCTTTCGGAAAGATTGAAAGATGCATTCGCTTTTCATGAGAGAGCAGCTTCGTTAGAGTCAGCCATGTCTCTAGCTGTTCGTATTGACAGGTGTCTTAGAGAGAGAGAGAGGATACTACTCTTTCCTGTCATATTCAGCCCAAGGACAGTGGGGCTGTCTCATTCAGTGCGCAGGGGTCTCAGTCTGTCTCAATCCCCTCTGAGGAGGAGGCCATGCAGCTGGGTTTGCTTGCCTCTGATAGTAGAGGATTCAGCTCTCAGAGGAGGGTTTGTTTCTGTTGTGGGGGTATAAATCATTTGGCTAAGGTTTGCCCCTCTAGGAGATTCATGTTTTCTGAGGGTAATAAAATCAAAACAAAACAAAAAATAAACTCTAAAAACTTTCCATTTGCTACTATTGGCAAGGTTGATGCGGAAATTGAAGGTTTGTCGTTTGCTTGTAGTTCCCATTTTCTCCTACCTGCCAAGGTGGCGCTAGACAGCAAGAACATTGTTTGTGATATTTTTGTAGATAGTGGAGCAGCTGTCAATCTCATTGATAATCAATTTGCAACAACGCATGGTTTCCAGGTATGCACTTTGGAAAAGGATATACCTGTTTTTGCTATCGATTCCGCTCCACTTTCTCAAAGATCATTAAAGGGCATAGTTCACAATATCCGTTTGACTGTGGGTGACGCTCATGTTGAGGATATGTCATGTTTCGTCTTAAGCGGATTACCTACTTCTCTAGTGTTGGGCCTACCCTGGCTCACTAAACATAACCCCACCATTGATTGGCAAGCAAGGCAAATAAATGGTTGGCGTGAGTTTTGCAGAGAGAATTGCCTCACGGCATCTGTTTCAGAGGTTTCTACCAAGACTCTGCCATCTTTTCTCTCAGAATTTTCGGATGTGTTTTTCGAGAGTGGTGTCCAGGAGTTGCCCCCTCACCGGGAGTACGACTGCCCTATTAATCTCATCCCAGGCGCCAAGCTGCCAAAATCACGACTATACAATCTCTCCCAACCTGAAAGAGTCGCTATGCGTACTTATATCTCTGAGAGCCTGAGAAAGGGACACATCTGACCCTCGAAGTCACCTGTTGCCGCTGTTTTTTTTTTTTGTTAAGAAAAAAGATGCTTCTTTAAGACCTTGTCTGGATTTCAGGGAGCTGAACCGTATCACGATTCGTGACCCATATCCGCTTCCTCTGATCCCGGACCTGTTTAACCAGATTGTTGGGGCTAAAGTTTTTTCTAAGTTGGATTTAAGAGGTGCATACAACCTAGTCAGGGTCAGGGAAGGGGACGAATGGAAGACGGCCTTCAATGCCCCTAAGGGGCATTTCGAGAATTTGGTTATGCCCTTTGGTTTGATGAATGCTCCGGCCGTCTTCCAACATTTTGTGAACAGCATTTTTTATCATTTAATGGGGAAATTTGTACTGGTGTATCTAGATGACATTTTGATTTTTTCTCCTGATTTCAAGACTCATCGGGACCACCTATGTCAGGTCTTGCTGATTCTGCGGGAGAATAAATTATACGCTAAACTGGAAAAATGTGTGTTTGCAGTTCCGGAGATTCAATTTCTTGGTTTTCCTCTCTCTGCTTCTGGTTTTTGGATTTATCCTGAGAAGGTCTGCGCTGTGCTTGATTAGGAGCTTCCTGAGAATCAGAAGGCGCTGATGCGGTTTTTGGGTTTTGTCAATTATTACAGAAAGTTCATTTTGAATTATTCCTCTGTTGTTAAGCCACTCACTGATATGACTAAAAACGGGGTGTATTTTTCCTCGTGGTCGGTAGATGCTCTTAAAGCCTTTTCTAGTATTAAAGAGAGTTTTGCTTCCGCTCCCATTTTGGTACAACCTGATGTCTCTCTACCTTTTATTGTTGAGGTGGATGCTTCTGAGGTGGGTGTGGGTGTGGTTTTATCTCAGGGTCCCTCTCCTGCCAAATCGCGACCGTGTGCCTTTTTCTCAAGGAAACTATCCTCTGCAGAGAGAAATTACGATGTTGGAGATAGGGAGTTGTTGGCCATCAAATTAGCTTTTGAGGAATGGCGCCATTGGTTAGAGGGAGCCAGACACCTTATTACCGTGTTTACCGACCATAAGAATCTGGCCTACTTGGAATCGGCCAAGCGTCTGAACCCGAGACAGACCAGATGGTCTTTGTTCTTTTCTAGGTTTAATTTTGTTGTTATGTTCCTCCCTGGGGTTAAAAATGTGAAGGCGAATGCCCTGTCACGTTGTTTTCAGCGAGGGGTGAACTTTGAAGACCCGGGTCCCATTTTGGCTGAAGGGGTGTTCGTCTCTGCTCTTTATCCTGATTTGGAGGCAGAGGTTCAGGCAGCCCAGGCAGAGGCTCCTGATCTTTGTCCTCCTGGGAGGTTGTTTGTGCCTCTCGCTTTACGACAAATGGTTTTTAAGGAGCACCACGATACTGTCCTTGCTGGGCACCCGGGGAGTAGAGCCACAGTGGATCTCATTGCTCGGAGATTCTAGTGGCCGGCTCTTCGTAAGACGGTTGAGGGTTTTGTGGCAGCCTGCGAGACCTGCGCTCGTGCCAAGGTCCCTCATTCACGGCCATTGGGTTCTCTCCTCCCGTTACCCATTCCTTCCCATCTTTGGACGCATCTGTCCATGGACTTCATTACGGACCTGCCTCGTTCCTTGGGGAAGACTGTGATTCTGGTGGTAGTGGACCGTTTTAGCAAAATGGCACATTTCATTCCCTTTCCTGCGTTACCCAATGCTAAGACGCTGGCACAAGCGTTTGTTGATCATATTGTTAAATTGCATGGCATTCCTTCAGACATCATTTCTGATAGGGGCACGCAATTTGTTTCCAGATTCTGGAAGGCCTTCTGTTCTCGCTTGGGAGTTCGGTTGTCGTTCTCTTCTGCTTTTCACCCGCAGTCGAATGGTCAGACTCAATGCGTCAATCAGAATCTGGAGACATATCTGCGCTGTTTTGTGGCGGAGAATCAGGAGGATTGGTATTCTTTTTTGTCCCTTTCTGAGTTTGCTTTAAATACCCGTCGCCAGGAGTCCTCTGATAAGTCACCATTGTTTGGTGCATATGGGTTTCATCCGCAGTTTGGGACATTCTCTGGAGAGGGGTCTTCTGGTTTACCTGATGAGGAGAGATTTTCCGCGTCTTTGTCATTTATTTGGCAAAAGATTCAGGGTAATCTGTAGAGAATGAGTGAGAGATATAAGCGTGTGGTGGATAAGAGACGTGTGCCTGGTCCGGACCTGAATGTTGGTGATCTGTTGTGGTTGTCTACAAAGAATATCAAACTGAAGGTTCCCTCCTGGAAGTTGGGTCCTAAGTTTATTGGGCCTTACAAGATCTTGTCCCTCATCAATCCCGTTGCCTTCCATCTTGATCTTCCTCAGACTTGGAAGATCCATAATGTTTTTCACAAGTCCCTATAAATATCTTATGTCCAACCCACTGTACCCTCCTCTTTGCCGCCTCCTCCGATTATTGTTGATGGTAATCTTGAATTTCAGGTCTCTAGGATTGTGGATTCTCGCATTATCAGCGGTTCTCTTCAGTACCTCGTTCATTGGGAGGGTTATGATCCTGAGGAGAGGATGTGGGTCCCAGTGGCAGACATTAAGGCCACTCGTCTCATCAGGGCTTTCCATAGGTCTCATCCTGAGAAGGTGGGCTCTTAGTGTCCGGAGTCCACCCGTAGAGGGAGGGGTACTGTCACCGCCAGTTCTGTGAGAAGATCTGGCAGACGTTTTTCTCTACCTTTTGTATGATATTCTTTGTTTTGGTTTTACTTTCTCATCTCCTTTCCTTCTGCCAGGTGTCACTTATTTCGACTAATCGTCTTCCTTTATAATCCCTCCCATACTGCCTCACTTTGCGGTTTATACTAGTTCCTGGATGAGGTGTTCACTGCTGGAGGCTGCTTCTGCTGTTTTTTTTTACATATAAGTCTTTTACTTTATTGTCTTTCCTTGCTGGCTTGATTCTAGGTGACCCTGACTCCATCCGTATTAAGTGCAGGGAGCCGGTGGTCGTGTCCCCTCACTATTATAGGGTTTTCAGGTGTCACACAGTATTAGGTACGCGGGCATGCAATCGTCTACCATACAGACCCTTGCATGTGCAGAGCAGTCAGGGAGAGCTCTTAGGGTTTTATAGGGCTCACCTATAAGCTCCTTAGTTTGGGATCAAGCCAGTCGCTCGTTTATTTATATGTTCCAGCTATCTGCTAACTTCATCCGTGACAGGGCATCGTAGTGCGCATGCCTGGGCCGGCGGTGAACTGCTCACATGCCGGATATCGGCTGGTACTTGGGATGATGAAACAGCCTTATAGGCAGGACCAGCAAGAGGCTGGGGAGGGGTAATATGAAAATAAGGCAGAGCAGCCTGGGCACCTACATCAAGAACCCCGCCCCTGGGCACTGCGAGCCCTCATTTGCATATAGATAAAACTATGTTTTTCAGCTGGTAAAAGTCAGAAGAATACAACAAAGGTATCATTGTAATCTTGTGTAGTTGTGAAAGAGCGCCACGTAAGCAGTTTATATTGTCAAATTTTGGTGACAGACTCCCTTTAAGGGAATAAAAGGGTGAGGAACAAGAAAAAAACAATGTGGATAAATAGAATTGTAAAGAAAGCAATAAATGACAAAATGAAAGCATTTAAATCACTAAAGCAGGATGGTAGTGAGGAAGCATTGAAAACTTTAAGGAAAAAAATAGAATATGTAACAGACAGATAAAAGCAGCCAACCTGGAGAAAGAGAGACTTATTGCCAAAGACAATAAAACTAACGCGAAAATGTTCCTCAATTATATACATGGTGAAAAAGTTTCAACCTGAAAATGTCGGTCCTTTACAGATTGATGAGGGAGGAGTTGTAGAGAGTGATAAGGAGAAAGCAAATCTTTTAACTATATTTTTTTGTCCACTTGTCAGATGAAATTCAGAGTGTAAAAATAAATTTCCCATTAAAAGTGGCTTGTCTGACCCAGGAAGAAGTCCAAATAGAATAAAAGCACAAAGTTTCTGTATAGGGAATAAGTCCAGTGATCTTTGTGAGTATATCGCATACATCTGATGCGACAGGTGTTTGAACATACTACACCATAGTGCGTTTTTTTCACTGCATTTCAGGTTTCCATGCAACTGTTCAAAATTTATGATTGAATGTGGTCCATCTAACTGAAGATTTTTCCGAATGTAAGAAAGAGAAAATAATAGGAACATTTAAAAGAATCCTCTCTTGTAGCGCAATCCTTTCTTTTATCATTTTACCAGGAAGAAGTCCAGCAGCATCTTAAAAATATTAAAATAGACAAATAATTGGGTCCAGGTGGCATACACCACCTTATGCTATGAGAATAAAGTAATGTCATAGATAGATCCTTATTTCTGATACTTTCGGAAACTATAGGCTGGTAAGTCTAACATTAGTTGTGTTTGAAGGTTTTCTAAGAGATACTATCTTGGAGTATTTCAATGAAAATAAGTGTATAACACTGTGTCAGTATGGCTTCATGAGGGATCGGTCATGTCAAACTAATGTCATCAGTTTCTATGAGGAGGTAATTTCTAGACTTGACCGGGGTGAGTCAATGGATGTCATATATCTTGACTTCCCCTAAGCATTTGATACAGTGCCACAAAAAAGGTTAGTATAAAAAATTTGTGTTGACCGCGAATATTCGAATTGCGAATTTTAATCGTGAATATCGCCACTTTGAGAATTCGCTAATATTTAGAATATAGTGCTGTATATTCGTATTCGCGAATAGTGTTGAATATTCTAATAGCGAATTTATCGCAAATTTATCGCAAATATATTACATTTCCGATTTTCGCAATCAAGTAAACAATGACAGGAGATCACGAATTCTCGAATTTGCTAATTTATGGCGAATATTCGGGCAAAAATTCGCGAAATATTGTGAATTTGAATATTGCCTATGTCGCTCATCACTATAAAAAATTTGAAATGAGAACGTGTGTGTATGTGGGTAAGTAACTGGATCTGTAATAGAAAACAGAGGGTGGTTATTAATGGTACACACTCAGATTGGGTCACTGTCACTAGTGCGATACCACAGGGGTCCTTATTGGGCCCTATTCTCTTCAATATATATATTAATGATCTTGTAGAGGCCTTACACAGTAAAATATCAGTTTTTGCAGATGACACTAAACTGTGTAAATTAATTAACACAGAAGAGGACAGTATACTGCTACAGATGGATCTGGATAGATTGGAAGCTTGGGGAGAGAAGTGGCAGATGAGGTTTAACACTGACAAATGTAAAGTTATGCACATGGGAAGGAATAATGCAAGTTAGGCTACTTTCACACTGGCGTTTTGAATTCCGATTGTGAGATCTGTTTCAGGGATCCCACAAACGGTTCAAAACTGATCAGTTCAGCCCCAATGCATTCTGAATGGATAAGGATCTGTTCAGAATGCATCAGTTTGGCTCCGTTCCGCCTACATTCCGCTCTGGATGCAGCGTTTTGGTGTCCGCCTGGCGATGCGGAGCCAAACGGATCCGTCCTGACTTACAATGTAAGTCAATGGGGACAGATCTGTTTTCACTGACACAATATGGTGCAATTGAAAACGGATCCGTCCTCCATTGACTTTCAATGTAAGTCAGGATGGATCCGTTTTGATTTAGACTTTTTTTTTAAAGAATAATGCAAACAAATCTGTTCTGAACGGATACAAGCGTTTGCATTATAGGTGCGGATCCTTCTGTGCAGATACCAAACGGATCCGCACCTAACGCAGTTGTGAAAGTAGCCTCACTCGTACATACTAAATGGTAAAACACTGGGTAACGCTGACATGGGAAAGGACTTAGGAGATTTAGTGAACAGCAAACTAAACTGTAGAAATCAGTGTCAGGCAGCTGCTGCCAAGGCCAATAAGATAATGGCTTGCATGAAAACGGCCATAGATGCCCGTGATGAGAACATAGTCCTACCACTTTACAAATCACTGGTCAGAACACACATGGAGTACTGTGTACAGTTCTGGGTTCCTTTGAACAAGGCAAACATAGCAGAGCTAGACGGGGTTCAGAGGAGGGTAATTAAAGTAATAGCTGGATTAGGTGGATTACAGTACCCAGAAAGATTATCAACATTAGGGTCCATTCACACGTCCGCAATTCTGTTCCGCATTTTGCGGAACGGAATTGCAGACCCATTCATTTCTATGGTGCCGCACGATGTGCGGCCCGGATCCGGAAATGCTGACCCACACTTTCAGGTCCGCATTTCCGTTCCCGAAAAAAATAGAACATGCCCTATTTTTGCGGACAAGAATAGGCATATTCTATTAGTGCTGGCGATGTGCAGTGCGCAAAATGCGGAACACACATTGCCGGTGTCCGTGTTTTGCGGATATGCGGATACGTGGATCCGCAAAACACACACGGACGTGTGAATGGACCCTAAAGGCTGGGTTCACACGGGCGTTGCAGGAAAAGATGCGGGTGCATTGCGGGAACATGCACGATTTTTCCCCACGAGTGCAAAGCGTTTTAATGCATTTTGCACACGCGTGAAAAAAATCGGCATGTTTGGTACCCAGACCCGAACCTGGACTTCTTCACAGAAGTTCAGGTTTGTGTTCAGTAATCTGTAAATTTTATTATTTTCCCTTATAACATGGTTATAAGGGAAAATAATAGCATTCTTTAATACAGAATGCTTAGTAGAAGGTCAATTGAGGGTTAAAAAAATATATATATAAATTAACTCACCTCCTCCAATTGATCGCGTAGCTGCGGTCTTCTGTTCTTTCTTCAGGACCTGTCAAAGGACCTGTGATGACATCACTGAGCTCATCACATGGTCCATCACCATAGTGATGGATCATGTGATGTATCATGTGATGAGCACAGTGATGTCACCACAGGTCCTTTGACAGGTCCTGAAGAAAGAACATGAGACTGGCAGCTACGCGATCAATTGGAGGAGGTGAGTTAATTATTTTATTTTTTTAACCCTCAATTGATCTTCTACTAAGCATTCTGTATTAAAGAATGCTATTATTTTCCCTTATAACCATGTTATAAGGGAAAATAATACAGTGAATAGACTTTCATCTTAGCAACTGTTAAGGAAAGTATCCAACTTTTCTGAAAGTGGATATTAAAATGCATTTATGTTTTCATTTTCTCTCTGTGCGGCGACAACTGAAAGACAAGATGACATAAGCAAAAACTATAGAAGTTAGCTGTGTGTGTTAAGATAAGATAAGTATGTATGTACTAATAACCAAATATGCATTTCTTGCCAATAAACCTTATTCAGCAGTTAACACATTATTGGAATTAACCAATCAATAGATGGATTCAGTTCTAACCAATCAGAAGTATGATTTATGTACCAAACAAAAGACATTATTGAAATATCTGTAAACCAATCATGTTTTACTTTGAGGGGTTACACCCTTTGACCTGTACATAAATAAAGGGCCCAGGACACTCTCACTTTGGGATCCTGGCAGAATTTTGAACTATACTCTGATCTCTGTCATTTTCCTCCGTCTACGTCATTCACCTGAACACGTGCCAACGATCATCACGTGACTGACACTTGGTCTGCCACAACACAACCATGCGTGAAAATCGCACCACATCCGCACTTGGTTGCAGATGCTTGCGATTTTCACGCAGCCCCATTCACTTCTATGGGGCCTGCGTTGCGTGAAAAACGCACAATATAAAACATGCTGTGATTTTCACGCAACGCACATGTGATGCGTGAAAATCACCGCTCATGTGCACAGCCCCATAGAAATGAATGGGCCCGGATTCAGTGCGGGTGCAATGTGTTCACCTCACAGCATTGCAGCCTCGCGGAAAACTCGCCTGTGTGAAAGGGGCCTAAGGGTTATTCCTTTTAGAAAAAAGACGACTGAAGGGAGATCTAATAACCATGTATAAATATATCAGGGGTCAGTACAGTCCCATCATCTCTTTATCCCCAGGACTGTGACTGTGACGAGGGGACATCCTCTGCGTCTGGAGGAAAGGAGGTATCTACACAAACATGGTAGAGGATTCTTTACGGTAAGAGCAGTGAGCACTGAGAGTTCAAGAGGGGCCTGGATGCATTTCTGAAGTGTAATAATATTACAGGTTATATGTAGTTATTAGATTTCTGGAGAAGGGTTGTTAATCCAGGGAGTTATTCTCCCCCCTAAAATGAGGAAAAATTATTTCTCCCTCATGGAGTTTCTTGCCTTCCTCTAGATCACCTTGCAGGATAACAGGCTGAACTGGGTGGACCTATGTCTTTTTTCAGCCTTACAAATTATATGATTATGGGGTCATTTATGATTAGATATATGCCAACTTTTGGAGTATATCTGTGGCAGATTTGTTTGAAAATAGGATTTGTGGCGAAATCTGCAACTTCTTCCGCATCCACGCCAAGTACACCAGTTCTAAAAAAGAGGCCATGGTGTGGACGGGGAATGGGGCGGGATAGCTGGCCCGGTCTCATTTATCATTTTCTACACCTGTTTAAGGCATAGAAAATTATCTAAATCTACACCAGCAAGGGAGCGGCTGTAGATTTAGGCCTGCGTCTCTACATAACTTAGGCGCATTAGGCGCCAGAGCAGGGTTACTAAGAACAGCGTCTAAATTGCTGCTCTTAATACTTAGGCGCATCAGGCGCCAGAGCAGGGTTACTAAGACCGGCGTCTAAAATGCTGCTCTTAATACTTAGGCGCATCAGGCGCCAGAGCAGGGTTACTAAGAACGGCGTCTAAAATGCTGCTCTTAATAAATGAGCCCCTATGTTACTATGTAATATTGTCCTTAAGAATATGGGCTCCATTATTGAAAAACAAGAATATCTCCACAGGAAACATTAAAAACCTTATTAGAAACTGCCCAAGTGCATTCTTGAAAAATATGACACTTTGTAGAAGAATCAGATCAAACCAGCCACTATTCCCAATCTTTAACATGTTATGACTGAGAACCGCTACTATAAACAGTTATACAACACCAAAAGCAATCCATAGCCTTAATGTTCCCATAAATATTTATTTTATTAAGTACAGTTAAAAATATCAAATACAATTAATATGATGGGGGTAAATCAAAATTCCTACCCTCGGACATCCAGCAAATTACTATTCATGGAGCATATATGTGAACAATATATGTTTTTAGTGGCCTGAATCTGTTACATATAAATGCTTGCTAATCTAAGTCCTATTTATAGCACTATCAAATTATATAACATCACATGAGTATAGAGATATAACACTATCCATATAATATGCTATGCACAGGGCTAATAAAGGAAATCCACATTGGTAGTTACTTAATTCATTGACACTATAGCACAATATCACTTGCCTGCTGTGACCCTGCACGATGCACGCAGGTGGGATGTCCGGGTTCCTCTACGTGCGTTTCGCGTGAGCTTCGCGTGAGGACCAATGTTGATATTAATTGTATTTGGTATTTTTAACTGTACTTAAAGGGGTTGTCCGGGATCAGAGCTGAACCCGGACATACCCTTATTTTCACCCAGGCAGCCCCCCTGATGTTGGCATCGGAGCATCTCATGCTCCGATGCGCTCCCTTGCCCTGTGCTAGATTGCGCAGAGCACGGGCTCTTTTGTTTACAATAACACACTGCCAGGCGGAAGCTTCCGCACGGCAGTGTGTTCGGTGACGTCACCGACTCAGATGGGTGTGCTTTAGCGCTGCCCTAGCCCTTTTACTGGCCATCAATGCTGGTGACATCACCGGGCTTCCTGGCAGCCCCATGGAGAGCCCGGTACGTCACCGGAACTCTTGAAAATGCCTTTGCCCTGCGCAATTTAGCGCAGGGCAAAGGAGGGCATCGGAGCATGAACTTCTCCGATGCTCAAGTCAGGGGGCTGCCTGGGTGAAAATGGAGGTATGTCTGGGTTCAGCTCTGATCCCAGGAAACCCCTTTAATAAAATTAATTTTTATGGGAACATTAAGGCTATGGATTGCTTTTGGTGTTGTACTTTGTGGAAGAATGCCTTCTGGACTGACCTAGTCCTTCTCACTAAGAGGTTGTTACAATCTGTATGACTAAGCAGGAATGTGACTAATATCAAAATTATTATTATTATTACTTCTCTTTGTATCATACCTTGCTATGGAAATACAGTTGTCATCCAAATGCTTGGGTTCCATGTGTTGCTATGAGTAGTTATATAAACATATTACTCTATCTGTAATGGAAGCTAGGGGTCATTTTATCTAAACAAACATAGCTCAAGAACAATTTGTAAGGTAAAGTAATCTAGATTCGAAAACCAGACAATGGCTTGGAACCCTAAACTGCAAAGTTCGGGTTCGTACCAAACTTTGCGAGTTCGGGTCCTCGGACCCGAACCCGACTTTTTCACTGAAATGCAGATTCGGGTTCGGTGTTCGGGTCATTTTATTATTTTCCGTAATAACATGGTTATAGCGGAAAATAATAGCATTCTTAAGCCAGAATGCAAAAGAGTATGGCAATTTAGGGGTAAAAAACCCCCCAAACAACTCACCTCATCCACTTGATTGCGCTGCCGCAGAGTCTTCTATTTTCTTTCAGCAGAACCTGCAAAAGGACCTGCGATGACGTCACCATGCTCACCACGTGGTGAGCGTGGTGACGTCATCGCAGGTACTTTGGCAGGTCCTGCTGAATGAAGATAGAAGGACCTGCGATGATGTCACCGTGCTCACCATGTGAAGGCCATATTAATGCAGGTGTCGCTGAACAGTAGAACAACATATCACAGCTCCAGAGTCTGCTAAATCTTTCTGAAGGTCTTTTGAAGTCAAGTGAGGGCTCTGATTTGGCTTTCTTACAATTGTACGTGCAACTGTCTCTGAAATTTTTCTTGGTCTTCCAGACCTTCTTTTGATGTCCACTGTTCCTGTTAACTGCCATTCCTTAAAGGGGTTGTCTCATCATGGACAATGAGGGCATATCGCTAGGATATGCCCTTATTGTCTTATAGGTGCGGGTCCCATTGCTGTGACCCACATCTATATCGAGAACGGAGCCCCGCAAGTGAAGGAGGGCGCACTGCGCATACGCAGCTGCTCTCCATTCATTTCATATGGGGACAGCGAAAATAGTCGACCACTGGCTCGGCTATTTCCATCGGCCCCATAGAAATGAATGGGAGCTGGGTCCGCGCATGCTCGTTACGCTCCCATTCACTTCTATGGGGAGCCGGCTTGGTGGTGGCCGTACCGGAGTCCAAAAGTCACCAACTTGCGGGGCTCCGTTCTCGATTTAGGTGCGGGTCCCAGCGGTGGGACCAGCACCTATAAGACAATGGGTGCATTTCCTCTCTTTAATTATATTTCATTACAATTAACTGAAGAAATAGCAACCTGAAAATGCTTTGCTATCTTCTTATAGCCTTCTCCTGCTTTGTGGGCCTCGACCATTTTCATTTTCAGAGTAATAGGTAGCTGCTTAGAAGAACCCATGGCTGCTGTTTGTGGGACAAGGTTGTCTGTATATTTATAAAGCTTTGAAATTTGCATCATCTGGCCTTTCCTAATGATAATTGTAAAAAAGCCTAAGGCTGGGTTCACACAGGCGAGATTTCCGCGCGCGTGCAATGCGTGAGGTGAACGCATTGCACCCGCACTGAATCCGGACCCATTCATTTCTATGGGGCTGTGCACATGAGCGGTGATTTTCACGCATCACTTGTGCGTTGCGTGAAAATCGCAGCATGCTCTATATTGTGCGTTTTTCACGCAACGCAGGCCCCATAGAAGTGAACGGGGATGCGTGAAAATCGCAAGCATCCGCAACCAAATGCGGATGCGGTGTGATTTTCACGCATTGTTGCTAAGATGAAAGTCTATTCACTGTATTATTTTCCCTTATCACATGGTTATAAGGGAAAATAATAGCATTCTTTAACCACCTCCGGACCGCTGTACGCACAGACGCGTCCTGGAGGTGGTTGATTCATTCCTCCTGGACGCGCCGGCGCGTCCTCTCGCGAGACGCGAGATTTCCTGTGAACGCGCGCACACAGGCGCGCGCGCTCACAGGAACGGAAGGTAAGAGAGTTGATCTCCAGCCTGCCAGCGGCGATCGTTCGCTGGCAGGCTGGAGATGTGTTTTTTTTAACCCCTAACAGGTATATTAGACGCTGTTTTGATAACAGCGTCTAATATACCTGCTACCTGGTCCTCTGGTGGTCCCCTTTGTTTGGATCGACCACCAGAGGACACAGGTAGCTCAGTAAAGTCCCACCAAGCACTACACTACACTACACCGCCCCCCCCGTCACTTATTAACCCCTTATTAGCCCCTGATCACCCCATATAGACTCCCTGATCACCCCCCTGTCATTGATTACCCCCCTGTCATTGATCACCCTCCTGTCATTGATCACCCCCCTGTAAAGCTCCATTCAGACGTCCGCATGATTTTTACGGATCCACTGATAGATGGATCGGATCCGCAAAACGCATCCGGACGTCTGAATGAAGCCTTACAGGGGCATGATCAATGACTGTGGTGATCACCCCATATAGACTCCCTGATCACCCCCCTGTAAAGCTCCATTCAGATGTCCGCATGATTTTTACGGATGCACTGATAGATGGATCGGATCCGCAAAACGCATCCGGACGTCTGAATGAAGCCTTACAGGGGCATGATCAATGACTGTGGTGATCACCCCATATAGACTCCCTGATCACCCCCCTGTCATTGATTACACCCCTGTCATTGATCAACCCCCTGTAAAGCTCCATTCAGATGTCCGCATGATTTTTACGGATGCACTGATAGATGGATCGGATCCGCAAAACGCATACGGACGTCTGAATGAAGCCTTACAGGGGCATGATCAATGACTGTGGTTATCACCCCATATAGACTCCCTGATCATCCCCCTGTCATTGATTACACCCCTGTCATTGATCACCCCCCTGTAAAGCTCCATTCAGATGTCCGCATGATTTTTACGGATGCACTGATAGATGGATCGGATCCGCAAAACGCATCCGGACGTCTGAATGAAGCCTTACAGGGGCATGATCAATGACTGTGGTGATCACCCCATATAGACTCCCTGATCACCCCCCTGTCATTGATTACACCCCTGTCATTGATTACCCCCCTGTAAAGCTCCATTCAGATGTCCGCATGATTTTTACGGATGCACTGATAGATGGATCGGATCCGCAAAACGCATCCGGACGTCTGAATGAAGCCTTACACGGGCGTGATCAATGACTGTGGTTATCACCCCATATAGACTCCCTGATCACCCCCCTGTCATTGATCACCCCCCTGTCATTGATCACCCCCCTGTCATTGATCACCCCCCTGTCATTGATCAACCCCCCTGTCATTGATAACCCCCCTGTCATTGATCACCCCATATAGACTCCCTGATCACCCCCCTGTCATTGATCACCCCCCCTGTCATTGATCACCCCTCTGTAAGGCTCCATTCAGATATTTTTTTGGCCCAAGTTAGCGGAATTTTTTTTTTTTTTTCTTACAAAGTCTCATATTCCACTAACTTGTGTCAAAAAATAAAATCTCACATGAACTCACCATACCCCTCACGGAATCCAAATGCGTAAAATTTTTTAGACATTTATATTCCAGACTTCTTCTCACGCTTTAGGGCCCCTAGAATGCCAGGGCAGTATAAATACCCCACATGTGACCCCATTTCGGAAAGAAGACACCCCCAGGTATTCCGTGAGGGGCATATTGAGTCCATGAAAGATTGAAATTTTTGTCCCAAGTTAGCGGAACGGGAGACTTTGTGAGAAAAAAATTAAAAATATCAATTTCCGCTAACTTGTGCCAAAAAAAAAAAATTTCTATGAACTCGCCATGCCCCTCATTGAATACCTTGGGGTGTCTTCTTTCCAAAATGGGGTCACATGTGGGGTATTTATACTGCCCTGGCATTCTAGGGGCCCCAAAGCGTGAGAAGAAGTCTGGTATCCAAATGTCTAAAAATGCCCTCCTAAAAGGAATTTGGGCACCTTTGCGCATCTAGGCTGCAAAAAAGTGTCACACATCTGGTATCGCCGTACTCAGGAGAAGTTGGGGAATGTGTTTTGGGGTGTCATTTTACATATACCCATGCTGGGTGAGAGAAATATCTTGGTCAAATGCCAACTTTGTATAAAAAAATGGGAAAAGTTGTCTTTTGCCAAGATATTTCTCTCACCCAGCATGGGTATATGTAAAATGACACCCCAAAACACATTCCCCAACTTCTCCTGAATACGGCGATACCACATGTGTGACACTTTTTTGCAGCCTAGGTGGGCAAAGGGGCCCATATTCCAAAGAGCACCTTTCGGATTTCACAGGTCATTTTTTACAGAATTTGATTTCAAACTCCTTACCACACATTTGGGCCCCTAGAATGCCAGGGCAGTATAACTACCCCACAAGTGACCCCATTTTGGAAAGAAGAGACCCCAAGGTATTCGCTGATGGGCATAGTGAGTTCATAGAACTTTTTATTTTTTGTCACAAGTTAGTGGAATATGAGACTTTGTAAGAAAAAAAAATCAAAAAAAAAAAATCATCATTTTCCGCTAACTTGTGACAAAAAATAAAAAGTTCTATGAACTCACTATGCCCATCAGCGAATACCTTAGGGTGTGTACTTTCAGAAATGGGGTCATTTGTGGGGTTTTTGTACTGTCTGGGCATTGTAGAACCTCAGGAAACATGACAGGTGCTCAGAAAGTCAGAGCTGCTTCAAAAAGCGGAAATTCACATTTTTGTACCATAGTTTGTAAACGCTATAACTTTTACCCAAACCATTTTTTTTTTTTACCCAAACATTTTTTTTTTATCAAAGACATGTAGAACTATAAATTTAGAGCAAAATTTCTATATGGATGTCGTTTTTTTTGCAAAATTTTACAACTGAAAGTGAAAAATGTCATTTTTTTGCAAAAAAATCGTTAAATTTCGATTAATAACAAAAAAAGTAAAAATGTCAGCAGCAATGAAATACCACCAAATGAAAGCTCTATTAGTGAGAAGAAAAGGAGGTAAAATTCATTTGGGTGGTAAGTTGCATGACCGAGCAATAAACGGTGAAAGTAGTGTAGGTCAGAAGTGTAAAAAGTGGCCTGGTCTTTCAGGGTGTTTAAGCACTGGGGGCTGAGGTGGTTAATACAGAATGCTTAGTAGAAGTTCAATTGAGGGTTAAAAAATAAAAAAAATAATTAACTCACCTCCTCCAATTGATTGCGTAGCTGCCGGTCTCCTGTTCTTTCTTCAGGACCTGTCAAAGGACCTGTGGTGACATCACTGTGCTCATCACATGATACATTACATGATCCATCACCATGGTGATGGACCATGTGATGAGCTCAGTGACGTCGCCACAGGTCCTTTGACAGGTCCTGAAGAAAGAACAGGAGACCGGCAGCTATGCGATTAATTGGAGGAGGTGAGTTAATTTTATTTTTATTTTTTAACCCTCAATTGAACTTCTACTAAGCATTCTGTATTAAAGAATACTATTATTTTCCCTTATAACCATGTTATAAGGGAAAATAATAACATCTACACTGCCTTGAACACAAACCTGAACTTCAGTGAAGAAGTTCGGGTCTGGGTATCACATTCAGTTTTTTATCACTCGCGTGCAAATTGCATTGCACCCGCGCAATAAAAACTGAACAACGGAACGCAATTGCAGTCAAAACTGACTGAAATTGCGTACCTACTCGCGCAGGTTTGCCGCAATGCACCCGGGATGCATCCAGAGCCAAAACGTGACGCCCGTGTGTACCCAGCCTAAGGCTACTTTCACACTAGCAGCACGGACCTCTGGCAGGCTGTTCCGTCGGGTGAACAGCCTGCCGGATCCAGCCTGCCCCTGGGGGGCCCAAGGCAGCTGCCTCTTGAGCCCTGCTGGCCAGTAGCATAGCAAAATTCCAGGGGGCGCTATCAGGGCCGCACCGTCAATTAGGCAAAGTGAGGCGATGGCACCAGGCATCGCAGCTCTGGTGACAAGTGGGGGCAATGGCAGGGCACAGGGAGATGAGCGCCAAGCGCTCATCTCCATAGTCATCTGTATTGCCGTCCTCAGGACAGCGATACAGATAGATGTGCTGCGGCGGGGCAGGGGAGGGAGACGCGTGTCCCCTCCCCGTTCCTCTGATAGGCTGCAGGCACTAGACCTGCAGCCTATATGAGGCCATACAGCGCGGGACACAGGCCGGAAGAGGCCTGCATTGCATCGCTGCCAGCCTGATGGAGGTAAGTATAAGTGTTTATTTTTTTTATATGGTAATATTTACTGGCACATGATTGGGGGGCGTCTATAGGGGAAATTGTTACTGGCACATGATTGGGGGGCATCTATGTGGGCACTTGTTACTGGCACATGATTGGGGGGCATCTATGGGGGCACCTGTTACTGGCACATGATTAGGAGGCATCTATGGGGGCACTTGTTACTGGCACATGATTGGAGGGCATCTATGGGGGCACTTGTTACTGGCACATGATTGTGGGGCATTTATGGGTGACTTGTAACTGGCACATTATTGGGGGGCATCTATGGGGGCAGTTGTTATTGGCACATGATTGGGGGGCATCTATGGGGGCACTTGTTACTGGTACATGATTGGGGGGCATCTATGGGGGCACTTGTTATTGGCACATGATGGGGCAACTATGGGGCACTTGTTACTGGCACATGATTGGGGGCATCTATGGGGCACTTGTTACTGGCACATGATTGGGAGCATCTATGGGGGCACTTGTTACTGGCACATGATTGGAGGGCATCTATAGGGGCACTTGTTACTGGCACATAATTGTGGGGCATTTATGGGTGACTTGTTACTGGCACATGATTGGGGGACATCTATGGGGGCAGTTGTTATTGGCACATGATTGGGGGGCATCTATGGGGCACTTGTTACTGGTACATGATTGGGGGGCATCTATGAGGGCACTTGTTATTGGCACATGATGGGGGCATCTATGGGGCACTTGTTACTGGCACATGATTTGAGGCATCTATGGGGACTTGTTACTGGCACATGATTGGGGGCATCTATGGGGGCACTTATTACTGGCACATGATTGGGGGCACTTGTTAATGGCACATTATTCGGGGGCATCTATGGGGGTACCTGTTACTGGCACATGATTGGGGACATCTATGGGGGCACTTGTCATTGGCACATGATTGGCATCTATGGGGGCACTTGTTACTGGCACATGATTGGGGGCATCTATGGGGGAATTTGTTACTGGCACATGATTGGGGGGCATCTATGGGGGCACTTGTTATTGGCACATGATTGGGGTCATCTATGGGGGTAATTGTTACTGGCACATGATCAGGGGCATCTATGGGGGTACTTGTTACTGCCAGATTATTGGGGGGCATCTATGGGGTACTTGTTACTGGCACATGATTGGGGGGCATCTATGGGGCACTTGTTATTGGCACATTATTGAGGGGAATCTATGGGGCAAATCTTACTGGCAGATTATTGGGGGCACTGTGGGGGCATCTATGGGGGGACTTCTTACTAGCACATTATTGGTGACACTTTTTACTGGCACATTATTGGGTGGCACTATGGGGCAGTTCTTATTGGCACATTATTAGGGGCACTATGAGGACACAAAGAAGGGGTGTTTTATATGGGGAAGGGGGGAGAGGAACACTATAAGGGGGCTTCTACTGAGGCCACAAAGAAGCAGTATTTTATATGGGGTCTCTGTACAGGGGCATTTTATACTGGGGAACATTATGGTGGGTACTATGGGGAAGGGGAGAGAGGAGTACTATGGGCCCATTTATGGGGGGCACTAAGTAGGGGTATTTTATACTTGCAAATTATGGGGGACACTGAAGGCATCTACTATGGGGCATTAAATACTGGTACATTATGGGGGGCACTAGGAAGAAGGGGGAGAGGAGCACTATGGGGTCATTTACTGGGGGCACTATATCGGGGTATTTTATACTGGCACATTATGGGGGCACTATGGGGACATTAGCTCAACTGGGGGCATTAAAAAGGGGTATTTTGTGCACTGGCACATTATAAGGAGAATTATTACTCTGGGGGGCATTATGGTGGGCTTTATTACTACTGTAGGTCTATGGGGAACAGGATTACTAGTATGGGCACTATGGGAGCATTATTACTTCTGGTGCACAGTGGGGACATGTTGGGGGCACTGCACTGTAGGAGCACTATTACTACCATGTGTGCTCTAGCAGAGAATTATTCCTATTGGTGGGACATTTGGAAGCACTATTACTGTGGGGGCACCTTGGCACAGTATCAGCTTACCACAATTATTTTTGGGGGCGTTATGTTTACACTATTAGTGTCAGGGGCACTATTTGCTGGGTGCAGTTATTTTAGGGCACTGTGTGCCAATAATTATTAAAAAGCACTATCTGCATGGTACTACTATTATCAGGAAGTTTATCTGTTTCTGCAGTATAATATTGGGGAGCACAGATGCATAGTATTGGGGTGGTAGGATGATTTGTCCAGAAGATGGGAGGATGATGGAAAAGTAGTAAACTAAGATTTTGTTTGTCAAACTGCAGAGACGAGAAATGGCGGAAAAATGGTGGTCTGGTCTGAAGGTCTGAAAGGAGAAGATGAGGAAAGAGAACATTTACATCAAAGAGACGTCACTGGATGTAAGAGGTATGTGGCGCTGTATTACCCTGTATGTAGGGGTGGATGGAGGGGTTAGTAGTACAGTACTATCTGCACATTGTTACTATACACTCACCTAAAGAATTATTAGGAACACCATACTAATACGGTGTTGGACCCCCTTTTGCCTTCAGAACTGCCTTAATTCTACGTGGCATTGATTCAACAAGGTGCTGATAGCATTCTTTATAAATGTTGGCCCATATTGATAGGATAGCATCTTGCAGTTAATGGAGATTTGAGGGATGCACATCCAGGGCACGAAGCTCCCGTTCCACCACATCCCAAAGATGCTCTATTGGGTTGAGATCTGGTGACTGTGGGGGCCATTTTAGTACAGTGAACTCATTGTCATGTTCAAGAAACCAATTTGAAATGATTCAAGCTTTGTGACATGGTGCATTATCCTGCTGGAAGTAGCCATCAGAGGATGGATACATGTTCTCACTCTGTTTACGCCAAATTCGGACTCTACCATTTGAATGTCTCAACAGAAATCGAGACTCATCAGACCAGGCAACATTTTTCCAGTCTTCAACAGTCCAATTTTGGTGAGCTTGTGCAAATCGTAGCCTCTTTTTCCTATTTGTAGTGGAGATGAGCCCATCCGCCTCAAGGTTGTGCGTGTTGTGGCTTCACAAATGCTTTGCTGCATACCTCGGTTGTAATGAGTGGTTATTTCAGTCAACGTTGCTCTTCTATCAGCTTGAATCAGTCGGCCCATTCTCCTCTGACCTCTAGCATCCACAAGGCATTTTTGCCCACAGGACTGCCGCACACTGGATGTTTTTCCCTTTTCACACCATTCTTTGTAAACCCTAGAAATGGTTGTGCGTGAAAATCCCAGTAACTGAGCAGATTGTGAAATACTCAGACCGGCCCGTCTGGCACCAACAACCATGCCACGTTTAAAATCGCTTAAATCACCTTTATTTCCCATTCTGACATTCAGTTTGGAGTTTAGGAGATTGTCTTGACCAGGACCACACCCCTAAATGCATTGAAGCAACTGCCATGTGATTGGTTGACTAGATAATTGCATTCATGAGAAATAGAACAGGTGTTCCTAATAATTCTTTAGGTGAGTGTATATTGTACTATATAGTTGTGCTTTTTTAATTTTTAGAATAATGATACAGCCATTTTATTTGATACTTTTGTGCTGATTCTTTTTTTTTCTCTATATTAAGGGACACTATAGTCACCAGAACCACAACAGCTAAACGTAGTAGTTCTGGTGTCTATAGCATGTCTCTGCAAGCTTTTTAATGTAAACACTGCCTTTTCAGAAAAACCTCTAGTGGCCACTCATCATTATTAAAGTTTACTACTCTACGAGGTGTGTGAAGTATTTTTTGTCTGTGTGTGTTGTGGTGGAGGGCGTGATTTGCATGCTAGGGTGTGTGGGAAGGCGGGATCCATGAGGCCCAACTAAATTCTTGCCCAGGGTCCAATCAATATTAAAGACGGCCCTGATTTCACAATCTATTAAAACCAGGTCCAATTGCCCATGGATATTTACTTGATAAAAATAACATCTAATCTGCCTCTTGGCTGGAAGACCAATGCCTTTTATGTTCTTGTGACTTACCAGCTGTAAATGTTTGCGTCACATCTTTAAAAAGACTGTATGCAGTCAGCAGACTTTGAAAATAGTGTTTATCGCTGGGCTTGTTTAATGCTCCTGTAAGTGACTTACATAGAACATGTTGCATAACTCCTTCAAAGAAATGGTGCAAAAAACTACAAATCCAAAATTCACGCCCTTAGAAACAGCAAAGAGCGAAACATGGTGGGGTTTTAGCTGGTATTGTCACGACCCATGGTCATGGTCGTGACTCTAGAACCGCATGCAGTTGCCTGCGGTCTTGTCTTGTCGTCAATCACAGGTTGAGGGCTGTAGTATGTTGCCTCACCTGTGGTTGCCGCTGGCATTGTATGTGGCAGTTTAGCAGCCTAAGCTGGTGCTGGGCAGCTTGCTGTCAGGTGCATGCGGTTACACCTGGTTGGGTGCAGGGCCGGCCTTTGGGGTGTGCGGGCTGTGCGGCCGCACAGGGCGCCATAGTAACAGGGGCGCTGGGCGGCCGACAGCTCGCAATATAATCTGCGGCAGGCGAGGCTGCACTTGTGTTCTCCCTCGGGGCGCCCCCTCCATCTCCCCCTCCCCTGTCTGACCTGCCTGCTGCCAATAAGAAGAGAGACAGGAGGAGGAGGGGAGGAGCTGTGGCCACTGCGCCACCAATGAAGAAAACTGACCTGAAATACAAATACAGGAGGCGGGTGCCGGAATCAAATAGCCGGCACCCGACCTCTGTGACAGGGAGCTGCGATCAGCTGCAGTTGAGTTAACCCTTCAGGTGCGGTACCTGAGGGGTTAATTGCCGCTGATCGCAGCTCCCTGTCACAGAGGTCGGTTGCCGGCTATTTGATTCCGGCACCCGCCTCCTGTATTTGTATAAGAAACGTTGGTGGCACAGTGCGCCCCCCCCCCAAACACCCCAGTATAAGAAACATAATTGGTGGCTCAGTGCGCCCCCCCCCTAGTATAAGAAACGTTGGTGGCACAGTGCGCCCCCCCCAGTATAAGAAACATTGGTGGCTCAGTGGGCAGTGCCAATGAGGGTTAAAAAAATATATAAAAAAATTAACTCACTTCCTCCAGTTGATCGCGTAGCTGCCGGTCTCCTGTTCTTTCTTCAGGACCTGTGGTGACGTCACTGAGCTCATCACATGACCCATTACCATGGTGATGGATCATGTGATGTATCATGTGATGAGCACAGTGATGTCACCACAGGTCCTTTGACAGGTCATGAAGAAAGAACAGAAGACGATCAATTGGAGGAGGTGAGTTAATTATTTTTTTATTTTTTAACCCTCATTGGCACTGCCCACTGCGCCACCAATGTTTATTATATTGAGGGGGGGCGCACTGCGCCACCAATGTTTATTATATTGAGGGGGGGCGCACTGCGCCACCAATGTTTATTATACTGAGGGGGGGCGCACTGCGCCACCAATGTTTATTATACTGAGGGGGGGCGCACTGCGCCACCAATGTTTATTATATTGAGGGGGGGCGCACTGCGCCACCAATGTTTATTATACTGGGGTGTTGGGGGGGCGCACTGCGCCACCAATGTTTATTATATTGGGGGGGCGCACTGCGCCACCAATGTTTATTATACTGGGGTGTTGGGGGGGCGCACTGCGCCACCAATGTTTATTATACTGGGGTGTTGGGGGGGGCGCACTGTGCCACCAATGTTTATTATATTGGGGGGGCGCACTCTGTGCACAACGATGGGTTAGGGAAATTTCACAGCAGAGTGCGCATGCGCTGGGAGCCTCGCCGGCGGTTAGGGTAGGGAAAAATTATGGGCCAGTGCACAGGTGCGGTGATCGGATGGATGTTCTCAGCAGGACACCGGCCGACACTGCGCATGCGCTGGGAGCCTCACCAGCGGTTAGGGTAGGGAAAAAGCACTGGCCCGTACGTAATTTTTCCCTTCCCTAACCGCTGGTGAGGCTCCCGGTGCATGCGCAGTGTCGGCCGGTGTTCAGCTGAGAACATCCATCCGATCCCTGCGCACTGGCCCATAGTTTTTCCCTACCCTAACCGCCGGCGAGACTCCTGGCGCATGCGCACTCTGCTGTGAAACTTCCCTAACCTGACGTTGCACACCTCCTCACGTCATGTCCGGTGCGACCGGAAGTGACGAGGGTAGGGAAATCTCACGAAGTAGGGAAGTATGACATTACACCGGCCTTTGGGGTGTGTGGGCTGGTAACTACTTGGTTGGATAGTCAGCCAGCCTATGCCATGATGCCAGCAACAAGCAGTGTTTTTTTTTTTTTTTTTTGGGGGGGGGCGCCACAAGGTTAGCTCGCACAGGGCGCCTGGACACCTAAGGCCGGCCCTGGTTGGGTGTGTGTGTATGTATGCACTTTGTATGTCTGTTTGTTATGCACGAGATTATGTTTGTGTGCACTGTGACACCTCCCTTCACTTGTGGTTGTCCGCGGCAACGTCTGGTGTTGTGTGCATGTGGTGGCAGTGTCTCGGCCTGCTGGCTGTTCCTCAGAACATGATTGCCACGCATGCCGTTGCCGGCGGTAACAGGTGAGTGTGTGTTTGTGTGCACTTTCTCCCTTTAAGTTGCTGTCTTCCCTTCCCTGGTGTCAGAAGGTTTAATTCCCTTCTCTGTGTGAACACTGGGTGTGTCTGTGTGGGTGTGGCTACTATAAAGCCTCAGTTGAGACCTGATGTCCAGCCTTGTTTGTAAGCTGGAGGCACCCTCCTTGTATTTACCATCTGCCAGTGAGGGCCACCCTTGTGGTCATAAACTTATGTTAGACATTATTGTTCTTTTATATTATATGTCTAGTGGTGTCTCTTTATGTTTATTGCAGCGTATGGTTCCTGGGTTCCTGTGTGATGTTTGGTGTGTGCTGTGTCCGTCTATGTTGTTGTGGACTGCAGCACTTGTGCACGGGTTCCAGGCTGTGTGTCTGTGGCAGATAGGTGTGATACTAGTTTCAACTACCTGCCATTACCATATGTCTGTATATGTTCCCCTTCTCCTTTATAGCTTGGCCAGTGAGACTCCTGTTGCTCCGTGTCAAGGAGGAACAGGTCGTCTCACCCTTCTCCTAGTCCAGGGCCACCCTGAGGGCTAGTAGGAATTACAGGTTCCTGTGTATGAGCCCTCCCACCATCAGGGTCGGCTCATACGGCTAGGAGACAGGGTCAGAATTAGGGATGTGATAGGAGGTGACCAGCTCCCTGATTCCTGTCCTGGCCTAACAGCTATACTTCAGAGAGACATTGCCCGTCTGAGGGTTTCCCCCATCCCCAGCTGTGACAGGTATCCACACTATGTGTATTACATGTTGAGTGTGTTATATTTGTTGTTAGTTGCTAGTTTATCTGGCTGGTGGTTTATATGCTGAACTCATGAAGGTTATATATTATATGTAGAGACCTTAGAGTCAGAATTCTCACCTGCTCATTTTTAATTAGCTAAAAAATTTTTTTTTACATGTAATACATGTTTTGGGGATTTTATGATGTTGTGTACCATTTCTTTGTAGGAGCTCACACTCTCCTGGTTACTGGAAGTTCATCATGGCACCTCATAGCAAAGAACTCTCTGAGGATCTGAAAAAAAGAATTTTTGCTCTACATAAAGATGTCCTAGGCTATAAGAAGATTGCCAACACCTTGAAACTGTGCTGCAGCACGGTGGCCAAGGCCTCGCCATGGTTAACCAAAGAAGTTGAGTGCACGTGCTCAGAGGTCGTCTTTTCAAAACAGACGTATGAGTGCTGCCAGCATTGCTGAAGAGGTTAAAGGGGTGGAGGATCAGCCTGTCAGTACTCAGATTATATGCCACACACTGCATTAAATTGGTCTGCATGGCTGTCATCCCAGAAGGAAGCCTCTTCTAAAGATGATGCACAAGAAAGCCCACAAAAAGGTTGCTGAAGACAAGCAGACATAGGAAATTGATTACTGGAGCCATGTACTGTGGTCTGATGAGACCAAGATAAACTTATTTGGTTCAGATAATATCAAGTGTGTATGGCGGCAACCAGGTGAGGAGTACAAAGACAAGTGTGGTGGGAGTGTTATGGTTTGGGGCTGCAAGCTGTGGGGAGCTACAGTTCATTGAAGGAACCATGAATGCCAACATCTACTGTGACATACTGAAGCAGAGCATGATCCCCTCCCTTCGGGAAACTGGGCCACAGGATAGTATTCCAACTTGATAACAACCCCAAACACACCTCTAAGATGACCAATGCCTTGCTAAAGTAACTGAGGGTAAAGGTATTGGACTGGCCAAGCATGTATCCAGACCTCAACCCTATTAAGCATCTGTGGGGCGTCCTCAAACGGAAGGTGGAGGGGCGCAAGGTCTCTAAAGTCCACTAGTTCTGTGATGTCATCATGGAGGAGTGGAAGAGCATTCCAGTGGCAATCTGTGAAGCTCTAGTGAACTCCATGCCCAAGAGAGTTAAGGCAGTGCTGTAAAATCATGGTGGCCACACAAAATATTGACACTTTGGGCACAATTTGACCATTTTCACGTAGGGGTGTACTCACTTTTGTTGCCAGCGGTTTATAACAGCCAAATTTACACTGTTATACAAGCTGTACACTGACTACTTTACATTGTATCAAAGTGTCATATCTTCAGTGTTGTCCCATAAAAAGATATAATAAAATATTTACAAACATGTGAGGGGTGTACTCAATTTTGTGAGATACTCTACCTATTGAAATGAATGGGTCAGGATTCAGTGATGATGCTGTCCGTTCACACAACAGAATGCACCCGGATGGAAAACTTGCTTGTGTGAAATTAGAATGTTCTATATTGTCTGTTTTTCACACAGCCCTGATGCCATAGAAATGAAAGGGGCTGTGTGAAAACGAAAAACATCTGGATTTAATGTGTTTTTCACTGATGGTTGCAATAAGATGTTGAATGTTATTCTTAAATTTTTCTTCACACACATGAAAAATAAAAGTATTGTTGTGGAAATTTTATTATGCAGACATTTTATCTTAGGATGTGTGTGTGTTTTATAGATTGTCATCTGTCTCCCTGTGTCGGATTTAGCCAAAGAACGCTCTAGCAGAGGGTACTTGGGTTGAATCGGGAACAGTAGTAAAACCGCGAGTATGAAAACCTTCTCATGGGCTTGGAGACGTGTTCTCAGTGTGTAGGGGGGCGTTTGCCGGTTTGTGAGCACTAAGTGCAATGCACTGGGCTTCTTCCCTTCAAATGTCTATACACATTAGAGAAGTGAAGTCTGCATAACGAGAGATACATATTATACCTCTGCTGCGGCTTCGCTATCCCTTTCTGGATACATATCTGCTTTTAAGACATGCATATCTGCCTTGTCGGTATACTCGTACCGTATACTGACAATAGCCGTAGCAATGTCTCGCAGATAATCTCAAACCTATAAGAACCAGTAGAATGATCTTCACTAGATACTGGTCACTTTGAGCAGTATTGAATGGGGTCCATGCTGACAGTGATGGGGGGTGGGCGGCCATCTGGCGGATCAGACAATGGACATGACTCATCCTTCCTTATACAGGGATGGGGTGTGTGCATTGCACTGTTCAGCCATGTTGATGCCCTCCCCTGTCCTTTGACATGTACCTGAACTTTCTCATCTTCCTGTGTCATCACTTCCTGTATCCTTGTTACATGAAGTAAGTGGTCGGGTGACTGGCCAGCCCCTTTTCTATTGTTACTGTGACTAAATAAAAGGTGAGCAGACTGTGGAGGAGGGGAGTGCTCAGCAAGAATTCAAGATGGTAACACCTTTGTCTGACTGCGGTTGAGGGATTTTTACCTTTCCTTACACAAAGCCTGATGCAAGCGGATTTCTACTATTAATATTTCTACAACAGTATCAGAACTGAAAAAATTGAAACACTGAACGCAATCACAGAAATAAATGATTGAACCATTTGTTTTTCCCTGTTCAGACCCGGACACATTCTGTACTGCTCTTGTGAAAGAAGCCTAAAAGTACATTTATTGATGCCCAGGTTTGTAGGTTTCCAGAACATGTGAAGCAGTGATATAGAACATATTCTCATTCCATCAGGGTAAAATGTACTTGGCTGCATACAGTATTTTTGCTTGCAATAACAGTTTTACAATATAATGTAATGATGATGACTGTGAAAAGCAAGAGTTCAGTAACCTTATCAAAGGCAGCAAGCCATATCCTTTCTAATGGAAACTTTATTTTTTATAGTTTAAGTAAAATGTAGTGATTATAAATGAAATAATAGAAACCAGCACGACAAGCACTGACTTCTTGGTGAGCTTATGCTTTTACACCACAGTCAGTCTGAAAAAACAGAGCTGCAGTGTTAGACTTCCTTCACATAATTCATAATGTTTTTCTTCAATAATAAAAGTGCCATGTATTTTTTTTTACAGTTTTTGCATTTTTTTTAGTATTTTTCAGATTTTTTTTACTGTATACTTACAGTAGAACGGTTATTTTTTTTAGGCATTTTCAACTGATATAGAAATTAATATGGGAAGAAAAATGCCTGAAGAAAATCATACCTAGAGTATGCCAAAATACTAAAAATGCATACATTCAATGGAAAAAGTGCCATATAATAAAGTGCTTTATTTGTAGTGAAGTTCATAAATTGCACAAAAAAAAATGCAGAAAGCTAAAAAAAAGAAAACAAAAAGAAAAACAAACTAAAGTCTAGAAGCGTAATCAGTTCAACTAAGCTAAATCATTGGTCATAGCTACAATCTGAATAAGAATAAAGACAGTGGCCCCACAGCAAATTTTGTGCTACGCAGCCAATAGACGTGCAGGTAAGTACAGCCACTCACTGTAATGCCGCAGCCATGTTGGTTACTGGCATTACAGTGATTGGCTGGCCGGAAAGCGTCACGTGGTTTGGCCAGTCTTAGTCAGGGAGAGCTTTGCTGTAGAAGGGACAGATAGTGTAGGGAATTGAATTTTATTTTTTGGTTAGGCAGGGTTGGTGTTAGAGACCCAAAAGTCCTTTTAAGGATTATTGTTGTGTCTGTCAGCAATATACTGTATATTTTTTAGCACAACCTGCGCTAAATTGCGTGCGATTAGAGACCCAAAAGTCCTTTTAAGGACTATTGTTGTATCTGGCAGCAATATATATTTTTAGCGCAACCTGCGCTAAATAGCTTGCAATTGTTTGGCCTCTGCAGACAGTGACATTATCTGCGCTACATCTCCTGTGTAACGTGTGCGCAGCCTAAAAATATCTGTGACATCCAGTGTACTTTTTTCGTAGACGGTGTCCGCTGCAGACAGTGATATTACCTGCGCTACATCTCCTGTATAACGTGTGCGCATCCGATCCTAAAAATATCAGTGACATCCAGTGTACTTTTTCCATAGACGATGTGGACAGCGACATTATCTGTGCTGCATCTCCTGTTTAACATGTGTGCATACTAAAAATATCTGTGACATCCAGTGTACTTTTTCTGTATACGATGTCCGCTGCGGACAGTTACATTAACTGCGCTACTTCTCCTGTATACCATTTGTGCGTCATAAATATCAGTAAAATTCAGTTTCATTTTTTCGCTGCTGGTGACAGCGACATTACCTGCGCTACATCTCCTGTATAACGTTTGCGCATCATAAATAGCAGTGACATTCAGTTTTATTTTTTCGCCGCTGGTGACAGCGACATTACCTGCGCTGCATCTCCTGAATAACGTTTGCGCATCATAAATATCAGTGACATCCAGTTTAATTTTTCGTCGGTGGTGACAGCAACATTACCTGCGCTACATCTCTTGTATAATGTTTGCGCATCATAAATATCAGTGAAATTCAGTATAATTTTTTCACTGCTGATGGCAGCGACATTACCTGTGCTGCATCTCCTGTATAACATTAGCACATCCTAAATATCATTCAGTTTAATTTATTTGCGCATACACTTACAAAACCTGCGCTACTGTACGTGTGACATACTTGCACGCATATACCGGTGAAACTCGAAAAATTTTAATATTGTGCAAAACTCCATTTATTTTAGTAATGCTAATTAAAAGGAATTGCATTAATGCAGCTTAAAATTAGAATTTTGTGAAAAGGTTCAATAATCTAGGCTCAAAGTGTCACACTCTAGTCAGATAATTAATCCATATCCCCTGAGCAAAGGGTGCCTCAAAATTGTGACTTTGGGGTTTCATAAGCTGTAAGACATAATCATCCAAATTATAACAAATAAAGGCTTGAAATATCTAGCTTTGCATGTAACGAGTCTATCTCATATGTTAGTTTCACCTTTTAAGTTGCATTACTGAAATAAAAGAACTTTGCACGATATTCTAATTTTTCGAGTTTCACCTGTACAGTGAGGAACAGAAGTATTTGAACACCCTCTTAGAAATCATGGAGGAATCTGAAATTCACATTGTAAGTGCATTACCACTCCGAGAGACAGAATAAAAAAAAAACAATTCAGGAAATCACATTGTATGATTTTTTTAAAGAATTTATTTGTCTTGCACTGCTGAACATAAGTATTTAAACACCTGAGAAACAGCAAGAATTCTGGCTCTCAAATACCTGTTACTGTGCCTTTAAAAAGTCCACCTCTACTCCACTCATTAATCTAACTTAGTAGCACCTGTTTGAGCTCTTTAAAGACACATGTTCACTAACATGGGCAAGACCAAAGAGCTGTCAAAATACACCAGATGCTAAATTTTAGACCTCCACAAGGCTGGAAAGGGCTACAGGGCAATTGCTAAGCAGCTTGGTGAAAATAGATTAACTGTTGGAGCAATTGTTAGAAAATGGAATAGGCTAAAGACTGTCAATCTCCCTTGGACTGGGGCTCCATGCAAGATCTCGCCTCGTGGGGTATCACTGATGATAAGAAAGGTGAGGAATCAGCCCAGAACTACAAGGGAGGAGCTGGTCAATGACATGAAGAGAGCTGGGACCACAGTTTCAAAGGTCACTGTCGGTAGAACACTACGCCATGATGGTTTCAAATCATGCATTGCACGGAAGTTTCCCTGCTCAAGTCATCACATGTCCAGGCCCGCCTGAAGTTTGCCAATGACCATCTGGATGATCCAGAGGAGGCATGGGAGAAAGTCATGTGGTCAGATGAGACCAAAGTAGAACTTTCTGTTCTAAACTTCACTTGTCGTGTTTGGAGGAAAAAGAAGGATGAGTTGCATCCCAAAAACACCATCCCTACTGGGAAGCATGGGGGTGGTACCATCATGCTTTGGGGGTGCTTTTCTGCAAAGGGGACAGGATGACTGCACTGTATTAAGGAGAGGATGAATGGCGCCATTTATTGTGAGATTTTGAGCAACAACCCTCTTTCCCTCAGTCAGAGCATTGAAGATGCGTTGTGGCTAGGTCTTCCAACATGCCAATGACCCAAAGCACACAGCCAGGATAACCAAGGAGTGGCTCCGTAAGAAGCATATCGAGGTTCTGGAGTGACCTAGCCAGTCTCCAGACCTAAAATCAATAAAACATCTTTGGAGGGAGCTGAAACTCTGTGTTGCTCAGCGACAGCCCCGAAACCAGACAGATCTAGAGGAGGTCTGTGTGGAGGAGTGGGCCAAAATCCCTGTTGCAGTGTGTGCAAACCTGGTGAAGAACTACAGGAAACGTTTGACCTCTGTAATTGTAAACAAAGGCTTCTGTAGCAAATATTAACACAGATTTTTTCAAATACTTATGTTCAGCAGTGCAAGACAAATAAATTCTTTAAAAATCATACAATGTAATTTCCTGATATTTTTTTTATTATTCTGTCTCGCAGAGTGGGAATGCACCTACAATGTGAGTTTCAGATCCCTCCATGATTTCTAAGTGGGAGAACTTGCAAAATCGCAGGGTGTTCAAATACTTCTATTCCTCACTGTATACCATTTAATATGCAGAAGGCGAACAGTAAGGGACGGGGAAGTGGCCATGTGACTGATGGTGCATGCAGAGGCCGTGGACCTGGGCGAAATTGTGCCTGCTGCCAGAGTACAAGAAACACACTCATCCACGATACCTAGCTTCATGTTCCAGTTTTCAGGGCGGCGCAGGACACCACTCTCGAAGTCACACCAGTGCGACCAGGTGGTCGGTTGGATTGCAGCAGATAATGCTTCCAGTTGGTTAAGCACCACCCTGTCTTCCACAAAGTCCAGTCTCAGTTGCCAAGATTCTGGTCAACAGAATCCTCACCCTGATCCTCCATCCTCCCACCATGGAGAGTCTTGCCAAACAAGTGATCCCACACTCGGCTATTCTGAGGAGCTCTTTTCATCGCCATTCCTTGATTTGGGCCTCTCGCCAAGCCCACTTGAAGAGGGACATGAGGAGATCGTGTGCACTGATGCCCAAACTCTTGAGCATCCACAGTCACAAGAAGATGATGGTGGGGAACGGCAATTAGTGTTTCACAAGGTGGATGATGATGATAAGACACAGTTGCCAATAAGTCAATGGCAATTAGTGTTTTAAGAGGTTGATAATGAGGATGAGATACAGTTGTCAATAAGTGAGGTTGTTGTTAGGTCAACAAGTCAGGAGGATAACCTGCAAGGAAGAGGAGGTGGTGGACAATGAAATCACTGACCCAACCTGGCACAGGTGGGAGTGCCGGTTCCTTGTCATTTTTGGCAGCCCTTTCACTTAGTGCATAGGCTTTATGAGTTTAGGAGTCCCACTACCTGAACAATTGTACCACAATGTGAATAAGGCCCTCCTTTATGTGATATACAGGTTGTATCGGAATGCCTCTTCCTTGTAATTTTTGGCAGCACTTGCACTTTATATACAAGAAAATATACAGGAAAGAATGTTTCCTAACAATTTTTCCTCTATCTTTGGTTTCGTGCGTATTATTGTCAGTCTGTAAAAGTGCCGTACTACTCGGACAACATCGTTCCCAGCAGCAACCTGGGAGTCCAAGATGCATCCAGACATCCTCCCCATGCTGTTCCTGAACCATTTCAGTGGTGTTTCCATTAATTTCGGACCTTTTCCTATGAACCAGACACCCTCCCCTCTTCAGAGAAAGGGGTGCCTGGTTTAATGCTCAGGTTCACCCATTGACTTCTATCGTGCTCGGGTGCTCGGTAGAGCACCCGAGCATTCCGAGGTGTTCTACTTGAGCACCCGAGCACTTTGGTGCTCGATCAACACTAAAGATGACCCCTTTAACTTAAATGGATTTTTCAAGATTTTAATATTTATGACCTATCCTCTGGTATCTGATCCGACACCTGGGACACCTGGCAATCAGCTGTTTGAGAAGGCAGCGGCACTAACAAGAGCCAGTTTAAAAAGCACAGTGCCGTACATTGTATAGTGGCTGTTCTTGGTGTCGCAGGTCAGCCCCTTTCACTTCTATGGGGCTAAGCTGCTCCTAGGCCATGTGACCGATGAATGTATGGTCACTAGCCGAGAAGCACTTCTAAAACGGGTGATCTGCAAGGGTCTCAGGTGTTGGACCCCCACCGATCAGATACTGATGACATATCCAGAGGGTAGTGTCCTATAAAAGTTCACAGATTTTTTAGCTCTGCATCTCTTTTCCTGTTTTCCCCTGCAGGGTGAGCACAAGCAGAGAACTGCAGCACAGCAGAACTTCAGGAAAAACATACATGCATCAGTGATCACCTTTTCTGAGGCTGATGGTACTTGAGAAGCTCACTGTGATTGTCATTATCATTTTACAGCTCACAGTAACTGTGAGTATTTACTTCATATCTGTATCATAATCTGACCCATGGACCGAATATAACATACATTTTATAATTTATTATAGTTTTCTGATTTGTACTTGAAAAATGTTGCCTGCCTATGATTTTTTGGTAAGTTGTCCAGAAATGGACAGTTGTCCAGACATTGCCAGTTTGGCAATGCTGATGTTCCCAGACCCAGTCATACATAATCAGGAAGAGAAAGTCTGAACCTTGATACCTTCTGTTGATTGCAGGTCACAAATCTGAGAAGAAATTGACTTTGGTCGACATCTTTATAGGAGTCTGTAATCTAATTTTAGTAGCTTTTATACGTCTTTGCTTTTTACTGTCGTGCAATATTTTAAATTCCTAGCAAAAGTTTATCAGCAATAAATTAGACGTTGACCTCTTGCATGTCTTGTTCACATACTTTTCCTTCCTTTCCACTGCCTGTATATGCCTTATTACAGTTAATTCTATCTCTGAGCCATAAGGTTATCTTCATGTTTGCAGCAGTAAGCTTTCTGGAAAAGCTGTATATCAGCAGCAGAGAATGCATGCAGCATGTGCAGGTTCAGATAAGTCCTGTAGCCATGTATAGCGCATGTTAATTCTTGGAATTTATTTGTTGCCTTTCTCTGTAAAGTTTCATCTCTGAATTGGGTATGGTGGGAGAGATATTCTCCAATTAATTTCCAAAGTAATATGATTCCTGTATTTATTCCAATGCAGTTGATTAACCTTTATACAAAGCCTTCACTGCAAACAGAAATGTAAAAGAGCAACTCTGGTTTAATATAAAAATTAACAGTCTATCATTGAGGAAGAAAAATCGAGTTCAAAAAATTTTTTTGTTGTGATTTCAAATGTGCATCAGAGGCTTTGTTAGAGGCCTCCATTCAGGGGCGTAGCTAGAAATGACGGCCCCATAGCAAAAAAAAATTATGGGCACCCCCTCCTGGATCTCCCACCCCCACATACCTCTCGGACCTCGCCGCCACATCCGCAGCTCCTCATGCACTTGCGACGGTTATGCGTAGGACTGAGCACAGACAGTTGGTCACTGGCAACGTATTTGTGCCAGTGTAGGAAATGTATGAATCTAAATGTCTGTGTATTAAAGAAGATTGTTAAATTGTACAGTGGTCTACAGAAGGTGAAAGTACATATCGTGGGGTGTGTATGTGTATTAGACAGAAGGTATGGATATGTATCTTGTGTAGTTTGGATATTATGGAGAATAAGGGGTAAATATCTAGTGCTGATAGACGTGTAAGTGAAGAGCCGCTCTGACATAATTCGTCTCTTTCATATTATAAGCTCCCCTTATATATAATTTACTTACAGTTCTGAAGACTCAGGGGTGCTGGCAGGCTTGGCCTCAGGGGTGCTGACAGGCTTGGCCTCAGGGGTGCTGACAGGCTTGGCTTCAGGAGTGCTGGCTGGCTTCGCCTAAGGGGTGCTGACAGGCTTAGCCGGGCAGGAGTGTGGGAGACTATGAGGCCTTTTTTCTCCAAGCTGCTCTGGAAAAAATTAATTTTTCATTACACCTCAGGTCAGACCACCAATCAGACCCCCAATGTTAATCAGACCTCAGCTAACAGCCCCAATAAGATCCCCAATGTTAATAAGACCCCAATAAGACCTCAGATAACACCTCAGCTCAGACCTCAATATGAATGACCCCAATCAGACTTCAGATAAGAGCCCCATGCCTCAAAGCAGCCCTCAGTAGCCTCATAGCAGCCCCCAGTTGCCTCTCCATCAGCCCCCAGTGCCTCTCCATTAGCCCCCAGTGCCTCTCACCAGCCCCCAGTGCCTCTCCATCAGCCCCCAGTGTCTCTCACCAGCCACCAGTGCCTCTCCATCAGCCCCCAGTGCCTCACACCAGCCACCAGTGCCTCTCCATCAGCCCCCAGTGCCTCTCCATCAGCCCCCAGTGCCTCCCATAAGCCCCCAGTGCCTCTCCATCAGCCCCCAGTGCCTCTCACCAGCCCCCAGTGCCTCTCCATCAGCCCCCAGTGCCTCTCACCAGCCCCCAGTGCCTCTCCATCAGCCCCCAGTGCCTCTCACCAGCCCCAGTACCCTCTCCATCAGCTCCCAGTGCCTCTCACCAGCCCCCAGTGCGCCCTCCCCGGTATTAAAATCATTGGTGGGCAGTGCACCTTTCCCCCTCGGTATTAAAATCATTGGTGAGCAGTGCACCCTCCCCCCCTCAGTATTAAAATCATTGGTGGGCAGTGCACCGTCCCCCCCTCGGTATTAAAATCATTGGTGGGCAGTGCACCCCCCCTCGGTATTAAAATCATTGGTGGGCAGTGCATCCTCCCCCCCTCGGTATTAAAATCATTGGTGGGAAGTGCACCCTCCCCCCTCGGTATTAAAATCATTGGTGGGCAGTGCACCCTCCCCCCGGTATTAAAATCCTTGGTGGGCAGTGTGCCCCCCCCCCCGTATTAAAATCATTGGTGGGCAGTGTGACCCCCCCGGTATTAAAATCAATGGTTGGCAGTGTGCCCCCCCTCCCCTGTATTAAAATCATTGGTGGGCAGTGCGGACCTCCACCCCCCGATCATTGGTGGCAGTGGCAGTGTAATGCTGGGGCTCCGATCGGTTACCATGGCAGCCAGGACACTACTGGGGATTTTAAAAAAAATAATTCAAGTGGCGATGCGATAGGGCACCCCCCCTCACTGGTGGCAATGGCAGTTCTGATCGGAGTCCCAGCAGTTTAATGCTGGGGCTCCGATCGGTTACCATAAAGAAGGAGCGCCCGGCGGCCACAGCACATGTAAGTATGCTGCCACCAATATAATAACTGGATCAATGATGATGGGACACTGCGAACAGCATGAACAGAGCTGGCATCCACATTCACCTGTCAGTAAGGTGCATAAGCTCCCGGAAGAAACCAGCGTGTCTGGCGAAACGGCTTTGGGAGGCGGCGGCTGAGGAGCCAGCACACGGCGGGTATTTACTACTTTTATGTTTCTCCACATGTCACTTGTGCTTTTTTCTTATTCCTTGGTTTTGTCCGGGAGCTTATGTACCTTACTGACAGGTGAATGTGGATGCCAGCTCTGTTCATGCTGTTCGCAGTGTCCCTCATGTGCTGACCCCTCAGCCTCCACCTTGGTTTTGTGTCCTCCATTTTGTTATGGCTGCTGTCTTAAATAATTATCTATGTATTGTAATATTTTACATTTAATAAAGGTTGTATTTACCACTTTCTTTTCTTTTCTAATTTTTTTGTGGTTTAGTTTACATGTAAGTATGCTGCATAGTAACTGACCATGGCAGCCAGGACTTCAGTAGCGTGCTGGCTGCCATGGTAACTGATCGGAGCCCCAGCATTAAACTGCTGGGACTCCGATCAAGACTGCTACTGCCACCAATGGAGGGAGGGGGGGGGCCTATTGCATCGCCACTTGAATTATTTTTTTTTTTATCCTCAGCCGGCAGCCCAGGCCCCCAGTGGCGTAGGGCCCCATAGCCCCATAGCCATTGCTATGGCTGCTATAGTGATCCCTACGCCACTGCCTCCATTTTATCTAAAACATCAGACAAAATAGTAGTCCCGTATGCAAGACTACTTCATCCAGTAAGATGCTGGATTTCCTAATGGAAAATGCCAGATCTGGAACTTCAGTTATTTTCATTGCTCTGTTCCTATAATGAGCAGAACAGTGAAAATCAATAGTGCTAAAGTAAAAGCAGCCTAAATGTCTACCTTCTTAGGACCAACATTCTGTGCTGATTAATTTCATAATATATTTTTATGGTGATCAGATCCTTCATTTTTCAGCTACTGAGCTCCAAAAAGCCTGCCTGAACATGAAAGTACATAACCCACTTAGACCACTGTTGCTTTACTGATTAATAATAATCATTTAGGGTTAGACTGTTAACATAGGCTTTGCACCAGGACCTAAGAGCTAGTAAATAAGGTTTAAGGTCCTTTTTGCACAAAACTAGATTCTTGCTGATCAATTGTCTGATAAAATGTTCTGAGTATCTGATGACCACTTCCATCAGTGTTATAATAACCGGCCTTGCACATCACCTCCTGGCAGTCCCAGCCACCAGAGCAGCGCTGCTTTGTCCTGTTTCTCACCTGCTCTGACTCTCACTGCCTGTATGGTGCACACACTCCAGCTCTTAAGTCCTGAGCACACTTTAGTCTTCCCCAGCCTAAGGATGACCACCTCACCTTCCCTTGTGGGAGGGTACCTGGGCGATACCATAAGTAGTTAGTTTCCTGCAAAGGTGCATCATTGTCTTGTTTGCCTGCCCGTGTACCGATCTCTGCTTGCTTCCGGATTTCACTCTTCACTAAATGACCTCTGCTTGTTCCTTTTTTTTGACATTTTAATCCTGTTTTGCCCACCCTAAACTTTAGACTGTTTGCAGGGTTGTGAGTATGCTGCCTGCCCTGACATTGGCTTGTTTCCTGACTACGGTTTTGACTGATTCCTAATTGCTCCGCAGCGGTATCTACTGACCCTGTGGCTAAGCAGCCACTGAACAGAGACTACTCCAAGATGTAGTGGTCTAGTGGCTCTCTGCAGTGGAGTCCAGATCCCAGTATAGGGGATATAGGGTAAAAACCAAGGGATGGGGGGCGGCACTTAGATACCTCCTTTAAGAGTAGCCCTAAGTGAAATCTGTTTCGTGACAAACATTGCAAGCATCATAAATATGCCACCACTTTGAAAATGCAAAAATAGCCCACATTAGAACAAAACTAGTCCTAAAGACAGATATTGTTATGTTTATGGCAAAAGTTTTAGTTTTTCTATTCTAAGTCAGTGACCTTTTGAATCACAACTTCAAAATGCTTAATATCAGTTTTACTGTCGATCTCAGAAAAAACAAAAGCCGGGAGCCAAGCTAAACTTAATGTGAACCTGAGTACAGGCAGCTATTTTGAGAACTGAATAAATATCAGACTGTAAAACAGGCCTCATAAATGCTGCACCATCCAATAGAGACATCACCATTTTCTAAAAAATTAAGTATATATTAATATATATATATTTAATAAAATATCAGAATTTTTCCTCTTCTAATGACAGATCTAATTCTAAAAGGTTTCCCATCAAAGAGATTTAAAACAGATGAACAGTACCCCTGTTCGCTTGGAGAGGTACTGATCAGCGGCCACATCCACTGAGATTGAATGAAAAGGTGTCTGCACCCTGTTGGCATAATAATCTGAGACCCCAATATCAGGACACTGGGCTATCAGAGAATTATAAAATCTCCTGTACATATGCCTTCAAGGAGTTGTTCACACTTGGGAGCCTTTCGGGCAGCCCCCCATGCTGCTGGACCTGGGAAGCCTAGTTACCAGCATCCCAACCCTGGGTTCCATCTTCTTTGGTCCCCTGCCGCTGCTCTCTGGTCTTCGCACATCAACATTTAGATTGACGTGGGTGACATGAACGATGCAGGCAATGACTGACCCCAGCAGTGACGTTTCCCCCGCCTGTCACATGAATCAGTAATAAGACATATTGGGGACATGTCACAGCTGCGGCCAAGTGACCCACATCAAACTGTATATCGATGAGCAGATACTGAAGAGATCTGGAAACTAATGTCAGGGAGTAGGTAAGTATGTTTCCCTCTACAGGTCTGGCAGTGCGTGAGTGTGTGGGGAGGGAGGTCTTCCCAAATCGCCCCTCCAGGGTAGACACTCCCTTAAAAGTCTGTGATGGGAAACTCCCTTTAAGGATGGTGTGAAAAATTTACAATCACGTGAATTCAGATGGTTTGCATAAGAATATGTGATTTATTATATATATTTTTTTCTATCTTTTTTTCTTCATGTAATTTACAGCTATTGTAGCAATGGTATATTTATGGCGGTCTTCAATAGATTAGGCCTACTAATTCCAACTTAATTTTGCAAGCAGTTAATATCTTCTTGCTGTTGTTTATGATCACTAGGTAGAAATAGATATGTTCTCACAATAACTGATCTATATCCGAGGAAGAATGTGTCAGAGAAGCCTTTGTGTCCCATCAGGCACCTGGCCCCAAATGCAACTGCTAGCTCTGCACGACCCTTAGCTACAGAAAGAAAATAGTCTGGAAACTAGAAATTAATAAATTGATTAATTGATTGTAAACTAATCAGATTTGTTACAAATTTCACATAAATTTGTCTACCAAAGTTTGGGAGATTTGCTTCGGATAAATCAAGCAAAAACTGCGCCCTGCGCCATTTTACTGTGAAGATTGGCAAGGAAAATGACAGGAAAGAAGATGGAGGATCACATGAGGGAGAGGTTGAGGGCTTGCCCTGACTGGCTCAGAGGCTGACAGACAGCCTGATTAGCCAGTGAGGGGCAGAATTCTGTCAGGTCCCGCTTGCTGAGAATGCAATGGAACACAATTCTATGTTCAACTTTAGACCTGATAGCATGTTTTGTGTCTGTGTCTGCCAAAAAGCAATTGCAGAGCAGGCACAATCTAGTAGCTGTACTAGGGACACACTATAGGCTAAGAACAGAGATATATAATTGTGTAGATTTTAGAGTTTCATCAGGTAAAGCTCACCATAGAGAGTGAGGGACTGGTTAATCTTGCTGGCAAGTTCTGTCCTGCCACAAACTCATTTTTTCTGTATATGGATAGTTTTTATATTTTTTTCTCAAAACTAAAAACTTATTGCCAGCACCCCTATAGCATACATTCTGTTATAAACATTTTAATGAATGTGTTTTATTACTTCAGAATACCATTCGGGTACAGCAAAAGCAATTTAATACAAAAACTGCTATACTATACCCCTGTTAGTGAATGCGTTTTACTGCAAAAACTGCATTACTATACTTGTGTTCAGTGGCGCACCAACAGGGGTGGTCCAGCAGGTTCCATTGTGGAAGCGCTTATCTCCATAGTTATTTGTATCACCGTCCTCAGATACAGATGGCTGTGCTGTGGGGCAGGGGAGGGAGAGGCGTCTCCCTTTCCTGTTCTTCTGATAGGCCGCAGGCACTAATGCCTGCAGCCTATCAGAGGCCGGATCAGGCGGCGCGATGACGTCATTATCATTGTGCCGCCTGAGCCGGGCAGCATACAGCAAAGACACAGGCTGGAAAAGGCCTGCATTGCATCTCTGCTGATTAAGGTAAGTATTAGTGCTTTATTCTTTTGGGGGGGTTTTTTGTGGGGGGAAGCTGGCACTATGGGGGCATCTGGCATTTCTTACAGCCCCATTTTTTTGGGGGGTGGCACTCTGGGGACATTTATTTCTTGATCTTTTTTTGGGGGAGGGGCACTATGGGGGCATTTCTTACTGGCACATTATGGGGTGGCACCATTGGGTTAAGGAGCACTATGGGGGCTCTAAAGGGGCTTTTTTTTTGTTGGCACATTGTGGGGGGAACTATAGGGGAGAGCGGCACTACGGGCCATCTGGTGGCACTATAGGGGCATTATTTGGGGGCACTATGGGGAAGTGGGGGCTCTAAAGGGGCCTTTTTTGTATTGGCACATTATGGGGGGCACTATGGCATCTGGTGGCACTAAGGGGGCATTTTTTGCTGGCACATTATGGGAGGCACTATAGGGGAGAGCATCACTATGGGGCATTATTAGGGCGCACTATGGGGTAGTGGAGCACTATTGGGGCTTCTGGTGGCACTAAGAAGGGGCTTTATTATTGGCATATTATATTGAAGACTATGGCGAAGGGGAAGAGGAGCACTATATAGGCATTTACTGGGCCACTATATACAGGTATTTTATACTGGCATACATTATAGGGACATTAACTGCATCCACTAAGCGGGGGTATTTCTTGTACTGTCATATTATAAGGAGAATTATTACTACTAGGGGGTATTATGGGGAGCTTTACTACTACTGGGGGGCTATGAGGAACATGATTACTAGTATGGGCACTATAGGGGCATTAATACTACTAAGTGTGCTCTGGCAGAGAATTATTTCTATTGGTGGGATTTTGGGGAGGACTGTTACTTAGGGGAGCACCCTGGCACAGTATCAGCTTAGCACAATTATTTTTGGGGGACATTATCTTTATACTATCAGTGTCTGGGCGCAGTTATTTTTTAGAGCACTGTGTGCCAATAATTGTTGAAGGGGGCACTATCTGTGTGGTAGTAGCATTTCCAGGGGGACTGTTTCTGCAGTATAGTATTAGGGGTGGCAGGAAAGGGTGTTCAGAAGATGTGAAGATGATGGAAATGTGGGAAACTAATGTCTGTTTGTCAATCTCTGCAGAGACGGGAGATGGCTGAAAAATCATCATGGCGGTCTGGTCTGAATAGAGAAGATGAGGAAAGAGAACGTCTACAACAAAGGTGACATCACTGGATGTAAGAGGTATGGGGCGCTACGTAGGAGAGGAGATGCTCCGGCTCCTCCCCCTGCCATTTGCAGAAGGAGGATTCAGAGCTGGGTGAGGACGGCCAAGGGGGGGCAGCAGGCCATGGGCGGGTGGCAGATGGTGGGGGGGAACCACAGGCAAAGAGCAGGATCTGGGGAGGGAGGAGAGCGGAGGAGCTTCCTGGCTGTAGCCTGCTGTTTATTGTATAATGTGAAGCAGGCAGTGCAGCCAGGACAGACCTCCCCCTCTCTCCGTATGATGTGTAGAGACAGGCCTCAACTATAGAATGTCAGCTGTACAGTGTTTGTTGGGAGTGGCCTATTATATGTAGGAGGGGCTTTTAATAATGGGCGGGGCTAAGAAAAATCCTTTTCAACTCCTACAGGGCTTTCAGAAATGGCCAGGCAAAAGAATCGGCGCTGCACGCTACACACACTTCATTTTTAAATATGGGCGGGCAAAATAATTGGCACAGCGTGCTACACGTGCCACATTTTTTGCCTTTCGGACCCCCCCTAGACAAAATTCCTGGGTGCTTCCCTGCTTGTGTTAGTGAACATATTTTACTGCAAAACTGCATTACCTGTGTTAATGAACACGTTTAACTGCAAAAACTGCATTATTATACCTGTTTTAGAGAACACGTTGTATGACTTCAAGATACTGTTCAGTTACAGCAAAAACATTTTACTACAACATGCATTACCATAACCATTATTGAATGCATTTTACAGCAAAAACTGTATTACTATACCCGTGTTACGTTGCATTACTTGAAGATGCGTGTTGTTACAGCAAAAGTACCTCTGTCTTTAAATTACAGAAAAAACACTTGCAATTTTGCTAGTACTGTTTAATAATCTGTGTACCAAACCTGTGATTTTTCATTTATAGGCCTCATAATAAAATGCCTGGTAAGCGGAAGAACGTAAAACAAAAGCCCCAATGCCTCGTCATCTGAAACTCAAAATGTGGGTAGTAGTGCAAACAGCAGTAGCAGCACCAGCCAGCCAGCCAGTAGTAGTAGTAGGCCATAGTTCTCTCTTGCTTCTGATAGGTGCCACAATATTACTGAGGACAAAGATGATGAGATTGTGGACTGGATGGCTAACTCTTCCTCTAAGTCACAGCAGGATGATGTTGAGGTCACCTCTGAGTCTGACACCGTGCCTTGGAGCCAGGGGTCAAAGCATTCCTCCTGCTCCTCCTTGCAGCACCAGAAAAGCCTTTCAGTTGCATCATCTCTGTCTTCACTGCTTCTTCTTAGTGGGGTGCCTTCTTTTACCTTAAAAAGAAGCAGCTTTATGGAAGATACTCAAGAATGTCTTCAGACTTGTCACTTGTGTGAGAAGCATCAGCATTTGGACTGCGATGAGGAGGAAGTTCAGGTGTAGGTGGGGGACAGTGGCATTCAAGACAAATACAGAGCAGGGAATTGGCACAGTACAGAATCCATCGAACAGGGTGCTTCTGTACTGTAGTGCCAAACAATGAAGCAAAGGTGCAGGTGCGAGACTTCAGAGCCCAGAGTGATCATGTCTGCTATGTCAGTCAAAGTGATGGCGGTGCGACATGTAAGAGAGTGAGCAGAGCCTCTGGGTGCAATGAAGTGCGTCAGCATTTGGACTTCCATGAGGAGAAGCATTCAGGTGGAGGTGGGGGACCCCATGCATAGCTGTGGTAGTAGCAGTAGTAGTGGCAATTGTAGCAGTAGGAGCAGTGGTAGCGACAGTGGTACTCTGGGCAAATACCTAGAAGGTAATCAGTGCAGGCGCAGTACAGAATTTATCGGCCGGGGCACTTCTGTGCTCTACTGTGCCTAGGCCAACCACTGAAGTGCAGGCACAAGACTTAGGTGTGATTACGTCTTCACTGCCTTGCCCTGTCCGTCAAAGTGATGAGGATGCAACCTGTAGGAGGGTGAGCGGAGCCTCTGGGTGCAATAAGGAGCAACAGCAACACCCTCATTGCACCCATGCTGTTCTCTCTGCAATGTGGCCATGAAACAAGATGGAACCAACACCATTAGATTCAGCTGACAAGAGCACACCTCTCATGTCAGCTGGTTTTATGAAGAGGTATTTAGTGACAAATTCCCTTTAACACCCTCAACCAGACATTTACTCATAGCTATATATGTCTGTGTCTCTGACATTATTTGCTATTGCTGCCATTGCGCCCAAGATCTTAAAAGGATGGGTGGGGAAGGGTGGAAAGAGTAAAATTCTTTAAGGTGCTTAGCGTACTTTTGATTTGTGTACAATCAATTTGAACACTAATCAAATTTTTCAGACACAAATTTATTTTAGGAAGTTCAGTCATCTCGATTGTAACCTTTTCTTTATAGCAACCATTTCTCACACAAAGGTTAACTGACCATGGGCTAATCTGCTATCATAAGGTAAAGCACCCAACTTTCAAGGGATCACAAGCCAATTGGGTTACCCACCTAGGCTCTTAGCCAAGATGGACAAGACATCCTTTTTTTCATTATTTGCATGCTGTTAAACAGTGTAGGAATACTTTCAATTTATCATTATATAAGAAAGTTACGGAATAAATTGATTTAAATCCAGTGAATAACTAGAATGCATTTCTTCTTCCGACGGACATCACAGAGCCTGATAAACTCCTGCAGGCAGCTTTACAACCTGTAATATTGGAAGACTGGCACTCTCAACACATGGGACCATATGATTTAATGCAGATCACAAGGTTTATTAGTTAGTACATAAAAGAATAAAAAAGATAAAATGTATTTATAAACAATTAAATTTACACTAACACTGGATAACTATTAAAAAGGTTTCACACAGTAAATAGCATGATGTCATAAATCGTATATTTGGACACCCTGTATCATATATTGATCCTTATGTTGATCTAATGATTGCTGCAGAAAAAAACACAAATGTTCGCAAATGAATTCCTGTAAGGGAGAAAAATGGAAAAAAGGAAAAGAAAAAAGAAAGTTCTCCTTGTTCTTGTCCTTAATAGAGGAAAACAATGCGAAATAATGTCCGCTAGAATAAAGTCAATGTTCCAACTGTAGTTGATTTCAAATGTGATTATTTCTTTCTTACACAAGCTTTGCTTGGCAATTGGCAATTTGATAGTGATCACCCACTATGTGGGCTTACCTTTCCTTGGTGCCGGTCGGTCAGTCAGGTTGTTCGGGGTTCGCTGGATGCTGGCGTCCCGGCTGTTTCTCAGTCAGCGTCCCACGTGGGTTCGGAGATAGGTTTGTCGCTCCGGAAATGACGTATCGGCACACAGGGTTATATTCGTTGATTTTTTTGGGCTCAAACTTTCGTTGTAGCAGCCAATATCGAACTTACAGTGCACTGTTATCTTGCGTAATAGAGATATTTCTTCTTACAGACGGGTCATATTCAGATCTCCTATTAGATCTCACGAAACCAAACGTGTTTCGGGGACGACTCTCCCCTTCCTCAGTGGTAATGACCCTACTTCGTATCTGATTGGTTTTTATACCCTCAGTTGGCGAGTTCCAAAGTCAGACATGGAATATGTACATTTATCGTTTCTTTCGATTTTTAGTTGTTTTAAATGTAGTTGTTTTGTAACAGATGTCTTTCATATCTCTTTTCTCCATTATACTTTTCATATATTCGATTTACAACCTGCTCTCTTTGTAATTCGCTGAGTACACATTCTGTCATGGTGAAGGTTGAAGGATATAAATAGGTTGGGAGAACTCACTAATCTTCTAAGACTTCCTTCAGACAGTGATGTTGAGGGCTAAGAAGTTAATCAGATGTACTATTCTGTCTGTTTATCTCATCAGTCAGGCTATTTTTGATGTCTTCCCCAGGATTCATTATTAAACGCTACCTATGAATTCATTATCAAGTTATTTTGGGAGTTCGCTGCACCATAAGTAAATGGATGCATATGCATCTCTGTAATCTCAGCAACAAGTGCAAACTTATTCTATCTATTCTATTTATTCTATCTATCTATCTATCTATCTATCTATCTATCTATCTATCTATCTATCTATCGTGACACAGTGAGAGGTTTCGTCTAGGTATTTTCCTCCCTGCATGTGATGCTGGGCAGATTTACAGCCAGCTGATGTCAAATACCGGACCGGATTTTAAATGCCGGTCCAGGTTTTGGTAGCACCTGGATGTCCTTAAATAGGCAGCTGGGCTCAGAGGCCATGTCTCTGTGTTGGGATCTGGGAGCCTTGTGTGTGGATGAAGGCTTGCTACCTGTTTGGCGTGAAAACAGGTTGGTGCTGCTATCAGCAAGGACTCTTTGAGGCAGAATTGCCGCATGGTGTGAATTACCACCAACACCACAAGGTGACTTTTTGTTTGAATATGACGGCTTGTTTTGTCACTATACTGCATCCGCTAATCCTGTCTACCAGAGCGAGTCCCCACACTATCTATCTATCTATCTATCTATCTTATATCTCATCTTTCTATCTACAGTGCATTCAGAAAGTCTTCAGACCCTATCTCTTTATTCACATTTTGTTATGTTGCGCCTTGTGCTAAAATAAAAAAAAGTTCATATTTTCCCATCATTCTGCTCTCAATACCCCATAATGATAAGGTAAATACAGAATGTTAGAAGTCTTTGCTAATTTATTGAAAAGGAAAAGCTAAAATGTTGCATTGACATAAGTATTCAAACCTTTTACTCAGTACTTAGGGCGGTCATTTTTTTAAGACCAGCGTATATAGCTTAATATAGGTGTGAATCTGGTTAGTAAATGACCGCCTTAGTTGAAGCACGTTTGGCAGAGATTACAGTCTCCAGTCTTCTTGGGTATGATGCCACAAGGTTTTCACACTTGGCTTTGGGGTTTTTCTACCATTCTTCTCTGCAGATGCTCACAAGCTCTCTCATGTTGGATGGGGACCAACAGTGGTCAGCCATTTTCGGGTCTCTCCAGAGATATTCATAGTAACATAGTAAAATAGTTACTATAAGGCCGAATAAAGACATCTGTCCATCCAGTTCGGCCTGTTATCCTGCAAGTTGATCCAGAAGAAGAGAAAAAAAAAAAAACTGTGAGGTAGAAGCCAATTTTCCCCACTTAAGGGGAAATAAATTCCTTCCCGACTCCAATCAGGCAATCAGAATACCTCTCTGGATCAACGACCCCTCTCTAGTAGCTATAGCCTGTAATATTATTACACTCCAGAAATACATCCAGGCCCCTCTTGAACTCTTTTAGTAAACTCACCATCACCACCTCCTCAGGCAGAGAGTTCCATAGTCTCACTGCTCTTACTGTAAAGAATCCTCTTCTATGTTTTTGTACAAACCTTCTTTCCTCCAGACACAGAGGATGTCCCCTCGTCACAGTCCTGGGGATAAATAGATGATGGGAGAGATCTCTGTACTGACCCTTGATATATTTATATATAGTTACTAGATATCCCCTCAGTCGTCTTTGTTCTAAAGTGAATAACCCTAATTTTGATAATCTTTCAGGGTACTGTAGTCCCCCCATTCCAGTTATTACTTTAGTTGCCCTCCTCTGAACTCTCTCCAGCTCTGCTGTGTCTGCCTTATTCACAGGAGCCCAGAACTGTACACAGTACTCCATGTGTCTGACTAGTGATTTGTAAAGTGGTAGGAATCTTTTCCCCTTTTGATGCAACCCATTATCTTATTGGCCTTGGCAGCAGCTGTCTGACAGTGGTTTCTACAGCTTAGTTTGCTGTTCACTAAAATGTCTAGGTCCTTTTCCATGTCAGTGTTACCCAGTGTTTTACCATTTAGTATGTACGGGTAATTTGCATTATTCCTTCCTATGTGCATAACCTTACATTTGACTGTGTTAAACCTCATCTGCCACTTATCTGCCCAAGCCTCCAATCTATCCAGATCCCTCTGTAGTAGTATACTGTCCTCTTCAGTGTTAATCACTTTGCACAGTTTAGTGTCATCTTCAAAAATTTATATTTTACTGTGCAAGCCTTCTACAAGATCCTTAAGAAATATATTGAAGAGAATAGGGCCCAATACAGACCCCTGAGGTACCCCACTAGTGACAGTGACCCAATCTGAGTGTGTACCGTTAATAACCACCCTCTGTTTTCTATCATTGAGCCAGTTACTTACCCACATACAGACGTTTTCTCCCAGTCCGAGCATTCTCATTTTACAGTGGCGGAAATAATTATTTGACCCCTCACTGATTTTGTAAGTTTGTCCAATGACAAAGAAATGAAAAGTCTCAGAACAGTATCATTTCAATGGTAGGTTTATTGTAACAGTGGCAGATAGCACATCAAAAGGAAAATCGAAAAAATAACTTTAAATAAAAGATAGCAACTGATTTGCATTTCATTGAGTGAAATAAGTATTTGAACCCTCTAACAAAAAAAGACTTAATACTTGGTGGAAAAACCCTTGTTTGCAAGCACAGAGGTCAAACGTTTCTTGTAATTGATGACCAAGTTTGCGCACATTTTAGGAGGAATGTTGGTCCACTCCTCTTTGCAGATCATCTCTAAATCCCTAAGGTTTCGAGGCTGTCTCTGTGCAACTCTGAGCTTGAGCTCCCTCCATAGGTTTTCGATTGGATTAAGGTCCGGAGACTGACTAGGCCACTCCATGACCTTAATGTGCTTCTTCTTGAGCCACTCCTTTGTTGCCTTTGCTGTATGTTTTGGGTCATTGTCGTGCTGGAACACCCATCCACGACCCATTTTCAGTTTCCTGGCAGAGGGAAGGAGGTTGTCGCTCAGGATTTCACGATACATGGCTCCGTCCATTTTCCCGTTTATGCGAATAAGTTGTCCTGTGCCCTTAGCAGAAAAACACCCCCAAAGCAAAATGTTTCCACCCCCATGCTTGACGGTGGGGACGGTGTTTTGGGGGTCATAGGCAGCATTTTTCTTCCTCCAAACACAGCGAGTTGAGTTAATGCCAAAGAGCTCTATTTTGGTCTCATCAGACCACAGCACCTTCTCCCAGTCACTCTCTGAATCATTCAGGTGTTCATTGGCAAACTTCAGACGGGCCTGCACATGTGCCTTCCTGAGCAGGGGGACCTTGCGAGCCCTGCAGGATTTTAATCCATTGCGGTGTAATGTGTTTCCAATGGTTTTCTTGGTGACTGTGGTCCCTGCTAATTTGAGGTCATTAACTAACTCCTCCCGTGTAGTTCTAGGATGCTTTTTCACCTTTCTCAGAACCATTGACACCCCACGAGGTGAGATCTTGCGTGGAGCCCCAGAGCGAGGTCGATTGATGGTCATTTTGTGCTCCTTCCATTTTCGAACAATCGCACCAACAGTTGTCACCTTCTCTCCCAGCTTCTTGCTAATGGTTTTGTAGCCCATTCCAGCCTTGTGCAGGTCTACAATTTTGTCTCTGACATCCTTGGACAGCTCTTTGGTCTTTCCCATGTTGGAGAGTTTGGAGTCTGCTTGATTGATTGATTCTGTGGACAGGTGTCTTTTATACAGGTGACTAGTTAAGACAGGTGTCCTTAATGAGGGTGACTAATTGAGTAGAAGTGTCTAACCACTCTGTGGGAGCCAGAACTCTTAATGGTTGGTAGGGGTTCAAATACTTATTTCACTCAATGAAATGCAAATCAGTTGCTATCTTTTATTTAAAGTTATTTTTTCGATTTTCCTTTTGATGTGCTATCTGCCACTGTTACAATAAACCTACCATTGAAATGATACTGTTCTGAGACTTTTCATTTCTTTGTCATTGGACAAACTTACAAAATCAGTGAGGGGTCAAATAATTATTTCCGCCACTGTATATACTAACCTTTCATGCGGTACAGTGTCAAATGCTTTGGAGAAGTCCAGATATACGACATCCATTGATTCGCCGCTGTCAAGTCTAGAACTTACCTCCTCATAGAAACTGATTAAATTAGTTTGACATGACCGATCCCTTATCAAGCCATGCTAATATGCCAATTGAGGTACTCCAAGATAGCATCTCTTAGAAAACCTTCAAACAGTTTACCCACGACAGATGTTAAACTTACCAGCCTATAGTTTCCGGGCTCTGTTTTTGGACCCTTTTTTAATATTGGCACCACATTTGCCATGCGCCAATCCTGTGGAACACTCCCTGTCAGTATAGAGTCCTTAAAATATCAAAAATAAGGGCCTGGCTATGACATTACTTAATTCTCTTAGGATACGGGGGTGTATGCCATCTGCTCCTGGCGATTTGTCTATTTTATAGGGGTTGTCTGAGTTATTTTTTTGTTCTTTGTATGTTTCTAACTAGGCAAATAAAAGGACTGTACAATTCACTTACTTTATCTCCAGTTACTGCTTTCCCAGATTTCACTGAGGGTCATATGACCTTTGATGTCAGCCTCTCTCCCTGCTCTGATGATGTTTCGTACACAAGCCTCATAGAGCAGATATGTGCATGTACATGTGCTGGCCACTCCCCCCTGCACTGCCAGCTGCTGCTTCTTGCTCTCTCCCTGGATTCTTGAGGAAAAACATTAACCCCTTCAGCTGCACAGACTTAGGGCTGAAGGCTTTACTGAGTAGCTGCAGGCAATGAGGAGACAAATGCTGGGCACAGGAACTGACAGAAGAGTTTTGCAGAGCAATGCACAAGAACAGGTAGTAGGAAGATCCTGTGTGTATCAGCAGTGTCATTGTACAGCTGGGACTTGTAGTCCTAAAAATACAACATGCTGCTGAGTCTCCCAGCAGGCAGACATGTCACTCAGGGCAGCACTTGTATTCATTACCTTTGCAGAGCAGGGGAAGGGCAGAGATTGTTGTTATTGCAGGTAAACAAAGGGCGAGAAGAGAACCAGGGAAATGAGGAAATATAGATTTTTTGCCTAAAACTTGTTTAGCTTAGTTATATATTGCTGCCCATCAGATTTACAGTGCTATATATTTTTTTTTTATAACTCGGACAACCCATTTAATCTTTTTAAGACGCAGCTGTACTTCTTCCTGGGTCAGACAGGGCACTTTTAAAGGGGAATTTACTTTTGCATTCTGCATTTCATCAGTTTATTTTCCTCAGTGAATACAGTGGAGAAAAAGATATTTAATAGCTTTGCTTTCTCCTCATGGCTCTCTGCAACTCCCCCCCCCCATTGCTTTGCGGAGGGCCGACACCTTCAGATTTATACATTTTAGAGTTTGTTTTGCTCTCTTCGGCAATTAATCTCTCGGTCTCTAGTTTAGCTGCTTTTATTTGTTTTTTACATATTCAATTTTGTTTCCTTATAGTTTTTCAGTGCTTCTTGCTACCCTCCTGTTTTAGTGATTTAAATGCTTTCTTTTTGTCATTTATGCTTTCTTTACAGTCCTTTTTATCCACATTGTTTTTTTCTTGTTCCTTAACCTTTTATTCCCATAAAGGTATGTACCTCTCACAATTAGATTTTAGGATGCTTTTAAAAATATCCCATTTTGTGGCCGTATTTTTTATTTTTGATGACTTTGTCCCAGTTAGTTAGGCCTATGGCCTCTGTCAGTTGGCTAAATTTAGCTTTTTTGAAGTTTGGTATTTTTGTTCCTCCCTGAAGAAACACTCTTTTGAATGACAATTGGAATGTTGTTACTTTATGGTCACTATATCCCTATATGTCGCCCAACCTGCACATCTGTTGTTCTGTCAGGTCTATTGGTTAATACTAAGTCTAGTATGGCTGTCCCTCTAGTCGGGTCCTGAACCAGTTGGGAAAAGTATTTGTCTTTGGTTATTGCAAGAACCTGTTTCCTTTATGAGATGTACAGGTTTCAGTTTCCCAGTCTTTATCTGGGTAGTTGAAGTCCCACATAATAACCACCTCATTATGATTTGCCGCCTTGTCTATGTCGTTTAGTAGTAGATTTTCTGTGGACTCTGGTATATTAGGTGGTTTATAATAAACTCCTATTAGTAATTTATTATTGTATTTGCCTCCATGTATTTCTACCCACAGTGACTCCACATGTTCATGTTCCTCACTTATATCTTCTCGGACTGTGGGCTTGTGACAGGACTTTACATAACAGCAGACCCCTCCCTCTCTCTTTTGCAATCCTTTCTAAACAGACTGTAACCCTCTACATTAACTGCCTAGTCATAGCTATCATCCAGCCACTTCTCAGTTATTCCCACTATGTCATAGTCCTCCTCACACATCACTAATTCCAGTTCCCCAGTTTTATTAGTCAGGCTTCTGGCATTAGTATACATACATTTGAGAGGTTTATGTATATTTTCTACCCTACACCTTTCCTTCTGAACTGTTCTAGTCCCTCCTTCCATTCCTCCCCCAGTCTCATGACCTTGCCCCCTGTCTCTATCTGCACTATCTTTCCATCCTTTAAAGTAGTTATCCCCCAGTCCCTAATTTAAAACACTCCTAAAACTTTCTAGCCATCTTCTCCCCCAACACAGCTGTCCTTTCCCCATTGAGATGCAGCCAATCCCTATGAAAGAGCCTGTAGCCAACAGAGAAGTCGGCCCAGTTCTCCAGGAATTCAAACCCCTCCTTCCTACACCAGCTCTTGAGCCACTTGTTTACCTCCCTAATCTCCCACTGCCTTTCTTGTGTGGCTCGTGGTACAGGTAGTATTTTGGAAAACACTACTTTTGAGGTCATTGCCCTAAGCTTGTGACCTAAATCCCTAAAATCATTTTTAAGGACGTTCCACCTACCTCTAACTTTGTCATTAGTTCCGATATGGACCATGACTGCTGGATCTTCTCCAGCCCCTCCCAGTAATCTGTAAACCTGATCCACGATGTGTCAAACTCGAGCTCTAGGCAGACAACACACTGTTCGACGATCCCAGTCTTTGTGACAGATCGCCCTATCTGTACCCCTAATAATAGAGTCTTCCACTACCAGCACCTGTCTGGCCTGCCCTTCTCTCCTGGTCCCTGCTTACTGGAGCTGACATTCCCCTGACTGGCAGAGGAAGGGTCCAGCTGCACAAGTGCTCTCCCTGAACCGACATCCCCTCATCTGCCAACCTTGCAAACTTGTTGGGGTGTGTCAGATCAGGGCTAGCCTCCCTTGCACTCTTCCCCCTATCTCACTTTATAACTGTTATCCAGCTAGCTACCTCACTTTCCTGAGCCTCCTCGCTACCATCCTCGCCCACATCTACCCCATAGAGTGCTTGCTCAGTGAGCAGCAAACTCTTTTCCAAATTGTCTATGCTTCTCAGTGTTGAAACTTGCCTGGTTAGATACAAGATGTGTGATTCCAAGTCCGGGCTCTGGCTGGACCACTCAAGGACATTCACAGAGTTGTTCCTAAGCCACTCTTGTGTTGTCCAGGCTGTGTGCTTAGGGTTAGAATGCTCTGTGCGGCCAGAATTAACATATATCTCTGCCCGATGTATCATACCCTCGCCTACTGCAGCCGAAGCCTAAAGCCGTCAGCAGTCAAGTCAGGTGCCTTCCAGCGGATCCAACCTCCAGGCTTCCACATCGGGGGTGCACTGCAGGTTTAATAGTGGTCCTGTACTGCATTCTCCTCCTCTCCCCAATAAATGATATCATTCTACTAATTCCAAGCAGCCATGCAGTGTCTCTTAAAGGGTGCCTTCACATGTTGCAGATTCTTTTGCAGAAATTTCCACAACTGAAAATCTGAATAGGGCATCAAGCACACAGATTTCTGCATGCCTATATCAGGTAAATGGATCTGATTTTCAGCCATGGGAATTATTGCAACAAAATCTGCAGCATGTGAGTGCACCCTAAATGTATTGATGGTCATAGCCATATTTCTCATTGCAGCAACCATGCAGTGTTGGTCAGAGACCATTAGTACTTAGCTGTTAGGGTGAAAAGTAAGGACATGGCTGCACCAGTCATATGCACAATCATGGTGCTTCACTGCTGAGGTTTATTAACAAGATTTTGAACAGATTTTAACTCCCCACCTTTCAAGAGCCATAACTCTTAAAAATTTCCTTTCACATAGCCATATAAGGGCTTACTTATTGTGGGAAGAGTTGTATTTTATAATGGCACCACTTATTTTACCATATCTTGTATTAAAAAATGGGGAAGAAAATATTTATGAGGTGAAATAAAAATAAAAAAATACAATTCCACTATGGGTTTTTTTTCTCCTGTGTTTATGGCATTCACTGTATACAAAAAAATGACATGAAATCCTTATTCATACTAAATTTATGTTATGTTTGCTATTTAAAAAAAAAAATAAAAACATTTTTTTCTTTACATCCCCATACTCCCCATGACAGCCATATATATATAAATATTTTTTGTCTACAGATCTGTGTGATGGCTCATTTTTGTAGGACGAGCTATATTATTTGTACCATTTTGGGGTACATACAAATTCATTTTTGATCACTTTTAATTCAAATTGGAGGGTGGATGGGGGGGCACAACATGTGAGCTTCTGATCGCTTGTATTATAGACTACAATAGAACATTATTGCAGTCTATGGGATTTTTGCAGGCTGCCTTGGGCACAGCTTCACAGACAGCTCACTATGACAAGCCTGGGAACTTTTGCAAGGTCACAGTCTGTCATAAGAACCTATTGGAGCCCCAAGATTTTAACATAGGAGCTCTGACTGGACAGCAGAGTGAGCCCCCTCTCTCTGTCTAACTCCACAGATGCTGCAATTGCTATTGACAGAGGCATTTGAGGAGTTAAATGACTGGGATCTGAGTCATATCCATTATCAGCCCCTGCCAATGGGTTTCAGCTGTATTATACAGCCAGCACCTGCCGTGTATGGAGAGAGCTCAGCGGGTGAACCTGCTGCATACTTCAGCTCAATGGTTATGACGTACCGTTATGTGTATAAGGGAGAACCAGGGGCATGCTAGGTTTTTCTAACTGCTCCATTACATCACAATATTTTGTCTCCACTGTTACATCAGGAACGAAGGCAGAAGGACTTTATCCACACAAAACCAGGCAGCTAGGATCTGGTGTGACCTCATCATGTGGTGGTAAGAGACATCAGTACAGGTTAGTTTACACAAGCTGACACAGCAGGCAATTATCAGGAACAAACTATTAATTCCTGATAATTGTCTGCTTGTCAATGGAGATGAGAGCTGCATTTACAAACACCAATCGTCTTCTTTATGGGGACGAGTGATCGCTACTGTGGTCGCTTGTCCTCAGAGAGAATCACTGTATCTAACTAGCTGTTTACATAGGTCGGTGTGCTGGCCAGAAACAATGTTCACATCAGAGATGCTTTCACATGATGAACAAGCTTTTGCTCGTTCATTGGGTGGTCGGCCTCACCTTTACACAGGGCAGTTATCAAGAAGTGGCACTCCTAGAAATGTTCCTTCCCAGTGATTGCCCCAATTATTGGCCACCTTTATTCATTGTGTATCACTATTACATGAACAATGATGAGGCAATAATCATAACCCTAACTAAATGAGCCTCTAGGAGAAATGGGGACATTGCCATTACATATAGAGGCTCTGCTCTCCCTGCAACTGGTGCAATTTCTCCACTTTAATTGACAGGTCCAGGTGTGATGACGTTTTCACTGCCTGGTCCTGTCAATTGAAGTACTGATGGCACTGCTGTTGCAGAGAGAGCTGAACATCTAGGTGTAACGGCAATGACCCCTTTGCTACTAGAGGACAATTTGCATATATTAAAACTTAATTTTTCTCAGCAAATGCCAACACAAATGCCTTCAGCTGCCAAGTGCACATGCAACAGGTCAGCCAGTTTGATAGGTACAAATCTGCTGACATTAGAGTTAACATTAAAGGGTTTATCAGGAGTTTGACCCCGGAAGATAATTCATCAATATCAAATTCCTGAATAACCCTTTAATTTTGTGTTATTCCTGTTTAAATGATACATTACCTAGTAAATAAGAAGTAAACTAATTGCAGGTTCACTTCTATCTGTTGACCTCTGAAATATCTGCCATCATATAATGTATAAGGATGCTTTTTATATCCTTTAGTCTTCTTATAATAATGTGATGGGGATTGACCTTTTTTGTCATTTACCTGAGATGGCTTTAGATAGGGATTATTATTTGTGGTGTAATTTTGTATTTAATGTTGTGACTGTCCTATGTGTTCAAGCCAGTGTTTTATATTCATTAACTTTGCCATGTGAGCTTGTCATCTGATTTTAATTCCCACGGTGCTAATGCGCTCACCAAGCTTCTGTAACTGTGGCTGCCCTGAAAGAGCTGTACCATTGTATGGGAGGGTGCAAGAGCTTTAAAGCAGAATCTAGCATCCAATCCAGCAATCCGATAATCTCCTTTCTTTAGTCTACACCACTCAAATGACCCAGACACAGTTTGTAAAATTCCATCCAGTCTCCTAACGTTAGGGGCTCATAGAGAATATCCAGTGATGATGTCAGTATTAGATTTAGAATTATACTTAATGAAAATATAGTCAGGGACACAGTTACTATTTACATAGAAATATAGGTTGGTAACAAGTAAATCAGCTATGAAATGAAAGCTACTGTACATCAAATCTGATAGGATACTGCTATAAATATTTTACAGACTTCACAATATCAAGTACTGTACAATAAATGCATGTGCTTTTTATTTGCAGCGACATAGGTATATGAAATACCATTATTAATTGTGTTATAAAAAACCTATATGTTTCAACAAACCTTGCATAAACCAACAGTACAGGTGAAAATAAGAAACTTTGTAAAAAAAATATAGGAAAATATCTCTCCCTCATCTAAATTATCATTCTCTGTTAAATTCATCTTGATAGAAAAGACAGACCGCTAGCTCAGTGAAGCATCAGGTTACATTCTGCCCATAAAAGTACATGGAGAGGGGAGAGGTGGGGGTGAGCTGTTTGAAGGAGAAAGGGCATTTTTCTTTGATAAGATATATTACAATATTTCTTATAGTCATGTGTACTATTGATTTATGCAACATTTGTTGAAAATACAGTGACCATATAAAGACTAGAAAAATGCAAGGTGAATGTCAACAGGTACTATGATTAAAAGCCATTAAATATTTAAATGGGCAAAAATGGGCAGGAAATATTCGTATAAGAATTTTCTTCTAGTACTTGGTTATTATTAATGTTAATTTAATTTAATTCCAGTTTAAATAATATAGGTTATCCAGGATTTTGATATCATCAGGATAGGTCATTGGCATCAGATCGTCGGGGGCCTGACTTCTTAGACCCTGCAGATCAGCTATTAGAAAAGGCAGTGGTACTGGCCGAGCTTTGGTGAACACTGTGATCTCCTCAGGAATACAAGGTATTGGAAGTAGTGAGGGAAAACAAACCAGGCTGTTGTAGTGAGCTTCATTTATATTAATATAAGCAGATATATAACCCGAGTTTGACCGCGACGCTTGGTTGATTAAGTGGTTGATTAAGTGTGGTTGTGTAAAATGTGTGACTTAAGATTAAGTGACTTTAGATTCAGGGACTTCAGTGGGGGACTGCAATTAGCCAGTTTCTTATTACTACATTATATTGTATTTTTCGCTTTTGTGGTGTAATCCCCATCTAGTATGTGTTGCACAATTGACAACTCAGTCCAGTGCACATCTTGCATGATGTATGCCGTCCTGGAACAGCCGTTCGAGGTTGTATATCTTTGTTTAAGATGTGAGCAAATTACCCGTTTGGAATCGCAAATCGAGTCTCTAAACGGGCAAGTTGCAACACTGAGAGGCATTAACAATTTGCAAAAGAGTTTGCTTCTCCCCGAGCAAGCACTCTTTGGGGTAGATGAGGGGGAGGGTGACAGAGAGGAGGCTGAGGAAAGTGAGGTAGCTAGCTGGGTAACAGTAAGAAAGCGGGGTAGAGGGAAGAGTGCCAGGGAGGCTAGCCCTGATCTGACACACCCCAACAAGTTTGAACGTTTGGCAGATGAGGGGGATGTCAGTCCAGGGACGGCACTGCTGCAGCCGGACACTTCCTCTGCCAGTCAGGGGAATGTCAGCTCCAGTAAGCAGGGGACCAGGAGAGCAGGGCAGGCTAGACAGGTGCTGGTAGTGGGAGACTCTATTATTAGGGGAACAGATAGAGCAATCTGTCACAATGACCGTGAGCGCCGAACAGTGTGCTGTCTTCCTGGCGCTAGAGTTCGACACATCGCGGATCGGGTTGAAAGATTACTGGGAGGGGCTGGAGAAAATCCAGCGGTCATGGTCCATATCGGAACCAATGACAAAGTTAGAGGTAGGTGGAGAGTCCTTAAAAATGATTTCAGGGATTTAGGTCAAAAGCTTAGGGCAAGGACCTCAAAGGTAGTATTTTCCGAAATACTGCCTGTACCACGGGCCACACAAGAAAGGCAGCGGGAGATTAGGGAGATTAACAAGTGGCTCAAGAACTGGTGTAGGAAGGAGGGGTTTGGGTTCCTGGAGATTTGGGCCGACTTCTCTATCGGCTACAGGCTCTATCGTAGGGACGGACGGGCTGCACCTCAATGGGGAAGGGGCAGCTGTGTTGGGAAGAAAGATGGCAAGAAGGTTGGAGGAGTGTTTAAACTAGGGACTGGGGGGAGGGAAATTACATTATAGGAGGGGAAGATAGTGCAGATAGAGACCGGGGGCAAGGTAGTGGGACTGGGGGAGGAATGGAAGGAGGGACTAGAACAGTTCAGAAGGAAAGGTGTAGGGTAAAAAATATACATAAACCTCTCAAATGTATGTATACTAATGCCAGAAGCCTGACTAATAAAACTGGTGAACTGGAATTAGTGATGTGTGAAGAAGACTATGACATAGTGGGAATAACTGAGACATAGCTGGATGATAGCTACAGTCATGGCCGTAAATGTTGGCACCCCTGAAATTTTTCAAGAAAATGGATGATAACTATGACTGGGCAGTTAATGTACAAGGTTACAAGGATCGTCAAAACCGGAGAGGGGAAGGGGTTTGCCATTATGTAAAGTATTGTCTAAAGCCCACACTCCGTGAAGATATAAGTGAGGGACATGAACATGTGGAGTCACTGTGGGTAAAGATACATGGAGCTAAAAAAAAAAAAAAAATTACTAATAGGCGTTTATTATAAACCACCTAATATACCAGAGTCCACAGAAAATCTACTACTAAACGAGATAGATAAGGCGGCAAATCACAATGAGGTGGTTATTATGGGGGACTTCAACTACCCAGATATAGACTGGGAAACTGAAACCTGTATATCTCATAAAGGAAACAGGTTCTTGGCAATAACCAAAGACAATTACCTTTCCAAACTGGTTCAGGACCCGACTAGAGGGACAGCCATACTGGACTTAGTATTAACCAATAGACCTGACAGAACAACAGATGTGCAGGTTGGGGGACACCTGGGAAATAGTGACCATAAAGTAATAACCTTCCAATTATCATTCAAAAGAGCGTTTCTACAAGGAGGAACAAAAATACCGAACTTCAAAAAAGCTAAATTTAGCCAACTAACAGAGGCCATAGGCCTAACTAACTGGGACAAAGTCCTCAAAAACAAAAATACAGCCACAAAATGGGATATCTTTAAAAGCATCCTAAAATCTCATTGTGAGAGGTACATCATACCGTATGGGAATAAAAGATTAAGGAACAAAAAGAAACCAATGTGGATAAATAGAACTGTAAAGAAAGCAATAAATGACAAAAAGAAAGCATATAAATCACTAAAACAGGAGGGCTGCACGGAAGCACTGAAAAACTATAAGGAAAAAAATAGAACATGTAAAAAACTAATAAAAGCGGCCAAACTAGAGACCGAGATATATTGCCACAGAGAGTAAAACTAACCCTAAAATGTTCTTCAATTATATAAATGTTTAAAAGTATAAATCTGAAGGTGTCGGCCTTTTAAAGAGTAATGAGGGGGGAGTCGCAGAGAGTGACGAGGAGAAAGAAAAGCTGTTAAATATTTTTCTCTCCAATGTATTCACTGAGGAAAATAAACTGTCAGATGACATGCAGAATGTAAAAATAAATTCCCCATTAAAAGTGTCCTGTCTGACCCAGGAAGAAGTACAGCAGCGACTTTAAAAGATTAAAATAGAAAAAATCGCCAGGACCGGATGGCATACACCCCCGTATCCTAAGGGAATTAAGTAATGTCATAGCCAGACCCTTATTTCTGATATTTGCAGACTCTATACTGACAGGGAATGTCCCACAGTATTGGCGCATGGCAAATGTGGTGCCAATATTCAAAAAGGGTCCAAAAACAGAGCCTGGAAACTATAGGCCGGTAAGTTTAACATCTGTTGTGGGTAAACTGTTTGAAGGTTTTCTAAGAGATGCTATCTTAGAGCATCTCAACAGAAATAAGCAAATAACATAACCATATCAGCATGGCTTCATGAGGGATCGGTCATGCCAAACTAATTTAATCAGTTTCTATGAGGAGGTAAGTTCTATACTTGACAGCGGCGAATCAATGGATGTCGTATATCTGGACTTCTCCAAAGCATTTGACACTGTACCACATAAAAGATTAGTATATAAAATGAGAATGCTCGGACTCGGAGAAAACGTCTGTATGTGGGTAAGTAACTGAGTGATAGAAAACAGAGGATGGGTATTAACGGTACACACTCAGATTGGGTCACTAGTGGGGTACCTCAGGGGTCAGTATTGGGCCCCATTCTCTTCAATATATCTATTAATGATCTTGTAGAAGGCTTGCATAGTAAAGTATCAATTTTCGCAGATGACACTAAACTGTGTAAAGTAATTAACACTGAAGAGGACAGCATACACTACAGAGGGATCTGGATAGATTGGAGGCTTGGGTAGATAAGTGGCAGATGAGGTTTAACAGTGACAAATGTAAGGTTATGCACATGGGAAGGAATAATGCAAGTCACCCGTACATACTAAATTGTAAAACACTCGGTAACACTGACATGGAAAAGGATCTAGGAATTTTAACCACTTCCCATCTGGGCCCTTTGCCCCCTTCCTGACCAGGCCAAATTTTGCAAAACTGACATATCTCACTTTATGTGGTAATAACTTTGGAACGCCTTTATTTATCCAAGTCATTCAGAGATTGTTTTCTCATGACACATTGTACTTCATGATAGTCATAAATTTGAGTCAAAATATTTCACCTTTATTTATGAAAAAATCCCAAATTTACCCAAAAATTTGAAAAATTCGCAATTTTCTAAATTTCAATTTCTCTGCTTTTAAAACAGAAAGTGATACCTCATAAAATATTTATTATTTAACATTCCCCATATGTCTACTTTATGTTGGCATTATTTTGGAAATGTCATTTTATTTTTTTAGGACGTTAGAAGGCTTAGAAGTTTAGAAGCAATTCTTCAAATTTTTAAGAAAATTGCCAAAACCCACTTTATAAGGACCAGTTCAGGTCTGAAGTCACTTTGTGGGGCCTACATAGTGGATACCCCCATAAATGACCCCATTGTAGAAACTACACCCCTCAAGGTATTCAAAACCGATTTTACAAACTTTGTTAACCCTTTAGGCGTTCCACAAGAATTAAAGGAAAATGGAGATCAAATTTTTAAATTTCACTTTTTTGGCAGATTTTCCATTTTAATCAATTTTTTTCTTTAACACATCGATGGTTAACAGCCAAACAAAACTCAATATTTATTACCCAGATTCTGCGGTTTACAGAAACACCCCATATGTGGTCATAAACTGCTGTATGGGCACACGGCAGGGCGCGGAAGGAAAGGAACTCCACATGGTTTTTAGATGCCATGTCCCATTTGAAGCCCCCTGATGCACCCTTACAGTAGAAACTCCCAAGAAGTGACCCCATTTTGGAAACTAGGGGATAAGGTGCCAGTTTTATTAGTACTATTTTTGGGTACATATGATTTTTTGATCATTCATTATAACACTTTATGGGGCAAGGTGACCAAAAAATTGGTTGTTTTAGCACAGTTTCTATTTATTTATTTATTTTTACAGCGTTCACCTGAGGGGTTCAGTCAAGTGACATTTTTCTAGAGCAGATTGTTACAGACGTGGCGATACCTAATATGTATACTTTTTCTCATTTATTAAAGTTTTACACAATAATAGCATTTTTGAAACCAAAAAATTATGTTTTAATGTGTCCATGTTCTGAGAGCTATAGTTTTTTTATTTTTTGAGAGATTTTCTTATGTAGGGGCTCATTTTTTGCGGGATGAGGTGACGGTTTTATTGGTACCATTTTGTGGGACATACGCGTTTTTGATCACTTGGTGTTGCACCTTTTGTGATGCAAGGTGACAAAAATTGCTTGTTTTGACACAGTTTTTTTTTTTTTTTTTTACGGTGTTCACCCGAGGGGTTAGGTCATGTGATATTTTTATAGAGCTGGTTTTTACGGACGCGGCAATACCTAATATGTATACTTTTTTTTATTTGTTTCACTTTAACACAATAATAGCATTTTTGAAACCAAAAAAATGACGTTTTAGTGTCTCCATGTTCTAAGAGCTATAGTTTTTTTATTTTTTGATAGATTTTCTTATGTAGGGCCTCATTTTTTGCGGGATGAGGTGACGGTTTTATTGGTACCATTTTGTGGGACATACATGTTTTTGATCACTTGGTGTTGCACCTTTTGTGATGCAAGGTGACAAAAATTGCTTGTTTTGACACCGTTTTTTTTTTTTTTTTTACGGTGTTCACCCGAGGGGTTAGGTCATGTGATATTTTTATAGAGCTGGTTTTTACGGACGCGGCAATACCTAATATGTCTATTTTATTTTATTTTTTCTATTTTTAATTTTTTTTTTTATTCCTTACTTGGGATTTTTTTTTTTTTTACATGTGAAACTTTTTTTAATTTTATTTTTTCAACCCTTTATTTTATTTTTATTTTATTTTACACTTTTCGTCCCCCATAAGGTCATACAAGACCTCTGGGGGACATTTACTTCACTTTTTTTTTTTTTACACAGTTGATTTCTCCTGTAACTGGGGCTGACATAGTAGCCCCAGTTACAGGACAAATGCACCCCTATAGAGGCTGTACAGCAGCAATCCTGCGCTGTACAGCCTCACAGCAGGGCTGATCGAGGTCTCTGAGAGACCTCACGCAGCTCCTGCACACTCCGGTCACGGCGGTCACATGACCGCCGGGCCGGAACAGGAAGCGCACAGCGCTTCCTTCTCTGCAGACACAGCGCTCGGTGAGCGCTGTGTCTGCAGCGATCGTGAAGGCAGGGACACCTGGGCACTGTCCCTGCCTTGTCTTAGGGTTGCCCTGCTGTCACTGACAGCGGGCAACCCGATCAGCAGCTGCACGATTAGCGTGCAGCTGCTATTTCTGACAGGACGTTTTAAAACGTGCTGTCAGAAATAGACGTCCACCCATAGGACGTTTATATCCTATGGGCGGACGTGAGGCGGTTAATAAACAGCAAACTAAGCTGAAAAAACCAGTGTCAGGCAGCTGCTGCCAAGGCCAATAAGATAATGGGTTGCATCAAAAGGGGCATAGATGCCTGTGATAAGAACAGGGCCGTCTTTACCGCAGGGCAAAAGGGGCAGCTGCCCCGGGCCCAGTTGCTCCTGGGGGGCCCAAGCAGCATTTTACTTGGATTTTACTTGGGCCCCCTATATTTTGTTGCCGCCGCCGCCCGCCGGCCATGTAACAGCACGGAGGCCATGTAACAGCACGGAGTCACTGTCCGGAGTGAGGAGGGGACGGGGCCCGCGGCCGCTCTGCGCTCCGCTCTGCTGCCTGGCCTGCCTGTCTCTTTAACAGAGCAGACCAGTGGCTGCTGGAGCGTGATGCAGCTGCCGCACAGGCAGAAAGAGGAAGGAGGCGGAGCCCCAGCCAGCAGCCACAGCCAAAGCCAAGCAACTAACAGAACTTACAGGTATTTGGGGGGGGGGAGCTCATATAGGACAGGGGGACAGTGTGTGCTTTCCTGCCTGCTACTACATCAACCCCCCCCCCCCCCAGGGATTGTGGGGGTCATTAAGGGTTGGACTTGCTGCTGATGTTGAGTGTGCCAGTGTGTGTGTGTCCGTCCCTGTGTGTGTGTGTGTCTGTCCCTTTGTGTGTGTGTGTGTGTGTCCGTCCCTGTGTGTGTGTCCGTCCCTGTGTGTGTGTGTGTCCGTCCCTGTGTGTGTGTGTGTGTCCGTCCCTGTGTGTGTGTGTGTCCGTCCCTGTGTGTGTGTCCGTCCCTGTGTGTGTGTCCATCCGTGTGTGTGTGTCTGTCCCTTTGTGTGTGTGTGTGTGTCCGTCCCTGTGTGTGTGTCTGTCCCTTTGTGTGTGTGTGTCCGTCCCTGTGTGTGTGTTTGTGTGTCTGTCCCTTTGTGTGTGTGTGTGTGTCTGTCCCTTTGTGTGTGTGTGTGTGTCCATCCCTGTGTGTGTGTCCATCCCTGTGTGTGTGTGTCTGTCCCTTTGTGTGTGTGTGTCTGTCCCTTTGTGTGTGTGTGTGTCTGTCCCTTTGTGTGTGTGTGTCCATCCCTGTGTGTGTGTGTTTGTCCCTTTGTGTGTGTGTGTGTGTGTGTCCGTCCCTGTGTGTGTCCGTCCGTGTGTGTCTGTCCCTTTGTGTGTGTCTGTCACTTTGTGTGTGTCCGTCCCTTTGTGTGTGTGTGTGTGTCCCTTTGTGTGTGTGTGTGTGTCCCTTTGTGTGTGTCTGTCCCTTTGTGTGTGTCTATCCCTTTGTGTGTGTCTGTCCCTTTGTGTGTGTCCGTCCCTTTGTGTGTGAGTGTGTCTGTCCCTTTGTGTGTGTCCCCGTCCCTGTGTGTGTGTCTCTCCCTGTGTGTATCACCATGCCCACAGTGTTCCTATGTCTTGACGCAGCTGCTTCAGAACGTTCTGTGCGGGGGAAGAGGAAGAAGATGGAAGAGGAGGCAGCGCCAGCATGGAGTCCGTGCGATAGACACAGGGAGGTACACTAAGGACGAAGGTAACACTTCCACATGATCTACACTAGTGTTATCTGTGGTTTTACATAGGACTGCAGGTAACACTACTACATTATTTAGCACTAGTGTTATCTGTGGTTTTACATAGGACTGCAGGTAACACTACCACAAGGTTAGCTCACACAGGGCGCCTGAACACCTAAGGCCGGCCCTGGCTGTGCACCCCAGCGCCAAGGGATGACGTCACTGATGTAATATGCCTCTTATATGTGGAGAGCGGTGATGTCACAGATGTAATATATTACTTATAAGTGATATATTACATCAGTGACATCACCACTCTCCACACATAAGTAATATATTACATCAGTGACATCACTGCTGTCCACATATACCGGTAAGTAATATATTACATCAGTGACATCACCGCTCATCACATATATGTGGAGAGCGGTGATGTCACTGATGTAATATATCGCCTATATGTGGACAGCGGTGATGTCACTGATGTAATATAACATTATATGTGGAGAGCGGTGATGTCACTGATGTAAAATATCACTTATATGTGGAGAGCGGTGATGTCACTGATGTAATATAACATTATATGTGGAGAGTGTTCATGTCACTGATGCAATACAGTGCTCCAGATGGCGACCAAAATGGTCGCCAATGCGCCTTAAAATTTGCAGATGGCGACAAGACTTGTCATAGGCTACAGGCCTGAGGTCTATTTGGTAGTGAAATCCCAGCGCAGGCAGGCGTGATGATGTCATCACGCCCGCCTGTGCCAGGACGCGGTGAGATGTGCGTGTCTGCGTTGCACCATCCCTCGCCGTACCAGCAGCTAGTGAGCGCCAGTGAAAGGAAACAGGTGAGTATAAGATTTTGGCTTTTTTTTAAGGTGTGGGAATGCGGGATCCAGGGGGCCCAAGTAAATTCTTGCCCAGGGTCCAATCAATATTAAAGACGGCCCTGGATAAGAACATAGTCCTACCACTTTACAAATCGCTAGTCAGACCACACATGGAGTACTGTGTACAGTTCTGGGCTCCTGTAAACAAGGCAGACATAGCAGAGCTGGAGAGGGTCCAGAGGAGGGCAGCTAAAGTAATAGCTGGAATGGGGCAACTATAGTACCCTGAAAGATTATCAAAATTAGGGTTATTCACTTTAGAAAAAAGACAACTGAGGGGAGATCTAATAACTATGTATAAATATTTCAGGGGTCAGTACTGTACAGGTCTATCCCATCATCTATTTATCCCCAGGACTGTGACTGTGACGAGGGGACATCCTCTGCGTCTGGAGGAAAGAAGGTTTGTACACAAACATAGAAGAGGATTCTTTACGGTAATAGCAGTGAGACTATGGAACTCTCTGCCTGAGGAGGTGGTGATGGTGAGTACAATAAAGGAATTCAAGAGAGGCCTGCATGTATTTCTGGAGCGTAATAATATTACAGGCTATAGCTACTAGAGAGGGGTCATTGATCCAGGGAGTTATTCTGATTGCCTGATTGGAGTCGGGAAGGGTGTTCCACTAATGGAGTGCGCACCCTGCTAGCTCCACTGCATCTGAGGACTCTGTCCACATATCCAGACCTGGATCCCTAACAACAGCGTGAAGGACTGTCTACCTTCTTGCCACTGGCTTCCCCACTGCTGGCTTCCTAGCCAGGACCAACTAACCGCAAGTATATGCCTGTTACCTGCTCTGATTAATGTCCTGGAACTCTGAGTGGGGTGGTTCCTGACTGGTGTAAGACGATACTCCCAAACCAACTCTGAACCTACTGCATACTATATACTAAACTGTGGACATGCTATACTAACTCTGAACCTACTGCATACTATATACTAAACTGTGGACATGCTATACTAACTCTGAACCTACTGCATACTATATACTAAACTGTGGACATGTTCTGAACCTACTGCATACTATATACTAAACTGTGGACATGCTCTGAACCTATGGCATACAATATACTAAACTGAGGACATGCTATATACTAACCCTGAACCTACTGCATACTAGATACTAACTCTGAACTGTGCACAAGCTTATACTAACTTGTGACTCCTGTAATACTGGGAGACCTTCCTCTCCAGCAGTAATACTAAATAGATGGATAGCGGTAAATGATTTTGTTACCCCAAACTCTCCGCCCAAGACTGAGAGAGACGCCTGGGGTACATACTGAGTAACCGCGAATCCCACAGCCAAGAACAAGGGCAGTGGGATAATAGTGCATGTCCATTGCTTCTGCAGTTGAGATCCTAACTGATCAACTAGGTGCGTTACATATTAGTGGAACCCACATGGATCCAGCGGAGATTGCAGGTCACCTCGTCACCCTCACTAAGAGGGTGGAGACCCTCAATGTGACTTTACAACATCTCCAGCTAGAAAACCAGGCAATACGGCAACTTGTCACTCAGGGGCCAGGACACCCCCGTGATGGACCAGAACCCAAGGTCAGCCCACCTGAGATATTCGCGGGTGACCGAAGGCAGTTCAGGGATTTCCTGAACGCGTGCAAACTAATGTTTGAGCTGCAGCACCGGACTTACCCAACTGACAGAACAAAAGTACTTACCATGATCTCATACCTCAGGGGGGCCAATACTTATTTAGAAAAAGAAGACCCAGTCCTGGAATCCTTCCCTCTGTTCCTTGAAAAAATGGCCCTTCTCTACGAGGACCATAGTAAACAGCTGACCGCTGAGACCGCTATACGCAGCCTTAAACAAGGGAGACGACCTGTTGAGGACTCTATTGCGGAATACACTCGCTGGGCCCGGGAGACTGAATGGAATGACCTCACCCTTAGGAATCAGTTTCGCCTAGGTCTTTCCGAGGCCCTGAAGGACGAATTAGCCCGAGGAGAATTACCACTTACACTTAATACCTTGATGCAGAAGGCCACCACCATTGACAGACGGCTGAGGGAACGCAGAGCCGAGAGAGTCTCAGGCTTCACACCCAACCCAAGACCGTCCAGCCAGGGTCCTGCTGTAGAGATGATGGAGATTGGGGCGATCCGAGGTCCTCTGACCGAGAGAGAGAAAGCCAGGAGACGTAACCTCAACCTCTGTTTATATTGTGCGTCTGCTGACCATACCGTTGACGGATGCCCCGCGATACGTAAGAAGTGCGAAGGTAAGAGCGCCACGTCTTGTACCTTAGGCAGTACAAAAAATAGTACTGGTCGTTACATATACACGTCTCTCACCTTACAGTGGGACCAAAACCGGATTATCGTTGAAGCCATGGTGGACACGGGAGCTTCGGGGAATTTTATCGATATGCATCTGGTTGAGCGAAATAAAATTCCACACATGAGAAAAAACGTTCCGATATCCGTGAGTTTCATTGACGGTACCACTTCTAGTCCTATCCACAGTCAGACTCAACCCCTCATGGTGACATGTGAAAATAACCACACAGAATTCTTATCCTTTGATATCATACACTCTCCATTGTTTCCCGTGATTCTTGGGTTGCCATGGTTGCAAATACACCAGCCAACCCTCCTATGGAAACAGGAGAGAGTTCAGTTTACGTCACCTTATTGTATGGAGACCTGCTTTCCTCTCAAATCTCTCATGCACGTGGGAGTGAACCAGGTCCCCAGCCAATACGCAGACTTTGCTGAGGTATTCAGCGCAAAGAAGGCGGAATCTCTTCCGCCCCATAGATCTTACGATTGCCCCATAGACTTGCTGCCGGGTAGTGAGATACCCACGGGTAGAATTTATCCATTGGCACAACCAGAACTTGTTCACCTCAAACAGTACCTAGAAGAGAACTTACGAAAAGGTTTTATTCAGCCTTCAACCTCCCCGGCAGCAGCAGGGATGTTCTTTGTGAGAAACAAAGACTCAAGTCTAAGGCCCATTATAGATTACAGAGCCTTGAACTAAGTAACAATCAAAAATCGGTACCCCTTGCCACTAATATCCGAACTCATAGAAAGATTACAAACAGCAACAATCTACACCAAGCTGGATTTGAGAGGCGCATACAACTTAATTAGGATCAGAAAAGGTGATAAATGGAAGACAGCTTTCCGCACTCGGTATGGTCTCTTCGAGTATACAGTGATGCCCTTCGGGTTGTGCAACGCCCCTGCCACATTCCAAAATTTTATTAACGACATCTTTAGGGATCTACTGGACGTATGTGTAATCATCTATCTTGATGATATACTAGTGTATTCCGATAACTTACACGATCACAGGAAACATGTCCGTTGGGTTCTCGCACGGTTAAGTGTTCATCGCTTATACGTCAAACAGGAAAAATGTGTATTCGAGAGTACCTCTCTTCCCTTCCTCGGATACATAATTTCACCCAAAGGTATCCAGATGGATCCCTCAAAAATCACTTGCATCCAAAATTGGCCGATTCCGGATTCCAGGAAAGCTCTTCAACGGTTCCTGGGGTTCTCAAACTTCTATAGGAAATTCATTAAAGATTTCTCCGCTACCACTAAACCACTAACCCGCTTAACTAGTGTCAACACGAAGTTCGTTTGGTCCAAGGACGCCCAATCAGCGTTTGAGTTATTAAAGAACAGGTTCACTACGGCACCGATACTGACTCTCCCAAATCCGAACCATCACTACGTGCTGGAAGTAGACGCATCCCAGGCAGCCATAGGAGCCGTTCTGTCCCAGCGAAGCTCTTTTTCAACTCCGTTACATCCTATCGGGTTCTACTCCCGGACGCTAAATACCGCCGAATTCAATTACCCCATAGGCAAAAAGGAACTCCTCGCCATAAAGTGCTCCCTGGAAAATTGGAGGCATTTACTTGAAGGATCAATACACCCCATCACAATTTATACGGATCACCGTAATCTACAATACCTGAAAACCAATAAAACATTATCTGGCCGTCAAGTACGGTGGAGTTTTTTTTTTGACAGGTTTAACTTCCAAATTACATACCGACCAGGCTCAAAAAATGGGAAGGCCGACGCCTTGTCACGACTGGCTGAAATTCGCACCTCAGACACGGCCCCCACATGGATCATTCCACCGAAGAAACTCGTCCTTGCCACCATAACGTTGGAAACCCAGCTCAAGGATGCTCTAATTAATGACCATGCTAATACCCCCCCTGGTCTTTCGCAGAACCAACAGGGTTTCCTTTACAAGGACAGCCAACTGTACATACCACCCTCCCTCACCAATCAGGTGATCAAACTTTGCCATGATTTACCCCTCGCGGGACATCCCGGCATTGCTAAAACCACAACCCTGATACGCAGGAACTTCTGGTGGCCAAAGATGACCAAACAAATTGAGGAATACGTTTCCACGTGCGAGACCTGTGCCTCATGTAAAACTGACAGAAACCGACCTTATGGTCTCCTAATGAGTCTTCCCATCGCCAACAGACCCTGGGAATGGGTCTCGATGGATTTCATAGTTGAACTTCCCCTTTCCAGAGGAAACAACACCATCATAGTGGTAGTGGATTTGCTGACTAAGATGGCACACTTCGTGCCCCTCAAGAAGTTACCCTCCTCCAAGGAAACGGCCGAGGTATTCCTGTCTAATATTATTAAGTTACATGGAATTCCTAGCCAGGTCATATCAGACAGGGGTTCGCAATTCGTATCCAAATTCTGGAGAGCACTTTGTTCCAGACTTCAAATCGACCACAGAATGTCTACCGCCTATCACCCCCAAACTAATGGGCAGACTGAAAGGGTGAATCAGTGTCTGGAACAGTATCTCAGATGTCACTGCTCTTTTCTCCAGGATGACTGGGAGGGCCTACTTCCTCTCGCTGAATTTGCCTATAATAATTCTACGAATTCCTTCACATTACATACTCCATTCTTTGCTAATTACGGATTTCACCCTAGGTCTCTTCCTCAAACCAGCCTTCCCACAAACGTTCCAGCCACAGACGATTATCTGACCACTTTGCAAACTACCCTTAAGACGCTAAAAGACAACCTTCAACGGGCAAAAGAAAGACAGAAGTGTTACTACGACCGTCGTAGGAGAGAAAGTCCTCCCTACCAGGTCGGGGACTCGGTTTGGTTATCAACAAAAAACCTTCGGTTGGGGGTACCTTCCAAGAAATTGGGAAGACAATTCCTGGGTCCTTTTCCGATAGAAAGGATTATTAACCCCAACACGGTGAGACTCACCCTTCCTCCGCGATTACAGGTACATCCCACATTCCACGTGTCACTACTGAAGCCGTTTAGATCTAGGCCGTTCCCATCAAGTGATCCTCGACCCTTGCCTCCGATAGAGGTCCAAGGAGAAGAAGAATTTGAAGTTGAGCAGCTCATTGATTCCAGAAGAAGACGGGGGAAGATCCAGTATCTCATTAGATGGAAGGGGTATGGTCCCCAGGAACGTTCATGCTCCCAGACTCCAAAGATTGTTCCATAGAAGATTTCCCAACCGACCCTGTCCTAGTGGGGTACCCCGGAGGGGTCCCTTAAGGGGAGGGTACTGTAACAGTACAGCCTGGATCACAGCGGCTCCCTGTGACGATACGCTGACTTGCGCTCCAGCGTGGAACGCACCGGCCGTCTGCGATGATACGCTGGCTTGCGTTCCAGCGTGGAACGCAGCGACCGCCTGTGTTGTTACGCTGGCTTGCGCTCAAGCGTGGAACGCAGTGGCTGCTGGGCCCTCCTGTGACTCCGCCCACTTACCGTCCGGCCCTTAAATAGAAGACAGGTGCTAAGCAGGGTGTTCCACTAATGGAGTGCGCACCCTGCTAGCTCCACTGCATCTGAGGACTCTGTCCACATATCCAGACCTGGATCCCTAACAACAGCGTGAAGGACTGTCTACCTTCTTGCCACTGGCTTCCCCACTGCTGGCTTCCTAGCCAGGACCAACTAACCGCAAGTATATGCCTGTTACCTGCTCTGATTAATGTCCTGGAACTCTGAGTGGGGTGGTTCCTGACTGGTGTAAGACGATACTCCCAAACCAACTCTGAACCTACTGCATACTATATACTAAACTGTGGACATGCTCTGAACCTACTGCATACTATATACTAAACTGTGGACATGCTATACTAACTCTGAACCTACTGCATACTATATACTAAACTGTGGACATGCTATACTAACTCTGAACCTACTGCATACTATATACTAAACTGTGGACATGTTCTGAACCTACTGCATACTATATACTAAACTGTGGACATGCTCTGAACCTATGGCATACAATATACTAAACTGAGGACATGCTATATACTAACCCTGAACCTATTGCATACTAGATACTAACTCTGAACTGTGCACAAGCTTATACTAACTTGTGACTCCTGTAATACTGGGAGACCTTCCTCTCCAGCAGTAATACTAAATAGATGGATAGCGGTAAATGATTTTGTTACCCCAAACTCTCCGCCCAAGACTGAGAGAGACGCCTGGGGTACATACTGAGTAACCACGAATCCCACAGCCAAGAACAAGGGCAGTGGGATAATAGTGCATGTCCATTGCTTCCGCAGTTGAGATCCTAACTGATCAACTAGGTGCGTTACAGGAGAAGAACAAATAAGGATGAGGAAATTATAAGAATGGTCGTGCCTTTTAATGCCCAGTATAGAAAAATACAACAAATAGTTAAAAAACACTGGCATTTAGGGAGATAGAGTGATAGGCTCATTAATCTCGAGCATACCGCAGATCGTGTACAGTAAAGCTCCTAATTTAGGTCTTAAGGTAGCCCCCACGATAAAGAGGAAGAAGGCCAACAAAAACACCATACAGAATATGTTACAAATTCATGGTTTCTATAGGTGTGGTGTGTGTATTAACTGTCGAACGACATGCTTTCCACGAAAAACTCTTGAGATAATATCCCCAACAAACCAACTTAGACATAAAATAAAGGAATATCTCACGTGTAACACTATGAGTGTCATCTACGTAATAAAATGCCCTTGTAATAAAAACTATGTAGGGAGGACTAAACGGATGTTAAAGACAAGGATTGCGGAACATCTAAATAATATCCGAAAAGGCCACATGGATCACCTACTCTCAAAACACTTCAAAAAATACCATGACCAACAAACAAAAAATTTGAGCTTTACAGCAATAGAAAAGGTCGAATTGGATTGGAGGGGTGGGAACCATGTGGATAAAATGTCTAGAATAGAATCGAGATGGATTTTTGGGTTCGATACCCTTATCCCACACGGATTAAATGCCGAACTTGAAATTTTTGGTTTTTTATAAATATAAGAAGCTCTTGGGTGGGTGCTTGTCCACTGATGCACAGTCGGATGGTATTTTTATTACGTACGTCCGACTGTTCCTTGGTGGAAAGCACCCACCTCGTTATCAACCATATTCTCATATTCATCAAAACAAGCCTTCGCATCACATATAAGTCCGAAAGTTTTAATTACGAAAGTTCTAACTACTAAGTTTTAATCATTAAAGTTTTAACATGCTTTTATCTATTCATGTATATTTTTTAAAATCAGTTATGTGATTATTCACATGATGAGGATTATTTTAGTAACTAAAAAAGGGTATATCTTGAGAAAGAATTAAGATAACTTCAAATCCTTTATCCAATTTGTTAGGAATGTCTTTTCAGCAGCATTGGACAAAAAAATGCATTGGGGGAAAAAACGCATGAAAAATGCACCGTTACTGCACCATGCGTTTTTTTTTTTTTCCAAAAGCAAGATTTTGACACAATACATCGATCTGCTAGTCAAAAACCATGGATAGATGCAATATTTTTGATTAACAACACTAATAACATCAAAGTGACTTTGTACATCAAAATCCAGGCCAGACTTTCTATTTAACCGCTATCATGGTCCAAGACAGGATTTTGTTTTCACTGGATTTCAATCAGGAAATGGGATATAAAAAGGTGGTAAGGTGGGTTCCAGATTACCACTGAGGAAGAAGTCAGAACCCATAAGACTTCGAAACGCGTCTGGAAGAAATTTGGACCCTCTAATACCACCATTTCTGCGTACACTACAGACCACCAGGACCTGCACCTCTCTCTTATCTGCTGGCTGAGAACAGATTGCCCCGTGCCTGTTAAAGAAATCCCTGGAGTTACACTGTTCCACTCCACCCTAATTGGAGCAACCCAGGATTTAAGCACAAGGGACGCTGAAACAGCAGAGACCAGAGGAAAGCCTTTTTTGCGCTTTGGAGGTAAGGGAGTAGTACAGCTCATAAAGAGGTGGGACGCCACCAGAGAGCTGGAATCCTGAATTATTCAAGTTAATCTGTGAAATTGATACAGTGTTTCTATAACGAAATATTGACTTTGTGAGCTGACCAAATATATAGTGTTGGATCGATACAACACTTGTAACTCACAGCCAAAAATCGAACTGAAACCACGTCCTGCTATCTGGGAAAATTATACAAATGCATTCCAACATGTTTAATGGCGACTACTAATGCCGAATATTTGGTGACCATCCAATCGAGATTCTGGTTTGAAGGACTATTCTATCTGTTAACCAGAGTATATTGTGAATTGCGGTTATTGAATTTTTGTGGTTATCGAATATATGGTGATGGTCTGATCGACACCCAGCCCGAACGATCACCTTTATTTGATGACCTGACTATATTTGCTGCTAGGCACATAGGTTCAACGCAGGGCCGGCGTCATAACCCGGCATCCCCGGGCAAGTGCCGAGGCCCAATGCTCCTGGGGGGGCCCACTGTGCTGCTATGAGCACTTCCATCAATACAGATGGGAGCTCTCACTGCTGTCATTTCACATACGCAGTACCCCTCTGGTGGGCCCTCTGAGCTGCAGGGACTCAGGACACGCCCCCTCTACACAGGACACACGCTGCCTGAGGAGAGAGACCGCAGGGCTGGAGTTGGAGCAAAGCAGTGTGAAGACAGTCTGTGAGTGAGTCTGCACTGTGACTGGCTCTTGTCTTGGCTGCTTCATTCTATTTAGTGGTTTTACTGCCTCATTAAGCAGTTTTCCTCCATGACACCTGCCCCCCCCCCCCCCCATCCTGTCCTATCTCATCCTCATGGAGCCCCTGTGGTCTCCTTTCCTCCCTTACAGGGCCGTCTTTGCCGCAGGGCAAAAGGGGCAGCTGCCCCGGGCCCAGTTGCTCCTGGGGGCCCGACGCCCGACTCCGATTCACTATGCAGCAGCGCAGCAGACACTCTTCAGAACAAGTTACAACTGTGCTGCGCTGCTTAGTTAGCAAGCACGTCGGCGCCCCGCCGTCACGTGGTAAAAGGGGTGTGTGATGTGACTCACCGCAGCCGAGTAGAGTGGAGCCACGGCGGAGCAGCCAGCAGCAGGGAATAAGTCTCCGCCTCCGGTCCGGAGCTAAAGGGATTGGGTGGTGAGTCACGGCCTCACGTGACCAGACCAGGCACCAGTGACTCACTCACCTTACCTACAGGCCAGACCAGACCTGCCACTGCCGCGCCAGGAGGGGAGGACTCGGTAGGTAAAGGCTTTAAAGCAAAAATCACGCATATATATTGAATTAATTCTACATTAGAAATTTAGACCGCTCAGGCTGATCACCAAATTAATAATTAACCACCCCAGATCCATTCATAAATTAGTGGGGGATTATAGAGACGGACGGCCCCAGGAGACATAAGGAGTTGGGTTCTGTCTGCTGCTGAACTGGCCTGGGGGCCAATCTTTGCTCAGGGGGGCCCTCATGGTGTCATTTTCACTAAGGAATATAGTTTAACCCTTTATGTGCAAAAGAGAAAAAAAGAAGTCAGCTCCAATCAGATATCTGCACATGGACCAAGACTCTGGGTCTATGTGCAGAGCAGATATCTGATTGGAGCTGACTTAGTGACCTCTTTTTTTTTCTCTTTTTCACATAAACGGTTAAACTATATTCCTTAGTAAAAATGACCATTCCACACCACACCATGAGGGCCCCCCTGAGCAAAGATTAGTAAATGTGGCCAGTGGTGGCCCCCAGGCCACAGTTCAGCAGACAGACAGAGAGAATCCCTTATTTCTCTCGTCTGTCGTCTAATAATCGATCAGTAATTTAAATAACCCCATTAGTGGGGGATTATTATAGAGACGGGAGACATAAGGGGTTGGGTTCTCTCTGTCTGCTGAACTGTGGCCTGGGGCGACCACCGGCCACATTTACTAATCTTTGCTCAGGGGGGCCCTCATGGTGTGGACTGGTCATTTTCACTAAGGAATATAGTTTAACCATTTATGTGCAAAAGAGAAAAAAAGAAGTCAGCTCCAATCAGATATCAATCTGCACATAGACCAAGACTCTTGGTCTATGTGCAGATATCTGATTGGAGCTGACATAGTGACTTCTTTTTTTCTCTTTTGCACATAAACGGTTAAACTATATTCATGAGGGCCCCCCTGAGCAAAGGGTGACACCAGCCATAGCAACGCCACTGCCTCTATCTGTAAGTCGCTGGAGTGCACGGCAGGCTCGCTTTTCTGAAGGAAGTGGAACTGTGAAGTGTCTGAACTCTGAACGGCTGTACAGTCAGTAGTGGCATGTGACACATGTGGCAATAATAATGTGTCTGCTGGCCTGCAGCCTGGTAAAGACCTGTGTCATGCCATGTGTGATGTGCATCCCAATTATGCCATACATACGTGTACAGATACTGGTCCTGTACTCCTGTGAGGCTGCAAGGCAGGGGTGTGGTGAGGACCACTCCTGAGACTGCATGTGCTTAGGCCTCATGCACACGGCCGTTGTTTGGGTCCGCATCCGTTGCTCCGTTACGTGGCCCCGCCAAAAAAATAGAACATGTCCTATTCTTGTCTGTTTTGCGGACAAGAATAGGCATGTCTACAATGGGACGCCCGTTCCGTTACGCAAATTGCAGAAGGCACACGGGCGGCTTCCGTTTTTTGCAGGTTTGCGGACCGCAAAAAACGGCACAGTCGTGTGCATGAGGCCTTACAGTCCCTAAATAAATAATACTGCAGTAGTAGTTCACTACTCTACGAGGTGTGTGGATTTTTTTTTTTGTGTGTGTGTTGTGGTGGAGGGCGTGATTGCATGCTAGGGTGTGGGAAGGCGGGATCCAGGGGGCCCAAGTAAATTTTTGCCCAGGGTCCAATCAATATTAAAGACGGCCCTGCTCCCTTATGTATCCAGAGCTCCTGTCCCACCCTCCGATCTCCTATTGCTGCCCTGCACAGACCTCCTGCCACTACTTGTATGAATCCCCCTCAGAGCCCCTTCCACCTACTTGCTGTGTCCACCCCTCCTGTCCATCCAGGGCCCCGGGCCCCTGTCTCACTCCTCTGCCTCTCATTATGGTGGCATCTGAACCGCATTCACCATAAGGACCTTCTAACGTCACAGGGTCATGTGACTGTGCCCCCCACCCCGTACTGTGCCCCTTTATACCCTGCATTGTGCCCTCCTACCACACCCTGTGCAGTGCCCATAGTCATTCCCTGTACTGTGCCCTCTACCCTTTTATCCGGTCACTGTATGGCGGTGTTATCACTATATGGCGGTGTTATCACTATATGGCGGTGGTATCCAATAACTGCATGGCCATAACTGTATCCCCTTCCCTGCCCACACCACTTTTTTTAGACCTGGCATGAGCGGGAAAAGATACAGATTGCGGTGTTAAGGACCTTTGCGCCACATCTGTGTCAGAAATACGCCTAATATAGACGTATTTCTATATAATAAATGACCCCCTAATTGCATTATTATTCGGGGGTAGGGCTAATATCTTTATATTATATAGATTCTAGTGTATTATACTGTGCACTGTATTTCCCAGTAGAAAATGATCCTTGGGAAGCACAGTCCTCACCCCTGACCACCAGGACCAGGTAGCGCTCTGTCAGTACATGGCGGCCTCCCCTTTCCGCCACGCTGCTCCGCTGTGTACTGGTGGTTAGGGTACTTTCACACTTGCGTTTTTCTTTTCCGGCATAGAGTTCCGTCACAGGGGCTCTATACCGGAAAATAACTGATCAGGTATGTCCCCATGCATTCTGAATGGAGATTAATCCGTTCAGTTTGCATCAGGATGTCTTCAGTTCAGTCGTTTTGACTGATCAGGCAAAAGAGAAAACCGTAGCATGCTACGATTTTATCTCCGGCTAAAAAAACTGAAGACTTGCCTGAATGCCGGATCCGGCATTTTTTCCCATAGGAATGTATTAGTGCCGGATCCATCCTTCCGGTATGTGCATACGCAGACTGAAAAAAAGGTGAAAAAATAAATGCCGGATCCGTTTTTGCCGGATCACACCGGAAAGACGGATCCAGCATTTCAATGCATTTTTTCGACTGATCAGGCATTTTTAAGACTGATCAGGATCCTGATCAGTCTTACTAATGCCATCAGTTAGCATACATTTTGCCTGATCCGGCAGGCAGTTCCGGCGACGGAACTGCTTGCCGGATCTCTCTGCCGCAAGTGTGAAAGTAGCCTTATTCTGACACTAGGGCTGGGTTCACATCCTATTTTTTTCATCCATTTAATGTATACCAAAAATGTCTGCGTTAACAGATGCCTCAGACTGATGCCGTACAGTGGCGTCCGTTCACCATACAGTTCCATGGTAAAAAAAACATATACGTTGACGTATGCATTTTTTACTTGACTCTGCAGGATACAAAAACGTGGAGTGCTGCACATTTGTATACATCAAACCGATAGGAAAAACGTAATGTGAACACACATTGGGGGGGAGGGGGGCGTACTAAATTTCGCTGTGGGGCCCAGTCAGTTCTAGCTACATCACTGCACATCTCCTTCTCTCCTCCAGGCCTGGCTCACTGCTGCAGCGGGCCGCCGTAGAGAAGGAGCGCAGGGAGCTGCGGTTAGTGAATGACAGGACCACCAGCTCCCCTGCAATGATAGGTATGTGAGGCGGCCACTGGGGGGTCATTCATCACACTGTGAGGGCCCCTTACACAGTATAATGACTCCCAGTGCCCCCCATTTAGTATAATGATCCCCATTGACCCTCCATTTAGCATAATGATCACCAGAGCCCCCATTAAATATAATAACCCCTTGTGCCCCCTCCATACAGTATAACCCCCAGTGTGGGGGCGACTGGGGGTCATTATTCTGAATGGAGGGTCACTGTGGGGTCATTATACTGTGAGGGCCCTTTACATAGTATAATGACCCCCAGTGTCCCCCATTTAGTATAATGATCACCAATGACCCTACATTCAGTATAATCACCCCCAGAGCCGCCTCCATACAGTGTTCCCCCAGTGTGGGGGCTACTGGGGGTCATTATTCTAAATGGGGGCGACTGGGGGTTATTATTCTGAATGCAGGGCCACAGGTGGTCATTATACAGTGGGGGGGGGGGATTGGGGGTTCATTATACTGTGTGAAGGGCCACTAGTAGTCATTATACTGTGTGAAGGGCCACTAGTAGTCATTATACTGTATAGGGGCCACTGGGGGTCATTATACCGTGTAGGAGCCACAGGGGGACATGTCAATGTAAAAAAATGCCTCATGGGGGCCCACTGGGATTTATCGCCCAAGGGCCCACATGAACCTGGAGCCGGCCCTGGTTCAACGAATACCCTATTCCTCAGCTTTTAACATAATAATCGTCATTTTAGTGACGTTTTAATGGTTTTATTGTGCATTTCTACTACAATTTACGTATCTTGTATGTTGATTTTAGATGCATGATTTTTAGTAATTTGTGACCTGCAGAATATTTGAATATGATAAAATCAAATGTTTGAGCAGTCTTCCGGATATATGAGTGCCATATCTTTCTTGACTATCTTTTTGTATTAACCTTTTGGTGTGTGGAGTTCACACTGAGATATAGAGCACCATCCCATCCTCATTGATTAGTAGAGCCACCTCATTCTGCCAATACATACCTAGAGAAGAACCTGTGCACCACTGGCACCAGCAGCAAAAGATGAGGTATGATTTACCTTCCAGTGCTGAGTTTGTTGTGAGAAAACTGCATGACAAATGTTCATTTATTTTATTTTTTGTGTACATTGTATAGAAAGGATCACATTTGTTGTATTCTGTAAATTACACAACCATCTTATAAATTGAAGCCACTTTCAATGTGAAGATCCAGTACAACTGCCAGTGTACCACAAGTTACTTTTATTAAAGTCTTCATTTATGCTACATTTTTGCTGCTTGATCCCCTGCTCCTGCAACAGACAAGAGGCCAGGGGCGAACTGGGAACTTAAAGTGGCCCTGGAAAAAATAAATAAATAAAAGTGTCCCCAATGTTGAAGTTGGCTCCAAACTGACAGAAGGCAGGTCAACACAAGTAGATGTAGCCAATATAAGTTGGCAGGGTCAGCAGTACCATACTGCAGCACAGAATACCATCCCAAAGAACCAAATACCACAAGGCAGCACAAAATACCCCCCTCCCTCCGAAGCTTGTCCCTCTGAGGTGGCCATCAATAGCTGCCACATTCTGTCCTCCTCCAATTGTCTCTATTTAAGATATGGAGTAGGGGACTTAGGATCTGAGATGTTGGCCACAGCACCAAGCCATCACTAACTTTAGCATTTTGCCTGGACATCCTTTAATACTGCTCCCAGTAGTACGTACCCAGATAGTGGCAGTGAGGACAACTCGGTTGGCCCTGTGGGCATCAGCCCACTAGGAAAATTCCCTGTAATGTCTATGGTCAGTCCGCCCCTGTCCAAGGGGCACAGTGAGATGAGCTTTTCCTGTTACCTGCTACTGCAGGATCAGCTCCGGATTGCACTGTGTCTCCAGACAGGATTGTGGATGCATGAGGAGGACCAAGCTGGTCTGTCAGGTTGAAGAGTAAACCTATCCTGCAGCCTAATGTTCCCTAATGTTCGTGCTATTTTGAATTCTCATGTACTAGGCTATTTTTCTAAATACTGTATACCTGGGCTAATACCAGGGGGAAATGAGTAAGTATGATATGTGTAATTTCAGTTATAAGAAGGCAAGGTTTGATTTAAGGGATACCCTTTTCAGGGTAATGCCCCTATTTGTCATGAACAGCTACTTAGGAAGACCATATACCATATATTTTACTTGATAAGACACAGTTTTGCCCCAAAAGTGAGTAAAGTGAATACTAGTGAGCAGTTCCATTATGTGGACCAGGAGAAGACCATATACCATATTTTTCACTTTAAAAGACACAGTTTTTCCCCCAAAAGTGAGTAAAGTGAATTTAATGATGTCCTCCTACTGTTGGATTTATATGTGCTGTTTGCTTACCCTACATTTTGACCCTCCTAATTCTGCTAAATAAAATCAAAACCAATCAATAACCACCAATTATCAGAGATTCACAGTCATACATCATACAACAACTATCATTTCTCATTTGTGACCTAGACTGAGAACACTATAATTTGTGTAATTTTGATCCTTTTTCCACTATTTGTATCATAGAGTTATCATGTTTAACCCCTTCCTGCCTCCAATCTTTACATCTATGTCCTAGCTAACTATGCTTCGTGCAGCCAAGATCTAAATCTACAGTTCTTGCTCTAGTGGCAGATCGTGCTGCACCACTCAGTCCAGAAGAGACCGGCAGCTACGCGATCAAGAGGAGAAGGTGAGTTAATTTTTTTTTATTTTTTAACCCTCAATTGACCACCAACTAAGCATTCTGTATTAAAGAATGATATTATTTCCACTTATAACCATGTTATAAGGGAAAATAATACAGTGAATAGACTGTCATCTTAGCAACCATGCGTGAAAATCGCACTGCATCCGCACTTGCTTCCGGATGCTTGCGATTTTCACTCAGCCCCATTCACTTCTATGGGGCCTGCGTTGCGTTATAAATGCACAATATAGAGCATGCTGCGATGCATGAAAATCACAGCTCATGTGCACAGCCCCTTGGAAATGAATGGGTCCAGATTCAGTGCGGGTGCAAAACTTGTAAGTGTACCCTGAGGTACTCTCACAAAGTTTGTACAGCTTCACGCCATACCTCGCCTGCTTAGAGGGAACATACTGGTGGAAAATGAGTCTCCCCTTGAAAGCAATGAGAGACTCATCAACCGCAACCTCCCTTACAGGTACATAGGCCTTCAAAAATTGGGGACATGCTGAATTATCTGCATAATGCAGGCATTTCCGGATGGCCTCAAACCGGGTACGTGTCATGGCCGTACTGTAAAGTGGGGTCTGGTAGAGGATGTCCCCACTCCAGTAATGCCTGACACTGTTTTTTTTTACTAGGCCCATGTGCAGCACGAGGCCCCAAAACGTACTCATCTCGGCTGCACTGACCGGAGTCCAGCCACTGGCCCTAGCCAAAAAGGAGCCCGGGTGTTGAGCAATGAACTGTTGGGCGTACAAGGTTTGTTTGCTCCACCATCAGATTCACAAAGTGGTCACAAAAAAAATTACAAAAATAATCATATTCAGTGAAGCCCACTGTGGGAATCTGGATTCCTGCTTGGCCAACAAAATCAGGAATCACAGGCTCAAAATGCTCTGGGGTACAACAGACAAGTTCACCGGTAGGGGGCTCAGGTAGGCTTATAAGGTAAGCCGGAAAACTAGTACGAGCCCGAGAGTGCTCATACTAGTGTGGGCCACAGGGTCCCTGGCATGGCGGTCCCCTTGCTCCGCATGGCGGCGTCTCCGTCCCCTTGGTGGCTCATCATCATCACTTGATGATGAGAAGGATGTGGATGTCAATAGGAAAGTGGGGTCATCCTCGTCCTCACTGGGACTCTCGGATTCGGAGGCAAGCAGGGCGTATGCCTCCTCGGCCGAGAACGTCCGGCGTGCCATAAGGGAGTGTGTGTGTGTGTGTGCGTGCGTGGAAAACTTTATTCAGTGTGCGTGTGTGTGGGGGACGGGTGTTTACATACTTACCCTAAACCTAACAGAATTTTTTTTTTAAAAATAACCAAAAAAAGTGAAAATCCCAAAAAGTGTAAAAAAAATAAATAAAGATTTAAACGCGTTGATCAGCGGTACAAAGCTGATCAGCGGTGGGGTGGGCGATGCACTAACAGTGGCCGGATGCTAAGAGTGCCGGCCACAGTCAGCGCATGCAAAAAAAACAGGACCCCCTGGGCATTGTACCAAGGTGCCTGCTCAATGATTTGAGCAGGCACCTTGTTCCGATCACCGCCCGCCGCGCGGCAGTGATCAGAAATACACAGGGCGTACAGGTGTCCTTAAGTATCAGGACATCAGGGCGTATCTGTACGCCCTGTGTCCTTAAGAGGTTAATCTGAAATTACTATGTAGCACATGACAAGGAACTAAGATGGTTGATCCTGTAGAATGTGACTGTGATGGTCTGTGAATACTCAGGCTAGAACATTTGATCATTGATCTGTTGAAGGCTTCTGTCATGTGGAATAGATTCATATGACTCATCTTTTCTGCTATCATCAAAACAAAGCAATAAAATTAATCTGTATGCTCTTTACAGTTTTATTCTGTCATCATGGTCAGTTAATGATAATACTTAAGGGTTGTGCCTATATCATTTCCTATGCTTATCTCCCATAACAGTGCTAGTCAAATCTAAAATGATGTAAACCTCATATTTAACACTACACAACACCCACAATCTATTATTACGAGAAGGGACTTTCTTATGTAATTGTATTTTGCAGAGGCTTTGTGAAACCCTGTAAGTTTTAAAGAAACAACTAAGGGGGACATTGATTAAGACCGGTGTTTTAGACACCGGTCTTAATAAAGTCCTATAGCAGGCGATGGATAGACGAAGTTATGAAGAGGTGCCGGCCTCTTCATAACTTCAGCATATCCAGCGCCACTTGTAAATGTAAGACAGGTTCCGAATAGTGATGGACGAACATCTGCCGGGACGGTTCGTGAACGCGATCGCGCAAACGCGATCAAATGTTCGTGAACCGCAAGTTCGTGGCGGGTCCCATTCGTTTTAATGGCAGGCGAACCTGAAAAACCTTCAGCTCATATTTGCAGCCAAGAAATATTTACTAGAAGTGCACAAATAGTCCCACAACATGGACAGTGACATACCAGATGTATTATTCGAATTTGCGATCTCCATTCATTATTTTTTTCAATGCGAAATAATTTTTGCGTACGCACATGCGCAAATGCACTGTACAGTACCCAAATGCACTATAAAGAAATTATGTTGGTATATAACACCCTGCTTCAATAATTTTTTGGGGACGATGACTGGTATATCACACTAGTAGAAATTATTTGTTCCAATAACGCTTGTCCCTCTATATACCTGCAGTATCGCAGCAGAACCGCACACAACTGCCGCACAATACAAATGCACTATAATATACTTTCTAACATAGAAAGAAAATTATAACATTGTACAAGGAAGGCAATCCATTAGAATATATATAAAGATAAAACGTAACCTTTAATAATTTTACTATGAGGGTCCATTCACCTGTCCGTAAGTGTTTTGCAGATCCGCAAAACACGGACACCGGCAATGTGCATTCTGCAATTTGTGGACCGCACATTGCCGGCACTATAATAGAAAATTCCTAATCTTGTCTGCAATTGCGGACAAGAATAGGACATGTTCGATTTTTTTGCGGAAACGGAAGCACGGATGAGGAAGTGCGGATCCGCAAATGCGGATGTGGATCCACAAATGCGGATGCGGACAGCACATTCCGGCCCCATTGAAAATAAATAGGTCTGCAAAATTGCGAAACGGGTGCGGGTCCATTTTGCGGACGTGTGAATGGAAAAGATATCCCTCAAAATGAAAATAAATCTAATTATTAAAGTTAAACAAAAAGCATAGATAGGTAAGCAATAACAAGTGCTCGGCGGCACTAAATCAGGTGCTCAGCGGCACCAAATCAGAAACCATATGTCCTACCACAATCTGGAGTGTTCCAGTGCACATCCATGAATCCCGGAGGGAAAGCAAAAACCATCTATCCCTGGGCTAGATGATGATGTGGTATTGAAGGACAGGGTGGGCAAAGAACTGTCCCTGATATTGCCCTACAGGGGGTGCTATTCTGGACCTGATAGCCTAACCACAGACCACCCGCCCTGATAAAAGCGACCCCGTCCGGAACCTTGCCCTATATAAAAATGGCCCTAGTAAGCCCCTAGCCCCCTGACTTCCAGGTAATCACTATATAGATCTATGTGTTTTTGACTCAATATAAAAGTATATTATAAGCATATCGCACCCCTTTGTGTATCACACATATCGATAGCACACCTATACTAGTCTTTAAAATGACTTTTGTGGCTCTATTACCTAGCGTTTGGTGTCCCTAACAGCCTGTCCCTGCTCCACACAGCAACCTCTCCCTACACTGGCAAAACACTGAATGTAAAATGGCAGCCAGATCAGGTTTATTTATAAGGTAGGGGGTATGTCCATGTGCTGAAATGTCTCAATTGGCTGTCCTGTACCACCTGATGGATGTGTCATGGGTCAAAGTTCTTCATAATGTAAAAGAATATGGCGGGCGCGAATTTCTCCATATATTTGCATGTTCGGCAAATCGCGAACACGCAAAGTTCACAGTGAAACGACCACCGGGCGAACCGTAAGGCCATCTCAAGTTCTGAGTTGTCATACATTTAGACCTTTTTTTATGCCTGAAACAGGAGTAGAAAATGGTAAATAAAACGGGCCTGTCCCTTCCTCACCATGCACACTTTTTTTGACCTGGTGTAAGGGGGGACAAGTCTCAGATTGCGGAGTGACTAACCGTTGTTAGGCGTATTTTAGCGTTATAAATAACTCCCTACGAAGATAAAGAAGGTCTAAAAGGTGAACCTTTCTTTAGAGTATTATTATTACATGTTATAGTTACTAGATTTCTTTACAAAATTTGTCATGCAGGGAATTTTGATTGCTAGGTTTAGAGACAGGATAGAATTTTTTTCCTAAAATGAGATACAATTTTACCTGATTTCCCTTTCGTCTGGATCAGGTGTACAGGATAGTAGGCTGAATGAACTGGATGGATATATGTCATTTTTCAAACATACAAAATGTGACTTTGTATCTTATTTTAGTGCCAACATCTGTAGAAGTGAAGCAATGGTGAGATTTACTGTGCCTCAATTTGTGCCCAAAAATTGCCATACATGCCTTTGGTTAAATTTATTGTGTGTTAGACACTTTTTGCACCTCACTAGAGAGATGTCTAGAAAAAGAGACTTGGCTTTTATGTGTCATGTAAGTGTGAGGGATGAGACTCCATCTTTGTGTCTGCAGCGGCCATTTTACATTGTATGACTTTTTTTTTTCTAAATTAATAGATCTATGACTTTTTGCATGTCAATTTCTACAGATGCTGGAAGGAGTAACTTAGCCCCCACCTTTGCTATTCTTGAGAAATGGAAACTGCTTGGTGTGACATATATATACTGCCTGTATTCTGAAATGTATGTCTCTGCGGTTAACTGACATTTACATCTTCTGTTTCATAAGCTTTTTTTATGTATATATACAGTACAGACCAAAAGTTTGGACACACCTTCTCATTCAAAGAGTTTTCTTTATTTTCATGACTATGAAAATTGTAGATTCACACTGAAGGCATCAAAACTATGAATTGACACATGTGGAATTATATACATAACAAACAAGTGTGAAACAACTGAAAATATGTCATATTCTAGGTTCTTCAAAGTAGCCACCTTTTGCTTTGATTACTGCTTTGCACACTCTTGGCATTCTCTTGATGAGCTTCAAGAGGTAGTCCCCTAAAATGGTTTTCACTTCACAGGTGTGCCCTGTCAGGTTTAATAAGTGGGATTTCGTGCCTTATAAATGGGGTTGGGACCATCAGATGCGTTGAGGAGAAGTCAGGTGGATACACAGCTGATAGTCCTACTGAATAGACTGTTAGAATTTGTATTATGGCAAGAAAAAAGCAGCTAAGTAAAGAAAAACGAGTGGCCATCATTACTTTAAGAAATGAAGGTCAGTCAGTCAGCCGAAAAATTGGGAAAACTTTGAAAGTAAGGGCTATTTGACCATGAAGGAGAGTGATTGGGGGCTGCGCCAGATGACCTGGCCTCCACAGTCACCGGACCTGAACCCAATCGAGATGGTTTGGGGTGAGCTGGACCGCAGAGTGAAGCCAAAAGGGCTAAGCATCTCTGGGAACTCCTTCAAGACTGTTGGAAGACCATTTCAGGGATCTACCTCTTGAAGCTCATCAAGAGAATGCCAAGAGTGTGCAAAGCAGTAATCAAAGCAAAAGGTGGCTTGAAGAACCTAGAATATGACATATTTTCAGTTGTTTCACACTTGTTTGTTATGTATATAATTCCACATGTGTTAATTCATAGTTTTGATGCCTTCATAGTCATGAAAATAAAGAAAATTCTTTGAATGAGAAGGTGTGTCCAAACTTTTGGTTTGTACTGTATGTCTAGATGTTTTGTGATAAGTATGTAGGTGTATAACCGGAACGGGCCCTAATGATAAGTATTTGCCTTCGCTAAAAAAATTAACAGACTTTATTGAATACAGCCTTGATGATTGTTTTATTCAATTCTTCTGAGTACGCGATACCTATTTGCCATAATAATTTTGAAATCAGCATAAATCAGAGTAGGGGTCTTTGCCCTGACAATTCCTTGGCGCCAAACGTGGGGCTTGACCAGTGGACTCTTGACCCTGACGTTCCGGCCACGACGGGAGGAGAACTGGACTCATAAATAAAATATACAGCGCTGTAAGGTAAGAAATTTATTCTTAAACAATATATCTGTGTTTCCGGTATCTTCAACCGTGTCCGAGGCAGCTAGTCTATTAAAGTCTTACTGACGGTCAAGCCTATTATGGTAAGAACCTATTTATGCTGAGATATGGAATTTGATTGGTCTTGGTCTTGGGAAACATTTGGATTGGTCATTGGTGTTGCTATATATGTCTTGGTTGTTGTTTGGATTTTGTATCGTATCACAGAAAATGCCCGTAGAGGAAATAGTGAACCGTGGAGTCCTCTGAGAAAGTGTTAAGACAATATAGAGTTTTCCTGTCTGTAATATAGTTGATACACTAACAGGAGATTAGTGAGGAAGTCGACTATAAGGAAGCAGATAGATGGTTTCAACTAAATATTTCAGACGTCTAGTAGATAAATTCTTAACACATAGACATGGGCAATACACAGAGTATACCCGAGGGGTACAAATTAACCAAACACATAGTTGAAGATGTAGAAGAAAAACAAGACAAGAAAAAGACAGAGAGGATGTTACAGAAGGCGGGTATGAAACATGGTAATTTAGATTCAGAAGTTTGGGAAAGGTTCAAAAGAACACATAGTGGTTGGATGAAGGATCAGGAATGTGAGGAGGTTGTGGAATGTTGGTGTCAGGCAGAAAGTGAAGAATGAGAAATAGCCAAGCGTAGCATTTGGAGGAAATATGTATTATGATACCAATGTGAAAAAGGATGACATGGACGGACTGAAAGACAAAAAGTGTCCAGTACCCTGTGCTCCACCGCCCTCTTATTCAATGGTCATGGGTGGCCTGGGATACTGGATATGTGGTGTTTGTGGAAATCAGGACCCTGACTAGACTGAGACATGTAGAGTTTGAGCGGCACCGAAGCCCAGACCACAGACAGGACTATACCCAGTGACTGTCAGAACAAGTTTTATTCCATGACTACCAGCACCACCACTAGTTGACAGGGCCACAGACGGAGTAGACGGGGCAGACAATCAGGCTCCCGAAGCCCCACCATTGAGAGGTCAGTATGAACAACAACATATACTGTCATATTTACCTTGGAGTCCTAAGGATCAGATGGGACTTTTAGGTAGAATTCCTGACCCACTGACAAGACCTATGCCTGCTCACCGTATGATACAACAGATACAAGCCACATATAGGGCAACATGGGCTGACTTAAATGACTTAGTGGCCTTAAAAATGGGAGAATCACCATATAACCCTCTAAAAGAACAGTTACTGGCTGAAAGGGTAAAAACTGACCAGTCCTCATGGTCTGACTGGGAAAAGGCTGATGCATCGGGCATAGAATATTGCAGGATTTTTGGCAGATGGGCCAGGACAAAGGAAGATGACAGCGCCCGTAGTTTAAAAGACGTAATACAGGAGACTAAAGAAGATGTAGCGGCATTTGAGTCTAGGCTACGGACAGTGTGGACAGACATGGGTTGGGATACCACTGGACCTATGGGACAGAAGTTATTGACATCTGCTTTCATGGAGGGACTGAGACCTGCCCTCCAGACAAAACTGAAGGCATGTAAGCCTGAATGGAGGGTGACAGCACTACCTCAGTTAGTTGCTGCTGCTAATAGTTTCGAACTAGACATGTCCAATACCAAATCCTCAAAAATCTATATGGTACAAGAACAACAGAGACCATGCTCTGGTCAACATGGACAGATGAGACAGAGGAGGGGTGACTTCGGATGTTACAATTGTGGCAAACCTGGTCACATACACAGAAATTGCGGGTTACCCCCTCAAGAACAACAGGTGAACTCACAGAACCAGGGTTCAGTGCACACCCCTGGTCGGGTGACCTCACAATATGAAGTTGGCAACCCCGTGTCCTTATCTGCCATGACCACGCCGACCGAAGGTTGCCGGATCGAAATATCAGTTCAGGTGGGCAATCAGCAGGTTCCATTTTTAGTTGACACGTGGGCAGCCAAAACTGTAATGAATCCAGATTATGTGAAACCATGGCAGATAAGTGGACAATGTGCACTCACCTCAGGGTTCACGGGGAAGTTGTTTTTGTTCACGAAACTATACCGATGAAGTTGAAAATAAAAGATACTACAGTGGTGACTCAGTTGTTAGTAAAAGAAAATATCCCATTCAATTTGCTGGGTACTGATGTCCTGCAGGCAATGGGGGCTCATATTCACTTTAATGAGGATGGTACCACACATGTAGATATTGACAACCCTGGTGATGTTTTAACCCGGATTCTAGCTTTACACCTGGAGCTAGACCAAATATCCTGTGTGGTACAATTGGAACAGGACCTGCAACCAGTCCCCAACAAATTGTGGGCAAAGGGTAAAACTGATATTGGTAGATTTAATGTCACTCCTTTCATGGTTCATTTGAAACCTGGGTACAGTCCATCTCAGGTTCGCCAGTATCCTCTGAGTCACGCACAAGAACACTCTGTCACCAAGCAGATTGAACAATATGTTCAAATGGGGGTCCTGGTGGTTACCAACTCACCCGCCAATACTCCCCGGTTTCCGGTCAAGAAAAAAGCCATAAAAGGTCAGCCTATAACTTATAGGATGGTACATGACCTAAGGGAAGTCAACAAGGTCACTGTCCTACAGACCCGGATTGTCCCCAATCCTCATACCTTATTGATGCAAGTGCCTTCAAAGGCTTCATGTTATACTGTGATTGATCTTGCTAATGCATTTTTCAGTGTTCCTATCCACGAGGACTGTCAATATCTGTTCGCATTTAACTTTAAGGGTACACAGTATACCTGGACACTACTGCCACCATGTATACTCAAGCCCTTCAGTCCGTGTTGACAGGGTGGTCGGTTCCAGATGGTATAGTCCTTTTGCAATATGCTGATGATCTGTTGCTTTGTGCCCCAGTTAAAAAAAAAACATGTAAAAATGCATCATTGTCATTGTTGAGCTTTCTGGCAGAAAGTAGTTATAAGTCTTCAAAGGACAAGCTGCAATTTTGCCAGTCCCGTGTTACTTTCCTCGGTCACTGTTTGTCAGAAGGTGCCCCTCACCGAGGAAAGAAAACAGGCTATAAAAGACATCACACTCCCTCGGGGGCCAACACCCCATAGAATGTTTTTTGGGACTGGTGTCTTATTTCAGACCCTGGATTCGAAATGCATCCATGCTGATGCAGCCTTTGTACGACTGCCTGAGTACTGAACCTTTTTCTCTCAGTGACCAGGCAGAAGAGTCTTTTTACACTCTCAAATTGGCAATTTTGTCAGCACCAGCACTGGGCATACCCAACTATGACCAGCCTTTTAATCTATTCTGCTCAGAGCTGAGCGGCCATAGCACCTCAGTCCTGATACAGAAACATGGAGACAGGCAGTGTCCGGTTTCCTACTTTTCTGCCAGATTAGATCTTGTAGCGCGCGGCACCCTTTCCTGTGTCAGGGCAGTCGCAGCAGTGCAATTCATGGTGGAAAAAGCATCAGAAACTGTGCTTGATTACCGCCTGGTGGTACAGACTTCTCATGAAATTCAAGGAATCCTCAGTCAAGTACAGCCAAAGCACATATCAATGGCCCATCAACTTAGATTACAGTGCTGCCTCCTTATGCCTGACTAAATTACATTCAAAAGATGTACGATTCTGAATCCTGCAACGTTGCTGCCCATTACAGATTCATAAATGGGGGAGGGTGGTCACGCAACATGACGTAATATTGGCTGAACCACTCCCTCCTCACAGGAGGCTGAGTTGAAGGCACTAGCTGAAGCATGTAAAATGGCAGATGGTAAAAGAGCAAATATCTTCACAGATTCCAGGTATGGCTTCGGTATTGCACATGACTATGGCCCCATCTGGAGGGCCAGAGACTTCCTCACTTCAGCAGGGCAACCAATTAAAAGCAAAGATGCTGTGTTTGAACTAATGAACTCACTGTTGCTTCCAGAGGAAATAGCCATTGTAAAGGTAAAATCACATACCAGGCAGGAAACTGGTGAGGCTAGGGGCAATGACAGGGCAGATCAAGCTGCCAAACAGGCGGCATTGAAGCCTTGGTACTCTGAGGTCATCCCTGTCAGCGTCCTTAAGCCGCACCACATGTCTGAGGACGTGCTGGTTAAACTGTCTGCACAGGCAGATGAAAGAGAGAGTCTCTTGGGTACAGAAAGGAGCAGCCGTGAATGAGCGAGGTCCCAGGTCAAATCTGCCTCCCAGGGCTCTCTACCCTATGATGGCACAAGAGGCCCATGGGCCCACACACCTGGCCAAAGGGCCAATGGTGGACACTGTGCTGAAGAAATGGATCGCACCGGATTTCTCCACAACTGCCAGTAGGTTTGTACAGGGCTGCATGATCTGTGCTCTGAATAACCCAGGACAGGTAGAAAAAACACCCAAGAAACACACACCCAGGCCATTTTACCAGTTTAAGAGATTGCAGATAGATTATATACAACTACCAAAAGTGGGAGTTTACGAATATGTGATTGTGTGCGTTGATCTCTTTTCAGGATGGCCGGAAGCCTACCCAGTATCGGCTGCAAATGCTAAGAATAAAGCAAAGAAATTGTCACTGAACTTGTCTGCAGGTATGGGGTTCCAGAGGTCATGGAATCAGACAGAGGAAGCCATTTCACTGGGGAGGTGACGAGGGAGATAATGGGAGCTCCGGGAGTCACTCATGCTTTCCACATGGCCTATTACCCCAAAAGCAGCGGCCGTGTCAAAAGATTGAATGGCACGATAAAACAAAAAATCCAGAAGGCCATGAGAGAGACTGGAAGGCCCTGGACAGAGTGCCTCCCACTGGCCCTGTACTCCATCAGAACCACCCCTGGAAAAAGGTCTGGTTTATCCCCTTTGGAGATATTATTTGGATCTGTGCCCAGACTAGGAATGTATTTTCCTCAACAGTAGCAGCTCCAGACTGACAGCATGGTCAGTTACATGAATGCCCTCACCCGCAGGATGGAGCACAATCATAAACAAGTGTTTGCTTCCATTCCAGATCCAGACTCAGTGGAAGGGACACACCCCCTGGTGCCTGGTGATTGGGTTGTCATAAAAAAAGGCACGTGAGAAAGACATTTGAGTCCAGATTTGATGGTCCTTTCCAAGTTTTACTAAAGACTGAGACTGCTGTAAAAGTTGAAGGAATGACGAATCACCATATAACGTAGTAGAGATGAGCATCTCCAATAAGATTTTCAGTATCCTGTTCTTGTACCCCATGGTAATGCAGATGTGGGACAAGCTAGTGGTGGCAACTGATTATTTGGATGATCAGATATGGGATGTGTTAAAACTCATGAACACCTCTAACATTGTCCAAAATCAGATAATCATTGTCACCAATCAACACACCTTGGTTTTAGACTACCTGACAGCAAAGGAGGGAGGTATGTGTCAGGTTGTAGGACCTACTTGTTGCCATTATATACAGTGCTGCCCAGGGCCATAATTATTCATACCCCAGGCAAAGTTTGACTTAAAGTTACTTTTATTCAACCAGCAAGTAATTTTTTGATGGGAAATGACATAGACTTATAGATAATAAGACGATGTACAAGAGGCATTATTGTGGGGGGAAAAAAAATTCTCAGCTTTTATTTAAATTTGAGCAAAAAGTGTCCAGTCCAAAATTATTCATACTCATCTCAATAATCAGTAGAAAAGCCTTTATTGGCTATTACAGCAATCAAACGCTTCCTATAATTGCAGACCAGCTTTTTGAATGTCTCCACAGGTATTTTTGCCCATTCATCTTTAGCAATGAGCTCCAAATCTTTCAGGTTGGAGGGTCTTCTTGCCATCACCCTGATCTTTAGTTCCCTCCACAGATTCTCAATTGGATTCAAGTCCGGACTCTGGCTGGGCCACTCCAAAACTTTAATGTTGTTGGCTGCTAATCATTTCTTCCCCACTTTTGCTGTGTGTTTTTTTTACGCCAAATGAAGGAAACATCATTGTGACCAAACAATTAAAATTTTGTTTCATCTGACCATAACACAGAAGACCCGAAGTCTTCTTCTTTGTCCAGATGAGCTTTTGCAAAGGCCAAGCAAGCTTTTGTGTGCCTTATCTAGAGAAGTGGCGTCCTTCTTCGTCTGCCAGGGGTATGAATAATTATGGGCAGCACTGTAGATCCCCAAGGTAACCTACAGGTAAAAGCTGGAATAGGAAAGGTGAAAACCATGAGAGACAAATGGTTACAGGAAAATAGTGCAAAGACTCATGGTGGGGAGACTGGTTAATAGGGCTGGTTTAAAGGGTGGGGTGACTTGTTAATAGGGCTTTTTCAAACAGTAGTACAAGTATTGCTAATTATATTAGTCATTTACATTATAATTAGTGATGAGCGGCAGGGGTCATAATCAAATTCGTGATATTTTGCGAATATTTTGTAAAATATTCATTAAATATTCGCAAATTCGAATATTCAATATATTCTACATTTTTACTTGAATAATCGGCAAGGTAATGATCGCGTAATATGCGAATATTACGCAATCAATACCGGCGTAGGTCAAAAACGAATATATAGCTTTATAGAAATTAGTGCTATATATTCGTTTTTTAGAATATTCGTCTTTTTTTTCCATCTGAACTCATGATTTCTCCCTGCTTAAGTAAGCAGGAAGGAATCATGACTTCAGATGGAAAAAAAAGACAAATATTCCAAAAAACTTATATATTCGATATAGTGCTATATATTCGTTTTTTAGAATATTCGTAATATTCTAAAGCAAGAATATATAGCAATATAGCGAATATTCGAAAAAACAAACAAATGTAGAGCAATTTAGCTAATATAATGCTATAATCTTTCTTTTTTATAGTTGTAATTTTTTTCCAATCAGAACTCCAGATGAGAAAAAAATTACAACTATTAGACAAAGAAGATTATAGCACTTTATTAGCTAAATTGCTCTATATTCGTTTTTTTTTTTCGAATATTCGCTATATATTCTTGTTTTAAAATATTACGAATATTCTAAAAAAACTAATATATTCTTTTTTTTCCAATATTCATAATATTCTAAAACAAGAATATACAGCAATATAGCGAATATTCAAAAAAACAAATATAGAGTAAATTAGCTAATATAGTGCTATAATCTTCTTTGTCTAATAGTTGCAATTTTTTTCTCATCTGAAGTTCAGATTGGAAAAAATTAAAGATTATAGCACTATATTAGCTAATTTGCTATACATTACTTTTTGTTTCGAATATTCGCTATATTGCTATATATTCTTGTTTTAGAATATTACGAATATTCGAAAAAACTAATATATTCGATATATAGATTTGTTTTTTAGAATATTCGTCATCTTTCCCATCTAAAGTCATGATTCCTCTCTGCTTAAGTTGCTTGTGGGCCACTGACTCATTGGCCCACAAGCAAGAAGCAGGGAGAAATCATATTTTTAGATGTTAAAAAATTACGAATATTCAATATAGCGAATATATAGCAATATATTCAAAATATTCGCTAATTCTCAAAGTTGCGATATTCGAGATAAATAAATATTCGCTCAACACTAATTATAATCCAGCTTATGCTTATGTGTATTAATAAAGTTTGTAAAAAGAAGAAGAAACAATATTGAGATTATTGAGAGTATCTGTGGTACTGTTTCCCCCCTGGAAGTGATCCCAAAGGGCAGAATAGGATTAGCTTGTTCTGAAGTACTTCTGGGCGGTGACAGTCCACAGATGTCTCAAAGATGGAAGGTCTATCTTGAATATTTGTATACCTGATTGTTGTTATAATCATGCTTACAATAGTGGTATATTGTATTCTGCCATGCATTACAGGGAGTGCAGAATTATTAGGCAAATTTTATTTTTGAGGATTAATTTTATTATTGAACAACAACCATGTTCTCAATTAACCAAAAAAACTCATTAATATCAAAGCTGAATATTTTTGGAAGTAGTTTTTAGTTTGTTTTTAGTTTTAGCTATTTTAGGGGGATATCTGTGTGTGCAGGTGACTATTACTGTGCATAATTATTAGGCAACTTAACAAAAAACAAATATATACCCATTTCAATTATTTATTTTTACCAGTGAAACCAATATAACATCTCAACATTCACAAATATACATTTCTGACATTCAAAAACAAAACAAAAACAAATCAGTGACCAATATAGCCACCTTTCTTTGCAAGGACACTCAAAAGCCTGCCATCCATGGATTCTGTCAGTGTTTTGATCTGTTCACCATCAACATTGCGTGCAGCAGCAACCACAGCCTCCCAGACACTGTTCAGAGAGGTGTACTGTTTTCCCTCCTTGTAAATCTCACATTTGATGATGGACCACAGGTTCTCAATGGGGTTCAGATCAGGTGAACAAGGAGGCCATGTCATTAGATTTTCTTCTTTTATACTCTTTCTTGCCAGCCACGCTGTGGAGTACTTGGACGCGTGTGATGGAGCATTGTCCTGCATGAAAATCATGTTTTTCTTGAAGGATGCAGACTTCTTCCTGTACCACTGCTTGAAGAAGGTGTCTTCCAGAAACTGGCAGTAGGACTGGGAGTTGAGCTTGACTCCATCCTCAACCCGAAAAGGCCCCACAAGCTCATCTTTGATGATACCAGCCCAAACCAGTACTCCACCTCCACCTTGCTGGCGTCTGAGTCGGACTGGAGCTCTCTACCCTTTACCAATCCAGCCACGGGCCCATCCATCTGGCCCATCAAGACTCACTCTCATTTCATCAGTCCATAAAACCTTAGAAAAATCAGTCTTGAGATATTTCTTGGCCCAGTCTTGACGTTTCAGCTTGTGTGTCTTGTTCAGTGGTGGTCGTCTTTCAGCCTTTCTTACCTTGGCCATGTCTCTGAGTATTGCACACCTTGTGCTTTTGGGCACTCCAGTGATGTTGCAGCTCTGAAATATGGCCAAACTGGTGGCAAGTGGCATCTTGGCAGCTGCACGCTTGACTTTTCTCAGTTCATGGGCAGTTATTTTGCGCCTTGGTTTTTCCACACGCTTCTTGCGACCCTGTTGACTATTTTGAATGAAACGCTTGATTGTTCGATGATCACGCTTCAGAAGCTTTGCAATTTTAAGAGTGCTGCATCCCTCTGCAAGATATCTCACTATTTTTGACTTTTCTGAGCCTGTCAAGTCCTTCTTTTGACCCATTTTGCCAAAGGAAAGGAAGTTGCCTAATAATTATGCACACCTAATATAGGGTGTTGATGTCATTAGACCAAACCCCTTCTCATTACAGAGATGCACATCACCTAATATGCTTAATTGGTAGTAGGCTTTCGAGCCTATACAGCTTGGAGTAAGACAACATGCATAAAGAGGATGATGTGGTCAAAATACTAATTTGCCTAATAATTCTGCACGCAGTGTAGAAGACTGCTTGAAAAGACTGCAGACAGAAGTAACTTTTTACCAATTCCGTAGTGAGACTATGGATGAGCTCGGAACCCCGGTTCAACTGAACTTTGCACGGCTACCAGCAGATGTATATTTAATCCATAAGGTGGAACACCTGGGGTACGTCCGGCCGAATCTTACAGGCTCACCATGGTCTGAAATGGGGGAGATGTGAGGGATGAGACTCCATCTTTGTGTCTGCAGCGCCCATTTTACATTGTATGACCTTTTTTTTAAGTTAATAGATCTATGACTTTTTGCATGTAAATTTCTACAGATGCTGGGAGGAGTAATTTAGCTATTCTCGAGAAATGGAAACTGCTTGGTGTGACATATATATACTTCCTGTATTCTGAAATGTATGTCTCTGCAGTTAACTGACATTTACATCTTCTGTTTTATAAGCATTTTTTTTATATATGTCTAGATGTTTCGTGATAAGTGTGTGGGTGTATAACCGAAATTGGCCCTAATGATAAGTATTTGCTTTCCATAAAAATATAAACAGAGACTTGATTGAATACAGCCTTGATGATTGTATTATTAAATTCTTCTGAGTATTCGATACCTATTTGCCATAATAAATTGGAACTCAGCATAAATCAGAGTAGGGGTCTTTGCCCTGACATAAGCTAACCAAGAGGTGGTGTAAGGAAGAGATAGGTGTTTAACATATGTAGAAAGATGCATTAAATCTATTACATTGAGGAGTTTTTAAATTAGGGACTAGGGGGAGGGCAATTGCATTATTGGAGGGGAAGATAGTGCAGATAGAGACCTGGGATGAGGTAATAGAACTGGGGAAGGAATGGAAGGAGGGACTAGAACAGTTCAGAAGGAAATGTGTAGGGTAAAAAATATACATAAACCTCTTAAATGTATGTATACTAATGGCAGAAGCCTGACTAATAAAACTGGGGAACTGGAATTAGTGATGTGTGAGGAGAACTATGACATAGTGGGAATAACTGATACATGGCTGGATGATAGCTATGACTGGGCAGTTAATGTACAGGGTTACAGTCTGTTTAGGCTACTTTCACACTCGTGTTTGGTGCGGATCCATCATGGATCTGCACAAACGCATCCGTTCAGATAATACAACTGCATGTATCCGTTCAGAACGGATCTGTTTGTATTATCTTTAACATAGCCAAAACTGATCCGTCTTGAACACTATTGAAATTCAATGGAGGACGGTTCCGTTTTCTATTGTGCCATATTGTGTTAGTGAAAATGGATCCGTTCCCATTGACTTACATTGTGTGTCAGGACGGATCCGTTTGGCTCAGTTTCATCAGACGGACACCAAATTGGTGCAATCAGCATTTTGGTGTCCGCCTCCAAAGCGGAATGGAGGCGGAACTGAGCCAAACTGATACATTCTGAGCGGATCCTTATCCATTCAGAATGCATTAAGGGCAAAACTGATCCATTTTGGACTGCTTGTGAGATCACTGAATGGATCTCACAAACGGAAACCAAATCGCCAGTGTGAAAGTAGCCTTAGAAAGGATCGCCAAAATTGGAGAGGTGGAGGGGTCTGCCATTATGGAAAGTCCTGTCTAAAGCCCACAATCAGTCCTGTGCAATCACTGTGGGTAGAAATATATGGAGGCAAAAACAATAATTAAATACTAATAGCAGTTTATTATAAACCACCTAATATACCAGAGTCCACAGAAAATCTACTTCTAAACTAAATAGACGAGGCAGCAAATCATAATGAGGTTATTATTATTGGGTACTTCAACTACCCAGATATATACTGGGAAAATGAAACCGGTACATCTCATAAAGGAAACAGGTTCTTGGCAATAACCAGACAATTACCTTTCCCAACTGGTTCAGGACCCGACTAGAGGGACAGCCATACTGGACTTAGTATTAACCAATAGACCTGACAGAACAACAGATGTGCAGGTCGGGGGACACCTGGGAAATAGTGACCATAAAGTAATAACCTTCCAATTGTCATTCAAAAGAGTGTTTCTTCAGGGAGGAACAAAAATACCAAACTTCAAAAAAGCAAAATTTTGCCAACTGACAGAGGCCATAGGCCTAACTAACTGGGACAAAGTCCTCAAAAATAAAAATACAGCCACAAAATAGTATATTTTTAAAATTTAATTGTGGGAGGTACATACCTTGTGGGAATAAAAGGTTAAGGAACAAGAAAAAAAACAATGTGGATAAATAGAACTGTAAAGAAAGCAACAAATGACAAAAAGAAAACATTTAAATCGCTAAAACAGGAGGGTAGCGAGAAAGCATTGAAAAACTATAAGGAAAAAATAGAATGTGAAAAAGACAAATAAAAGCAGCCAAACTAGAGACAGAGAGATTCATTGCCAAAGAGAGTAAAACTAACCCAAAAATGTTCTTCAGTTATATAAATGGTAAAAAGTATAAATCTGAAGCTGTCGGGCTTTTACAGAGTGCTGAAAGGGGAGTTGCAGAGAGCGATGAGAAGACAGAAAAGCTATTCAATATTTTTTTCTTCACTGTATTCACTGAGGAAAACAAACTGTCAGATGAAATGCAGAATGTAAAAGTAAATTCCCCATTAAAAGTGCCCTGTCTGACCCAGGAAGAAGTACAGCAGTGTCTTAAAAAGATTAAAATAGACAAATCGCCAGGACCAGATGGCATACACCCCCGTGTCCTAAGAAGTAATGTCATAGCCAGACCCTTATTTCTGATATTTAAGGACTCTATACTGACAGGGAGTGTTCCTCAGGATTGGTGCATAGCAAATGTGGTGCCAATATTCAAAAAGGGTCCAAAAACAGAGTCCGGAATATAGGCCGGTAAGTTTAACATCTGTCATGGGTAAACTGTTTGAAGGTTTTCTAAAAGATGCTATCTAGGAGTACCTCAATGGAAATAAGCAAATAACGCCATATCAGCATGGCTTCATGAGGGATCGGTCATGTCAAACTAATTTAATCAGTTTCTATGAGGTAGGTTCTAGACTTGACCGCGGCAAATCAATGGATGTCGTATATCTGGACTTCTCCAAAGCATTTGACACTGTACCACATAAAAGGTTAGTATATAAAATGAGAATGCTTGTACTTTGGGAAAATGTCTGTATGTGGGTAAGTAACGGTTATTAACGGTACACACTCAGATTGGGTCACTGTCACTAGTGGGGTACCACAGGGGTCAGTATTGGGCCCTATTTTCTTCAATATATTTATTAATGATCTTGTAGAGGGACTTGCACAGCAAAATATCTTTTTATGCAGATGACACTAAACTGTGTAAAGTAATTAACACGGAAGAGGACAGTATATGGCTGCAGATGGATCTGGATAGATTTGAGGCTTGGGCAGATAAGTGGCAGATGAGGTTTAACACTGACAAATGTAAGGTTATGCACATGGGAAGGAATAATGGAAGTCACCAGTACATACTAAGTGGTAAAACACTGGATAACACTGACATGGAAAAGGGCCTAGGAATTTTTGTGAATAGCAAACTAAGCTGTAGAAACTAGAGTTGAGCGGACACCTGGATGTTCGGGTTCGGCAGGTTCGGCCGAACTTGAAAAAAAAGTTTGGGTTCAGGACCTGAACTTGACCCGAACTTGACCCCGAACCCGAACCCGAACCCCATTGAAGTCAATGGGGACCCAAACTTTTGGGCACCAAAATGGCTCTAAAATAGTCCTGGAAAAGGCTAGAGGGCTGCAAAAGGCATCACAATGTGCTTAAGAGCATGACAACTGTTCTGCAAGCAAATGTGGATAGGGAAATGACTTAAAATAACATAAAATACAGAAAAATTAAAAATAACAATCTGGATCTAGGAGTAGGAGGTTGAGGAGGCGGTGGATGGGTGGATGTGGCGGTGTAGGTTGACGTGGCGGTGTAGGTGGAAGCGGCGGTGAAGGAGGAATAGGTAGCCAACACTGATTTGTGTTAATTTTTATTTTTAAATTGGGGTATCCCCCAAAATATTGGGACATATAACAAAATAAAACTAAGAATAAGTGCACTTGAGTACAAGAATGGATGGTTGAGGCTGGTAGAAATGTCTATTCTGCACAAGGTACGGACAAGTACTGTGGGATCCATGCCTGGTTCATTTTAATAAACGTAAGCTTGTCCACACTGGCTGCGGCCTGTGATAATGCTCTCTGCCGTGCTAAACACACGTTCACACTATACACTGGCTGCAGGGCAGGTCAGCACCTCCAAGGCTGACAAAGCTTTTCCACATTTTGGCCATGCTAACCCTGCCTTCTCAGGTGCTGGTGGTGCCCCAGCTGCGTTGGCGACCTCTTCCTCCTCCTCTGCCTTCGCCTTGCGCTTCCACTGTGCCCCCGCTGTCAGGTGGGAATGCTATCATCAGCTTGCGCTTGTAGTCGCGCATCTTCCGATCAGTAACAGAAGTTTTCACAAAGTTTAGTTCCCATGTCAGCAATGCAGAGCAGGGGTTCATTCACAGCAAAAGGGGGTTCATGTCACCCAGCAAAAGAACAGAGGATTTTGAGAGATTTAGGCCCGTCAGCAATGCAGAGCAGGGGTTCATTCACGGCAACATGGGGATCATGTCACTCAGCAATACAACAGAAGATTTTGAGAGATTTAGGCCCCAGTCAGCAATGCAGAGCAGGGGTTCATTCACGGCAAAAGGGGGTTCATGTCACCCAGCAATACAACAGAGGATTTTGAGAGATTTAAGCCCCAGTCACCCAGGCACAGCAGGGGTTCATTCACAGCAAAAGGGGGTTCATGTCACCCAGCAATACAACTGAGGATTTGGAGAGATTTAGGCCCCTGTCAGCAATGCAGAGCAGGGGTTCATTCACGGCAAAAGGGGGTTCATGTCACCCAGCAATACAACAGAGGATTTTGAGATATTTAGGCCCCTGTCAGCAATGCAGAGCAGGGGTTCATTCACGGCAAAAGGGGGTTCATGTCACCCAGCAATACAACAGAGGATTTTGAGAGATTTAGGCCCCTGTTAGCAATGCAGAGCAGGGGTTCATTCACGGCAAAAGGGGGATCATGTCACCCAGCAATACAACAGAGGATTTTGAGAGATTTATGCCCAGTCACCCAGGTACAGCAGGGGTTCATTCACGGCAAAAGGGGGTTCATGTCACCCAGCAATACAACAGAGGATTTTGAGAGATTTAGGCCCCTGTCAGCAATGCAGAGCAGGGGTTCATTCACGGCAAAAGGGGGTTCATGTCACCCAGCAATAGAACAGAGGATTTTGAGAGATTTAGGCCCCAGTCACCCAGGCACAGCAGGGGTTCATTCACGGCAAAAGGGGGTTCATGTTACCCAGCAATAGAACAGAGGATTTTGAGAGATTTAGGCCCCTGTCAGCAATGCAGAGCATGGGTTCATTCAAGGCAAAAGGGGGTTATGTCACCCAGCAATAGAACAGAGGATTTTGAGAGATTTAGGCCCCTGTCAGCAATGCAGAGCAGGGATTCATTCACGGCAAAAGGGGTTTTATGTCACCCAACAATACAACAGAGGATTTTGAGAGATTTAGGCCCCAGTCACCCAGGCACAGCAGGGGTTCATTCACGGCAAAAGGGGGTTCATGTCACCCAGCAATACAACAGAGGATTTTGAGAGATTAAGGTTCCTGTCAGCAATGCAGAGCAGGGGTTCATTCACGGCAAAAGGGGGTTCATGTCACCCAGCAATACAACAGAGGATTTTGAGAGATTAAGGGTCCTGTCAGCAATGCAGAGCAGGGGTTCATTCACGGCAAAAGGGGGTTCATGTCACCCAGCAATACAACAGAGGATTTTGAGAGATTTAGGCCCCTGTCACCCAGGCACAGCAGGGGTTTCAATACGCCAAAAATGGTAAAATGTCACCCGACAATTGAAAATAAGAATTTTTCCAATTTAGGGCACTAAAATTGGCTTTTTTTTTTATTAAAATGGCTCTCAAATAGTCCTTGAAAAGGCTAGAGGGATGTACAAGGCAGTAAAATGTGCTTAAGAGCATGGCAACTGCTCTGCAAACAAATGTGGATAGTGAAATAACTTAAAATGAAATAAAATAACTAAAAATTACAAATTATTAACCTGCAACTCAGAGAAGGAGGTGGATATGGAGTCGGAGGTTGAGGAGGCGTTGAATGTGGTGTTGTAGGTGGAGGCAGAACAGGTAGCCAACAATGTATTTTTTTTTTTTTTATTGGGGTAGGTAGCCCCCAAAATATTGGGACAAATAAAAAAAAGAAAACAAAGAATCATTGCACTTGACTTGAGTACAAGAATTTATGTTTGATGGTGGTATAAATGTCTATTCTGCACAAGGTACAGACAAGTCTTGTGGGATCCAAGCCTGGTTTATTTTAATAAACGTGAGCTTGTCCACGTTGGCTGTGGACAGGCGGCTGCGTCTGTCTGTAATGACGCCTCCTGCCTTGCTAAATACACGTTCAGAGAGTACATTGGCTGCAGGGCAGGCCAGCACCTCCAAGGCATACAGGGCAAGCTCTGGCCATGTGGACAATTTGGAGACCCAGAAGTTGAATGGGGCAGAACCATCAGTCAGTACGTGTAGTCGTGTGCACAGGTACTGTTCCACCATGTTGTTCAAATGCTGCCTCCTGCTAATCCGCTCCATATCAGCAGTTGGGGCCGGTTGTTGCGGCGAGGTGACAAAGCTTTTCCACATGTCGGCCATGCTAACCCTGCCTTCTGAGGTGCTGGTGCTGACATAGCTGCGTTGGCGACCTCTTCCTCCTCCCCTGCCTTCGCCTTGTGCTTCCACTTGTCCCCCGGCGCCAGTCGGGAATGCTCTCAGGAGCGCGTCTACCAGCATGCGCCTGTAGTCGCGCATCTTCCGATCGCGCTCCAGTGAGAGAATTAAGGACGGCACATTGTCTTTGTAACGGGGATCCAGCAGGGTGGCCACCCAGTAGTCAGCACATGTTAAAATGTGGGCAACTCTGCAGTCGTTGCGCAGGCACTGTCAGCATGTAGTCGCTCATGTGTGCCAGGCTGCCCAGAGGTAAGGACAAGCTGTCCTCTGTGGGAGGCGTATCGTCTGCGTCCTCCGTATCCCCCCAGCCACGCACCAGTGATGGTCCCGAGCTGCGTTGGAAACCACCCCGCTGTGAACATGCTTCATCCCCATTCTCCTCCTCTTCCTCATCCTCCTCCTCCTCATCCTCCAGTAGTGGGCCCTGGCTGGCCAAGTTTGTACCTGGCCTCTGCTGTTGCAAAAATCCTCTTTCTGAGCCACTTCTAAAAGACTGGCCTGAAAGTGTTAGAGATGACCCCTCTTCCTCCTACTCGTCCTGGGCCACATCCTCTTCCATCATCGCCCTAAGTGTTTTCTCAAGGAGACATAGAAGTTGTATTGTAATGCTGATAACGGCGTCATCGCCACTGGACATGTTGGTGGAGTACTCGAAACAGCGCAACAGGGCACACAGGTCTCGCATGGAGGCCCAGTCATTGGTAGTGAAGTGGTTCTGTTCCGCAGTGCAACTCACCCGTGCGTGCTGCAGCTGAAATTCAACTATGGCCTGCTGCTGCTCGCACAATCTCTCCAGCATGTGCAAGGTGGAGTTCCACCTGGTGGGCACGTCGCATATGAGGCGGTGAGCGGGAAGGCCGAAGTTACGCTGTAGAGCAGACAACCGAGCGGCGGCAGGATGAGAATGCCGGAAGCGCGCACAGACGGCCCACACTTTATGCAGCAGCTCAGACATGTCGGGGTAGTTGTGAATGAATTTCTGCACCACCAAATTCAGCACATGCACCAGGCAAGGGATGTGCGTCAAACCGGCTAGTCCCAGAGCTGCAACGAGATTTCGCCCATTATCGCACACCACCAGGCCAGGCCTGAGGCACACTGGCAGCAACCACTCGTCGGTCTGTTGTTCTATACCCCGCCACAACTGCTGCGCGGTGTGGGGCCTGTCCCCCAAACACATCAGTTTCAGAATGGTCTGCTGACGTTTACCCCTGGCTGTGCTGAAGTTGGTGGTGAAGGTCTGTCGCTGACCGGATGAGGAGATGGTAGAAGAGGAGGAGGAAGCCGAGTATGAAGAGGAGGCAACAGGAGGCAAAGAATGATGCCCTGCGATCCTTGGCGGCGGAAGGATGTGCGCCAAACAGCTCTCCGCCTGGGGCCCAGCCGCCACTACATTTACCCAGTGTGCAGTCAGGGAGATATAGCGTCCCTGGCCGTGCTTACTGGTCCATGTATCTGTGGTTAGGTGGACCTTGCCACAGATGGCGTTGCGCAGTGCACACTTGATTTCATCCGATACTTGGTTGTGCAGGGAGGGCACGGCTCTCCTGGAGAAGTAGTGGTGGCTGGGAACGACGTACTGTGGGACAGCAAGCGACATGAGCTGTTTGAAGCTGTCCGTCTCTACCAGCCTGAATGACAGCATTTCAAAGGCCAGCAGTTTAGAAATGCTGGCATTCAGGGCAAGGGATCGAGGGTGGCTAGGTGGGAATTTACGCTTTCTCTCAAAGGTTTGTGAGATGGAGAGCTGAACGCTTCCGTGTGACATGGTGGAGATGCTTGGTGACGGAGGTGGTGTTGTTGGTGGCACATCCTCTGTTTGCTGGGTGGCTGGTGCCAACATTCCTCCAGAGGCGGAGGAAGAGGCCGAGGCAGCAGCAGAAGAGGGAGCAGGAGGGGCCTGAGCCCTTTCTTGGTTTTGAAGGTGCTTACTCCACTGCAGCCCATGTCTCGCATGTAGATGCCTGGTCATGCAGGTTGTGCTAAGGTTCAGGACGTTAATGCCTCACTTCAGGCTCTGATGGCACATCGTGCAAACCACTCGCGACTTGTCGTCTGCACATTGTATGAAGAAGTGCCATGCGACGGAACTCCTTTAAGCTGCCTTTGGTGTGGTCGGTCCCTGTTGACGGTGGCCAGTAGCAGGCGAACTGTTTTGGCGACGGCTGCTCTGCTTTTGCACCCTGCTCCCGCTTTTGCAACGCTGTTGGCTCGGTCTCACCACTGCCTCTTCCTCCGAAATCTAAAAGTCAGTGGCACGACCTTCATTCCATGTGGGGTCTAGGACCTCATCGTCCCCTGCATCGTCTTCCACCCAGTCTTCCTCCCTGACCTCCTTTTCGGTCTGCACACTGCAGAAAGACGCAGTAGTTGGCACCTGTGTTTTGTCATCAGAGACGTGCTGAGGTGGTATTCCCATGTCCTCATCAGGAAACATAAGTGGTTGTGCATCAGTGCATTTTATGTCTTCCAGCCCTGGGGAAGGGCTAGGTGGATGCCCTTGGGAAACCCTGCCAGCAGAGTCTTCAAACAGCATAACAGACTGCTGCATGACTTGAGGCTCAGACAGGTTCCCCGATATGCAAGGGGGTGATGTGACAGACTGATGGGCATAGGTTTCAGGCGCCACCTGTGCGCTTTCTGCAGAAGACTGGTTTGGAGATAATGTGAACGTGCTGGATCCACTATCGGCCACCCAATTGACTAGCGCCTGTCCTTAGAACGGCATTAGGCCCGACCAAATATCCCTGTAGATTCTGGCGGCTACTGGGACCTGAGGTAGTAGGTTCAGTAGGACGTGTAGCTGTGGAAGAACGGCCACGTCCTCTCCCTGCACCAGAGGCTCCACCAACACCACCACCACGACCATGACCGCGTCCCTTATTAGATGTTTGCCTCATAGTTAGCGTTCACAAAGCAAAGTAAAAAGTGGTTAAGTATGTTAAAAATAATTAACCACCAATATAAACCCTGATGTAGGGCATGGCACTCTATTATTTTTTTTTTTTTAAACTCTATATGACAGCGGTATTTGTGGCCTAAATGTGACAGTCACTTATGCTTGTCTTATCCCAGATGTGCAGTATATTAGAGGGTTTTTTCACCCTAACCAAAAAGCTGTATTTCTGTCCTAAATGTGGCAGTGACTTATGCACGTGTAATCACAGATGTGCAGTATATTAGAGGCTTTTTTCACCCCAGTATGCCAAAGCCGTATTTATGGCCTAATGTGACAGTGACTTATGCACATGTAATCACAGATGTGCAGTATATTAGAGGCTTTTTTCACCCTAACCAAAAAGCTGTATTTCTGTCCTAAATGTGACAGTGACTTATGCACGTGTAATCACAGATGTGCAGTATATTAGAGGCTTTTTTCACCCCAGTATGCCAAAGCCGTATTTATGGCCTAAATGTGACAGTGACTTATGCACGTGTAATCACAGATGTGCAGTATATCAGAGGGTTTTTTCACCCTAACCAAAAAGCTGTATTTCTGTCCTAAATGTGACAGTGACTTATGCACGTGTAATCACAGATGTGCAGTATATAAGAGGGTTTTTTCACCCCAGTAACCAAAAAGCTGTATTTCTGTCCTAAATGTGACAGTGACTTATTCACGTGTAATCACAGATATGCAGTATATTAGAGGGTTTTTTTCACCCCAGTATGCCAAAGCCGTATTTATTGCCAAAATGTGACAGTGACTTATGCACGTGTAATCACAGATGTGCAGTATATTAGAGGGTTTATTCACCCTAACCAAAAAGCTGTATTTCTGTCCTAAATGTGACAGTGACTTATGCACATGTAATCACAGATGTGCAGTATATTAGAGGCTTTTTTCACCCCAGTATGCCAAAGCTGTATTTATGGCCTAAATGTGACAGTGACTTATGCACGTGTCATCACAGATGTGCAGTATATTAGAGGGTTTTTTCACCCTAACCAAAAAGCTGTATTTCTGTCCTAAATGTGACAGTGACTTATGCACATGTAATAACAGATGTGCAGTATATTAGAGGCTTTTTTCACCCCAGTATGCCAAAGCCGTATTTATGGCCTAAAAGTGACAGTGACTTATGCACGTGTAATCCCAGATGTGCAGTATATTAGAGTCTTTTTTCACCCCAGTAACCAAAAGCTATATTTCTGTCCTAAATGTGACAGTGACTTAGCACGTGTAATCCCAGATATGCAGTATATTAGAGGGTTTTTTCACCCCAGTAACCAAAAAGCTGTATTTCTGTCCTAAATGTGACAGTGACTTATGCACGTGTAATCACAGATGTGCAGTATATTAGAGGGTTTTTTCACCCTAACCAAAAAGCTGTATTTCTGTCCTAAATGTGACAGTGACTTATGCACGTGTAATCACAGATGTGCAGTATATTAGAGGCTTTTTTCACCCCAGTATGCCAAAGCCGTATTTATGGCCTAAATGTGACAGTGCCTTATGCACGTGTAATCACAGATGTGCAGTATATTAGAGGGTTTTTTCACCCCAGTAACCAAAAAGCTGTATTTCTGTCCTAAATGTGACAGTGATTTATGCATGTGTAATCCCAGATGTTCTCACGACTGCTATCCCAGCAGCAGTCGTGTCGCACCAGACGGAGGGGAAGGGGGACCCCTATCTACGGATGGGGAATAGAACGGCCACCCCTGACTAACCCTAAGCTGGCACCTGTCTGCCCTGATACCCTAGACGGGGTGTGAACCTGTGCGGCGAGCAGGATACCTAAACCCTCAGTCACCCTAACAAGACTAGACTGGGGAAAGGCAGATGGGAGCACTAGTCACCATCACTCGTGTCTAGGAGAACAACAGGAGAAGACAGCAACAAACAAACAATCTACAGCAGAGATAGACTTATCCAGTCACGAGCAGAGAAGGTGATCCCAATGACGACAGTCCACGCCAGACAAGAGCTCCACAGCAATACCATCCAACGATCTCCTTCAAAGGTCAGAATAGCACTGGAAGTAAGGACTATATCTGGCAATGACTGCAAGTGAAACTGAAACTAATATAGTAGCTGGGAGTGGCAGACAGGACTCACCTGAGAAGGATGCCTACAAACTCCCAGTCAGGACAAAAAGGTTCACAAGGCAAAACCCCGATGACATACCCTGAACCACGGAGCAAACTCACGAGCTATCGCGAGTAGCAAGTCGCTGCGACCTTCTCCTCCCAGACCTGTCTGGATCAGTCATAGTCGTGACAGATGTGCAGTATATTAGAGGGTTTTTTCACCCCAGTAACCAAAAAGCTGTATTTCTGTCCTAAATGTGACAGTGACTTATGCACGTGTAATCCCAGATATGCAGTATATTAGAGAGTTTTTTCACCCCAGTAACTAAAGAACTGTATTTCTGTCCTAAATGTGACTTATACACGTGTAATCACAGATGTGCAGTATATTAGAGGCTTTTTTCGCCCCAGTATGCCAAAGCCGTATTTATGGCCTAAATGTGACAGTGACTTATGCACGTGTAATCACAGATGTGCAGTATATTAGAGGGTTTTTTCACCCTAACCAAAAAGCTGTATTTCTGTCCTAAATGTGACAGTGACTTATGCACGTGTAATCACAGATGTGCAGTATATTAGATAGTTTTTTCACCCCAGTATGCCAAAGCTGTATTTATGGCCTAAATGTGACAGTGACTTATGCACGTGTAATCCCAGATGTGCAGTATATTAGAGGTTTTTTTCACCCCAGTAACCAAAAAGCTGTATTTCTGTCCTAAATGTGACAGTGACTTATGCACGTGTAATCACAGATGTGCAGTATATTAGAGAGTTTTTTCACTCCAGTATGCCAAAGCTGTATTTATGGCCTAAATGTGACAGTGACTTATGCATGTGTAATCACAGATGTGCAGTATATTAGAGGCTTTTTTCGCCCCAGTATGCCAAAGCCGTATTTATGGCCTAAATGTGACAGTGACTTATGCACGTGTAATCACAGATGTGCAGTATATTAGAGGGTTTTTTCACCCTAACCAAAAAGCTGTATTTCTGTCCTAAATGTGACAGTGACTTATGCACGTGTAATCACAGATGTGCAGTATATTAGATAGTTTTTTCACCCCAGTATGCCAAAGCTGTATTTATGGCCTAAATGTGACAGTGACTTATGCACGTGTAATCCCAGATGTGCAGTATATTAGAGGTTTTTTTCACCCCAGTAACCAAAAAGCTGTATTTCTGTCCTAAATGTGACAGTGACTTATGCACGTGTAATCACAGATGTGCAGTATATTAGAGTTTTTTTTCACCCCAGTAACCAAAAAGCTGTATTTCTGTCCCAAATGTGACAGTGACTTATGCATGTGTAATCACAGATGTGCAGTATATTAGAGGGGTTTTTCACCCTAACCAAAAAGCTGTATTTCTGTCCTAAATGTGGCAGTCACTTATGCACGTGTAATCCCAGATGTGCAGTATATTAGAGGTTTTTTTCACCCTAACCAAAAAGCTGTATTTCTGTCCTAAATATGACAGTCACTTATGCTTGTCTAATCCCAGATGTGCAGTATAATTGAAAACAGTTGTTATATCAAAAGCATAGTAATGAGGATGTGCGATTTAGATTCTCTCTCACATATTGAATATAATCCCAGATGTGCAGTATATTAGAGGGTTTTTTCACCCCAGTATGCCAAAGCTGTATTTCTGGACTTGCAGATAGCCTATGCTGGTGCACTATCGTTGCATAAAATGGCTGCCGATCATGTATTGATATTGACTAGCTGAAGAAAAAAAAGTTTGTTTTCAGCAGTAGTTGGCTCAGGGCAGGCTTAAGAAAATGTGCACTGCACCCACAAAACACTTTTTCTGTAGATCGCTGAGTACATAAACCAGTACTTGATGAGATTTCTCCCTGATCTCTCCCTCACAGCAGCTGCAGCCTCTCGCTACACTAATCCGAGCAGAGTGACTGGCGGCGCTACGTGACTCCAGCTTAAATAGAGGCTGGGTCACATGCTGCAGTTGCCCAATCACAGCCATGTCAATAGCAGGCATGGCTGTGATGGCCTTTTGGGGCAAGTACTATGACGCTTGTTGATTGGCTGCTTTGAAGCCTTTCAAAAAGCGCCATAAAAATCGCAGAACACCGAACCCGAACTTTTACGCAAATGTTCGGGTCCGGGTGCCAAAAACCCTAAATTTCGGTACGAACCGGAACTTTACAGTTCGGGTTCGCTCAACTCTAGTAGAAACCAGTGTCAGGCAGCTGCTGCCAAGGCCAATAAGATAATGGATTGCATCAAAAGGGGCATAGATGCCCGTGATGAGAACATAGTCCTGCCACTTTACAAATTACTAGTCAGACCACACATGGAGTACTGTGTACAGTTCTGGGGTCCTGTGAGCAAGGCACACATAGCAGAGCTGAATAGGGTTCAGAGGAGGGCAACTAAAGTAATTACTGGAATGGGTGGACTATATCATCTATTTATCCCCAGGACTGTGACTATGACGAGGGGACATCCTCTGCGTCTGAAGTAAAGAAGGTTTGTACACAAACATTGAAGAGCATTCTTTACTGTAAGAGCAGTGAGACTATGGAACTCTCTTCCTGAGGAGGTGGTGATGATGAATTCACAAAAAGAGTTCAAGAGGGGCCTGGATGTATTTCTGGAGTGTAATAATATTACAGGCTATAGTTACTAGAGATGGGTCGTTCATCCAGGAAGTTATTCTGATTGCCTGATTAGAGTCGGGGAGCAATTTTTCCCCCTTAAGTGGGGAAAATTGGCTTCTACCTCACAGTTTTTTGTTTTTTTTTGCCTTCCTCTGGATCAACTTGCAGGATAACAGGCTGAACTAGATGGACAGATGTATTTTTTCGGCCTTATAAATTATGTTACACAGTGTTACTCACTGTGATAAATTTGGCACATATTTTGCCTGCCTGGTCTACAGTTAAACTGTCTTAGACCTCGGCTACACTGCGACTTTTTGTGGTGGGCTGATTTTAATTGTTCAACTGCAGCTGCTTTAAAGTGAATGAATTAAGTTGAATGCAATCTTGTGAACTGCAGCTGTCATTCAATAGTTAAAATCAATCACGCTATAAAAAGTCGCAGTGTAGCCCAAGCCTTAAAGTTGTTGAAAGATCCCGCCCACCCAGAAGTGTGGGACATCACACCTCTGGTCCGCCCTGGACTGAAAATAGTAAGGGAAGGACTCTTGGTGCTAGAATAGCTTTCAAAAGCTGAGTGGCTTATTTTCTTTATTGTATACACATCTCCAATGGTAATTAAGTTTGGTTTGGGAAGAGGGGGGGCAGACACCCCCTTTAATTTAAGACTGAAATAATAAATCCACTCCTAGTGTTTTCAGTTTTTTTTCTGTTGTATCCACAATTTCTTTTTATTAATATATTTTTAAAAACAACCTGGTAGTGGGCATATTGGAGTCATGAACTTCCTTTTAGTACTGTGTGTATACTCAGTGCAGCAGGATGCCTGTGCTTTATGTCAATTCCAACTAATGAAAATCAGCTAAAATGGATCAAGAGGAAGAGCAGGGAAATGCACACATCCAGTTTTATCAGTGTTTGAAGTTTCTACTAGAAAAACTAATGAGCTGTCATTAAATCCCCTGCCCTTTGTTGACTGTGTCTCAGTCTACACAGCAAAGCTGACAGGTAAACTGCATAAAACAGAAAGTATCAGAATATTATATGTGCTCTAGTGGCAAGTGTAAAAATAAGTCATTTTCTAATGATACATTTCAACAGAAACTATTCAAAACCCAATACCATAGCAAATCTGAATGTTATAGGGTGTGGAAGCACTGTGTGAGCCAACAGATTTCATTTAGGGCTAATCCTAAAGGAATTATTCTAGGCGCCTCTGGTTTTCACCCTTTACCCTTATATAGGGATCTGGACTTTGCTGCAGGAGAACAACCAGGCCACTACCTCTTGGAGTAGTCTGTCTATGATTGACAGCTGACCCACAGGTGTAAAGAGAGACCAATGCAGAGCACCAAGAGGATCAGGCAGAACTGTAGTCAGGGACAGATCAAGGTCAGGGCAGGCAGAGTATGAGCAATCCGACACAGTCCGTGGTCACTGCGGACAGCAAAGTGTCAATACGGAAGTCAGAAAAAGGTCAGGCATCAGAGAATCAATATCCAGAAAACAGGCAGGAGTCAGTACATGGGTAGACAAACAAATACAGCACACATTTGCAGGAACTAGCAATCTCCCACTGGCGAAGGTACCTTAACCACCTCCGGACCGCCTAACGCAGGATCGCGTTCCGGAGGTGGCAGCGCTGCGCACAGTCACGCATATACGCGTCATCTCGCGAGACGCGAGATTTCCTGTGAACGCGCGCACACAGGCGCGCGCGCTCACAGGAACGGAAGGTAAGAGAGTTGATCTCCAGCCTGCCAGCGGCGATCGTTCGCTGGCAGGCTGGAGATGTGTTTTTTTTAACCCCTAACAGGTATATTAGACGCTGTTTTGATAACAGCGTCTAATATACCTGCTACCTGGTCCTCTGGTGGTCCCCTTTGTTTGGATCGACCACCAGAGGACACAGGTAGCTCAGTAAAGTAGCACCAAGCACCACTACACTACACTACACCCCCCCCCCATCACTTATTAACCCCTTATTAGCCCCTGATCACCCCTAATCACCCCTGATCACCCCATATAGACTCCCTGATCACCCCCCTGTCATTGATTACCCCCCTGTCATTGATCAACCCCCTGTAAAGCTCCATTCAGACGTCCGCATGATTTTTACGGATCCACTGATAGATGGATCGGATCCGCAAAACGCATCCGGACGTCTGAATGAAGCCTTACAGGGGCATGATCAATGACTGTGGTGATCACCCCATATAGACTCCCTGATCACCCCCCTGTCATTGATTACCCCCCTGTCATTGATTACCCCCCTGTAAAGCTCCATTCAGATGTCCGCATGATTTTTACGGATGCACTGATACATGGATCGGATCCGCAAAACGCATCCGGTCGTCTGAATGAAGCCTTACAGGGGCATGATCAATGACTGTGGTGATCACCCCCCTGTCATTGATTACCCCCCTGTAAAGCTCCATTCAGATGTCCGCATGATTTTTACGGATGCACTGATAGATGGATCGGATCCGCAAAACGCATCCGGACGTCTGAATGAAGCCTTACAGGGGCATGATCAATGACTGTGGTGATCACCCCATATAGACTCCCTGATCACCCCCCTGTCATTGATTACCCCCCTGTCATTGATTACCCCCCTGTAAAGCTCCATTCAGATGTCCGCATGATTTTTACGGATGCACTGATAGATGGATCGGATCCGCAAAACGCATCCGGACGTCTGAATGAAGCCTTACAGGGGCATGATCAATGACTGTGGTGATCACCCCATATAGACTCCCTGATCACCCCCCTGTAAAGCTCCATTCAGATGTCCGCATGATTTTTACGGATGCACTGATACATGGATCGGATCCGCAAAACGCATCCGGTCGTCTGAATGAAGCCTTACAGGGGCATGATCAATGACTGTGGTGATCACCCCCCTGTCATTGATTACCCCCCTGTAAAGCTCCATTCAGATGTCCGCATGATTTTTACGGATGCACTGATAGATGGATCCGATCCGCAAAACGCATCCGGACGTCTGAATGAAGCCTTACAGGGGCATGATCAATGACTGTGGTGATCACCCCATATAGACTCCCTGATCACCCCCCTGTCATTGATCACCCCCCTGTCATTGATTACCCCCCTGTAAAGCTCCATTCAGATGTCCGCATGATTTTTACGGATGCACTGATAGATGGATCCGATCCGCAAAACGCATCCGGACGTCTGAATGAAGCCTTACAGGGGCATGATCAATGACTGTGGTGATCACCCCATATAGACTCCCTGATCACCCCCCTGTCATTGATCACCCCCCTGTCATTGATTACCCCCCTGTAAAGCTCCATTCAGATGTCCGCATGATTTTTACGGATGCACTGATAGATGGATCGGATCCGCAAAACGCATCCGGACGTCTGAATGAAGCCTTACACGGGCGTGATCAATGACTGTGGTTATCACCCCATATAGACTCCCTGATCACCCCCCTGTCATTGATCACCCCCCTGTCATTGATCACCCCCCTGTCATTGATCACCCCCCTGTCATTGATCACCCCCCTGTCATTTAGCACCCCTCTGTAAGGCTCCATTCAGATATTTTTTTGGCCCAAGTTAGCAGAATTTTTTTTTTTTTTTCTTACAAAGTCTCATATTCCACTAACTTGTGTCAAAAAATAAAATCTCACATGAACTCACCATACCCCTCACGGAATCCAAATGCGTAAAATTTTTTAGACATTTATATTCCAGACTTCTTCTCACGCTTTAGGGCCCCTAGAATGCCAGGGCAGTATAAATACCCCACATGTGACCCCATTTCGGAAAGAAGACACCCCCAGGTATTCCGTGAGGGGCATATTGAGTCCATGAAAGATTGAAATTTTTGTCCCAAGTTAGCGGAACGGGAGACTTTGTGAGAAAAAAATTAAAAATATCAATTTCCGCTAACTTGTGCCAAAAAAAAAAAAATTTCTATGAACTCGCCATGCCCCTCATTGAATACCTTGGGGTGTCTTCTTTCCAAAATGGGGTCACATGTGGGGTATTTATACTGCCCTGGCATTCTAGGGGCCCCAAAGCGTGAGAAGAAGTCTGGTATCCAAATGTCTAAAAATGCCCTCCTAAAAGGAATTTGGGCACCTTTGCGCATCTAGGCTGCAAAAAAGTGTCACACATCTGGTATCGCCGTACTCAGGAGAAGTTGGGGAATGTGTTTTGGGGTGTCATTTTACATATACCCATGCTGGGTGAGAGAAATATCTTGGTCAAATGCCAACTTTGTATAAAAAAATGGGAAAAGTTGTCTTTTGCCAAGATATTTCTCTCACCCAGCATGGGTATATGTAAAATGACACCCCAAAACACATTCCCCAACTTCTCCTGAATACGGCGATACCACATGTGTGACACTTTTTTGCAGCCTAGGTGGGCAAAGGGGCCCATATTCCAAAGAGCACCTTTAGGATTTCACAGGTCATTTACCTACTTACCACACATTAGGGCCCCTGGAAAATGCCAGGGCAGTATAACTACCCCACAAGTGACCCCATTTTGGAAAGAAGACACCCCAAGGTATTCTGTGAGGGGCATGGCGAGTTCCTAGAATTTTTTATTTTTTGTCACAAGTTAGTGGAAAATGCTTATTTTTTTTTTTTATTTTTTTTTCATACAAAGTCTCATATTCCACTAACTTGTGACAAAAAATAAAAACTTCCATGAACTCACATTGCCCATCAGCGAATACCTTGGGGTCTCTTCTTTCCAAAATGGGGTCACTTGTGGGGTAGTTATACTGCCCTGGCATTCTAGGGGCCCAAATGTGTGGTAAGGAGTTTGAAATCAAATTCTGTAAAAAATGACCTGTGAAATCCGAAAGGTGCTCTTTTGAATATGGGCCCCTTTGCCCACCTCGGCTGCAAAAAAGTGTCACACATCTGGTATCTCCGTAATCGGGAGAAGTTGGGGAATGTGTTTTGGGGTGTCATTTTACATATACCCATGCTGGGTGAGAGAAATATCTTGGCAAAAGACAACTTTTCCCATTTTTTTATACAAAGTTGGCATTTGACCAAGATATTTATCTCACCCAGCATGGGTATATGTAAAAAGACACCCCAAAACACATTCCTCAACTTCTCCTGAATACAGAGATACCAGATGTGTGACACTTTTTTGCAGCCTAGGTGGGCAAAGGGGCCCACATTCCAAAGAGCACCTTTCGGATTTCACAGGTCATTTACCTACTTACCACACATTTGGGCCCCTAGAATGCCAGGGCAGTATAACTACCACACAAGTGACCCCATTTTGGAAAGAAGAGACCCCAAGGTATTCGCTGATGGGCATAGTGAGTTCATGGAAGTTTTTATTTTTTGTCACAAGTTTGTGGAATATGAGACTTTGTATGAAAAAAAAAAAAAAAAAAAAAAAATCATCATTTTCCACTAACTTGTGACAAAAAATAAAAAATTCTAGGAACTCGCCATGCCCCTCACGGAATACCTTGGGGTGTCTTCTTTCCAAAATGGGGTCACTTGTGGGGTAGTTATACTGCCCTGGTATTCTAGGGGCCCAAATGTGTGGTAAGGAGTTTGAAATCAAATTCAGGAAAAAATGAGGAGTGAAATCCGAAAGGTGCTCTTTGGAATATGGGCCCCTTTGCCCACCTAGGCTGCAAAAAAGTGTCACACATCTGGTATCCCCGTACTCAGGAGAAGTTGAGGAATGTGTTTTGGGGTGTCTTTTTACATATACCCATGCTGGGTGAGATAAATATCTTGGTCAAATGACAACTTTGTATAAAAAAATGGGAAAAGTTGTCTTTTGCCAAGATATTTCTCTCACCCAGCATGGGTATATATAAAATGACACCCCAAAACACATTCCCCACCTTCTCCTGAGTACGGAGATACCAGATGTGTGACACTTTTTTGCAGCCTAGGTGGGCAAAGGGGCCCATATTCCAAAGAGCACCTTTCGGATTTCACAGGTCATTTTTTACAGAATTTGATTTCAAACTCCTTACCACACATTTGGGCCCCTAGAATGCCAGGGCAGTATAACTACCCCACAAGTGACCCCATTTTGGAAAGAAGAGACCCCAAGGTATTCGCTGATGGGCATAGTGAGTTCATAGAAGTTTTTATTTTTTGTCACAAGTTAGTGGAATATGAGACTTTGTAAGGAAAAAAAAAAAAAAAAAAAAAATCATCATTTTCCGCTAACTTGTGACAAAAAATAAAAAGTTCTATGAACTCACTATGCCCATCAGCGAATACCTTAGGGTGTGTACTTTCAGAAATGGGGTCATTTGTGGGGTGTTTGTACTGTCTGGGCATTGTAGAACCTCAGGAAACATGACAGGTGCTCAGAAAGTCAGAGCTGCTTCAAAAAGCGGAAATTCACATTTTTGTACCATAGTTTGTAAACGCTATAACTTTTACCCAAACCATTTTTTTTTTACCCAAACATTTTTTTTTTATCAAAGACATGTAGAACTATAAATTTAGAGCAAAATTTCTATATGGATGTCGTTTTTTTTGCAAAATTTTACAACTGAAAGTGAAAAATGTCATTTTTTTGCAAAAAAATCGTTAAATTTCGATTAATAACAAAAAAAGTAAAAATGTCAGCAGCAATGAAATACCACCAAATGAAAGCTCTATTAGTGAGAAGAAAAGGAGGTAAAATTCATTTGGGTGGTAAGTTGCATGACCGAGCAATAAACGGTGAAAGTAGTGTAGGTCAGAAGTGTAAAAAGTGGCCTGGTCTTTCAGGGTGTTTAAGCACTGGGGGCTGAGGTGGTTAAGTACCCCAACGTGACCAGCTGATGAAGATAAGGGCATGCACATGCTGGCCATTAAAGGAACGGAAGGAGCCCACGCCCTAAGGCTGGAGTGAGAGAGGCTTGGCTGGCAAGCAGGCCACAGACTGAGTGGAGGGACAGAGCTACCCTGGGAGTACAGAGGCGAGTCCATGACGCTGGGAGCTGGAACACCAGAGCAAGTAAGTAAGAAAGAGACAAACACAAATGGAAGAGGAGTTATAAGATGTTATAATCTTACTGTTAGTCCACATAGATAAATATTAAATATTTCACTTGCTTACAGCTGGATACTGTGCAGGCAAAGAGGGACTTACTAGTAATTGCATACAGATCTAGTTGTGCTGATTTACAATATAAAATCCATTAACTAATCCCACAAGTCACAACAGCTGTTTAATGCTGCCCATGGAAGAACTGCGCTGTCATTTCAAACACAGCTGGATCTGCCTTTCATCCCCTTCACTCACATATTGTAACGCCTTTGTATTTAGCAGTATGTTAATCCCTATCTGTTGAAAAAGCTTGACTTAATGCATCATGAAGTGATATGTTCTTCTGATCTCTTAATCTGTCAATCAGTGTTGCTATCATGCGATTATGCTATGAACACACATAACTAGCACATATTACTCACAACCAAGACACATGTATAATCCAATATGTCTTTCTGACCTACAGATGAGAAAGCAACAGTTCATTCTGCCTTACGGATTTAACACATCACTGGTTATTCGCAGAGTATATTATCAATCAGTATGAACCTTGACACTCAGGGGAGCCACAGACATGTTTATTACAGAGATGTGGAGTAATCCTGAATGCAGACACTAAAGGGGAGTATCGTGCAGATGGCAGCCAGACATGGAATTGCTCAGGAGTCAGGACAATTTGGTTCTTTATATGGAAAATAGGTTTACTAGGAAGTATTTCACTTGTAGTAATGCGGGCCAACCTTAGAGTGGATGCTCTTAGTGGTTGCACTTTATAAGAATATATTGCACGTGATTTGAATGCAATATGACAATGTTATTCTCAGAATTGCTGAATGAAACTATGTTGTAGATAAAAATAGCTGTGTGCACAAGTCTGGGCTTCCAGAGTGCCAATAAGATGCCCCTGTTGTGGCATCTTAAATGCAATATGTTAATGTTTTGGGACTTATGGGGGTATTCCAGTTATTTATACTGTATATATTATATATTTTATATATATATAACGTTATCCCCTATCCACAGGATAGAAGATAACTATTAGATCGGTGGGAGTCCTACCATTCAGACTCTCACGATCACGAGAACAGGGTCTCCATGCCCCATGCAGCCCCCCAAAACTATCTCTGGAACTCCCTTAAAAATTAATAGAGGTAATCCGTGCATTTCGGCTGGCTCCACGGGCTACAGGGTCCTAAATCTCATGATTTTGGGTGTCCCAACTGTAGGACTTCCACCGATCTAATAGTTATCCCTTATCCTATGGATAAGGGATAACTTTATATAAACAGAATACCCCTATGCATTTTTAGTGTGACATTTTTGAGGATTTCAGTTGTCCTTGTTTCCAAGGGTTTTCAATTCTTCATGGTTCTCAGAATTGGATTGCATGACAAAAACCTGTGATACCAAAGTAATGGTACCCCTTTATACAGTTGTGTTCAAAATAATAGCAGTGTGTTTAAAAAAGTGAATAAAGCTCAAAATCCTTCTTTTTTTTTTTAATAGCGTTTATTTAACACTTTTGCATTAAGTACAACATTCCCAAAGGGAAAAGGAACAATTAAAATAGCACAATCACCAGTATAAGCAATTCCGGTCAGGTCCATTGTTTAAATATTCCTCGACAGTAGGAGACATAAAAGTGACTTTAATGCAAAACATCACTGTCATTATAAGATTGACACCAGAACCCACTCATCCCACATTCACACAATCATACACACGCTTGGGTAGTACAGTCTCCATCTCCAACAATCCCTCAAGCCGTGCCCTCAGCCTGCACCCACAGGCCCCAAATCCTTCTAATAGCTTCTATTTCCATACACACAAATGCATTGGGGTATTCTGTTCCAAATCAAAACATGAAGAAAAATATATCAAATTTGTGTTGTTCCTCTAATAAAATTGAAGAAAAGTGAATATTAGACTGTTCAAAAAAATAGCAGTGTTTGTATTCTTCTTTACAAACTCAAACATTCACTATATAAACTGAAAAATGTTTGAAGATTTTGCTTTCCTTTGAATCACTTCACTAATATTTAGTTGTATAACCACTGTTTCTGAGAACTGCTCTACATCTGTGTTGCATGGAGTCAACCAACTTCTGGCACCTGTGAACAGGTATTCCAGCCCAGGATGATTGGACTACATTCCACAGTTCTTCTCTATTTCTTGGTTTTGCCTCAGAAACCTTTTTGATGTCACCCCACAAGTTTTCTATTGGATTAAGATCCGGGGATTGGGCTGGCCACTCCATAACGTCAATCTTGTTGGTCTGGAACCAAGATGTTGCACGTTTACTGGTGTGTTTGGGGTCATTGTCTTGTTGATACACCCATTTCAAGGTCATTTCCTCTTCAGCATAAGGCAGCATGACCTCCTCAAGTATTCTGATGTATTCAAACTGATCCATGATCCCTGGTATGCGATAAATAGGCCCAACACAGTAATATGAGAAACATTCCCATATCATGATGCTCGCACCACCATGCTTCACTCTTCACAGTGTACTGTGGCTTGAATTCAGTGTTTGGGGGTCGTCTGACAAACTGTCTCCGGCCACTAGACCCAAAAAGAACAATCTTACTTTCATCAGTCCACAAAATCTTGCGCCATTTCTCTTTAGGCCAGTCAATGTGCTCTTTGGCAAATTGTAACCTTTTCAGCACATGACTTTTTTTCAACAGTGGGACTTTGCGGAGGCTTCTTGCAGATAGCTTGGCTTCACATAGGTGTCTTCTAATTGTAAGAGTACTCACAGGTAACTTTAGACCTTATTTGATCTTCCTGGAGCTGATTGTTGGCTGAGTCCTTGCCATTTTGACTATTCTTCTATCCATTCGAATGGTAGTTTTTTGCTTTCTTCCACGTCTTTCAGGTTTTGGTTGCCATTTTAAAGCATTTGTGATCATTTTAGCTGAGCAGTCTATCATTTTCTGTACTTCTTTATATGTTTTCCCCTCTCCAATCAACTTTTTAATCAAGGTACACTGTTCTTCTGAACAATGTCTGGAACAACCTATTTTCCTCAGAATTTCAGCGAGAAATGCACTGTAACCAGCATGTACAACATTTGCTGCCTTCCTTAACCACCTCAGGACCGCCGTACGCAGGATTGCGTCTTTGCGGCGGTCCTGTTGTTCTGGGTGGACGCGCCGGTGCGTCCTCTCGCGAGACGCGAGATTTCCTGTGAACGCGCGCACACAGGCGCGCGCGTTCACAGGATCGGAAGGTAAGCGAGTGGATCTCCAGCCTGCCAGCGGCGATCGTTCGCTGGCAGGCTGGAGATGTGATTTTTTTAACCCCTAACAGGTATATTAGACGCTGTTTTGATAACAGCGTCTAATATACCTGCTACCTGGTCCTCTGGTGGTCCCCTTTGTTTGGATCGACCACCAGAGGACACAGGCAGCTCAGTAATATGTTGCACCAAGCACCACTACACTACACCCCCCCCCCCCGTCACTTATTAACCCCTTATTAGCCCTTGATCACCCCTGATCACCCCATATAGACTCCCTGATCACCCCCCTGTCATTGATTACCCCCCTGTCATTGATCACCCCCCTGTAAAGCTCCATTCAGATGTCCGCATGATTTTTACGGATCCACTGATAGACTGATCGGATCCGTAAAAATCATACGGACGTCTGAATGCAGCCTTACAGGGGAGTGATAAATGACGGAGGTGATCACCCCATATAGACTCCCTGATCACCCCCCTGTCATTGATCACCCCCCTGTAAAGCTCCATTCAGATGTCCGCATGATTTTTACGGATAGACTGATCGGATCCGTAAAAATCATACGGACGTCTGAATGCAGCCTTACAGGGGAGTGATCAATGACTGTGGTGATCACCCCATATAGACTCCCTGATCACCCCCCTGTCATTGATTACCCCTCTGTCATTGATCACCCCCCTGTAAAGCTCCATTCAGATGTCCGCATGATTTTTACGGATCCACTGATAGACTGATCGGATCCGTAAAAATCATACGGACGTCTGAATGCAGCCTTACAGGGGAGTGATCAATGACTGTGGTGATCACCCCATATAGACTCCCTGATCACCCCCCTGTCATTGATTACCCCTCTGTCATTGATCACCCCCCTGTAAAGCTCCATTCAGATGTCCGCATGATTTTTACGGATCCACTGATAGACTGATCGGATCCGTAAAAATCATACGGACGTCTGAATGCAGCCTTACAGGGGGGTGATCAATGACAGTTGGGTGATCACCCCATATAGACTCCCTGATCACCCCCCTGTCATTGATCACCCCCCCTGTCATTGATCACCCCCCTGTCATTGATCCCCCCCCCCCCCCCTCTGTAAGGCTGCATTCAGTCTTTTTTTTGGCCCAAGTTAGCGGAATTTTTTTTTTTTTCTTACAAAGTCACATATTCCACTAACTTGTGACAAAAAATAAAATCTCACATGAACTCACCATACCCCTCACGGAATCCAAATGCGTAAAATTTTTTAGACATTTATATTCCAGACTTCTTCTCACGCTTTAGGGCCCCTAGAATGCCAGGGCAGTATAAATACCCCACATGTGACCCCATTTCGGAAAGAAGACACCCCCAGGTATTCCGTGAGGGGCATATTGAGTCCATGAAAGATTGAAATTTTTGTCCCAAGTTAGCGGAACGGGAGACTTTGTGAGAAAAAAATAAAAAATATCAATTTCCGCTAACTTGTGCCAAAAAAAAAAAATTTCTATGAACTCGCCATGCCCCTCATTGAATACCTTGGGGTGTCTTCTTTCCAAAATGGGGTCACATGTGGGGTATTTATACTGCCCTGGCATTCTAGGGGCCCCAAAGCGTGAGAAGAAGTCTGGTATCCAAATGTCTAAAAATGCCCTCCTAAAAGGAATTTGGGCCCCTTTGCGCATCTAGGCTGCAAAAAAGTGTCACAGATCTGGTATCGCCGTACTCAGGAGAAGTTGGGGAATGTGTTTTGGGGTGTCATTTTACATATACCCATGCTGGGTGAGATAAATATCTTGGTCAAATGCCAACTTTGTATAAAAAAATGGAAAAAGTTGTCTTTTGCCAAGATATTTCTCTCACCCAGCATGGGTATATGTAAAAAGACACCCCAAAACACATTCCCCAATGTCTCCTGAATACGGCAATACCAGATGTGTGACACTTTTTTGCAGCCTAGGTGGGCAAAGGGGCCCACATTCCAAAGAGCACCTTTCGGATTTCACTGGTCATTTACCTACTTACCACACATTAGGGCCCCTGGAAAATGCCAGGGCAGTATAACTACCCCACAAGTGACCCCATTTTGGAAAGAAGACACCCCAAGGTATTCCGTGAGGGGCATGGCGAGTTCCTAGAATTTTTTATTTTTTGTCACAAGTTTGTGGAAAATGATTTTTTTTTTTTTTTTTTTTTTTTTCATACAAAGTCTCATATTCCACTAACTTGTGACAAAAAATAAAAACTTCCATGAACTCACTATGCCCATCAGCGAATACCCTGGGGTCTCTTCTTTCCAAAATGGGGTCACTTGTGGGGTAGTTATACTGCCCTGGCATTCTAGGGGCCCAAATGTGTGGTAAGGAGTTTGAAATCAAATTCTGTAAAAAATGACGAGTGAAATCCGAAAGGTGCTCTTTGGAATATGGGCCCCTTTGCCCACCTAGGCTGCAAAAAAGTGTCACACATCTGGTATCTCCGTACTCAGGAGAAGGTGGAGAATGTGTTTTGGGGTGTCATTTTACATATACCCATGCTGGGTGAGAGAAATATCTTGGCAAAAGACAACTTTTCCCATTTTTTTATACAAAGTTGGCATTTGACCAAGATATTTATCTCACCCAGCATGGGTATATGTAAAAAGACACCCCAAAACACATTCCCCAACGTCTCCTGAATACGGCGATACCAGATGTGTGACACTTTTTTGCAGCCTAGGTGGGCAAAGGGGCCCACATTCCAAAGAGCACCTTTCGGATTTCACTGGTCATTTACCTACTTACCACACATTAGGGCCCCTGGAAAATGCCAGGGCAGTATAACTACCCCACAAGTGACCCCATTTTGGAAAGAAGACACCCCAAGGTATTCCGTGAGGGGCATGGCGAGTTCCTAGAATTTTTTATTTTTTGTCACAAGTTAGTGGAAAATGATGATTTTTTTTTTTTTTTCATACAAAGTCTCATATTCCACTAACTTGTGACAAAAAATAAAAACTTCCATGAACTCACTATGCCCATCAGCGAATACCCTGGGGTCTCTTCTTTCCAAAATGGGGTCACTTGTGGGGTAGTTATACTGCCCTGGTATTCTAGGGGCCCAAATGTGTGGTAAGGAGTTTGAAATCAAATTCTGTAAAAAATGACGAGTGAAATTCGAAAGGTGCTCTTTGGAATGTGGGCCCCTTTGCCCATCTAGGCTGCAAAAAAGTGTCACACATCTGGTATCTCCGTACTCAGGAGAAGGTGGGGAATGTGTTTTGGGGTGTCTTTTTACATATACCCATGCTGGGTGAGAGAAATATCTTGGCAAAAGACAACTTTTCCCATTTTTTTATACAAAGTTGGCATTTGACCAAGATATTTATCTCACCCAGCATGGGTATATGTAAAAAGACACCCCAAAACACATTCCCCAACTTCTACTGAATACGGAGATACCAGATGTGTGACACTTTTTTGCAGCCTAGGTGGGCAAAGGGGCCCACATTCCAAAGAGCACCTTTCGGATTTCACTCGTCATTTTTTACAGAATTTGATTTCAAACTCCTTACCACACATTTGGGCCCCTAGAATGCCAGGGCAGTATAACTACCCCACAAGTGACCCCATTTTGGAAAGAAGAGACCCCAAGGTATTTCGTGATGGGCATAGTGAGTTCATGGAAGTTTTTATTTTTTGTCACAAGTTAGTGGAATATGAGACTTTGTAAGAAAAAAAAAAAAAAAAAATCATCATTTTCCGCTAACTTGTGACAAAAAATAAAAAGTTCTATGAACTCACTATGCCCATCAGCGAATACCTTAGGGTGTGTATTTTCCGAAATGGGGTCATTTGTGGGGTGTTTGTACTGTCTGGGCATTGTAGAACCTCAGGAAACATGACAGGTGCTCAGAAAGTCAGAGCTGCTTCAAAAAGCGGAAATTCACATTTTTGTACCATAGTTTGTAAACGCTATAACTTTTACCCAAACCATTTTTTTTTTACCCAAACATTTTTTTTTAATCAAAGACATGTAGAACAATAAATTTAGAGCAAAATTTATATATGGATGTCGTTTTTTTTGCAAAATTTTACAACTGAAAGTGAAAAATGTCATTTTTTTGCAAAAAAATCGTTAAATTTCGATTAATAACAAAAAAAGTAAAAATGTCAGCAGCAATGAAATACCACCAAATGAAAGCTCTATTAGTGAGAAGAAAAGGAGGTAAAATTCATTTGGGTGGTAAGTTGCATGACGGAGCAATAAACGGTGAAAGTAGTGTAGGTCAGAAGTGTAAAAAGTGGCCTGGTCTTTCAGGGTGTTTAAGCACTGGGGGCTGAGGTGGTTAAATAAGGGCAATAATTGCCATCTGTTTTTCAAAGAATGAATGACCTCACTAATTGAACTCCACACTGCTATTATTTTGAACATGCCCCTTTCAATAAGTGATTGAATTACAGAGAATCAGCAGCATGCATGGCATGACTGTTGGGTCTGTTGGATTACTATTACTCTACTACACCTGCTAGTAAATGATTTGCCATGTAGAAATATCATTTCTACCAAAAACAGTGATTGATCAGATTAGTGATGTCTGACTGCTATTATTTTGAACACAACTCTAAATCCCTCTTAAAGTCATATTTTGAATATGGCATTCAGTTTTGGGTTCTACATTCTAAAAAGTATATAGGAGAGATAAAAAGTAGAGATGAGCGAATTAAAAAAAAATTGATTCTGCCGGTTCACCGAATTTTCAGAGAAGATTCGATTCGATCAGAATTTATTTGTGGCAAATCACGTTGAAAAACAGGTATTTCCTGGCTTCAGAGAGCCTGTATAGTGGTGTAGAACACTGTGCCTTGCAGTAACATGCATAGGGAGTCTGCTGTGGTAGTGAAACAATACTATGAGTCAGTATGACACGCAGATGACAGGCGTCGCTCTTAGAATCACTGCACACTTCACTTATTTGGGCACTTATGGGGCCAAAACTGACCAAATAACTCAAGTGTGAACTCAGCCTTACAGGTCGATGTTAGCGTCAAGAAGAAGCGTACTCCTTTTACACCGTTATCAGCTGATTGCACATAGATGTCTACAGAACGTGTTTTATTAAACGCTTATACAAGTAGAGCCCCCCCAACAGAGTGGAGAGGGTGTCAGCAGTAAGTTTGTATTAACGTCTCTGATTATTTTGCCCCTCCTCTGATCCGTAAGAACAATAACCCCCAAAAACGGATACTGTCTGTTGAGCATCCGCCTTCACTTGGTCAGCATTTGGTCAGTAATCCATCAGTATTGCTAAAGCCAAAAAAGAACAGGAGTGGATCCAAAACAGAGATGACACATAAATTGAATATTTGCATATCTTCTGTATTTTGTACCCACTCCTGCTTTTGGCTACCAAATAATAAGCCAATTCTGATGGGACCATACAGGCCTTACAGCTGCTATATAGACAGGATCCATTTTGCGTCTTATTTTTCCTTCCTTCTGACAGATCAGAAGAAGGGTCAAATAAATGATGATGTCAACGAGGCCAAAAAGGCAAAATAGTGGCCCAGTCATGAAGTGGGGAGGGTGGGAACAGCATGAGAAGTCCACTGAGTGGCCCAATGACATAGTGGTAAGGTGGAAGCAGCATGAGGAGACCACAGAGTGGGCCAATGACATAGTGTTGAGGTAGCAGCAGCATTAGGAGATGACAGACTGGCCTAGAGACATAGTGGTGAGGTGGCAGCAGCATGAGGAGACCACAGAGTGGCACAATGACAGAGTGTGGAGGTGGCAGCAGCAGCAGCATGAGGAGACCACAGAATGGCCCAGAGACAGAGTTGTAAGTTGGCAGCAGTATGAAGAGGCCATAGAGTGGCACAATGACATAGTGTGGAGGTGGCAGCAGCAACAGCATGAGGAGACCACAGAGTGGCAAGATGACATCAGCATGAGGAGACCATAGAGTGGCAAGGTGACATCAGCATGAGGATATCAAAGAGTAGCACAATAACAGGGTGTGGAGGTGGCAGCAGCAGCAGCATGAGGAGGCCACAGAGTGGGACAAGGACAGAGTGTGGAGGTGTCAGAAGCAAGAGGAGGTCACAGAGTGGCACAATGACAGAGTGTGGAGGTGGCAGCAGCAGCATGAGGAGACCTGAGTGGTGAGGTGGCAGCACCACCAGGAGACCATAGAGTTACCCCGATCAAATGTTCGCGAACCGCAAGTTCGCGGCAGGTCCCATTCATTTTTAATGGCAGGCGAACCTGAAAAACCTTCAGCTCATATTTGCAGCCAAGAAATTATTACTAGAAGTGCACAAATAGTCCCACAACATGGACAGTGACATACCAGATGTATTATTCGAATTTGCGATCTCCATTCATTAATTCTTTCAATGTGAAATATCAGCAATATAATTTTCACGTACGTGCATGTGCAAATGCACTATGCAGTACCCAAATGCACTATAAAGAAAGTATATTGGTATATAATCCGTTTTTTTGGGGGGCGACTGGTATATCACACCAGTAGAAATCATTTGTTCCAATAACGCTTGTCCCTCTATATACCTGCAGTATCGCAGCAGAACCGCACATAACTGCCGCACAATACAAATGCACTGTAATATACTTTCTAACATAGAAAGTATATTATAACATTGTACAAGGAAGGCAATCTATTTGAATATACATAAAGATAAAACGTAACCTTTAATAATGTTACTATAAGGGTCCATTCACACGTCCGTAAGTGTTTTGCGGATCCGCAAAACACGGACACCGGCAATGTGCATTTCGCAATTAGCGGACTGCACATCGCAGGCACTATAATAGAAAATGCGTAATCTTGTCTGCAATTGCGGACAAGAATAGGACATGTTCTATTTTTTTGCGGAAACGGAAGCACGGATGAGGAAGTGCGGATCCGCAAATGCGGATGCAGACAGCACATTCCGGCCACATTGAAAATTAATAGGTCTGCACCCGTTCCGCAAAATTGCGGAACGGATGCGGACCCATTTTGCGGACGTGTGAATGGAAAAGATATCCCTCAAAATTAAAATAAATTTAATTATTAAAGTTAGGCAAAAAGCATAGATGTGGTAGGCAATGACAAGTGCTCGGCGGCACTAAATCAGGTGCTCGGCGGCACCAAATCAGAAACCATATGTCCTACCACAATCCGGGGGGTTCCAGTGAACATCCATGAATCCCGGAGGGAAAGCAAAAAACATCTATCCCTGGGCTAGATGATGATGTGGTATTGAAGGACAGGGTTGGCAAAGAACTGTCAAAGGGGGGTGCTATTTTGGCCCTGATAGCCTAACCACAGACCACCCGCCCTGATAAGAGCGACCCCATCCGGAACCTTACCCTATATAAAAATGGCCCTAGTAAGCCCCTAGGCCCCTGACTTCCAGGTGATCACTATATAGATCTATGTGTTTTTGACTCATTATAAAAGTATATTATAAGTATATCACACCCCTCTGTGTATCACACCTATCGATAGCACACCTATACCAGTCCTTAAAAGGACTTTTGTGGCCCTATTAGCTAGCGTTTGGTGTCCCTAACAGCCTGTCCCTGCTCCACACAGCAACCTCTCCCTACACTGGCAAAACACTGAATGTAAAATGGCGGCCAGATCAGATTTATTTATAAGGTAGGGGGTATGTCCATGTGCTGAAACGTCTCAATTGGCTTTACTGTACCACCTGATGGATGTGTCATGGGTCAAAGTTCTTCACAATGTAAAAGAATGTGGCAGGCGCGAATATCTCCATATGTTTGCATGTTCGGCGAATCGCGAACACGCAAAGTTTGCTGCGAAACGACCGCCGGGCGAACCGCAAGGCCACATCTAGTGGCAGCATCAGAATAGTAGCTGAGGCAGGTAGCCAGAAGAAACCGGTCTCTTTTGTCAAAGTGTTGGTGTGGCACCATTGAAGATCTAGTCTGATGCATCAGGCATTGGTGTTTGAAAATCCTTGCTGATCCACGCCTGATTCATCTTGACAAAGGTCAGTCTCTCCACATTTTGGGTGGACAGGCAATTTCTCCTTGGGGTAACTATGGCCCCCACTTCACTAAACACCCGCTCTGATGCCACACTATTGGCCGGGCAGGACAGCTTTTCCAGGGCGAACTCGGCCAGTTGCGGCCAAAAATCCAGTTTGGCTGCCCAGTAGTCCAGCGGATCTTCAATGTGGGGTGGCAGGGTGCAGTCCAAGTATGTCACCACCTGCTGTTTCAGGTTCTGCTCCAGGTCTAGCTGCTGGTGAGTAGTTTCTTCACTAGGCGGTTGAAGAAAGCTGCTCATCAGTGGCTCTAGACTCAAGTTGCTGCTAATGGAGATGGTACTGCTCCTACCCCCCACCCCACCACAGCAGGCCTGGCAGTGGAGCGTGAGTGCAGAGGGCCCCCCCAGTCAGACCTGAGAGAAGATTGACGATGGCACACATAGGCAGCGGCCAATTGACTACATAGGATGTCTCTATAGTAGTTCAGTTTGTCCTCCCTCACAGCTGGTGTAAAAAAGACCCCCATTTTGGACCGGTAGCGAGGATCCAACAAGGTGGAGAGTCAGAAGTCATCCCTCTGCCGAATGGTGACAATTCGACTGTCACTACCCAAGCAAGTGAGCATGCAGCAGGCCATTCGTGCAAATGACTCGGAGGGACTCCCTGCCTCCATCTGCACTGCATACTGCCACGGTGTGCCTGGGTCATCTGCCTCATCTCCCTCTTGCTCCTCCGGCTGCTCCTGCTCCTCCTCTACTGTCATCTGTGTAGAAAAACCACCCATTTCGCTACACATTGCTTCTTTTCCAATGCCCTCCTCCTCCTCCTCATCCAGTACAGCCCCCACAGGGCTCATGTGGCCGTGAGATATAAGCGTCACTTCTCCAGTCCCCTGACCAGCCAGATTTACCAGCATCTGTTCCAGGATATAAAGCAGTGGAATGACGTTGTTCATCCCGTAGTCCTGGCGACTGACAAATATTGTGGCATCCTCAAAGTGTTAGAGCAAACGGCAGGTGTCATGCATGAGCTGCCACTGGCTAAAATCAAAGTTAAATCGTTTATGGCCTTTCTCTGTTCGAATAGTCGGTCCAACATATGGAGGGTGGAATTCCAATGGGTGGAAACGTTGCATATCAGCCTATGTTAGGGGATGCCGTTCTGCTGCTGCAGCTCAATGAGGGTGTGCTTGGCTGTGTATGAGTGGCTGAAGTGCATGCAAAGTTTCCAGGCCATTTTGTCTTGCAGTTGGGTGAAAGACTTCAGGAACCGCTTAACAACCAGATTGAACACCTGTGTCACACAGGGAGAATGGCTCAGCCCTCCTTGGCACAGCGCCGACACCATGTTCTTCTCGTTGTCGGTCACCATGGTTCCAATTTTGAGTTGTCACGGAGAAAGGCAGGATTTGATTTATTGATTAAGGACCCAGAGAAGTTCCTCCCCTGTCTGACTCCGTTCGCCCAGGCAAACGAGGTGTAGAACAGCGTGACACCACTGTGCCCTGCACATGTGGTATGCTGGAGGGGCACTGTGAATTTTCCCTGCAGTGGAGGCTGAGGACACGGTGGAGGATGAGGAGGCCGACATTGTCGCAGGACCAATGGCGTGAGAACGTGGAGGTGGAAGCGGCATCACCTGGCCAAGTTGCTGGTGTGGCTGGGAAGGAACCACATTTACCCAGTGGTCCTTAAAGGACATATATTGTCTCTGCCCGTAGTTACAGCTCCACACGTCAGCACTGCCGTGCACTTTGGCAGACACCAACAGTCTCAAGGACTGGCCCACCTTCTGTTCTACATATGTGTGCAGGGCTGGTACTGATTTTTTGGACTCGGCTTGGGACTCTCCACTCGGCCACGCTACCGACTTCCTGGCTCTGCTGCTGCCTCACACGCAGGCTGCCACCCTTTTCTGCCGATGATGATGATGAAGCCCCTTCGTCACCCGGCTCCCAATTGCAATCAGCTACATCATCATTGAGTACTGTCTGCATGTCACTGATGTCCTGCTCAACGGTCTCTGAGCCAAGAGCATGACCGCTCGCAAAACCAGTTGCCATGCCACTCACCTCATCACTACTTGCCCACCTACCGGAGGAAACGGCGGATGTCTCCTCCACATCTTGGCTGGCCAGTAGCTGCTGACTGTCCTCTAGTAGCTCGTCCTCGCTGTATAGTGGAGCTGAGCTCACAGCATATAACTGCACCGCTGAACGGCAAATAATCCTTTTTTTTAAAAGGCTTTAAAACATATAAATGCACCGCTGAGCGTCAAATAAGCCCCTTTTTTCCACTAATACACCCCAAAAAAGTCTTAAGAACATATAACTGCACAGCTGAACGGCAAATAATACATTTTTTTTCCACTAATAAACCCCAAAAAAGGCTGTAATTTTGTCACTTCACCGCACAACGGCTAACAAGACTTTTTCCCCCACTAATACACCCCAAAAAAGTCTTTGGAACATATAACTGCACCGCTGAACGGAAAATAAGCCATTTTCTCCCCACTAATACACCCTAAAAAAGGCTTTAGAACATATAACTGCACCGCTGAATGGTAAATAATAAAAAAAATTTTAGCACTAATACACCCGAGAAAAGGCTTCAGAACATATAACTGCACCACTGAACAGCTAAAACCACTTTTTTTCCCCACTAATACACCTCAAAAAAGGCTGTAATTTTGTCACTTCATCGCACAAAGGGTAATAGGACCTTTTTTTCCACTAATACACCCCAAAAAAGACTTTAGAACATATAACTGCACCGCTGAACGGCAAATAAGCCCCTTTTTATCCACTTATACACCCCAAAAAAGGCTTCAGAACATATAACTGCACCACTAAACAGCAAATACACTTTTTTTTTCCAGTAATACACCCCAAAAAGGCTTTAGAACATATAACTGCACCGCTGATCGGCAAATAAGCCCTTTATTTTTTCACTAATACACCCCAAAAAAGACTTCAAAACATATCAGTGCACCACTGTACGGCAAATAACACTTTTTTTCCCATTAATACACCGCAAAAAAGGCTGTAATTTTGTCATTTCACTGCACAACGGTACATACGCCATTTTTTCCCCACTAATACACCACAAAAAAAGGCTTTACAACATATAACTGCACCGCTGAACGGCAAATAATACGTTTTTTTTCCCACTAATACAACCCAATAAAAGCCTGCAGAACATATTATTGCACCGCTGGTCGGCAAATAATACTTTTTTCTTTCCACTAATACACCCCAAAAAAGGCTGTAATTTTGTCACTTCCTGGCTGAACGGCTAACAAGCCTTTTTTTCCCACTATTACACCCAAAAAAAGGCTTCAGAACATATCTCTGCACCGCTGAACGGCAAATAATGTTTTTTTTTCCCACTAATACACCCCAAAAAAGGCTGTAATTTGTTTTGTCACTTCACCGCACAAAGGCTAATAAGGCCTTTTTTTCCACTAATACACTCCAATAAAAGCCTGCAGAACATATTGCACCGCTGGTCGGCAAATAATACTATTTTTCTTTTCACTAATACACCCCAAAAAAGGCTGAAATTTTGTCACTTCACCGCTGAACGGCTAACAAGCCTTTTTTTTCCCCACTAATACACCCAAGAAAAGGCTTCAGAACATATCTCTGCACCGCTAAACGGCAAATAATATGTTTTTTTCCCCCACTAATACACCCCAAAAAAGGCTGTAATTTTGTCACTTCACTGTACAAAGGATAATAAGCCCTTTTTTCCCATTAATACACCCCAAAAAAGCCTTAAAGAGGACCTTTCATCTGGCAAAAAATTGTGAACTAAGTGTCATGATCTGTACAGCGGCTCCCAGGGATCTCACTGCACTTACTATTATCCCAGGGCGCCGCTCCGTTCTCCCGCTATGTCCTCCGGTATGTTCGGTCACTGGGTTATAGTAGGTGGAGACTTAGGGGACTTGGTTATAGTAGGAGGAGACTGCCCTTGTTCTCCTGGGCGTCTCCTTCTCCCAGGCTGTGAGCTCTGCGCTGCGATTTGCCAGCGCTACAGCCTAGGAGAAGGAGACGCCCAGGAGAACAAGAGCAGTCTCCTCCTACTATAGACAGGTGACCAAACATACCGGAGGACATAGCGGCAGAACGGAGCGGCGACCAGGGATAATAGTAAGTGCAGTGAGATCCCTGGGTGCCGCTGTATATATCATGATACTTAGTTCACAATTTTTTGCCAGATGAAAGGTCCTCTTTAAGAACATATAACTGCACAGCTGAATGGCTAATAACACTTTTTTTCCACACTAATACACCCCAAAAAAGGCTGTAATTTTGTCACTTCACCGCACAACAGCAAATAAGCCCTTTTTCCCCCACTAATACACCACAAAAAAGGCTTTAGAACATATAACTGCACCGCTGAATGGCAAATAAGACGGTTTCTTTGCACTAAAACACCCCAAAAAAGGCTGTAATTTTGTCACTTTACCGCACATTGGCTAACAAGCTTGTTTTTCCCACTAATACATCCCAAAAAAGGCTTTAGAACATATAACTGCACCGCTGAACAGCAAATAATTTTTATTTTTTCACCTAATACACCTCAAAAAATGCTTTTATTTTGTCACTTTACCATACAAGGGCTAATAAGCCCCTTTTTTCCCAGTAATACACCCCAAAAAAGGCTCTAGAACATATCACTGCACCGCTGAACGGCAAATAGTACTTTTTTTCCCCACTAATACACCCCAAAAAAGGCTTTAGAACATATAACTGCACAGCTGAACGGCAAATAATCCCCCTTCATTTTTCCAATAATACCCCGGAAAAAAGGCTTCAGAACCTATAACTGCACCGCTGTTTTTTTCCCTCACTAATACACTCCAAAAAAGGCTGTAATTTTGTCACTTCACCACACAACGGCTAACAAGCCTTTTTTTTACCACTAATTCATCCCGAAAAAGGGTTGAGAACATAAAACTGCACAGCTGAATGGAAAATAATCCTTTAATTTTCCACTAATACACCCCAAAAAAGGCTATATATTTTTACGGCAAATAAGCCCTTTTTTCCACTAATACACCACAAAAAAGGCTTTAGAACGTATAACTACACAGCTGAACGGCAAATAATCACCTTTTTTTCCCCAATAATACCCCGGAAAAAAGGCTGCAGAATCTATAACTGCACCGCTGTTTTTTTTCCACTAATACACTCTGAAAAAGGCTGCAATTTTGTCACTTCACCGCACAACGGCAAATAAGCCCTTTTTGTCCACTAATACACCACAAAAAAGGCTTTAGAACATATAACTGCACTGCTGAACGGCAAATAAGACTTTTTTTCTTTCCACTAATACACCCCAAAAAAGGCTGTAATTTTGTCACTTCACCGCACAATGGCTAACAAGCCTTTTTTTGATTAATTCATCCCAAAAAAGGGTTGAGAACATATAACTGCACCGCTGAACGGCAAATAATACTTTTTTCCCCCCACTAATACACCCCAAAAAAGGCTGTAATTTTTTTCTTCACCGCACAACAGAAAATAAGCTAGAATGATTAACGGCAAATAATACATTTTTTTCCCACTAATACACCCCAAAAAAGGCTTCAGAACATATAACTGCACCGCTGAACAGCAAATAACACTTTTTTTCCCCACTAATACACCCCAAAAAAGGCTTCAGAACATATCACTGTACCACTGAACGGCAAATAATACTTTTTATTCCACTAATACACCCCAAAAAAGGCTTTAGAATACATAACTGCACAGCTGAACTGCAAATAAGCAATTTTTTCCCCACTAATACACCTCAAAGAAGGTTTTAAAACATATAACTGCACTGCTGAACCGCTAATAACACTTTTTTTTCCCACTAATACACCCCACAAAAGGCTTTAGAACATATAACTGCACCGCTGAATGGCAAATAATACTTTTTTGTTACCACTAATACACCCCAAAAAAGGCTTCAGAACATATAACTGCACCGCTGAACAGCTAATACCACTTTTTTCCCCCACTAATACACCCCAAAAAAGGCTGTAATTTTGTCACCTCACTGCACAAAGGCTAAAAAGCCCTTTTTTTATCACTAATACACCCCAAAAAAGGCTTCAGAACATATCATTGCACTGCTGAACGACAAGCAAGGTTTTCTGGAATTACAGAGGTATCATCTATTGCATACCTAAAAGCAGCAGAATAGTTCCTCCCTATCTTTTCTCTACACCTAGACTAATCTTTCCCTGAACTTGGAAATCGTTTTTTCAGCACAATGAAGTCTTTCCTAGCACTGTCACTAGCGCCTGCTGATGTCTCTCCCTGCACTAAGCACACTGGAAAATTGCAGAATCCAAAATTGCTGAGGCTATTTATAGGGCTGTGACATCACAGGGGCTGGCCGGCTGCTGATTGGCTGCATGCATGGCATTGTGGGTGATCCCTCATTCCCAAAGTTCTTTGCTCCATGTCCTAACACGTGCAGCAGCCATTTTAGGAAAAAATGTGATTCGTTCCCACGAAGCGTGAGGAAATTTGGATTCGGTGCAAATCAAATTTTTCCTGAAATTTGGATCGAATTCCATTTTGTCAACTTCGATTAGCTCATCTCTAATAAAAAGGTTTCAGTGGCCAACCAGACAATTAAATAGGATGGAAGGTCACTCATATGAGATTTAGGCTTGATCAGTTTAGAAAAAAAAGACACCTTTTTAGACGGGATCTTACTTACATCTATAAATGCAAGAGGTTGTAAATTTATTCAGGGTTGTAATTACGGTAAATTAATTTAACAGTTAGGCCTCTTGCACATGACCGAATGGCTTTTTCAGTATTTTGCGTTCCGCAAAAAACTGATATGCAAAAAATACGGATGACATCCGTGTGCATACAGTTTTTTGAGGAATGGAACAGCTGGCCCCTGGTAGAACAATACTATCCTTATCCGTTATGCGTACAATAATAGGACATGTTCTATCTTTGAACGGAACAGAAAAAAACTGAAATACGGAAAACGGAAGGTATACGTAGTACCTTCCGTTTTTTTGGCGGTATCATTGAAATGAATGGTTCTGTATACAGACCATATACAAAACACAAAAAACGGAACGTGTGCAAGAGGCCTTAATGTTGTCATCATTGATCTAAAAAAGGTTGAACTTGTGTTTAGTTTAAAGAGAAATCTTTGTTACATGATAGTGGACCCATCTCTAAATAAATATCTATTTGAGATGAGGGAATCATCTCTAACATATAACAAACCTGGTTCGTTACAAACTTCCCAAAATTTCATCTGCCAGAGAATCCCAAAGCTCTTCAAGTTCAGTTTAGACAAATTCAGTAAAACGCAGAACAGTGCCATTTTATTGCACATGTCAGCGGGAAAAATCATGAGGGAGGAAGAAGAAGGATGCTCACATGACACTGACAGGAAGTGGATGAGAAGGATGGGCCAATCAGTGCTGCAGCAGGCAGGGAGGTGTCCTTGCAGAATGACTATAATGTAATGCTTTGTTGGGCTGTAAATGAGGATGGATTGGTCTATGCAGTGTTTGACAGAAAACAATTTTAGGGACAGTGTACAGTCACAAACAGGATTCATGTGTTTATCGGCCCATTGGGTCAATATTTTTTGCAGCAGCAAGGCAGCACCTCAGCAACAAGTCTGGGTCCTTTTTATCCTCCGATTATTGTGTTGACCTGGCTTCTCCACTTCCCCCTCCATGGACATGCTCCTGTCCCTAACAGCAACAGGGCACAATATTGCTCCCATGCCCCCTCCGTCCTATCATATATGTCAAGTGTTGTCATGTGTTGGAGCTAATTGGCCTGAGCAGTAGCCACATGGGCAGCACTTGCTAAAGCATATCAAGCAACAAACATCCTGCTGGCTGTCACCCTGCCGACTCCAACTGGGCAAGGTGTTTAGCGACAATGGCCACAACATCATGGCCACCCTGAACCTGGGTGAATGGTACACATCATTAATCTAGTCGTGGAACTTATTTTTTACATACACTGGCTTGCGCAAGGTGCCGGCAATGTTCGGGAAACTGTCCAAGCATCTCAACCATTCTTAAGTGGCGAGGAATGCTCTCCTGGACTTGTAGTAACAGAATGGTCTGCTGCTACACCTCTTAATCTGCAACATTCCAACTTGTTGGAATTCGAAATTGCACATGCTCAAGCATCTGTGCGAGCAGCGGAAAGCTGCAAACTATATTGTCTTTCTGTCCGCCCTGTAGCTGTAGGGAATCCACAAGGAGAAACTAACATGGAGGAGGAGGTTGAGGAGGAGGAGGCTCAATTGGAGGAGGAGTCGGAGGTGGAGGAGAAAGAAGATGATGGCACTGGCCAGGACACCTAATCCTCTCTGTGGGGAGCAGAGCCAGAAAGAACTGGCTCATTGGGCATGCTGGCCAGAATGGCGACCTGTATACTTACTTACTTACTTAATGGCAGGCGTATCATTGACATCAAGAAGACTGATGATTATTGGAATCTTTTCGTCCTTCCCAAAGAGTGGCCAAATTACGTTATTACTAGGAAATACTTTGTATGTCACTTGCCTTTAGATTTCGGTGAGCAGAATGCTGCTGTCAGCGAGTCGGAAAGGGATGCCCCTCTCCACCCCATGCAGAGTGACCCATATTCCACTACCACCACAAGCAGTAGAAGTCGTGTTGACCTGGCTTCTCCACTTCCCCCTCCATGGACATGCTCCTGTCCCTAACAGCAACAGGGCACAATATTGCTCCCATGCCCCCTCCGTCCTATCATATGTGTCAAGTGCTGTCATGTGTTGGAGCTAATTGGCCTGAGCAGTAGCCACATGGGCAGCACTTGCTAAAGCATATCAAGCAACAAACATCCTGCTGGCTGTCACCCTGCCGACTCCAACTGGGCAAGGTGTTTAGCGACAATGGCCACAACATCATGGCCACCCTGAACCTGGGTGAATGGTACACATCATTAATCTAGTCGTGGAACTTATTTTTTACATACACTGGCTTGCGCAAGGTGCCGGCAATGTTCGGGAAACTGTCCAAGCATCTCAACCATTCTTAAGTGGCGAGGAATGCTCTCCTGGACTTGTAGTAACAGAATGGTCTGCTGCTACACCTCTTAATCTGCAACATTCCAACTTGTTGGAATTCGAAATTGCACATGCTCAAGCATCTGTGCGAGCAGCGGAAAGCTGCAAACTATATTGTCTTTCTGTCCGCCCTGTAGCTGTAGGGAATCCACAAGGAGAAACTAACATGGAGGAGGAGGTTGAGGAGGAGGAGGCTCAATTGGAGGAGGAGTCGGAGGTGGAGGAGAAAGAAGATGATGACACTGGCCAGGACACCTAATCCTCTCTGTGGGGAGCAGAGCCAGAAAGAACTGGCTCATTGGGCATGCTGGCCAGAATGGCGACCTGTATGCTTACTTACTTACTTAATGGCAGGCGTATCATTGACATCAAGAAGACTGATGATTATTGGAATCTTTTCGTCCTTCCCAAAGAGTGGCCAAATTACGTTATTACTAGGAAATACTTTGTATGTCACTTGCCTTTAGATTTCGGTGAGCAGAATGCTGCTGTCAGCGAGTCGGAAAGGGATGCCCCTCTCCACCCCATGCAGAGTGACCCATATTCCACTACCACCACAAGCAGTAGAAGTCGTAGCACCAACATCACCCAGTTTAGTCACCTCAGCATGATGAAGCCATTTTTTCACATTCCACGCCAGGCTGAAGCAAATCAGCAAGCAGAGACGTCCCATCTCAACTCCCAAGTTCAGGCCTGCCTACACTTTGGCCTGTCTCTGGCGCATACCTTGTTCCCTGACCCCATGGACTTCTGGACAGGCAAACTAGAACACTGGCCGGCCTGCAGTGCCCAGCCTGCAGTGTTATCTGAGAAAGGAATTTCAGCGTCATAGGGGGCGTCGTGATACCCAAACAAACCAACTTGTCCTCCACCAGTGTCTAAAACATTACTTTTGTCAAAATGAACTAAGCCTAGATTCAGGAGGATTTTCATTCTCCTCCAGCTGAGGTCGAAGTATACATCTTGCCTTGCTGGCTGTGCTCCATCTTGCCACTGCTGCTGTCTTCCCGCCTGCCTGCCTACCATCATATTGCCTACCATCATGTTCCATTTGGCTGCTGCTGCCTCCATCATGCCACTGCTGCTGCCTGCTAACTTATACCACATGGTTGCTGCTGCTGCCACCACTACAGCTTCAGCTCATCGCTAATTGCCTACTGCCACCACTATTAATCCTACACATGTGCCACTACTACCACTACTACTACCACCCATAGATAGCCAATCTACTGCCTTGTATGTTCCATGCTATGCTGCTTCTGCTGCCACTACTATTGCGGCCACGTGTCTCTAATACCTTACCCATTGCACATCAGCACTGTACTGTTGCTGCTGCCAATTAAAAGGGAGTATTTTTCTAGGCTTGTTCAGAACTTTTTCTTTTTCTTCTAACAAATAACATTTGTGCCTGTTGTATGGGCAGGCATTCTGACCCCGTTAGGCATAATATTTTGGATACTTGGTACCAACAAGCCACTTTAAAAAAAAAATCTATATCATCATTTGCATCCAGTAAGGAACAATTTTTTGAAGGCTTCTAATATGAAAAAGCATAACGCATGACGGCCCGGTGTGCTTTTAAACACGCTGGGGGAGATTTATCAAACTGGTGTAAACTAGAACTGGCTTAGTTGCCCATAGCAACCAATCAGATTTCACCTTTCAGCAGGACAATAAAAGGTGGAATTTGATTGGTTGCTATGGGCAACTAAGCCAGTTCTAGTTTACACCAGTTTGATAAATCCCCCCCGCTGGTCGTTAATGATGTCAAACATGCGTTTGCCCATAGCTATGTCAGTGTCACTCAGACATGATTTACTATTGCTGTCATTGCGTTCAAGGGCTTAGGAAGGGGAAGAAAAAGAAAAAGTACATAAAAAATTTACTAAAAGAGATAAACATGTTTTCCTAAAAAAATATATACCCAGACTGTTCAGCTGGCTGAGGTAAAATGGAATCCAAAAAGATATCTTGTTTCAGTAAAGCATAGTTTGCTGAGACAGATTGTTTAAGATTTCATGGGCTGGATTCTTATGGAGTGGCATGGAGGTTGGAAGTGAGATATACCACTTCCTCCCCAAAATCCAGTACATCACTTTCCCCAGCCTGAAGCAATCCCAGGTGTGCCTGCTGGGATCAATACTGGGGAATAAATAAAGGCCTCAAAGCCTCAGTCAGTGTCAGACTGTGTGGCTGTGCAAAGCCTGATCCCCCAGACATGCTGAAGGCATAGATTAGAGAGAGAAGTCTCTGTATAGTTAGCGCCTAGACTGACAGGTGTTTATTTAATGCTTTATGAGCTGTGGCTTCACCTAAGTGATGGTTAACTTGTACGCCCTGTATGGTGCTGGATGAAAAATAAACAATGTTTGGACTTTTAACCCCCGAAGTCTGAGAATCTGTCATTGCCAACCTCACGTCAAGTACACATACCCGTGACTATGTTATATTATGTTTTTGCATGTGACTTTGGGCTGGGCATGGCAGGGTGCTGCTATTTTTTTAGGCCTTGCATATCTATCTATCTACACTGTGTGTGTGTATATATATATTATATATATATATATATATATATATATATATATATATATATATATAGTTAAAAAAACTTGACATTTTTATAACATTACTTCTATTTCACTAGGCAGTATTTTTAATTTACACTTTTTTCTCCAGTCATGTGTATCTTTACACGTTGTTGCTGAATGCCTGACTAAATCTCCCCTGTAATGGGTATAGATGAAAAAAAACATCATGACCTTTACTACTTCACATGGCATAGACGGAATGAAATTAAAGTATTAAAGTTCTTACAACACAAAATAAAAGAAGCCACCTGAGAAGAGGAGCAATTACACGTGATGACTGAATCTGGATGAATTCACATCTAACACAGAGCTCAGCAGGATGAAAACGTGATCATTGAATTTCTCTAACAGTGGGAGGCAGTCTGCATGCACCTTGCCTTTAACAGTGATTAATGTGCTCTTAAACCACTACAGATAGCACATAGCACAATGGAACAACAGTGTCAATGGAGATATAGAAACATCTTCTGCTTACACTAGGAATAAGGACAATTTCTAGGCTACAAGTAGAAGTCATTTTTTTACAGAATGATCATCTTTCTTGGGCTGGCCTTAGACACAAAGATTATTCTCTGTTCTGAATCATACACTATATACAATATTTATATTATTTGCAGTTATATAGTGCCAACATATTCAAAAGTGCTGTACAGAGTTTGGTCGCTACCCCTACTAAGGCTCACAACCTAATTTCCTATTTCAGAATATTTCATAGCAAAACCAATTAACCTATCAGTTGTTATACCAGTACCAGGAGGAATCACACATACATAGAGACTTCAGGTTACTTAACCATTGCCTGCGGCATGTAAAGCGTTACACAGCCCGGATTGGCACTCCTGCCGGTTCGTACTGTTAGAGAAGGAGCACGGTTCTCATGTGAGAGCCGGGCCCCCGCTTCCCGCTGCAGGGGGGCCCCGTGCAGCGCTTAGACTGGGCCGCCGTAAAAAAGCCTCAGGCCCCTTAGTGACCGCCGTAAAAAGGCGTATGGGTGGTTACTAAGGGGTTAATCATGGGATAACCCCTTTATGCTACCTCTTGGATGGCATGCTTTACACCAATATTGTACACAAAACAATGTACATGCTGTTGAGAAATGTGGTGCATTTTTATGACTTATCCAAGTCATTTTTTATTATTAATTGTACATTTACATATTAATAAGCGGATTATCATTAATTGTCATCATTATTAGGAACTGACAAATTATCTGTGCCTCTGGAGGGATTGGAGAGAAATCCACAGTTTTATTCTGATACAGTGGGATGCGAAAGTTTGGGCAACCTTGTTAATCGTCATGATTTTCCTGTATAAATCGTTGGTTGTTACCATAAAAAATGTCAGTCAAATATATCATATAGGAGACACACACAGTGATATTTGAGAAGTGAAATGAAGTTTATTGGATTTACAGAAAGTGCGCTATAATTGTTTAAACAAAATTAGGCAGGTGCATAAATTTGGGCACCACAAAAAAGAAATGAAATCAATATTTAGTAGATCCTCCTATTGCAGAAATGATAGCCTCTAAACGCTTCCTGTAGGTTCCAAAGAGAGTCTGGATTCTGGTTGAAGGTATTTTAGACCATTCCTCTTTACAAAACATCTTTAGTTCATTCAGGTTTGATGGCTTCCGAGCATGGACAGCTCTCTTTAAGTCACACCACAGATTTTCAATTATATTCAGGTCTGGGGACTGAGATGACCATTCCAGAACGTTGTACTTGTTCCTCTGCATAAATGCCTTAGTGGATTTTGAGCAGTGTTTAGGGTCGTTGTCTTGTTGAAAGATCCAGCCCCGGCGCAGGTTCAGCTTTGTCACTGATTCCTGGACATTGGTCTCCAGAATCTGCTGATACTGAGTGGAATCCATGCGTCCCTCAACTTTGACAAGATTCCCAGTCCCTGTACTGGCCACACAGCCCCACAGACTGATGGAACCACCACCATATTTTACTGTAGGTAGCAGGTGTTTTTCTTGGAATGCTGTGTTCTTTTTCCTCCATGCATAACGCCCCTTGTTATGGCCAAATAACTCAATTTTAGTTTCATCAGTCCACAGTACCTTATTCCAAAATGAAGCTGTCTTGTCCAAATGTGCTTTAGCCCACCTCAAGCGGCACTTTTTGTGCTGTGGGCAGAGAAAAGGCTTCCTCTGCATCACTCGCATACAGCATCTCCTTGTGTAAAGTGCGCCGAATGGTTGAACGATGCACAGTGACTCCATCTGCAGCAAGATTATGTTGTAGGTCTTTGGTGCTGGTCTGTGGGTTGACTCTGACTGTTCTCACCATTCGTCGCTTCTGTCTATCCGAGATTTTTCTTGGTCTGCCACTTCGAGCCTTAACTTGAACTGAGCCTGTGGTCTTCCATTTCCTCAATATGTTCCTAACTGTGGAAACAGACAGCTGAAATCTCTGAGACAGCTTTCTGTATCCTTCCCCTAAACCATGATGGTGAACAATCTTTGTCTTCAGGTCATTTGAGAGTTGTTTTGAGACCCCCACGCTGCTACTCTTCAGAGAAAAATAAAAGAGGAGGGAAACTTACAATTGACCCCCTTAAATACTCTTTCTCATAATTGGATTCACCTGTGTATGTAGGTCAGGGGTCACTGAGCTTACCAAGCCAATTTGAGTTCCAATAATTAGTTTAAAAGGTTTTGGAATCAATAAAATGACAACAGTGCCCAAATTTATGCACCTGCCTAATTTTGTTTAAACAATTATAGCACACTTTCTGTAAATCCAATAAACTTCATTTCACTTCTCAAATATCACTGTGTGTGTCTCCTATATGATATATTTAACTGACATTTTTTATCGTAACAACCAACGATTTATACAGGAAAATCATGACGATTAACAAGGTTGCCCAAACTTTCGCATCCCACTGTATGTAAGAAATTGACACTGGGACAGATCTGTGACATAGGATATGCATAGGCTGCCCAACAGTGGAGCTGTAGAGGGCCCAAACACTTTGAACTGTAGCATTAATAATATCCCAAACATATCCCAGAACAAGTTAAAGTGGCCATACACATTTTAAATCAAGAGGGACATTTATTAACTGATGTACTCCACAATAGTTTTTGTCATTTTTTGCATCAAAATCTACGACTTGTCCCCCTCACGCCACTTTTCCAAAGTGGCAAGAAAAAGGGCATGGAGTGGTCAGGGAAACGGGCGGGCGGGCTGGCTGGCCCAACTCATTTATAATTTTCCACTTTTTGGCGTTAAAAATTGCTTAAATCTATGCCAGAAGGGGACTGATGTAGCATTAGGCCTCTTTCACACGAGCGTGTCCGGATAAGGTCTGGATGCGTTGCGGCAAACCCGTGCGAGTAGGTACGCAATTGCAGTCAGTTTTGACTGCGATTGCGTTCCGTTGTTCAGTTTTTATCGGGCGGGTGCAATGCGCTTTGCACGCGCGTGATAAAAAACTGAATGTGGTACCCAGACTCGAACTTCTTCACAGAAGTTCAGGTTTGGGTTCAAGGTTGTGTAGATTGTATTATTTCCCCTTATACCATGGTTATAAGGGAAAATAATAGCATTCTGAATACAGAATGCTAAGTAAAATAGGGCTGGAGGGGTTAAAAAAAGAAAAAGAAAAATTTAACTCACCTTAATCCATTTGTTCGCGCAGCCAGCATCTCTTCTGTCTTCATCTGTGAGGAATAGCACCTTTGATGACGTCACTGCGTTCATCACATGGTCCATCACATGATCCATCACCATGGTGATGGATCATGTGATGGGCCATGTGATGAGCGTAGTGACGTCATCAAGGGTCCTATTCCTCACAGATGAAGACAGAAGAGATGCCGGCTGCGCGAACAAATGGATTAAGGTGAGTTAAATTATTTTTAATTTTTTTTTAACCCCTCCAGCCCTATTTTACTTAGCATTCTGTATTCAGAATGCTATTATTTTCCCTTATAACCATGTTATAAGGGAAAATAATAATGATCGGGTCCCCATCCCGATCGTCTCCTAGCAACCGTGCGTGAAAATCGCACCGCATCCGCACTTGCTTGCGGATGCTTGCGATTTTCACGCAGCCCCATTCACTTCTATGGGGGCTGCGTTGCGTGAAAAACGCACAAAATAGAGCTTGCTGCGAGTTTCACGCAACGCACAAGTGATGCGTGAAAATCACCGCTCATGTGAACAGCCCCATAGAAATGAATGGGTCCAGATTCAGTGCGGGTGCAATGCGTTCAACTCACGCGGAAAACTCGCCCGTGTGAAAGGGGCCTTAAAGGGGTTGAATCACGAAACATATTCTACATTTTTCAATGTAAATGGAATGCCCGTTGCCCCAAGGGGTTATCTCACTTCAGAAAATAGCATTTATTATGTTAAGCAGGGATGCTCAACCTGCGGCCCTCCAGCTGTTGTAAAACTACAACTCCCACCATACCCTTCTGTAGGCTGTCGGCTTATAGCTGTAGGCTGTTCAGGCATGCTGGGAGTTGTAGTTTTGCAACAGCTGGAGGGCTGGAGGTTGAGCATGCCTGATGTAGAAAAAGTTAATACAAGGCACTTACTAATGTATTGTGATTGTCCATACTGTTTCCTTTGCTGGCTGGATTCATTTTCCCATCACATTATACACTGATCTTTTCCATGGTTACGACAACCCTGCAATCCATCAGTGGTGGTCGTGCTTGCACACTATAGGAAAAAGCACTAGCCCAAGTGCGCTCCCATGGCCCTGGCCCCCAAACAGACTGGTGCTTTTTCTTATAGTGTGCAAGCACGACCACCACTGATGGATTGCAGGGTGGTCATAACCATGGAAATGATCAGTGTATAATGTGATGGAAAAATGAATCCAGCCAGCAAAGGAAACAGTATGGACAATCACAATACATTAGTAAGTGGCTTGTATTAAATTTGTCTACCTGTTAAATGTCACTTGGTGAAGTGAGACAACCCCTTTAAAGGGAACCTGTCATCACCTTTATGCTGACCTCACTGAGGGCAGGAAAAATTTGTGACAGAAATGCTGATGTCAGCGGTTTGTCACTCATGAGCTAAAAGTAAGTGGTTGCTGAGAACCAGCCTCATAATCATTGCAGCCCAGACCTTGAAAAGAGTCAAATCTACCTGAGAAGAGTCATGGTTATTCATAATCTCCTGCTCTCCTCGCCCATCTGCTGATTGGCAGTTCTCTCCTAGAGAGACAGGGAGAAAACTAGGTAGAATACTGTCAATCATCAGCAGTTGGGCAGGGAGAGCAGGAGATTATGAATAACCATGACTCTTCTCAGGGGGCCGTGACTCCAGGCCCAGTCTGCAATGATTATGATGCTGGTTCTCAGGAACCTCTTACTTTTAGCTCATGAGTGACACACCGATGACATCAGCATTTCTGTCACTATTTTATACTGCCCTCAGTGAGGTCAGTATAAAGTTGATGACAGGTTCCCTTTAAGTATAATGGGGTCTACAACTCTTAATTTAGCGGGATATAACATTGAATACTTAATTTTAGCTGAGATCAGTCTTTTCTTAACATCAAAGAAGGATCTTCTTTGGTTTTGCGTCTCTCGAGAGAAGTCAGGAAATATCGATATCAAGTTATTATCAAAATATGTTTCTAAGACTTCTCTTTTACGTTTAAAGACCCAATCCCGATCCTTTGAGCAGACAAATTTAGCTAAAATTGCCCTAGGAGGGGCACCTGGAGGCGGTTTTTTAAAAGGGATCCTATGGGCCCTTTCCACACAGAAGGTAGACACATCATACTCTGGCCCCAAATTTTCTACCAGCCACTTCTGGATAAATTTCGGCGTGTCATCCTGTTCTGCCCCCTCTGGGAACCCTACTAATCGCAGATTGTACCTACGCGATCTGTCCTCCAGTTCTACCACTTTCCTTCTTAACCATGCACGGTCTTCATCTACTTCTTTTAGTCTGTTCTTTAATACACCGTTCTCTACACTGACAGAATTAACTGTAGTTTCCAATTCCTTCACCTTTAGTCTCAGCTTCGTCATTTCGTCTCTTATTATGGTGACGTCCCCCTGTACTACTGCAAGGGATGAAGCCAGCTCTGCGACCAAAGTACTGGTGGCGTTTACTACTCCCAGTATATCCTGCAATTTTTTATTAATACTCTCAAAACCTTCACTATGAGATGAACTGGTCTTTAATAACCCCTGCTCTGACCGATCCGCATTGTCCAATGCTGTCTCAGCCTGAAGAGCAGATCTCTGAACCCCTCCTCTAGTTTTCGGGGGTGGTGATTTCAAGAATTTATCTAGTCGAGCCTGTAGGCTCCCCCCTGATCCACTTTTTGGAGGGGACAGACCACCTGATTTACGATATTTTGGCGGCATTTTTATAAAGTTCGATATATTGCAACTATGAACACAATTCCCGAACAACTATATCTCATATGCAAATATACACAGGGCACCACGCTTCCATTTTAGCCAGACACATAGAAAAAAGAGGCTAATACCAGTTAAATATGCACATATCACATCAGGGAAAAGAGCAGTCACTAACTAGATGTGAATACTAAAAGCCCAGGATATGTGCTAGTTAACTGGCTACCACCCCCAATTGAGAGACTTAATAGAGTTTCCCTGGAGTTTATATAACGATGATATAGGTAAACGATATAAGCTGCTAACCGGCTGAAAGGAGGTGATCGGAAATTATATAACAGTCATAGGAATATGGATAAAGCGTACCCAAATAGTATCAAAGCAGATTACCAGATTATCAAGAGAAAAAAAATAAAAATAAAAAATAAAACAGAGTATCAAAGCAAATCAAAATATCAGAGCCGGTTTTAAAGAATATGTCCCATAAACAGCATGCAGGAGCGGGGTGCCCAGTGAGGACACCCTCTTACGTTCAAGGTGGAGACACCAAAGTTTTGGGTTTTCAGCTAGACAGTTGCGGAATCAAATTACCCCTAGCAACTGCGTTTGTCAGGGGGCGCCAGTCCATCCAGAAGAAAGCAGGTAAAATCCAGAAAGCCAATGAGTTAGGGGGAGGCTTTACTACCTTTACTGTTCGTTGGTTCCACTAGTTAGTTCCACTAGTTTCACTAAGGCTTTGTGGGCCTTTACGTTCATTAGTTCCACTTATATCGCAGCCTCAACCCTAGCAACCACACATCTGACAGCCCCAGGGCCCGCAACCACCCGCCGTAATCAACCGGGCTCCCCAACAGGGACAGAAACGATGGTATAGAAGGCTAAGAACACCTACGCCACCACCGTCACCCGGGGTCAGCACACTCCTCAGCACTTAGTATTAGGGTCGGGACAACCAATTCACCCGCTGGGTGCCTGGCACCGAGCCCCCACTTCGCCCACGTTTACCCAGTAGCTTTACCGGCTCCAACACCTAGCTCCCCCCCCAGGCAGCAAGGCAACACGGAACAGGTCGCAGGAAGTCACGGCAGGGAGCGGGTATCGGGCACCCGGTGTTGGATTTAAGGCGGGCGTTATATAGTAGGTGTAGGTGGCTGGTGGCTGCAGATAGCTGATAAATCAGGAAGGAGCAAGGTATAAAACAGGGGCCCAGTCCAGAGTATCAGAGGCTTACCACCGCCGGCACACGGCGCACGGCACCCGCACGGCACCTCGGCAGGAGCAGAAGCAGGAACAAACCATCATGCCGCTGACAACAACAGGCAGGCGAGACCAGATGTCGGGCCAAAACAGTCAGCTCACAGCTCACGGCAGATCACAGCAGGCAGCAAGCAAGTGACTCGAGCTCCCATCTCGGATCGGCTAGCCAGGCCTGGCCAAGGGGCGGCGTTCCATCGGGATACACATCGAGGAGCAGAGCTAGGCGAGGTGGAGAAAGGTGAGAGAGCGGAGACGGCAGCCGGGGGAGGAGCGCGGCTCACCTACGTCATGCCGCTACTGTCCGATTCTTTTCTAGATTTGAGGAGGTGGCACAATGGTTGGATTCCAAGGGTTTATGAAATACTATGAAGAGGAGGTGGAGGGTGGGTGGGCGAGGGGAGGTCGTGGGGGGGAGGTTTGGTGGAAGGTGAGAGGTGCATGGGTATTGTAAAATGCCTTGTCAACCATACAGGGGGGTTTTTGGGGGTGGGTTTTAGGGAGGGATTGGCTGCCGTTCTCCGTCTCGTGGTCATGCGTGCCTCTCCGCTGAGATTGTAGATACTTCTACTCATATGATATGCCATGTAACATCTTATGTTGGAATGTGAGAGGGTTGGGAGACAGAGTGAAGAGGACGGTGGTATTTGACCTTGTGATTCGTCATTTGCCTGCGATTGTTGCACTATTAGAGACCCACGCAACAGAAGATAGGATTTACACACTCAAAAGGAAATGGGCCTCTCTGGAGTATCATGCTTGCTACTCTTCTTATGCAAGAGGTGTCAGTGTATACATTCATAGAGGGATAGAGTTCCAACCGTTAGACAGTGCAATCGATAAAGAGGGGCGATATGTATTTCTTCATGGGTTCTGGAAAGGGCAGGAGGTGATACTGGCTTTTATATATATCCCCCCTCCATTTAAATCAACGGTTTTTTCACACTTAGCTCAATATATATCTACTAAAAATCAATGTGCCTTATTGGTGGCAGGCGACTTTAATGCGGTACTAGACCCTGAGTTGGACCGGTTCTCTTCACTCTCTGGGCGCGGCCGCAGCGGGTCCCCTTTGACCGCTGTGTGCCAGGAGCTGGCGCTGGTTGATATCTGGCGCCACCTCTATGGCAATAAAAAAAAAAATGTCATGCTTTAGCCAGTCATACGGGTCTATGTCCCGTATTGATCTGGCATTTGCTAGTCGGGATCTGTGTGGTCGTGTCCTGAGAATGAGGTACGAGCCTCATGGAATTTCGGATCACTCTCCTGTCTTGATCGTGTTTGTGGAGGCCCCAACTTCAGGTAGAACCTTTAAATTGAACTCGCACTGGTTTGAGGTGATAGGGGAGCAATCCCGCATAGATCATGATATTCAGGAATTCTGGGGCTTCAACATAGGCTCAACACATATTCATTATGTATGGGACGCGTTGAAGGCACATATTAGGGGTCTGTACTTTAGTAAAATCCATAGATTTAGAACGGAAATACGTCGTAGGGAAAATCATCTGACAGACTCAATAAGGAGTTTGCGTGCCGCATTAGTTGACTCTCATGAGGAGCAACTTATCGGTCAATTAAAGGAGGCCAATTCTCAGCTTAAGACACTCTTATATAAAAAAGCACAACATAGGCTCTTTTTCCAAGGTCAGAACCGATTTTGTGAATCTGGTAAAACGGGCAGGTTTTTGGCCCGTTTGGTTGCTAACCAGAGAGAGGTTACCGTTATAAAAGAAATTAGGAATCCTCAGGGAATTGGGGTGAGGTCCGTAGAGGAGATAAGAGAGGAATTCGTGAAATATTATTCTACCCTCTATAAATCTGAGTCTACGCTTAGACGTACGGATATGGATCAATATCTCCAACAACTGGCGCTCCCCCAGTTATCTACCCAGGAGAGAGGGATGTTGGACTCCCCTATTCTTTTGGAGGAACTTCAAGCGACTCTTCCGTTACTAAAGTACAGTTCATCCCCCGGCCCAGATGGGCTGCCATTTGAAATCTATAGGTACCATGCCAAATCTCTTTTGCCGATTCTACTTCAAGTCTTTAATGAATCCTGCGCGTCCGGCTCCCTACCACCATCATTTAGAGAGGCAGTGATTATCTTGGTCCTAAAAAAGGAGAAGGACCCAAGCGATGTGGGGTCATATAGACCCATATCGCTCTTAAATACGGACTATAAGATCTTCGCAAAAATCTTGGCTAACCGCTTGAAGAGGGTTCTAGCTGGTCTGGTCCACCCTGACCAGACGGGCTTTATCCCGGGCCGCCAAATACAGACGAGCATATATAGGGTCTATCTGAATCTGTCTGTTGGGGGTAGCGTGGACCACTCCATCCTGTCATTAGATGCCGCAAAGGCGTTCGACAGGATGGAGTGGCCTTTTCTTTGGGCTACGTTGTCTCATTTCGGCTTTGGGAATCCATTTTTGGAAATGACCCAAATGTTATATGCACAGCCAGTTGCATATATTAATATCAATGGTATGAGTTCCTCCCCTGTGGCGATGTGGAGAGGGATGAGACAGGGTTGTCCCCTCTCCCCCCTCCTTTTCGCTCTTTTTATCGAACCATTGGCTTGTCGGATCCGTTTGGAGAATCGTATAGAGGGCTTCGGGGTGGCGGGAGTGAGCGATAAAATAAGTCTGTATGCAGATGATGTGATTCTGTTCTTGGATCAGAGATGGAAAATCCTTCCGTATGTCATAGAGGTAATAGAATCCTACGGGAAATTATCAGGTTATATGATCAATTGGACAAAGTCATCGCTCCTCCCGCTGAACCGGAGAGCTGTAGATGTGGGGAGTCGAGTGTGTATCTTGGCCCCTAATGATTCCTTGAACTATCTGGGGGTTAAGATCGGGGTTCCAATAAGTAGGTTTTACGACTTGAATCTGGCCCCAGTTTTGAATAAAGTTAGGACCAAAGTTGGCGCTTGGCGGAAACTAATATTGGCACAAACAGATCGAATTGCATTGATCAGGATGATTATTTTACCCATAGTTTTGTTCCCGATGTGCGCTTCCCCTATTTGGATTGACGATATCTTCTTTCATAGATTGGAGACCCTAATTAACGATCTAATCTGGGGTAGGAAGAGGGTCCGTATAAAGCAGAGATATCTATGGTTGTCGGAGGCAGATGGTGGGCTGTCACTACCTTTTTTTCAAGGTTATTATTTTTGTGCACAAATTCAGCGGTGCTGTCATTGGAAAGAGAGTCTATTATCACGATACTTGAATAAAGTTATTGACACACCAATAGAGAACATTTTTGTATGTTTGGAATCGGGTACTATGGGAATGAGGAAGTCCTTGCTGGTCCCTTGCTCACTACAGAGGGTGTGGAACAGGCTGAAGGTGATCCTTAAAGTCTCCGGTCCGCTTGGTTTCACTCCTCTGTGGGGGAACGGGGCGCTGGAGGAATTCTTCAAAATTACAGATTTTGGTTACTGGACACGAAATGGCATCTATATGGTGTCTCACCTTTTTTACTTAGGTCGCTTTAAATCACTTTCAGAACTCGGATTTAACCATTGTTCACCATTAGATGTATTTATGTATGCACGTTTGAAACACTTATTTGAGGCCTCTAGGAATAGGGGTCGTATTTTCCCGTGAGAGAATATATTTTTTGATTACTGTTACGCCCAGAAGGATGAGAAGGTGAAAATATCTAGATTATATTCTAAACTCCGAATGGCACTGGCAACTGTAACGCCTTTTAAAAGTCCAAGTAAATGGGAGCAAGAGTTGAATAGCCCTCCTCTAAATTGGTCTACTATTTACAGGAACGTGAGAAGGGCGACAGTTTCCAGTGCACATTGACTAATTCAATTTAAGATTCTCCATAGGTTGTATTATACGCCCCAAATTCAAGGAAAATTTCCCCAAAATAGGGGCCGGGACTGCTGCTGCCCTAAATGTGGATATGTTAATGCGAACTATGTCCACTTGCTTTGGAGTTGCAATAAAATAAGAAAATATTGGGATGAGGTTTTCTTTGCTCTACAAAAAGAATCTTCAATGAATTATAACCCGGGGATCATGATAGTGATCTTAGGAGATTATGGTTCAGAAACAGAAGTCCCCCCCCCAGGTTAGACGGATTTGGATGAGAGGTTTGATCGTGGCGAAAGCTATATTGGTGAAGTACTGGGGCTCTGTCTCCCAGCCCTCTTCAAGGGAGTGGGGTCTATACCTTCAACAAATTAAAATTTATGAGGATATGGAAACGAAGCGGAGAGTAGCATGCAGAGCCACGTAGATATTTCTAATGTATTTAATGTTTTGTGGTATTTGTAAGAATTGAGGGGAACGACAGCCAATGGGGGGGGGGAGGGATATAAGGATATGTATGATTGTTATATGATATATACTGATTTGTTTTAAATTGGTTTATGTATTAACTTTACGCATTTTCAAAATAAAAGAAGAAAGAAAAAAAAATATACTAAAACCAAATAACAACAATGTGTCACATGAATAAGTGATGATGAAAAAAAATAAAAAAGTATAATGGGGTCCGGAGGAGATCCGTACGCATTCTGACAGATAATGCAGAGAATTGGCCGGACACAAACCACTGCACACTGTGCTGTGTGTCCAGCTGATTCCCGGCATTGTCTGCCAGAAAGGCCATCGGAGATTTGAAACTAGCCAAACCCTATAACACTCCACCCTCTCCAATGGCTGCAAGGGAAAAAAAAATACTAACCATTAGCTCAGTGCACTGCCCATTAATTATAACACTTCAGAAGGTTCCACTTTTCCCCCTATTTTAAGGGTTTTAAAAGAATATGATTTTATCTACTGCCAATGATCTCTACCTGACTGTAGGTGTCTCCTTGGCTGCCCATTTCTAGTTATTATTAATCTGGTTGTGAATTGTATGTTATATATACTTGAACCCAATGGCCCTTCCTTCTTTGAACCACTCAAATTACATAATATCGCACTCAAAAACCATTTGAGTTCCATACAAACACTGACTTAAAATTGCACTACCCTTGTGATATAAAGATGATAATTCGATGAAACAATTTGCACCAAAATTTTTCCTCCTTATCAACCTATTACTTTCGTCCACTTTGCTATTGTATACATTGTAGTGCTTTAAATATTTGTGATGTAACTTTACTAAATGTAGCTTACTAAATCTGTCATATTTTCCACAAAAAAAAGGTGAATCTTTCACACTAAACCTTTGTTTTTCCACAGTAGCATTGAACACATTATTTATCTGCAAGTATCTCAATTGACAAATATTAATCTCAAATACTTTTTATAACGGCCATCTGTAAAAAAATGTATAACCCTTGTTAAGATGCCCATTCATATTAAATAGCTGTTGGCCAAACAATCCTTCCGCTGACAGTTATCTCTCCCCTCTCCCTCTCCAATCCTTGTCTCCCCCTACAAACCCCCTACAAACATTAGTGTGTTGGGCCTAACCCGCTGTTGTTGATGGGTTTGGCCAATAAAAGCATAATGTTCATGGCCAGCTTTAGGCTCTTCTTCATCCAGTCAGGAACTGGAGCTTTACCATCCTCAAACAAAGTTACATTCCCAAAAATCTCTCAAAAAACTCAAATTACCCTTTTCCCTCAAAAGCTTCCTTACTTCTATCCAGGGTCAATATGACTCTAACATTCGAAACATATATGTTGCTGACTGGTCAAATGTAATTATTGGCTGCTAATTCTCCTACCCAACCAAATATGTCAAATACATTGCTTAAAAAAATAACCCAAAAATTCGAGATTTCTAAACCTCAATACTTCCTGCTTTAGACTCACTATATTCAGTCCTTCCTACCAGTGGCGTACATAGAGAACTAAGGGCCCCATAGCAAGGATCAAACCAGACCCCCCACACAGGACAAAAGGGTTTCCGCCTAAACCATTTCCAATGACCCTTTGGCCATTTTACCACTGCTTCATTTGCTAAAAGTTTTTCCTTTAGAGGGTAGAGTCCTGACCAAGTTTTCACCTCCAGTAGAAGAAGAGATAATGCCAACTTAGCATTTTGGCTTTCCGTTTGTGAGATCCGTCCAAGGCTCTCACAAGCGGTCTAAAACGGATCAGTTTGCATTCTAATGCATTCTAAATGGAAAAGGATCCGCTCAGAATGCATCAGTTTGCATCAGTTTAGTCTCCATTCTGCTTTGGAGACGGACACCAAAACGCTGCTTGCAACATTTTGGTGTCCATCTGATTAAACTGAGCCAAACGGATCTGTCCTGGCACACAATGTAAGTCAATGGGGACGGATCCGTTTTCTCTGACACAATCTGACACAATAGAAAACTGATCTGTCCTCCATTGACTTTCAATGGTGTTCAAGACAGATCCTTCTTGGCTATGTTAAAGATAATACAAACGGATCTGTTCTGAACGGATGCAGACGGTTGTATTATCTGAATGGATCCGTCCATGACGGACTGTGAAAGTAGCCTAAGACTGGGCCCCCTCTTGCCCTGGACCCCATAGCAGTCGCATGGTCTGACGCTATGGTAGTTACGCCCCTGCTTCCTACCCAATATATACATCAGTTGTGACAATACTGCAATCTTAATCCAATTATCTCTGCCAGAGATGGAATTGGAGGCATTTTCTTTTCCCAAAGAGCCACCTTCTTCCTAAGATTTTCAATTTGTAGGGGCAATATTTAATTCTGTATGTAAAAAGGGGTTTGCACAGATTCTCATCCCTATGTATTTTACATCCCCCTCGTGAATATTACCTGTAGGTCTGTATCCCTCAGCTATAAGTTAAAGCCCCTTTACATGGGCAGCACGGAATTATCTGCAACGATCCATTCATTACTGATAATTGCCTGCTCATCATTTCTAGGAATGCCTTTTCCCAATAATTGCCCAGATTGTCAGAACATGTAAGATCACTGCTTTAACCCAATTTATCTCCAAACCAAAGAAGGTACCCAATTCTCCCACCATCTTCATGACATGTGTGTGTGAAATATTTGTATCCCTTAAAATGCTATCATGTCAACTGCAGACTATGCTTCTTTTCCCCTCTCACCCCAAATATGCAGGTCCTCCCTTATCCTAAACACCCAGAGGCTGAATCATCAAGGAAATAACAAAAGGGAAAGGGAACAACCATGCTGTGATCTTTGGCTCATTGTGAAATATTCCAGAACATACCATTTGAACATATTTTTGAGGTGGCCATGCAGTTTATGCCTACAACTATTCCTCCCAACCAACCCCACACACACGCACACTAGGCCAAGCATACAAGAGTTATGAATAGGTAAAGCTTAACGCCCTTGAGGCCAAATGGAATGTTACCATGCCCAACCCTTATTGCCCCTGGGCCCTGACATCTGCCAATGAGAGAGAGGTAGGACGCATTTATCAATATTCATGTAAAGTGTTTCGTCATCATTGGTATGACTATAAATCCCAAACAATAAAACCACACGGAATTTTGGGCCAATCCCCTCTCACTTGTTTCCTAAAATTGTACTTCCTCCGCAGAAGAGTCCTGCATAGACTTTCACTACCTATAACAAGGATGATGGGACCAATAAGGACTGGAGAACCCAACAGACATTGTTTAATGACCGAGAGTGCCATTACCACTATTTGGCACCTTGCTATTGTCTCCAATATGCAAACTTTTGTCATCAGAGTGTATTTTGTGTCACCCCTGAATAATGTGCATATTTATTCCTTATAAGACAATGTTCAAGTGTAATGTGCCTGATTCGCCAGCAGGTGGCAGAAACATTGGCAGTGTGTTAGTCTTCCTGCAGAGGAACCTTCTAGTTCCCTTCCAGCCCTCTAGAAAGGGAGGAGTTTAGTTAGTTACTAAGTCAGTGTAGCCTACCCTCCTCAGGGAGAGGTTGTGTGTCGGACAGCAAAGCTCTGCCTGCTCTGCTGTGCCCAGAGGCCCTGTCTCTGAAGTCTACATGGTTGCTTGTCCCCTCCTGGGCTTGCATTGCCTTAAATTCCAGGCTGAAAGAGCTTGATGCCAGGAAGAAGTTCCTAGGATTAAAGTAAGGGCTCATGCACACGACCATTGTTGTTTTGCGGTCTGTTTTTCACGGATCCGTTGTTCCGTTTCTGAGTTCTTTTTTCTCTGATTTAAGTCCTCTCCTATTCCGTTATTCCACAAAATATATCCGTATGGTTTCCCTATGTGATCCGTTTTTTGCAGATTGGAAACGGAAACAGTAACTTATTAATCACCAAACACATGAGCAATATGGGCTGGGCATAGCATTTCTACAGTATTGATCCGCAAAATACAGATGAAATACGGATGACATATGGATGTGTTCTGTGTTCGTTCCGTATTTTTGCGGACCCATTTACTTGAATGGGGCCTCTGACCATGATTAGCTGACAATAATAGGACATGCACTACTTTTATGCGGAACGGAAATAAGGAAACGGAATGCACACGGAGTACCTTCCGTTGTTTTTGTGGACCCATTGAAGTGAATGGTTCAGCATACGGTCCACAAAAAAAACTGAATGGAAGCGGAAAGAAAATACGTTTGTGTGCATGAGCCCTAAGAGACAGACTACAGACCACTAAGCTAAGTTCCAGCAGAAGAGGAAAAGTTCCTATTTACTCCAGCTACAGATATATCAGAGCTGAGAACGCTACCGCGTAGCAGAGCTGAGATTGTTTCAGAAGTGTTTGCCTGCCATTGAAGCCAATACCTGTTGATGACCAAGATACCATTTGGAAACTGTTTGGATTACCGTTTTATGCTAAGTAAAATTGTGTTCTACGTTGATACAAAGTCTGGACTCCGTTTATTCTACTTATTCATCACCCAAGTTCAACAACCTCCTTTTGCACTTGCTTTGGACTACATAACGTCTGGGATCCAAGGATATCCAGGTAGGAGCACCGTGACACGTGCTTACAACACCTTCAGAGAGATCGTAGGCCACTCTACCACAATCCTAAACCTGGGTACCCACACTGCCATCTACAAAGGGGACTCCATGTCCTCGTTGCTTAACTGCAACTGGCGTCACGACTACTTGCTCTACAAGAGGGACATATTTCGTAGAAACCTCCTAAGGGGCAAGGGATACCTCAGATGCCTGGCTATAGGCCGATGCAATGGCATAGACTAATTTAAGTCTATCCCTGTGATCATGAGTAGCATCTGGTCAAACGTGGAGTCCCGTTCTTCAGTCATGTCAAGTTAGTCATAGAAAGTACTGGGCATATTGTCAAGCATAGCGTTTAAGGTTTGACATTTGTTTTCGAGAAATATGGTTTTTAAAACTTTTACAATGTTAATTACAATCATTGTAACAGGAGATGACCCTTTCATTGATCTGGCTGCATAGTGTATGCCTGTGGTTCATTTCTCCAATTGAGCTAATTTGTACTATCTTTATCCATTACAGATTTATTTTAGTGATAAGAGGTTTTCTAAACGGTGCTTATGTAGACATCCTCTGCCACTAACCAGGATAAAGGGCAGAACTGATGACAAGTGTTCATTTATAGCACAGAATTAATGCTTACTGTACACATCTTGAAATCTTTCTCAGGTGATCCATGTGGCTGCGCACAATAAAATGCTTAGTTGATACCAGCTGTGGATATACATAATTTTAATAGGCTGTTTGACCTAGCGTGACCTTGAGGACAATTATACTCTCGGCTGTAGCTCTGTAGTAAATCTTCTGCTGTGACACGATGTAGTCCATCATATTCTCCCAAAAACGACTTTTGTATTTGTGGGGTGCACTTAAAATATACTAATGAGAGTACATGTTGCATGCAATCAAATAAATGATGCTTTAAGGCATACCGATGCATTAACCCTTTGAGGGCACGGCCTAATTTTATTTTTATTTTATTATCTTTGTTTTTCCTTCCCCGCCTTTCAAGAGCCATCATTTTTTAGTTTTCTGTTCGCATGGCTGTTTATTGTAAGATGTATTTTTAATTGCACTGTTTATTTTACCATATACCACATAACTGTGTAAGTGCTTGTTTTTTTTGTGAGGTGGTACCTTTTTGGGGTATATATGATTTTTCATCACTTTTTATTCAATTTGGGGGGGCAAAGTGACCAAAAAACAGGAAAACTTTTTATTTAATTTTTTTCTTGTTGCGGTGTTCACCGTGCAGGAAAGCAACTTTTATGTTTTAAAAGTTCGGAAATATTCAGACCCGGCAATACCAATGTCTTTTTATTGTTTATTTAGGGGATGATTTTACTTTTCATACTGTAATTTTTAGTCCCCTTAAGCAACTTGAACATGCAATCTTATCGCTTATCGTTTGTCCCATAGACTGCAATAGTATACTGCTACAGTCTATAGGATTCTGACAGCCTTGAGAGCGGCATTTCAGGCAGTCGGCTCTGACAGCCCTTGGAACTTTGACAAGGCCCCAGGCTGTCATGGCAAGTTATAGGTGTGCCAAGATTTTGCTGTGGGGACTCTGATTTGAAGACTGGGGGAGCGAGCCCCTTCCTTCTGTCTAACCCTTCAGATGCCGATCATTGTCATTGCAAACAGTATGGAGGCACCTTTTGTGTATGGAGTGGGTTTAGCTCGTGATCCCCTTGCATACACTTTACACTGCACCACGACAGTTGGTGGATAAAAATCTTTAATCCTTTAGTGGAACATATACACAGAAAGACAGGACTCACATAAAATTGCTTATGTGTTTGGACCTAAAGAGGTCTTAATCATAACATGTTTGTAGAAAAACCGACTCTAAACACATTAAATAGAGTATTTGTCCTCTTGAGCAGCCAATCAAATTACTTATTATGTCCAGGGGCGTAGCTATAGGGGGCTCAGAGGTAGCAGTTGCTACCATGCCCAGGAGCCTGAGGGTCCCCAAAGACCCTTGTGCCGCATAAGAAGACACCGGTATTATAGAAAGTGCACACTGGTCAAGTTACACCTCTTGCTGGAGGGAAGGGGTTAGGTCAAGAACTTGGCATGGGGAGTGTGCCTCAGGCCGAGTTCACACGAACGTGTGTGACCCGTGTCTGTGCTGCGGCCCGCAAATAGCGGGCCGCAATGCACGATCGCCGGCCGTAGGTCAGCCGCATCGGCTCGCGGACCCATTCACTTTAATGGGTCCGCGATCCGGCCGTTCCGCTAAAAGATAGGACTTGTTCTATCTTTTAGCGGAACGGAAGTACGGGACATAACCCCACGGAGGCACTCCGTAGTGCTTCCGAGGGGTCCCGTCCCGTGCGGCCGTTCCGCGATTCCGCATTTGCGGACCCATTGAAGTGAATGGGTCCGCATCCGTGATGCGGAATTCACACGGAACTGTGGCCGTGTATTGCCACAGATCACACATGTTCGTGTAAACTTAGCCTCAGGCAGCACAAATGCTATGTGCTTCCCAGACCCTGGCCACAAAACACTGAGGGAAGGGGGCCCAAGCTGAAATCTTGCACCAGGGCCCATGAGCCTTTAGCTACGCCCCTGATTATGTCACAATATAGACAGTGCCTATAGAAGGATATATAAAAACATATACTGAAACATAATCAATTTAAAAACAATATATAATATTGTGTCTATAATTAAATCCTGCGTGAGTATTAAGTGTAAAGATAAAAAAATGCTTCATGGCATAGAAGCTTCATTTTTCGGTCTTCTCCCCTACTAGGCATAGTAACTGACACACTTGAAACTTCTGACATTTCAATTATGTTTTTGAGAAAAATATTTTGATTCTTCTGAGGGGTTACTTGTATTTTATAAACACTATATTTTATTAACACTATCAGAAACGTGTCTGTGTATCCTTTCTTTCAAGCAACAGGTAGTGCAACCTACGTACTGAATATTTCATTCCACAGGATTAAGTATACTACACACATGTATGTAGTGTTAAAATTGATGCATGATCTAGTTACAAATAAGCTATTTTTGGATACAGATGTAAATGTAAAAATTTTATCTGCCAGTTAAAATCAGATAGCGGCACATATCCTTTTTTTCTAGTCTGTTTTTATTTTCTGATTGCAGATTTATTTAGATTTCCCAAACATAATTATGGGGGGCGGCCATCTTGCCTGAGCTGTTCTTTACAGCATTTAAAAAACACGATGGACTAAAGGGGACCTCATTGACTTCTATGGGAGGCATGTTTCGAGGCATGTTCAGTGACCTGTGCAGAGGGCATTGTACAAGGTTAATAGGAGAATAGATAAGCTTTGACAATCACCTATTGTTAATGGTGGATCATGTCTTATCTATACACAGAGGCGATATCAATACAGGCAGGATTAGAATGACAGATAAGCAGGTAACTACAGTGAAGTGGTCTGTACAGACCTAGAAGTGGCACCTATCATTAGGCTTAGTGGCCTGTGTGAAAACTGCAGGATTTTATGGTTTTTGCAGTATTAATTTATCAAGAATTCTTAAAAAATATGTAAGCCCTAAAAACATAGACACAGGTCTAAATAAAGGCCCTAGATGTTTTAGACGCCGGTCTTAATAAAGGCCCATAGCTGGCGGTAGAACCACTGAAGTTATGAAGAAGCGCAGACCTCTTCATAATATCGCATGCATCCAGCGCCAGTTCTAAATGTAAGACAGCTTCCGAGCTGTCTTACATTTAGACCATTTTCTATACCTAAAACAGGCATAGAAAATGATGAATGAGACGGACTTACTGGCCCATCCCCTTCCCCACCCACAATTTTAGACCCGGCATAAGTGGGGAAAAGTCATAGATAGCAGCTCAACTAACCACTGTGTTGCCATCTGTGTCTGAATAATACGCCTAATTTAGGCGTATTTCAGATTAGTAAATGATCGCCATAATTTAAGCAATAGGTCATTTTCTGATGACACATTCCCTTTAAGGGTACTTTCACACTTGCGTTTTTCTTTTCCGGCATAGAGTTCCGTCACAGGGGCTCTTTACCGGAAAAGAACTGATCAGTTTTATCCCCATGCATTCTGAATGGAGAGTAATCCGTTCAGTTTGCATCAGGATGTCTTCAGTTCAGTCGTTTTGACTGATCAGGCAAAAGAGAAAAACGCAGCATGCTACGGTTTTCTCTCCGGCGAAAAAAACTGAAGACTTGCCTGAATGCCGGGATCCGGCATTCAGAATACCGAAATGCCGGATCCGTCCTTCCGGCCTGCGCATGCGCAGACCGGTAAAAATGTGAAAAAATGTACAAGACGGATCCGTCTGTCCGCATGACAAGTGGAGAGACGGATCCGTTCTTGCAATGCATTTGTGAGACGGATCCGCATCCGGATGCGTCTCACAAATGCTTTCAGTCCCATCCAGATCGGCGGATCCGGCAGGCAGTTCCGACGACAGAACTGCCCGCCGGATCATACTGCCGCAAGTGTGAAAGTAGCCTAAGAAGACATAGTTTGTTTTTTTGCATGTAGCAGATTTGCCAAACACATGAAAGAAGGTTCTCTGGTCAGATGTAATCAAAACTGAACTTTTTGCCCCCCACAGGAATACTACTTCTGGCAGAAACTTGACATTTTCTATCACCCCAAGAACATCATTCCCACAGTGAAGCATGGTGGTGGCATACTGTGGGCGTGCTTTTCATTGGCAGGAACTAGAAAACTGGTCAGGGTTTAAGGAAAACTGGAGATTAGTAAATATAGGGGAATTTGTGTAGAAAAATGTTAGAGATTTGAGACTGTGTTGGAGATTCATTTTTTGGGTGGACAGCTACACTGGAGGGGTTCAAGGGGAAACATTTAAATTTCTTGCAATAGCTTAATCAAAACCCAGTGAAGATGAAGAAGGTCACGGCACTCCAAAAGCTAGTTCAATGTTCTTTTAATCCACCAAATGTTCAGCAGCAACGTTTCAACAATAGTCTTTATCAAGCTACATGCCTTAATCAAAACCCAGCCCTCAAACCATTGGAGAATCTGTGGCATGACTTTTACCCTGCTGGACACCTATGCTACCCATCTAATCTGAAGGAGTTAGAGCAGTTTTGCCTGGAAAAATGGGCAAAAATCCAAGTGTCTAAATGTGCTAAGCTAAAATAAACATGTCTGAAGAGACTTGCATCTGTAATTGCAGCAAAACATGGATCCACAAAGTATTGACTATCCGGGATAATACTTATGCACACTAAGGTTCTCTGCCTTTTTGTCTTAAATAGTGTTTGTCTCACAGGAAAGGAAATATTTTACACCTTTGCGTGATGTGTAAATCATATGGTATAAACCCCCCACAAATCCATATTACTCCTGGTTGTAATGCAAAAGAACAGGAAAAAAACACCAATAAAGTTCAAGGCACTGTGTCAATGTTCACAGTTCTGATATTCCATTAATGAGCAGGAAGGCTTACAATGAACTGTGCTACAAGTCCTAAGTTAGTTCCATCCTAACTAGGTGCTGGGGCCTAAGAGCGAACAAATCAAGGAGAAAATAATAAACGTAATGACAATCAGGCAAAAGGTTAACAATAAAAGTACTGGGAAAGCAGACGACAATAGCTAAATGGACTGGGTCAAAACCAGGAGAGTACAACAGAGCCAAATCAGAAAACAAGGAGAAACAATACTAAGTTGGATCAAACACTAGCAGTAACGTCAAGGTCCAAATCGCATGACAGAGGCAGGAAAAAGGTCCACACAGTCAAGGCCAAAGGATGTAATGAGAGTCTAATCGGAGGCAGGTCAAAAGGCAATCCGAGGCCCAGATCCAGAAGAAGTATTCACAGCAGAACAGGTTAGTGTGACACAGAAGACCAAATCACATGGAACTGTGGCCAGCAGTTGCCTGTTTAAATAGACTGCCTTAGAAGTTTCACCAGGAACCATGTTACCTGAAGATTAACCGGTTTCATTTAACTTGCAGGTATTTTATTTGAATCTCTGCTCACGTGATTGTACTGTTAGGTCACATATATGATAAATGATTGCCAGGGGACCCAGTGTCACTAGAATTTTACATATCACTGTATGTTTTAGAAAAGTGGAATTACCACTAGTTAGTTCCATCGCTAAGACAACATTTCTCTAGGGCTAGTTTACATTTCATGTTGGATATGCCATCCTGCTCTTTTGATGTCTGCACTGTTCGTTACAACACTAAAGTGAATTGGCGCTAGCAATTACTAATTACTGGAGGAAGATGTCAGCATCAGCAGCATCTTAAATTCCAAAAGATTCAGTACAATGTTAATGACATCAAGCAATAAAATACTTTGAGATAAAGAATGCATATCGCTGTTTCAGCTATTTGGTTATTAGACAGATAGACAGAAGTAGGACACATTAATATGATAACAGCTGGCATTGTAAGCTAAGTGGTGCAATGTATACTGAAAACCTATACAATTGCAAGAAAAAATAAGAGGGCCCTTTGAAATTACTTTGATTTGTGCATTAATTACTAAAAAAATGTGGTTTGATTATTATCCAAATTCTAGACAAACACAATCTAATAAAAATAAATAGTTGTACTTTTCATGTCTTTTATTAAGCACATAAAGTAATCTTCACAGTGCAGGGATAATAATGTAAGTGAACCTTTGAATTGAATAGCCTATAGATCCCCTTTAGCAGTAATCCCATCATTAAGTGGAGCTGCTAATATTATTTGCACAATGTTCCCTAAAGTGGGGAAAATTGGCTTCTACCTCACAGGGTTTTTTTTGCCTTCCTCTGGATCAACTTGCAGGTTAACAGGCCGAACTGGATGGACAAATGTCTTTTTTCTGCCTTATGTACTATGTTACTAATGTTGAGGAGGAATTTTAGACCATTCCTCACTGCAAATATGTTTCAGTTTATCAATATTTCTTGGATGCCTTGTTTGTACATCCATTTCAATTGTGTTAAGGTAAGGAATCTGACTTTCATTTCAGAACACAAATCTTCTTTTTCAACTAATCTTTAGTTGATTTTATGTGCTTTGGGTCATCGTCTTGTTGTATTACCCAATGTCTTTTCAGCTTAAGGTCATGCACTACATCCCTTGCATTCTCCTGTGAAATGTTTGGATACACATTAGAATTCACTGTTCCCTCAATATCTGCAACACATCTAGGCCCTGAGACAAAAAAGCAGCCCAAATTATTATGTACCTCCCAACATAGCATTATACATTTATGCTACAAAGTTCCACTTTTGTCTCATCAGTCCATAGAACATTTTCCCAGAAGCATCGTGGTATATCCAAGTGGTCTTAGACAAACTTGAGATAGGCAGAAATGTTTACTTTGGACAGCAGCACCTTTCTTCCTTTACAGTGCTATATTTTGGAAAAAAACATTGTACACCAACGCCAAAACCTCATGAAAGTAACATGGAGGGAGCATTATGGTGTAGGGCCACTTTGATGCCTCATGATTTGCATGCTTTGCAATTATTGAGGCAAAAAATCAATTCTAAGGTGTATAAAAACATTTAACAGTAAAATATTAGGGCAACAGTCCATGACCTCAAGCTGAAATAATGTCATTTCCCACCTGGACTTCTGCAACACCCTCTTTTGTGGCCTCCTAGTACCCTCATACCCCTCCAATCTATCCAATCAATCTATCCTTAACTGTGCTGACCGATTAATCCATGTCACAGGAGCCAGGAAACCAGACCACATGCAAGCGCAGGTATAATAAAGTTGTTTATTTAAAGGAACATAAATAAACATTCATCAGGGACAGTGAGGTGAGGAAGAAGCCGGTCAAGTCTAATGCAGGTAGTCGACCAAGCCGGAATCAGGTCCAAAGTGGGTAGTCATCCAAACCAGGGTCAGGTCCAAAGCGGGTACGTCTGCCGATGCGGGGTCAAGAGCCAGAGGAAATATTCACAGGAACACACAAGGAGCTCAGACTGCCACAGATGCACTTTGGAGAACGAACGCAAGGGCAATGAACCTGAAGCCTAAGCAGACTGATCCAGTCAGGTGTTGCCACATCATCATTGTGCGATGCCCAGGCAGCAGGCAAGTGATGATGCACTCAGAGGTTATTAGAGACATTCCCAGGCGTAATCTCTGATGCTCTCAAGAACTCCTTATTTGTTCTTCTCCTGTCTGTTCATTGCACAATCGCAAGGGAAATATCATGAGATTTCTCACATGCATCTCTCAAACTGTGGAAGTCGCTGCCCCAACACATAACTCTACCCCAACATCCAAACCTTCAAAAAAAAACTGAAAACCCAACTATTCAGGAAAGTCTACCACATCTAAATAAGTAGATGAGCGGCACAGGCAATATTTGAATTTGCAATATTTCGCAAATTTTTGGCCGAATATTTGCCATAAATTAGCAAATTTGAGAATTCGTGATCTTCAGTCATTATTTTCTTGATTGCGAAAATCGGCAATGTAATATATTAGAATATTCGCGATCAACACTAAGGGGTAGGCAACTTTCCTATTGGTTGCTAGGGATGTTGCTAAGTACCGATATTCAAGATAAATTCGCAATACATTCACAGTAAAGTTGCGATTAGAATATTCGCGATCAACACTATTCGCGAATACAAATATATAGCACTATATTCTAAATATTCGTGAATTCTCGAAGTGGCTATATTCACAATTAACATTAGTAATAAGCATGCTGCCACCGCATGGCGTTTATGTACATACCTATTGTACTTTTTTAATATTATTTATGAGTAGTACCCCATACCTGGGGGTACTAAAACGGTATTGTTATGTTATGTATTTTACTGTTTGTTTTCTGGCCGTTACTACCAGCAAGGAAGGTTGACAAAGGCTGGCAGGAACAGGGTTAGCCACCCTATTCCTCTCTTCTTGGTAGAGGTGGTGCCTCCTTCCGGGAGGGGGAGTTCCTGTTGAGACAGGGAAGGGAAAGGAAGCAGATTGCTGTTCTCCTGCTCCTGTTACAAAATTATCCAGAGAGAATTACTTAAATTGCCCTCAAGTAAAGCCTTGAGATTCTAGACAACAGAGTCACCTGCTTCTTCTACATCTACAGACACTGCTGTAAGGTGAGAGAATACAGCCAAGGTGCCCCCATCACCAAACAACCTCTAAGCCAGTATCACCTAAGTGTCGAATTTCTACCAACCAACCTGGCTCCATATCCTTGCTGATACCAGAGAAGAATGGCACTAAAAGCTTGCTGCTACTGTACTTCAAGTTCTGTTGCACTTAGTAAAAAAGAAAAAAGGGCTTTGTTCCACTGCACCAAACCCCCATGGAGCAATGGCCTGCGGGAGTACACTTCATCAGGACCACTGCCACTCCTATTCTCTACACCTGTTCCTTAGGGGGCTGCTGCATATGTATACCTCCTCTTAGATGTAAAGCGCCATGAAATGAATGGACTTTTCAAATAAATAATAATTATAATAATTATGTTGGCTGATGCAAGAAGACAATGACCCAAAGCACACACATGAATCGACTAAAAAATAGTTGCAAAAGAAGATTTGTGTTTTGGAATGGCCAAGTGAGAGTCCTGACTTTAACCATATGGAGATGCTGTGGCATTACCTGAAGAGGGGCCTGCACACAAGGCATTCTAGAAATGAAACACATTTTTTTAAGGAATGTTCGAAACCTAATTTTCAGTGTAGAAATCTTATTGACAGCTACAGGAAATATTTAGTGGAGGCAATTGCTGCTAATGAGGGAACTAAATCATAATTTTTAATTTATGTTTAAAATTACTAATCTTTTTAGCATGGAAAAACATGGAAACAATCAGAAGTCAGCCTCCTGAAAAAATTAACCGATAAAATAGTCCAGGACTCCAGATGACTATATAAAGGTAAAGGGCTGGGATACTCACCCTAATATGCCCTAAATTGATGCCTTGATGTAGAACGGAGTTAGGCCGAGTTCACACGAACGTGTGTGACCCGTGCCTGTGAAGCGGCCCGCAAATAGCGGGCCGCAATGCTCGATCGCCGGCCGTAGGTCAGCCGCATCGGATCGCGGACCCATTCACTTTAATGGGTCCGCGATCTGGCCGTTCCGCTAAAAGATAGGACTTGTTCTATCTTTTAGCGGAACGGAAATACGGGGCGTAACCCCACGGAGGCACTCTGTAGTGCTTCCGAGGGGTCCTGTCCCGTGCGGCCGTTCCCGATTCCGGATTAACGGACCCATTGAAGTGAATGGGTCCGCATCCGTGATGCGGAATTCACACGGAACTGTGGCCGTGTATTGCAGCCCGCGATTTGCGGGCCGCAATACGGCCACAGATCACACACGTTCGTGTGAACTCGGCCTTAGTATCCTGAAAAGGATGATCCCTTGCCGAAACCTCCTAGTCAGCACTACCAGACCATGACCCCAAGGGAGCTGGGAGAAGCAATAACTAAAAAAGACATCCACCATTAGCAAAGTGTATATATACTTTATAGAAAAGACAATCACTCTTCTGTACAACCACAATGAAAAACAATTGTGTATACACAGTAAATAAACAGATAGGGACAACATCAGTCAATGACAGTGTTCTAACGCACCCAAAGCTGGTTCATCAGGGGACAGATAGCAGAAACAATCATTTATAATACAAGCAAGGCTGGAATAATGTAATGTACCCTTGTCAAAGGAAAATTCTGCAAATACACTCCTGGGTAGTTCTTATATACACTATATCTGTGTGAGCCAATATATTTTAGAACACGGAAGCACAAAGGGTCACTGCAAACCAAAATAGGAACCAGTAAATTCCAGATAATTACCCTGAACCCTAGGGTGCCAATCGTTGTACTAAGCAAAAACCATGGGTGCAGATTATTGTACTACAGCAATAATACAGTAATTATCAAAGTGGAGCGTGGTAGGGTAATCACCTATCCCTAAGAGTAGTAAGAAATTATTTTGGCACACTATAAACATGGAGATAAGGCTACTTTCAAACTCGCGTTTTGGGCGGATCCGTCATGGATCTGCAAAAACAGATCAGTTACAATAATACAACAGTCTGCACCCGTTCTAAACGGATTCGTTTGCATTATTTGTAACATAGCCAAGACGGATCCGTCATGAACTCCATTAAAAGTCTTCGGGAGACGGATCCGTTTTCTATTGTGCCAGATTGTGATCCATCTCCATTGACTTACATTGTGTGCCAGGATGGATCCGTTTGGCTCAGTTTCGTCAAGCAGACAGCAAAACGCTGCAGGCCTCCAGAGCCGAATGGTGACTGAATGAAGGCAAACTGATGCATTCTGAGCGGATCCTTTTCCATTCAGAATGCATTAGGGCAAAACTGATCCATTCTGGACCGCTTGCGTGAGCCCTGAAACGGATCTCACAAATGGAAAGCTAAAACGTGAGTGTGAAAGTAGCCTAAGAAGAACAACCCCTAATTATTGTACTATGTGAAGACTGGAATAAAAATCTAATTGTTTGGGCTGAGTCCTGTCGACAGGACTATTTTTCCGTCATGTATAACAGAACCAAATGGAACCGTTATTTTTCCCCATAGACATATAATATGACGGAGCAAAATGGAATGCCTCTTAAAGGCTTCCGTTTTGCATTTCGTCCTAGAATTCCTTTATATTATGTTATAGCCCTGTTATAATGGAACCCTATAACGGAATTTATAACACCAATGCGAACCCGCCCTTAAGCTTCCAAATGCACATGCAACAGGTCAGGTAACAAATCTGCTGACAGAAGCCCTTTAAGGTCTCTTTCACACGGGCGTTGCGGGAAAATGTGCGGGTGCGTTACGGGAACACCCGCGATTTTTCCGTGCAAGTGCAAAACATTGTAATGCGTTTTGCACTCGCGTGAGAAAAATCGCGCATGTTTGGTACCCAAACCCGAACTTCTTCACAGAAGTTCGGGCTTGGGTTAGGTGTTCTGTAGATTGTATTATTTCCCCTTATAACATAGTTATAAGGGAAATAATAGCATTCTGAATACAGAATACATAGTAAAATAGCGCTGGAGGGGTTAAAAAAATAATAATAATAATTTAACTCACCTTAGTCCACTTGATCGCGATGCCCGGAATCTCCTTCTGTCTCCTTTACTGAACAGGACCTGTGGTGAGCATTCATTACAGGTCAAGGACCTGTGGTGACATCACTCCGGTCATCATATGATCCATCACCATGGTAAAAGATCATGTGATGGATCATGTGATGACCGGAGTGATGTCACCACAGGTCCTTGACCTGTAATGAATGCTCACCACAGGTCCTGTTCAGTAAAGGAGGCAGAAGGAGATGCCGGGCATCGCGATCAAGTGGACTAAGGTGAGTTAAATTATTATTTATTTATTTTTTAACCCCTCCAGCGCTATTTTGCTATGTATTCTGTATTCAGAATGCTATTATTTTCCCTTATAACCATGTTATAAGGGAAAATAATAATGATCGGGTCTCCATCCTGATCGTCTCCTAGCAACCGTGCGTGAAAATCGCACCGCATCTGCACTTGCTTGTGGATGCTTGCGATTTTCACGCAACCCCATTCACTTCTATGGGGCCTGCGTTGCGTGAAAAACGCAGAATATAGAGCATTCTGCGATTTTCACGCAACGCACAAGTGATGCGTGAAAATCACCGCTCATGTGAACAGCCCCATAGAAATGAATGGGTCGGTATTCAGTGCGGGTGCAATGCGTTCAACTCATGCATCGCATCCGCGCGGAATACTCGCCCGTGTGAAAGAGGCCTAAGTCCAAGTCCCAGTATCCACAAATTTTCCACCATACCTAATTCTAGTTGACCCGCAAAGACATTTAAAAAAAATACAGTTTAGGAACATTCACATAGTCAGGTTGCATTCGGGGCCACATTACTATCATAAATAAAAATCCACAATGATAGTCACTTGACAGCAACTCCAGTTTCCCTTCATGGAGCAGTTCTAGCACTGCTATTTTGAGAAGCCACAGTCATCATACATCATGTAAAAGAAGCACAAGATTTTAAGATGCGGTTTTCATTGCAATGACTGTGGTTGTAAATGATATATTGATTTAAATGATATATTGAACCAGTGCGTATGTGAGATTCCACCATGCGAGAACCCCAATAGCAGGTTACAGGTATGGACTGTTTAATCACCACAACCTATTATTACATTGAGCCACATACCCTGTGATCCTTGTGGACTTTGTTCGCTGATTAATGCTCTTAATATCAAATATTTACAGATAAATACATAGTTTAATGCCACATAATAATATTTGCTCTAATTACAATAACACTGAATTGGTTGCTATGTACATTTTTTTGCATGTCACCTAGTAAGCTTCAGGACATGGGTACAGTAGGGCAGAGAGGAGCGGTATTGTTTAGACTGGGTCATGGCATGAATGTTCCTGATTCTCCCAGGATTGTTGGCAGATATGCTACAGTTCTCATGTGCGTATAACCAGTTTTGCTGAAACAGCAAGCAGCACATTGGGTAGGGAACTACATCGCTTTATTAAGATGTTTATTAGTAGCTGCAGTATACAGCTTTATCATTCATAATTAGAAGTTGACATATTGAAATAAACTATTTTCATTGTATACGGACAAGCCATATAAACAGAGCCATATTTACAATAATGCACCCAAGGACACGTATCTAGGGTGCCAGGAAGTTAGTGTGACACTCCACTAAGTACGGCTGCCCGCTGAGTAAATAAGCGCTCCTAGCAATATTTAACCCCCTCCTGAATTCAACTGTATTGCCATCTTCAGGATACAGAATCTACCACTGGCTACCAGACCTATGGGAGACTAAACATAAAAAAAAAAAATAACCGTAATAGATTTCTATACTGTTGGTCTCCATGTATTAATTATTATTTATACATCTAAGGCTATTTTCACACTAACATTATTTGCGGATTGGTCATGGATCTTTAAAAACGCTTCCATTACAATAATACAACTGCATGCATCCATCATGAATGGATCCAGTTGTATTATGTCTTCTATAGCCATGACGGATCCATCTTGAACACCATTGAAAGTCAATGGGGAACGGATCAATTTTCTATTGTGCCAAATTGTTTCAGAGAAAACGTATCCGTCCCCATTGACTTACATTGTGTGCCAGGATGGATCCGTTTGGCTCTGCTTCGTAAGGCGGACAGAAAAACGCTGCAGGCCTCCAGAGTGGAATGGTGACTGAACGGAGGCAAACTGATGCATTCTGAGCGGATCCTTTTCCATTCAGAATGCATTAGGGCAAAACTGATCCATTTTGAACTGCTTTTGAGAGCCCCGAACGGATCTCACAAACAGAAAGTAAATTGGTGTCACAATCCAAGTCCTGACTGAAGTATGTTGTGGCACTAATAACTTTTCTAAATTATTAAAGGGGGGCAGTATCAAATAATAAAACATAACTTTTATTTTAAGTACAAGTAAGAAGGCCCCTACAAAGACAAACAAACAAAGACGTAGGCCAGACAACAAATGTACTAGCCAAAGGGGACCAAAGCTAAAACACTATATAAGGTCCCACTTGCAACGCACGTTTCAACAACAAACCACCGTAGGGTAGGTCACAAATAGGCAATAAAAAGGATGGATCTTACCGGTCTAGTAGAATCTCATCATGCGGATGTGGTGGAGGCAGGTACCAATGCAGACATAGCTATGAGATCTATCTACACCGTACTTGCTGTCATATTGCGGAGTAAAGTATAAGGACCCTAGTATGCCCTAATCAGGCTAGAATTCCCTAAAGACCTCCTAATACGGAGTCATCACCCAGAAAGGGGCGGCCCCGTCCGGAACCTTACCCTGTTAACCGGACCTTAAAAAGGCCCTAATACTGATAATTATCTTGGGTATATATCCCCTAGAGGCTGATGTATAGTCTTCTAAAGGATCACCCAGAGGAGAAGTAATGACCCAACGCGTTTCATCAATTATGAAAAGCCCCACGAATCATCAGGGGACACGGGGCTGAGATGTCATTCAAAATGTAAAGACGTGCATATGGCAGGGCTCTCACCGACATCAGGGTAACTTAAATAAAAATATAAACGGGGACCAATCAGGATATGCTCGATGGAAGGTCCCACTGTACCAAAATAAGATAGGACTTAAAGCTTACTTGGTAAAATGTAGTGGAGGTGTGCGTATGGCAACACTTCAATGTCCAGGGATGCAGCAGATTGTGGTCTCCCCACTTACTTGGCAGGTCAGGCAGCTGGAGCGTTCAATGCTACGTGCCTTTATAGACTACTAGGGCCGTCTAAGAAGCGTGCGTCGCGCGTGACGTCAGCCACCTTGTGCAGTTATCTGTGAGAGGCACGAACGTTCCCTTCTCACATAAGCAATTGTTTTCAATTCACTAATAACTTTCCTACCATCAGATATGCCACACATTTGTTATTTGTATCCTCTATTAATATTTATAAAGTATTTTATTCCTTTCCTGTACAGGTCGCTGTTTAAAGTATTTATAGTTGTAAAAAGTGCAAAATAGTCAAAATTTACATATATGCAAAGAAAAAGTGCCCAAGGCAATTAACATCTGGATTCTGTTCATTTCATGTCTTAATATTATTACTTTATTTTTCCAAAGTGAAGTGTTTGCTCTGCTTTAATGCTTAAAGGCTATGTACACATTTGGAGGCAATTTTTTTTATGATTGCATGTTACTAATTTTGGGCTAAAAATCTTTTTTTCAATTGGCCTTTATTAAAGATATAGAGACAGTCTGTCACACAGGGTTAACTGCTTTTCTAGCTGTGTGACTGGTACTTTCACTTTGTGACGGTCATCTAATAAATCTTATCGCTAAACTACTGAGAGGTCATAAACACTTATTTAAGCCACATTCTTATCAGTAAGATGAGAACTGAGCTATAATGAGTGTTTAGGAGGTCAGAGATAAGGAGCCCATCTGCTCCTGGTCTGCCAGAAAGAGACAGAAAATCCAAAGGGTGCTACTAGAGCATGTCAGCTCTTTACAGAAAAAAGGATGCCATATTCCTAATAAAGACCAATTAAAAAAATTGTTTTTACTTCAAAAAGAGTACAATGCAATAATAAAAAAATTGCCCCCAAAGGTGTACATAGCCTTTAAGTGACATTCAATACTAATCAGACCCAATTGCAAAGCCTACAATAAGATAATTTTGGTCATTTAGGCACAATATGTAGATCACTGGTTTGAATAATATTTTGGAGTACTTTATGTTTCATATACTGTACATATGTCATATATGGTACGGGTGATTTCCTATTAGTTCACCATAAGTATAAGGTCTGGGTATGGTCAGGTACATATTAGACATGTGTCTGTTTGATTGTCGGGAACAAGAACAGAATTTTTTCAGTCTCGCAAATTTGTCTATGGTTGATATTGGCATCAAAAGATCGAACTTCTTGGGCTTAAAGGGGTATTCCGGTAGATACAAGTTATCGCCTATCCTATCCACAGGATAGGAGATAACTATCATATTGTTGGGGGTCCCATTTTAGAGGAGCAGCAAGGGGTCTGCAGGGGGTAAGGGGGCTGCATTATTGTAATTGGTGGGTGTCCCAGTGGTAGGAACCCCACCGATCTGATAGTTATCCCCTATCCTATGTACAGAGGATAACTTGTACTTACCGGAATACTTCTTTAAGTCTTTTTTCAATCTATATAACTTTATATAACTCTGTGTGCAATCAATTTGCCAGCAGCACTAGGATGACCCAAAGTTTTTTATACTATTATTATTTTAGGTGGCCATAACAAAAATCTATGGCAAAAACGCAACAAACTCAACATATATAAGCCTTCTGCATGTTGTGTTGCAGCTTGAATCTAAATCTACAAAAATGAAGTGACCCCTGTACAGTTTATACTGTATTCTTCCCTGCTAATTTCTTACAGTGTGTGTGCATAACTAGTAAAATGTGAATTTAATCTGAGTTGGCAAGAATGTGTTTATAAAGAAAGCTGTTATTTCAATTAAAAGGGTTCTCAGGAATTAAGAAAATGCTAAAATATTACTTTATTATAAATATATTCCCAAATACCTTTCATTAGTTATAATGGCTAATTTTGTCTGGGAAGAAATCCTCAGGGGAAATAAAATGGCCGCCATCCTACTAGTACACACAAAACCTGTCTCCTCATGAACTCCATTCCTACAGAGATTCACCTGAAGTTCTTATCATCTATATTCAGGTTCATAATCCCTGACAAGCAGAGCAGAGAGGAGGATGAGGCAGCTCTTTACCTCATTGTTATTAAGTAACTTGTCCTCCTGTGTGATTAGGGCAGGTTTTGTGTGTACTAATAGCCGAGCCATTATAACTAATGAAAGATAGTTGGGTATATAATGTATAATATAGTTAGTAAGTATTTTCATTAATTTTATTTTCTTAATTCCCAGAGAACCCCTTTAAGTTAAAAAGTTAAACCGTGAAGTTTGCAGCTAGGCAGAAGTAAAATAAGCTTTATATTACATAACCATTAAGAATTTGGACAACTGTCTTTTCCCCTGCTGTGTGTCTGTTACCTAACCAGTTGCAGCTGCAAATTTTAAGATTAAACCATTTCTTTTTGAAGGTTGTTTTTAGCTCTTCTTCTTAGCTCGTCAGTTTCTGATGTTCTCTTTATTTTCTGACTCGTTAGACCACAGTATGGTTATTTTCCATGTTATTTGAAAGAGCGGTTGCCTTGTTTTGTATCTATTTTTGGATATAACTGGATCTAGGTGGTCCCCGGAGTAGAAATATGCTGTGCTAGACCATAGAGAAATCTGATTGCTTGGTTTGTTATGTTCTTTGAGCATAAAACCAAACATGAAAAACATCTAAAATAACATTTACAAAACTAGAAAACAAATGTGGAATGATGTAGCCACTTACAATTATAAAATATAGTTTATAATTACCATGTTCTTCTTAAAGTGGGTTTTAGGACTTACCTATTATTTCAATATTTCTTAAATAGAGTTGAGCGGACACCTGGATGTTCGGGTTCGGCCGAACTTGAGAAAAAAGTTCGAGTTCGAGACCCGAACTTGACTCCGAACCCAAACCCCATTGAAGTCAATGGGGACCCGAACTTTTGAGCACTAAAATGGCTGTAAAAATGTAATGGGAAGGGCTAGAGGTCTGCAAATGGCATCAAAATGTGGTTAAGAGCATGGCAAGTGCTCTGCAAACAAATGTGGATAGGGAAATGACTTTAAATAACATAAAATACATAAAAATAAAAATAATAATCTTGATCTAGGAGGACGAGGTCCATATGGAGTAGGAGGTTGAGGAGGCGGTGGATGTGGCTGTGTAGGTGGAAGCGGCGGTGGAGGAGGAGGTAGCCTACACTGCTTTTTGGTTTTAAATTTTATTTTTAAAATTAGAGTACACCCCAAAACATTGGGAAATATAACCTGTGATAACCCCCTCCAGTCATGCTAAACACACGTTCAGACAATACACTGGCTGCAGGGCAGGCCAGCACCTCCAAGGGGTAAAGGGCAAGCTCTGGCCATGTGCCCAATTTGGAGACCCAGAAGTTGCATGGGCTGACCCCTGTCAGTTCGTGTAGGCGTGTGCACACTTACTGCCCCACAATGTCGCACGTCCCCGTGATGTTCACGATCCAATTTGATATCTGCTCTATCAACTTTCGATGTTCTTTTATGCGCCTACCATGGTGATCATGGGTGGCGGGGAATCAGGGTTCCAGGCCAGAGAGGGAGTGTGAGAAAGAGAGACCACATCAAAGGGAGGATTCATTTTTTAATATTAAAAATTATAGAGTTGAAATATGGGAGAAATTATTAAAGCATAAAAGTGTGACAACTTTTAAAAGTTTAAGCATTAAATGAAAGGATGTGGAGCGCATTAATTACTGAATAATATATTACATTTTATTCCCTGTCACCTATGCATAGCAGGTGTTTATTCACGTCTAAAATTGTATAATGTCAACCCAAGAATGTAATAGAAAAATTATTGAAATTTATTAAGCTGTCAACTAGGTAGAGGAGGGGTATATTACACCCAAAAATTGGTGAATTTCACCAAAAAATGTAACTGACAATTATTATTTTTTAAACCTGTCTACTAGGTATAGCACTGGTAGATCACACCCAAAAATTGGTGAATTTCACCAGAAAATGTAACTGACAATAATTTTTTTTTGTTTAACCTGTCTACTAGGTATAGCAGTGGTACATCACACCCACAAATTGGTGAATTTCACCAGAAAATGCAACTGACAATTTTTTTTTTTTTTTGCCGGTCCACTAGGTAAAGCATTGATACTATACACACCAAAATAGGTGAATTTCACCCTAAAATGTAAATGACAAAAAAAAAATTTAACCGGCCTACTAGGTATAGCAGTGGTACTATACACCCAAAAATTGGTTAATTTCACACGAAAATGTAAATGACAATTTTTTTTTACCGGTCTACTAGGTATAGCAGTGATACTATACACCCAAAAATTTGTTAATTTCACCAGAAAATGTAACTGACATTTTTTTTTTTTTTTTACCAGTCTACTAGGTATAGCAGTGGTACTATACACCCAAAAATTTGTTAATTTCACCCAAAAATGTTAATGACAATTATATTTTTTTTAAACGGCCTACTAGGTATATCAGTAGTACTACACACCCAAAAATTGGTGAATTTCACCCGAAAATGTTAATGACATTTTTTTTTTTTAACCGGCCTACTAGGTATAGCAGTGGTACTATACACCCAAAAATTGGTGAATTTCACCCGAAAATGTAAATGACAAAGTATTGAAATGATAAAAAATTAAATACGTACAAATAAAAAAAATATTGATTTATGAGGTGGAGATCCATATAGAGTAAGAGTTTCAGGAGGGCGGTGGACATAGTGGTGTAGGTGGAAGCGGCGGTGGAGGAGGACGAGGTAGCCAACACAGGTTTTTGGTTTTAATTTTATTTTTAAAAATTAGGGTATTTGGTGAAATATCCAAAATACAAGAATGAGCAATTGCGCTGCAGTATAACAATGGCTGCTTAGTGCCCGTATACATGTCTGTTCTGCACAAGGTACGGACAATTCCTGAGGGATCCATGCCTGGTTAATTTTAATGAACGTGAGCTTCTCCACATTGGCTGTGGACAGGCGGCTGCGCTTGTCTGTGATGATGCCCCCTGCTGTGCTAAACACACGTTCAGAAAATACACTGGCTGCAGGGCAGGCCAGGACCTCCAAGGCGTAAAGGGCAAGCTCAGGCCATGTGCCCAATTTGGAGACCCAGAAGTTGAAGGGGGCAGACCCGTCATTCAGTATGTGTAGGCGTGTGCACACATACTGTTCCACCATGTTGGTGAAATGCTGCCTCCTGCTAAGACGTTCCATATCAGCTGGTGGTGCTGGTTGTTGTGGCGTGCTGACAAAGCTTTTCCACATTTCGACCATGCTAACCCTACCTTCTGAGGTGCTGGCGGTGCCCCAGCTGCGTTGGCGACCTCTTTCTCGTCCTCTGCCTTCGCCTTGTGCTTCCACTGTGCCCCCGCTGTCAGGTGGGAATGGCACCAGCAGCGCGTCTACCAGCGTGCACTTGTACTCGCACATCTTACGATCACGCTCCAGTGAGGGAATTAAGGACGGTACGTTGTCCTTGTAACGGGGATCCAGCAGCGTGGCCACCCAGTATCAGTATTTAGTAATCAGCACAAGTTAGAATGTGGGCAACTCGGCGGTCGTTGCGGAGACACTGCAGCATGTAATCGCTCATGTGTGCCAGGCTGCCCAGAGGCAACGAAAAGCTGTCCTCTGTGGGAGGTGTATCGTCTGTGTCCTCTGTATCCCCCCATCCACGCACCAGTGATGGCCATGAGCTGGTCTGGGTGCCACCCTGCTGTGAACATGGTTCCTCCTCCTCCATCTCCTCATCCTCCACCTCCTCATCCTCCAGAACTGTGCCCTGGCTGGACAATTGTGTACCTTGGGTTTGTGGGTGCAGGAACCCACCCTCGTAGCCACTTGGGAATGACTGGCCGGAGACCCTACGAAGTGATCCCTCTTCCTCCTTCTCCTCCTGTGCCACATCCTCTTCCATCATCGCCAGGAGCGTTTTTTCAAGGAGGCATAGAAGTGGGATAGTAACGCTGAGAACGGCGTTATCGGCACTGGCCATGTTGGTGGAGTACTCAAAACAGCGCAACAAGGAACACAGGTCTCGCATGGAGGCCCAGTCATTGGTGAAGTGGTGCTGTTCCGCTGAGCGACTCACCGGTGCATGCTGCAGCTGAAACTCCACTATTACTCCACCTTGTGGGCACGTCGCATATGAGGCGGTGAGCGGGAAGGCCGAAGTTACTCTGCAGCGCTGACAGGCGAGCAGCAGCAGGGTGAGAATGCCGAAAGCGCGCACAGACGGCTCGCACTTTATGCAGCAGCTCTGACATATTGGGGTAATTTTTAAGGAATCTCTGCACCACCAAATTCAGCACATGCGCCAGGCAAGGGATGTGCATCAAACCGGCTAGTCCCAGAGCTGCTACGAGATTTTGCCCATTATCGCACACCACCAGGCCGGGCTTGAGGCTAACTGGCACAAACCACTCATCGGTCTGTTGTTCAAGGCCCGTCCACAGCTCCTGCGCAGCGTGGGGTTTGTCCCCCAAACAGATAAGTTTTAAAACTGCTTGCTGTCGTTTACCCCTGGCTGTGCTGAAGTTGGTGGTGAAGGTGTTACGCTGACCGGATGAGGAGCTGGTAGAGGATGAGGAAGCAGAGTAGGAGGAGGAAGCAACAGGAGGCAAACTAAAGCGCCCTGCAATCCTCGGTGGTGGAAGGACATGCGCCAAACTGCTATCCGCCTCAGGCCCAGCCGCCACTGCATTTACCCAGTGTGCTGTTATGGAGATATAATGGCCCGTAATTAGGTGCACCTTGCCACAGATGGCATTGCGCAGTGCACACCTGATTTTGTCCCCTACTTGGTTGTGCAGGGAAGGGATGGCTCGCCTTGAAATATAGTGGCGGCTGGGCACGACGTACTGTGGGACAGCCACCGCCATAAGGCCTTTAAAACTATCCGTCTCCACCAGACGGAATGACAGCATTTCAAAGGCCAGTAATTTAGAAATGCTGGCATTCAGGGCTAGGGATCGCGGGTGGGTAGGGGGGTACTTCCTCTTCATCTCCAGCGTTTGAGAGATGGAGAGCTAAACGCTTCCGTGGGACATTGTGGAGATGCTTGGTGACCCAGGTGTTGGTGTTGCTGGCAAATCCTCTGTTTGCGGGGTGGCAGGTGGCATTGTCACTCCAGAGGTGGATGAAGAGGCCGAGACTGCAGCAGAAGAGGAAGCAGGAGGAGCCAGAGACCTTTCTTGGTTTTTGAGGTGTCCACTCCACTGCAGCTCGTGCTTTGCACTTAAATGCCTGGTCATGCAGGTTGTGCTCAGGTTGAGAACATTTATGCCTCGCTTCAGGCTCTGATTGCACAGCGTGTAAACCACTCGTGTCTTGTCGTCAGCACATTGTTTGAAGAACTGTCACGCCAGGGAACTCCTTGGAGCTGGCTTTGGTGTGCTCGGTCCCTTGCTGCGGTGGGCAGTAGCAGGCGTACTGTCTAGAGGACGGCCGCTCCGCTTTTGCACCCTGCTCCCTCTTCTGCTGTGCTGGTGGCTCTGTGCGACCACCGCCTCTTTCTCCGAACTAGATAGGTCACTCGCTTGACCTTGATTCCATGTGGGGTCGAGGACCTCATCGTCCTCCACATTATCTTCCACCCAGTCTTCACCCCTGCCTTCCTTGTCAGTCTGCACACTTTCGAAAGCCCCAGCAGTTGGCATCTGTGTTTCATCATCATCCGAGACGTGCTGCGATGGTCCTCCCATGTACTCATCTTGAAACATAAGTGGTTGGGCATCGGTGCACTCAATCTCTTCCACTTCTTGGGCAGGTCTAGGTGGATGGCCATGGGAAACCCTGCTAACAGAATCATCAAAAAGCAGAAGAGACTGCTGCATGACTTGGGGCTCAGACTGCTTGGCTGATTTGCAAGGGGGTGAGGTGAAAGACTGATGGACATCGGCTGCAGGTGCCAACTGTGTTCTTTCAGCAGGAGACTGGGTGGGAGACAATGTGAAGGAACTGTATCCACTGTCAGCAACCCAATCTACTATCGCCTGTACTTGTTCAGGCCTCACCATTCGTAGAGAAGCATTAGGCCCGACCAAATACCGCTGCAGGTTTTGTTGCCTACTCGCACCTGAGGAAGGGGTTTCACTTGTGCGTGTAGCTGGCACAGATCGACCATGTCCTCTCCCTGCAACAGGAGCTCGACCAGCAGCACCACAACCTGGGCCACGTCCCTTATTTGACGCTCTCCTCATATTTCTCGAATTTAGGATCTTGCCCTAAATGGGTGTTTATTAATAGTAGAATAGAACGACAGTATGTAAAGGGTGTATCTCACACGGCCTAAACCAGACTAGGCCTCAATTAAGATATTTTTGGCCAAAATGGCTGTATTTCAAATGACTGAATCAAACCCTGTATGTAGAGGGTGTATCTCACACAGCCTGAACCAGTGTAGGCCTAAATTAAAGATTTCTTTGCCCAAAATGGCAGTATTTCAAATGGCTGTATTTCAAATGCCTGAATCAAACCCCTGAATGTAGAGGGTGTATCTCACAGGGCCTGAACCAGTGTATGCCTGAATTAAATATTTATTTGCCCAAAATGGCTGTATTTAAAATGCCTGAATCAAACCCCCGTATGTAGAGGGTGTATCTCACACGGCCTGAACCAGTGTAGGCCTGAATTAAATATTGTTGCACCAAATGGCTGTATTTCAAATGCCTGAATCAAACCCCTGTATGTAGAGGGTGTATCTCACAGGGCCTGAACCAGTGTAGGCCTGAATTAAATATTTCTTTGCCCAAAATGGCTGTATTTCAAATGCATGAATCAAACCCCTATATGTAGAGGGTGTATCTCACACGGCCTGAACCAGTGTAGGCCTGAATTCAATATTGGTGCACCAAATGGCAGTATTTCAAATGCCTGAATCAAACCCCTGTATGTAGAGGGTGTATCTCACACGGCCTGAACCAGTGTAGGCCTGAATTAAATATTTCTTTGTCCAAAATGGTTGCATTTCAAATGACTGTATTTCAAATGGCTGAATCTAACCCCTGTATGCAGAGGGTGTATCTCACACGGCCTGAACCAGTGTAGGCCTGAATTCAATATTGGTGCACAAAATGGCTGTATTTCAAAAGCCTGAATCAAACCCCTGTATGTAGAGGGTGTATCTCACACGGCCTGAACCAGTGTAGGCCTGAATTCAATATAGATGCAGCAAATTGCTGTATTTCAAATGCCTGAATCAAACCCTTGTATGTAGAGGGTGTATCTCACACGGCCTGAACCAGTGTAGGCCTGAATTCAATGTTGGTGCACCAAATGGCAGTATTTCAAATGCCTGAATCAAACCCCTGTATGTAAAGGGTGTATCTCACACGGCCTGAACCAGTGTAGGCCTGAAATAAAGATTTCTTTGCCCAAAATGGCTGTATTTAAAATGCCTGAATCAAATCTCTGTATGTAGAGGGTGTATCTCACAGGGCCTGAACCAGTATAGGCCTGAATTAAATATTTCTTTGCCCAAAATGGCTGTATTTCAAATGCCTGTATTTCAAATGCCTGAATCAAACGCCTGAATGAAGAAAGTGTATCTCACAGGGCCTGAACCAGTATAGGCCTGAATTAAATATTTATTTGCCCAAAATGGCTGTATTTCAAATGCCTGAATCAAACCCCTGTATGTAGAGGGTGTATCTCACAGGGCCTGAACCAGTGTAGGCCTAAATTAAATATTTCTATGCCCTAAATGGCTGTATTTCAAATGGCTGCATTTCAAATACCTGAATCAAATGCCTGTATGTAGAGGGTGTATCTCACAGGACCTGAACCAGTGTAGGCCTAAATTAACTATTTCTTTGCCCAAAACGGCTGTATTTAAAATGGCTGAATTTCAAATGCCTGAATCAAACCCCTATATGTAGAGGGTGTATCTCACACGGCCTGAACCAGTGTAGGCCTGAATTCAATATTTATTTTGATTGGACCGCGCTGCCTCAGAAGTCACAGAAAATCCACAATCGAAGCCAGCAAGATAATCACGGACATGGGGAAGCAAACAGGCCAGTCAAAGCCTCTCCTCCTCTCCTTTCCAGGCTTCTATGGAACACCAAAATTGCATCCAATAGTGAAGTACCGTCATGCAAATTGGAGTAAAAAATGGTTTTATTATACTCACAATGTACAAGTATATACAGGCAGTATACAATGGATCAATGGATCAATCACCCTGGGTGATTGATCCATTGATTCATTGTATACTGCCTGAATATACTTGTACATTGTGAGTATAATAAAACCATTTTTTACTCCAATTTGCATGACGGTACTTGTTTGCTGTGATAACACTTTTTTTTTTCCTTCTCCATGGGGTTGCACAGGTGAGCAATTAGGGTGTGGCTGTTTAATTAGGGTGTGGCTGTCTAATAAGGCGACTATAAAAACTCAGCAGTAAGAGCAGCACAGCCTTTTTGAATCCAGAGGGGAAACAAACCAGGCTGGTGTAGTGAGCTGCATTTATATTTATATAAGGAGATATATAACGTGAGGGACTTCAGTGGGGGACTGCAATTAGCCTGTATCTTATTACTACATTGTATTGTATTTTTTGCTTTTGTGGTGTAATCCCCATTTAGTATGTGTTGCACAATTGACAACGCAGTCCAGTGCACATCTTGCATGATGTATGCAGTCCTGGAACAGCCGTTCCAGGGTGTATTTCTTTGTTCAAGATGTGAGCAAATTACCCATTTGGAATCGCTAATAGAGTCTCTAAACGGGCAAGTTGCAACACTGAGAGGCATTGACAATTTGCAAAAGAGTTTACTTCTCACCGAGCAAGCACTCTTTGGGGTAGATGAGGGGGAGGGTGACAGAGAGGGGGCTGAGGAAAGTGAGGTAGCTAGCTGGGTAACAGTTAGAAAGCGGGGTAGAGGGAAGAGTGCCAGGGAGGCTAGCCCTGATCTGACACACCCCAACAAGTTTGCACGTTTGGCAGATGAGGGGGATATCAGTCCAGGGATGGCACTGCCGCAGCCGGACACTTCCTCTGCCAGTCAGGGGAATGTCAGCTCCGGTAAGCAGGGGACCAGGAGAGCAGGGCAGGCCAGACAGGTGCTGGTAGTGGGAGACTCAATTATTAGGGGAACAGATAGGGAAATCTGTCACAAAGACCGTGATCGCCGAACAGTGTGCTGTCTTCCTGGCGCTAGAGTTCGACACATCGCGGATCGGGTTGACAGATTACTGGGAGGGGCTGGAGAAGATCCAGCGGTCATGGTCCATATCGGAACCAATGACAAAGTTAGGGGTAGGTGGAGAGTCCTTAAAAATGATTTCAGGGATTTAGGTCAAAAGCTTAGGGCAAGGACCTCAAAAGGTAGTATTTTCCGAAATACTACCTGTTCCACGGGCCACACAAGTAAGGCAGCGGGAGATTAGGGAAATTAACAAGTGGCTCAAGAACTGGTGTAGGATGGAGGGGTTTGGGTTCCTGGAGAACTGGGCCGACTTCTGTCGGCTACAGGCTCTATCGTAGGGACGGGCTGCACCTCAATGGGAAAGGGGCAGCTGTGTTGGGGAAGAAGATGGCTAGAAGGTTGGAGGAGTGTTTAAACTAGGGACTGGGGGGGAGGGTAATTACACTATAGAAGGGGAAGATAGTGCAGATAGAGACCGGGGGCAAGGTAGTGGGACTGGGGGAGGAATGGAAGGAGGGACTAGAACAGTTCAGAAGGAAAGGTGTAGGGTAAAAAATATACATAAACCTCTCAAATGTATGTATACTAATGCCAGAAGCCTGACTAATAAAACTGGTGAACTAAAATTAGTGATGTGTGAGGAGGACTATGACATAGTGGGAATAACTGAGACATGGCTGGATGATAGCTATGACTGGGCAGTTAATGTACAAGGTTACAGTCTGTTTAGAAAGGATCGTCAAAACCGAAGAGAGGGAGGGGTTTGCCTTTATGTAAAGTCCTGTCTAAAACCCACACTCCGTGAAGATATACTGTAAGTGAGGGACATGAACATGTGAAGTCACTGTGGGTAGAGATGCATGGAGCTAAAAACAACAATAAATTACTAATAGGAGTTTACTATAAACCACCTAATATACCAGAGTCCACAGAAAATCTACTACTAAACGAGATAGACAAGGCGACAAATCATAATGAGGTGGTTATTATGGGGGACTTCAACTACCCAGATATAGACTGGGAAACTGAAACTTGTATATCTCATAAAGGAAACAGATTCTTGGCAATACCCAAAGACCATTATCTCTCCCAACTGGTTCAGGACCCGACTAGAGGGACGGCCATACTGGACTTAGTATTAACCAATAGACCTGACAGAACAACAGACGTGCAGGTTGGGGGACACCTGGGAAATAGTGACCATAAAGTAATAACTTTCCAATTATCATTCAAAAGAGCGTTTCTACAGGGAGGAACAAAAATACCAAACTTCAAAAAAGCTAAATTTAGCCAACTAAGAGAGGCCATAGGCCTAACTAACTGGGACAAAGTCCTCAAAAATAAAAATACAGCCACAAAATGGGATATCTTTAAAAACATCCTAAAATCTCATTGTGAGAGGTACATACCGTATGGGAATAAAAGGTTAAGGAACAAAAAGAAACCAATGTGGATAAACAGAACTGTAAAGAAAGCAATAAATGACAAAAAGAAAGCATATAAAACACTAAAACAGGAGGGTAGCACGGAAGCACTGAAAAACTATAAGGAAAAAAACAGAACATGTAAAAAACAAATAAAAGCGGCCAAACTAGAGACCGAGAGATTAATTGCCAAAGAGAGTAAAACTAACCCTAAAATGTTCTTCAATTATATAAATGCTAAAAAGTATAAATCTGAAGGTGTCGGCCCTTTAAAGAGTAATGAGGGGGGATTCGCAGAGAGCGACGAGGAGAAAGCAAAGCTGTTAAATATTTTTTTCTCCAGTGTATTCACTGAGGAATATAAACTGTCAGATGAAATGCTGAATGTTGAAATAAATTTGCCATTAAAAGTGTGCTGTCTGACCCAGGAAGAAGTACAACAGCGACTTAAAAAGATCAAAATAGACAAATCGCCGGGATCGGATGGCATACACCCCCGTATCCTAAGGGAATTAAGTAATGTCATAGCCAGACCCTTATTTCTGATATTTGCGTACTCTATACTGACAGGGAATGTCCCACAGGATTGGCACATGCAAATGTGGTGCCAATATTCAAAAAGGGTCCAAAAACAGAGCCTGGAAACTATAGGCCGGTAAGTTTAACATCTGTTGTGGATAAACTGTTTGAAGGTTTTCTGAGAGATGCTATCTTAGAGCATCTTAACGGAAATAAGCAAATAACGCCATATCAGCATGGCTTCGTGAGGGATCGGTCATGCCAAACTAATTTAATCAGTTTCTATGAGGAGGTAAGTTCTAGACTTGACGAATCAATGGATGTCGTATATCTGGACTTCTCCAAAGCATTTGACACTGTACCACATAAAAGGTTAGTATATAAAATGAGAATGCTTGGACTGGGAGAAAACGTCTGTAAGTGGGTAAGTAACTGGCTCAATGATAGAAAACAGAGGGTGGTTATTAGAAAACAGAGGGTGGTTACCTCAGGGGTCAGTATTGGGCCCTATTCTCTTCAATATATTTATTAATGATCTTGTAGAAGGCTTGCATAGTAAAATATCAATTTTCGCAGATGACACTAAACTTTGTAAAGTAATTAACACTGAAGAGGACAGTATACTACTACAGAGGGATCTGGATAGATTGGAGGCTTGGGCAGATAAGTGGCAGATGAGGTTTAACACTGACAAATGTAAAGTTATGCACATGGGAAGGAATAATGCAAGTAACCCGTACATACTAAATGGTAAAACACTCGGTAACACTGACATGGAAAAGGATCTAGGAATTTTAATAAACAGCAAACTAAGCTGCAAAAACCAGTGTCAGGCAGCTGCTGCCAAGGCCAATAAGATAATGGGTTGCATCAAAAGGGGCATAGATGCCCGTGATGAGAACATATTCCTACTACTTTACAAATCATTAGTCAGACCACACATGGAGTACTGTGTACAGTTCTGGGCTCCAGTGAACAAGGCAGACATAGCAGAGCTGTAGAGGGTCCAGAGGAGGGCAACTAAAGTAATAACTGGAATGGGGCAACTACAGTACCCTGAAAGATTATCAAAATTAGGGTTATTCACGTTAGAAAAAAGACGACTGAGGGGAGATCTAATTACTATGTATAAATATATCAGGGGGCAGTACAGGGATCTATCCCATCATCTATTTATCCCCAGGACTGTGACTGTGACGAGGGGACATCCTCTGCGTTTGGAGGAAAGAAGGTTTGTACACAAACATAGAAAAGGATTCTTTACGGTAAGAGCAGTGAGACTATGGAACTCTCTGCCTGAGGAGGTGGTAATGGTGAGTACAATAAAGGAATTCAAGAGGGGCCTGGATGTGTTTCTGGAGTGTAATAATATTACAGGCTATAGCTACTAGAGAGGGGTCGTTGATTCAGGGAGTTATTCTGATTGACTGATTGGAGTCGGGAAGGAATTTTTTATTCCCCTAAAGTGAGGAAAATTGGCTTCTACCTCACAGGTTTTTTTTTGCCTTCCTCTGGATCAACTTGCAGGATAACAGGCCGAACTGGATGGACAAATGTCTTTTTTCGGCCTTATGTACTATGTTACTATGTTACTATGTAAATTGCACACTGACTAATCCAGATGTTGTAGATTGCCCAAAAAAGTGTTTTTTGGTTAAAGAATATGAAAGCTGTATTTATTAAACTTGAATTTAACACTTGCAGATCAGGAAAATACAGTTTTTTGGCAAAAAAAAAAGTGTGTTTTTAAAACCCCAGAAAATGATGGGTGTATTTCTAGCTTAAATTGCACACTGACTAATCCAGATGTTGTAGATTGCCCAAAAAGGTTTTTTTGGTAACAGAATATGAAAGTTGTATATATTAAGCTTAAATTTAACACTTGCAGATCAGGAAAATACTGTTTTTGGCAAAAAAGTGTGTTTTTAAAACCCTAGAAAATGATGGGTGTATTTCTAGCTTAAATTGCACACTGACTTATCAAGATGTTGTAGATTGCCAAAAAAGTGTTTTTTTGGTAACAGAATATGAAAGCTTTATATATTAAACTTGAATTTAACACTTGCAGATCAGGAATTATCAGACTAACAGAATTATAAAAGTTATTTTTTTGCTGGTCCATGGGCTCAGGACAGGGCAAAACGATTGTGCCCTGCACCCACACAACAATTTTATGTAGATCGCTGAGTTAGATTCTCTCCTATTCTCTCCCTGAAATCACAAGTCCAGCAGCATCCTCTCCCTACACTTGTAACAGCAGAGTGACGTACAGCGCTATGTGACTCAAGCTTATATAGAGCCTTGGTCACATGCTGCTCTGGCTAATCACAGCTGTGATGGCTTCTAAGGTCAGACAGTTAACCGCTTGTTGATTGGCTGCTCTGCAGCCTTTCAAAAATCACCAAGAAAGCGCCGAACACCGAACCCGAACTTTTACTGAAATGCTCGGGTTCGGGTCCGGGGTCCAAAAATCCTAAAGTTCGGTACGAACCTGAACTTTACAGTTCGGGTTCGCTCAATCCTATTCCTAAACTGAATTAACTTCTTGTATTAAGCATTCTATAACACAAGTTATCTATGTCCCAGCAGAGCACTGCATGTGGGAATACAGTCTGGGTTTACATCTTCGGAGCCTATAGAGAGAGTTTGTCTTGTTCCTTAAGGGCCAAGAATCCCAAAGATAATGAATGGTTATTAGCGATTATCTGATAGTGTAAATGTATTGCTGATTACCCGATGAAATAGCGAAACGCTCGTTCATTGGTAATTTGATTGTTTGTGCACACACAAAATACACACAATCCTGTCTCTGAGCTCTACATGTAGTTCTTTCCTCCTCATGGCTTGGTTTTTGCTATGATATGCATTTTAAGTTGTGAGACCTTTATATACAGGGATGTGTCTTTCCACTGAACTGAACTGAATTTACCACAGGTGGACTTCAATCAAGGTGTAGAAACATCTCAAAGATTAAAAAGAGAAATTGGAGGGTCTGATTACTTATGTTCACGCAAAATTTAAGTTTTTCCTTTGTCATAAAGTTGGAAAAATGTGTAAAATGCGTTTATTTTCTCATTATGGGGTATTCAGTGCACACTTAGGCCCCTTTCACACGAGCGAGTATTCCGCGCGGATGCGATGCGGGAGGTGAACGCATTGCACCCGCACTGAATACCGACCCATTCATTTCTATGGGGCTGTGCACACGAGCGGTGATTTTCACGCATCACTTTTGCGTTGCGTGAAAATCGCAGCATGCTCCTCTTTGTGCGTTTTTCACGTAACGCAGGCCCCATAGAAATGAATGGGGTTGCGTGAAAATCGCAAGCATCCGCAAGCAAGTGCGGATGCGGTGCGATTTTCACGCACGGTTGCTAGGAGACGATCGGGATGGAGACCCGAACCTTATTATTTTCCCTTATAACATGGTTATAAGGGAAAATAATAGCATTCTGAATACAGAATGCTAAGTAAAACAGGGCTGGAGGGGTTAAAAAAAAAATAAAATCATTTAACTCACCTTAATCCACTTGCTCGCGATGCCAGGCATCTCCGTCTGACTCTTTTACTGTATAGGACCTGTGGAGAGCATTAACTATAGTTTAAGGACCTGGGATGACGTCACTCCGGTCATCACATGGTGTCATGGTCTTACCTTCTTGCTGTTCTCCTTCGTTTGACATGTGCTGGCGGCCATCTTGGTTTCTGGGTTTCTTGTAGCCTTCCACCCTGCGGCTCCTCCTTCCCACTGGGAGGAGCTGGATGCCTAGCTCATATATATAGGAGGTCTGTGGCTTCAGTTCCTTGCTTGGTCCTCTTGTGTTCACATGCTTCTAAGACTGCTGCTGCTTCTGGTTCCTGATCCTGGCTTCGTCTGACTACCCTGCTGGTTCCTGATCCTGGCTTCGTCTGACTACCCTGCTGGTTCCTGATCCTGGCTTCGTCTGACTACCCTTCTGGTTCCTGACCTCTGGCTTCGCAAAGACTCTGCTCGGTTTCACCATCCGTTTGGACTTTTGCTTTACAGCTTTATCTTCAATAAAGCCTTCTTATTTTCACTTATCTCTTGTTGTACGTCTGGTTCATGGTTCCGTGACATTAGGACCAAGCCATGAATTCTGACGGTACAGGGCCATCCTCGCTACCCACGCTGGTTGCCAGACTTGATCAGCAGGATCACCTGTTGGGTCGGTTCGCTGTGGCGTTGCAAACCCTGCTTGAACGCACGGCTCATTTCGCTCCCGTTGCCGATGGGTCGGTTGTCGCTCCTGGGCTCGCTCCTACTGCCGCTCCGGTTGTTGCGCCAGAGTCTACCCCGACACCTGTTGTTGCGCCTGCGGTGTTTCGGGGTATGACCGGTTCTGCCCCTCTTCCACAGCGCTTTGGGGGAGAACCAACTCAGTGCCGAGGTTTCCTTAACCAGGTGGGCATTTATTTCGAGTTGCTGCCACATGCCTTTCCCACTGAGAGATCAAAGGTGGGCTTCTTGATCTCGCTGCTCTCGGACAAGGCCTTGGCCTGGGCCAGCCCTTTATGGGAGAACAACAATCCGGTGGTTGCCGAGTTTTCCGGTTTTGTTGCTTCTCTTCGGAAGGTATTCGATGTGCCGGCTCGTGCTGCCTCTGCTGCGAAGCTCCTTATGTCCATCAGACAGGGTTCACGATCCGTAGCTGCTTTCTCTCATGGTCTCTCGGATGCCTTGAAGGATGAGGTTGCAGCTAAGGACCTACCAGTTGAGCTCGAGTCTCTTATTTCTTTCCTGATTTTGATTGACACCAGACTCAGGGAGAGACCTTCCTTTAAGGAGAACCTGCGGAGGTCTTCTAACAGATTGGTGCCTACGTTTGCTGTCCCACCCGTGCCTCCCTCTCCTCCCACGCCTCCTGGGGATGACTTGTCTGGGGGTGAACCCATGCAGCTGGGGTTTGCTCGCCTGTCCGAGGGGGAGAGGGCACTCCGGAGACGCGAGGGCCGATGCATGTACTGTGGTCTCGGTGGGCATTTTCGGTTGGCATGTCCAAACCGTCCGGGAAAACGCTCGTACCTGAGATCCTGTCGGGGGCAGATCTTGGGTGGAGTCTCCTCGTCCCCGGTTTCCCGTGTTGACAAACCACTGATCACTGTTGTCCTCTCCTGGGTCGGGGGCTCGGTGACGACCCAGGCGTTGGTAGACTCTGGTGCTGGTGGTTTGTTCATTGATAGTGTGTTCGCTGCCGCCAATTCCATTCCTCTGCAGGCTCGAGGTTCCCCACTGGCTCTTGAGGCGATAGACGGCAGACCCCTTCTGCCGCCACACGTGACTCATGAGACCCTTCCAGTGGGGATAGCCATTGGTGCCGTTCACAGAGAGTCGGTCTGCCTCCAGGTTATTTCGTCTCCACACTACTCGGTGGTCTTGGGGTACCCCTGGCTCCAGAAGCATAATCCGACTTTCGATTGGAGATCGGTCGAGATCCTCTCGTGGTCACCGCAGTGTGGGGCTAGTTGCATCCATGGGTCTGTCAAGTTGCTGTGTACTTCCTCGGACTCTCTGTTGCCTCCTGAATACGAGGAGTACCGGGATGTATTCGATAAGGTGCGCGCGGTTGCCCTACCTCCGCACCGCCCATACGATTGTGCCATAGAGTTACAATCTGGTGCCGTTCCTCCTCGTGGCAAGGTCTATCCACTGTCGGTAGCGGAGAATGAGGTCATGGAGGAGTACGTGAGGGAGGCGCTTTCACGCGGACACATTCGCAAATCTTCGGCCCCGGCAGGGGCTGGATTTTTCTTTGTGAAAAAGAAGGGCGGTGAGTTGAGGCCTTGCATCGATTACAGGGGTCTCAATCGCATCACGATCAAGAACGCTTACCCGATACCCTTGATTTCCGAGCTGTTCGATCGCCTTAAAGGGGCCACGGTCTTTACCAAACTCGACCTGAGGGCGGCATATAACCTGGTAAGGATCAAGGCGGGCGATGAGTGGAAGACCGCGTTTAACACCAGGACCGGTCATTATGAATCCTTGGTTATGCCCTTTGGGTTGTGCAATGCGCCCGCAGTCTTTCAGGAATTCATCAACGATGTTTTCCGTGACCTGTTGCAGCAGTGTGTGGTGGTCTATTTGGATGACATCTTGGTATATTCTGAATCCATGGAGGCCCACATTCTGGATGTCAGACGAGTGTTGCAACGGTTACGAGAGAACAAGCTGTTCGGTAAGCTTGAGAAATGCGAATTTCACCGATCCCAGGTAACCTTCTTAGGTTACATCATTTCCGCTGAGGGGTTCTCCATGGATCCTGAGTAGGTTTCGGCTGTCTTACAGTGGCCCCAGCCCAGTGGTCTTCGTTCCCTGCAGCGCTTTTTGGGCTTCGCCAATTATTATCGGAAGTTCATCAGGGACTTTTCCATGCTGGCCAAGCCTCTCACGGATCTGACCAGGAAGGGCAGTAATTCCCAGGTCTGGCCGCTCGAGGCCATCCGAGCTTTTGAGGCCCTAAAGTCCGCCTTTGTGTCGGCTCCGATTCTGTCGCATCCCAACCCTGGGTTGCCCTTTGTCCTCGAGGTGGACGCGTCTGAGACGGGAGTAGGCGCCCTTCTGTCTCAGCGTAGAACACCAGAGGGTCCTCTGCTTCCTTGTGGGTTTTACTCCCGGAAACTGTCTTCCGCGGAGTGCAACTATCAGATTGGTGACAGGGAGTTATTGGCCATCGTGCAGGCCCTTAAAGAATGGAGGCACTTGCTCGAGGGTTCGGTGGTTCCGGTTCTCATCCTGACGGACCACAAGAATCTGACCTACCTTTCTGAGGCCAAGAGATTGACACCACGTCAGGCCAGATGGGCTCTGTTCTTGTCACGTTTTAATTACGTGGTCTCCTACCTACCCGGTTCCAAGAACATCAGGGCGGATGCCTTATCACGGCAGTACTCCGAGCTGTCCAGGGAGAAGTCGATTCCGACTTCGGTCATACCTCCGAATCAGATCCTGGCCGCCATTCGCACCAGCCTGACCTCTCCCCTGGGTGAGCAGATTTTGGCGGCTCAATCTGGTGCTCCCTCTGGGAGACCCAACGGCAGATGTTTTGTGCCTGAGGAGTTGCGCACTCGGTTGTTGCGAACCTACCATAACGCCAAGACCGCGGGGCATCCTGGAAAGAATCAGCTGTCCTGGGCTGTTTCACGTCTGTTCTGGTGGCCTTCCCTACGTTCCGACATCGCCGCATATGTAGCGGCATGCTCCGTTTGTGCCCAGAGTAAGTCCCCTCGGCACCTTCCGTTGGGCCTTCTGCAACCCATAGCCACCGGGGAGCGCCCATGGTCACACCTGGGGATGGATTTCATTGTGGACCTCCCTGCATCCCGAGGCCATACGGTCATTCTCATGATTGTGGATCGGTTTTACAAAATGTGCCACTGTGTTCCTCTCAAGAAGTTACCCTCTGCACAAGAGTTGGCCACGATTTTTGCCAGGGAGGTCTTCCGGTTGCACGGTTTGCCCAAGGAGATTGTGTCGGATCGGGGGAGTCAGTTTGTGTCCAGGTTCTGGCGCGCCTTTTGCTCCCAGTTGGGGATTCATCTCTCCTTCTCCTCGGCCTACCACCCTCAGTCCAATGGGGCCGCAGAACGATCCAATCAGGCCTTGGAGCAATTCCTTCGTTGCTATGTCTCCGATCACCAAGACAATTGGGTTGACCTCCTGCCTTGGGCTGAGTTTGCCAGGAACACGGCGGTGAACTCTTCCTCTGGGACGTCTCCCTTCATGGCCAATTATGGGTTCCAACCTGCCGTGTTACCGGAGGTATTCTCTCCCCAGGATATTCCGGCTGTGGAGGATCACCTTTCCGTCCTACGTGCTTCTTGGGTACAGATCCAGAAGTCCCTTGAGGTCTCTGCGCAGCGCCAGAGACTCCAGGCTGATCGCAGACGAGCGCCTGCTCCTTCCTACCAGGTCGGAGACCGTGTATGGTTGTCCACCCGCAACCTCAACCTTCGAGTGCCCACTCCCAAGCTGGCGCCTCGCTTTGTTGGTCCCTTCCGAGTGCTTCGCAGGATAAACCCGGTAGCCTATGCCCTTGCGCTTCCTCCTGGCATGTGGATCTCCAACGTGTTTCATGTCTCCCTGTTGAAGCCACTGGTGTGTAATCGTTTCACTTCCTCGGTTCCTCGGCCTCGTCCGGTCCAAGTGGGCAATCGTGAGGAATATGAGGTGAGCAATATCCTGGACTCACGCCTGGTCCGCGGTCGGTTGCAGTTTTTGGTCCATTGGCGTGGTTATGGTCCAGAGGAGCGTTCCTGGGTTCCCTCCGCAGATGTCCATGCTCCTGCCTTGCTCCGAGCCTTCCACGCACGCTTCCCTCAGAAACCGTTTTGTGCTCCGCGGAGGAGGGGCCCTTGAGGGGGAGGTACTGTCATGGTCTTACCTTCTTGCTGTTCTCCTTCGTTTGACATGTGCTGGCGGCCATCTTGGTTTCTGGGTTTCTTGTAGCCTTCCACCCTGCGGCTCCTCCTTCCCACTGGGAGGAGCTGGATGCCTAGCTCATATATATAGGAGGTCTGTGGCTTCAGTTCCTTGCTTGGTCCTCTTGTGTTCACATGCTTCTAAGACTGCTGCTGCTTCTGGTTCCTGATCCTGGCTTCGTCTGACTACCCTGCTGGTTCCTGATCCTGGCTTCGTCTGACTACCCTGCTGGTTCCTGATCCTGGCTTCGTCTGACTACCCTTCTGGTTCCTGACCTCTGGCTTCGCAAAGACTCTGCTCGGTTTCACCATCCGTTTGGACTTTTGCTTTACAGCTTTATCTTCAATAAAGCCTTCTTATTTTCACTTATCTCTTGTTGTACGTCTGGTTCATGGTTCCGTGACACATGGTACGTCACATGATCTTTTACCATGGTGATTCACCATGGTAAAAGATCATGTGACGTACCATGTGATGACCGGAGTGACGTCATCGAAGGTCCTTTAGCCAGGTCCTAAAGAAAAGAATACAGAAGCAGATGCCGGCTGCTCTATCAAGTGGATTAAGGTGAGTTAAATTATTTTTTATTTTTTTTAACCCCTCCAGTGCTATTTTACTTTTCATTCTGTATTCAGAATGCTATTATTTTCCCTTATAACCATGTTATAAGGGAAAATAATACAATCCACAGAACACCGATCCCAAGCCCGAACTTCTGTGAAGAAGTTCGGGTTTGGGTACCAAACACGCACGATTTTTCTCACGCGAGTGCAAAACGCATTACAATGTATTGCACTCGCGCGGAAAAATCGCGGGTGTTCCCGCAACGCACCCGCGCATTTTTCAGCAACGCCCGTGTGAAAGAGGCCTTACAGTGGAAAACTCTAAAGACTTTCTGAATAGAAACATAGAAACATAGAATGTGTCGGCAGATAAGAACCATTTGGCCCATCTAGTCTGCCCAATATACTGAATACTATGAATAGCTCCTGGCCCTATCTTATATGAAGGATGGCCTTATGCCTATCCCATGCATGCTTAAACTCCTTCACTGTATTTGCAGCTACCACTTCTGCAGGAAGGCTATTCCATGCATCCAATACTCTCTCAGTAAAGTAATACTTCCTGATATTACTTTTAAACCTTTGCTCCTCTAATTTAAAACTATGTCCTCTTGTAGCAGTTTTTCTTCTTTTAAATATTCTCTCCTCTTTTACCCTGTTGATTCCCTTTATGTATTTAAAAGTTTCTATCATATCCCCTCTGTCTCGTCTTTCTTACAAGCTATACATGTTAAGGTCCTTTAATCTTTCCTGGTAAGTTTTATCCTGCAATCCATGTACTAGTTTAGTAGCTCTTCTCTGAACTCTCTCCAAAGTATCAATATCCTTCTGGAGATATGGTCTCCAGTACTGCGCACAATACTCCAAATGAGGTCTGCCTATCTTTAAGTCTTCTGAAATAATGACCCCTAAATCCCTTTCCTCAGATACTGAGGTTAGGACTGTATCACTGATTTTATATTCTGCTTTTGGGTTTTTACGACCCAGGTGCATTATCTTGCGCTTATCAACATTAAATTTTAGTTGCCAGATTTTTCACCATTCCTCTAGTTTTCCTAAATCTTATTCCATTTGGTGTATCCCTCCATGAACATCAACCCTGTTACAAATCTTTGTGTCATCAGCAAAAAGACACACCTTACCATCGAGGCCTCCTGTAATTTCGCTGATAAAGATATTAAACAATATGGGTCCCAGAACAGATGCCTGAGGTACCCCACTAGTAACAAGACCATGGTCTGAATTTACTCCATTAATTACAACCCTCTGTTGTCTGTCCCTCAGCCACTGCCTAATCCATTCAACAATATGGGAGTCCAAGCCCAAAGACTGCAATTTATTGATTAGCCTTCTATGTGGGACAATATCAAAAGCCTTACTAAAGTCTAGATAAGTGATGTCTACTGCACCTCCGCCATCTATTATATTAGTCACCCAATCAAAAAAATCAATAAGATTAGTTTGACATGATCTCCCTTAAAGGGAACCTGTCACCAGTTTTATGTCCTAACTAAGGGATTGATTCTCTTAGCACAATGCTGGGTCACTTTCTTTAATTGACCCAGTCAATCTGCCAACATCTTGTATTGAAAAGCTCCAGCTGATAATGATAAGTCATGAATATTTATGAGCTCCTGACTCTCCCCGCCCACCTGCTGCTGAATGACAGTTTGTTTCCATATGAACCAGCAGCGGGTGGGCAGGGGAGTGGCTATAGCTCTGAATGAAATATACGCTGGACTCAATGACATCACGCCGGACTCCAATCAGCTCATTAGCATGCGGCATGCAGCATCTTTGTGTGTATATTATGAGGTAACCATCTGTAACACCAGTAAGTGAATACATCTAAGGCACTTTTTAGTAGTTAATGATTGTATATAATTAGTTAGATTATAATCAAATATCCACATGACAGGTTCCCTTTCAGTAAACCCATGCTGTTTTTCATCTTTCAATCCATGGGATTTTAGATGTTCCGCAATCCTCTCCTTAAGTATTGTTTCCATTAATTTCCCCACTATTGATGTCAGGCTTAATGGCCTATAGTTGCCCGATTCCTCCCTACTACCTTTCTTGTGAATGGGCACAACATTTGCTAATTTCCAATCTTCTGGGATGACTCCTGTTGCCAGTGATTGGTTAAATAAATCTGTTAATGGTTTTGCTAGGTCACCGCTTAGCTCTTTTAATAGCTTTGGGTGTATCCTATCAGGCCCCTATGACTTATTTGTATTAATTTTAGACAGCTGACTTAGAAGCTCTTCCTCTGTAAAGACACATGCATCAAAAGATTCATTAGTCTTCTTTCCTGAGGTCATTTTCCTTCATTTTCCTTTGTAAAAACTGAACAGAAGTATTGATTGAGGCAGTCAGCTAGTTCTTTATCTCCTTCCATATACCTTCCGTCTTTTGTTTTTAACTTTGTAATTCCTTGTTTTAGTTTTCTTTTTTCATTTATGTATCTGAAGAATGCCTTATCGCCGTTTTTCCCTGACTGAGCTAATTTCTCTTCTGCCTGTGCTTTAGAAGCTCTTATAACTTGTTTGGCCTCTCTCTGCCTAATCTGATAAATTTGTCTGTCATCCTCGTTTTTTTATGATTTTGGCCACTTCTGATGAGTACCACAGTGGTCTCTTCCTTTTTTTGCTTTTACTGACAAACCTAATGAAATTTTCTGTTGCCTTCAATAGTGCCACTTTTAAGTAGTCCCATTTCTCCTGGATTCCAATGAAACTGTTCCAATCTGATAGGGACTCGTATACCACTAATCTAATTTTAGAAAAGTATGTTTTTCTAAAATATAAAACCTTTGTTTTTGTGTGGTGTGACTCAGAAATTTTTGCTATTTCCTCAACTAGTAGATCATCTAATTCTTTGACTTGGCTAGGTGGTCTATATATCACACCTACACAAGTTACCTTATGATTATCAAGCTGCAAGGTAACCCAAACTGACTCTAAATTGTTCTCGCTAACTTGTATCAAATTAGATTTTATGCTATCTTTCACATACAGGGCCACCCCTCCCCCTTCTTGCCTTCTCAGTCTTTCCTGTATAGAGAGAACCCTGGTATTGTTATATCCCAGTCATTACTCCCATTGAACCATGTCTCAGTAACAGCCACTACATCTATATTCTCAGATGCCATTATAGCCTCAAGTTCATTGATCTTATTCCCTAAACTGCGAGCATTTGTAGTCAAGAATCTGAGCTTGTGATTTCTTAACCTTTGTGCTACTGGCATCTTCTGGCATTGTTCCGGGGGGCAGTTGGACTGCTGGATTATCACTCTTTTGCCCTCCTTTCCTAGTTTAAATGCTCCTTAGCAAATACTTGGAACTGTTCACCGAGGACATTCGTTTCCTTGAGAGAAACCATCTTTCTTGTACAGTTCTTTTTCATTCCAACAAGAGCTAACATGAGACACAAAGCCAAACCCTTGCTTCAGACACCATTCACCAGGCCATACATTGAATTCCTTAATGCGCATCTTCCTGTCATGCTGAAGGTTATGCACAGGTAAAACTGCAGAGAATTAAACAGTTGATGCAACCTCCCGTATATCCTTTCCAAGTGTGTGAAAAGCTTCTTTCACCTTTGAAACCTCATTGCAAGCCAGATCGTTTGTCCCAAGATGGACAATAACATCCACCTCCCTTTCCTGCTTTGCTTGCCTAACAATATTAAGGATCCGTCATCTGTCCCTGCTAGCGGTAGCACCAGGGAGACATCTCACAACACCATTTTCCTCAAACTTCACAACTCTTATGATGGAATCGCCCACCAACAGCTGCTTACTATCAGTCCTCACCTTCTCCTTTTTGTCTTTGGTTGCAGTCTTGCATATTTTAGGCATGGGAAATGATTGTTCCTCACCCACTGTGCTTGAGCCATCCTCCATGTTGCTCTTGCACTCTGAAAGTGCTGCAAATGAATTATGGGGAGCCACAGACTGTGAGACATGTCTTCTATCCACAACTCTCAGTCTACCAGAACCTGCAGTAACCCATCTTCCATTTCTAGGGGGCCTCTGTGGCAGTGGCACTGCAATGTTCTCAGCCTGAGTTTGTTTAACGGTTAATTTACAAATCTCATATTTCAAAAAGGCGATTTCCTGCTGCATTATGGAGAGCTCTCTACAGATCAGACAGTATCCAAACCTCCGAAGAATGGAACCTGAAATAAAAGCACAACAATTCCACATAACCAGGTCTGCCATTGTAAAGAGGGGAAAGATTTTAAATGCACTATGAGATCTGATGACAGATAAATCATCAAAACTAGTGTTAACAATGCTAATGAACCAGATCTTTTCATTATTTCCTCAGAACAGAGATTGTACAGAATTAGTTTTTACATACAGTTTTGCTGAGGATGATTGATTTTGTTTAAGGTCTCTCTTACACATCAGTGAATCACAGGCTTGTGCTGTTCATGTTCTTCATAGACAGCAGACAGATCCTTTGACTTTAATGTGTTTATAAACATAGCAGTAGTTTTCTACTGAACTTGGATCAATGGTAAAACAAAGGAGACATGCACTGGTCTGTTTTGAGGACAAAACACGCCCATTGAAGTCTATGAGTCCATGAAACCCATGAGTACTGATGACATCCGTGTTCTGTCAGTGGTTTTCACTCACCATTGGTACGAGATGCTCTGAAAATCCCTTTTAAGAATTGTAGTGCATGTGGAATATGGATGACACATCGAGGACTACAAATGGATGTATGGACCAACAATGCGCCCTTCACAGACATCTTCATGGATGAAACATTGACTGTCTTATCACGACTCACTGACATGAGCATGTGAAAGAGGCCTAAGTGATTCATTTGACATGTAATACATCTTGTGATTAGTGGCACCATCACACAAGGCAGTTATTGGGCGTAAGCATTCCTAGAAATGTAACTTCCTGATAATTACCCTGATCATTAACCTGTGTAAAGAGGGCCTTTAGGAAAGATCTAATTACAGTGTAAAAACTACATGAATGGACTGTGCAGAGATATTCCTGATTTTGTCATACCTAGGCATATAACCTTGACAAAAGGGCATTAGCTCTACATCTACAGGAAAGAAGCCTTCACCATCAAAATAGGAATTATTTACTATAAGAGCAAGGAGACTATAGAACTATTTGCAAGAGGAGGTTGTGATGGCTAATTCATAGTACAAGTTCAAGTATATGGATCCATTCTTGAATCTAAAATATTACTGGTTATTATAGGTACTAGGTTTCTGGAGATGGGACATCGATGAACCAGGAATTTATTCTAATTGCCAGATTTGGAGTTGGGAAGGAGTTTTTCTGCTTTAATATGGGGCAATTGTTACATGCCTCATGGGGAGGGAGATAGCCTTCCTCTGGATTAACACTTTTGGATTAAAGGCTGGTCTTTTTCCAGCCTTACCAACTATATAACTATATTGAAAACAATGATAGAAAATAATGATACATAAATAGTGATTCATTGTTTCTGCTGCTTCTTTAAGGGAAAAGAAAAAGGAAAAATTCTAGTTACACTGAGCTTACATCTGAGTCATTGCATTTGTAATTAAATATTGTCTTGTAAACAGGATTAATCAAATGAAATAAAACATTCACTGTGAATGCTGGAATATCTCAGGGATATTCAGCCACAAGAGGTATAAATTGTTGTTGAGTAATGGCCCTTTTTTTTTTACACTGACTGATTAAGCAGCGATTGTGAAGAGAAAGTTCATTTCCAATCATTGCCTGTGCAGTAATGGTCCCTGCTGTACATAAGACTAAGTGCTGCCAAAAAATAAGGATTTTTGGTGTCGCTCCATGACGTGATTATTGACTAAGAGTATCTGCTTGTTTATCGGGTGGTTGGCACCACATTTACACAAGGCAATTATCGTGAGTAATCATTTGTATGAGCATTTTGTGGCAGGCGCAGCACTATGAAATGCCTTTTGCACTGTGGCATTAGAAGAATTTTGATATCTCTGACTTTTAGTCTAACCAGACTGTCTATTACTCTGTAATTCATCTAGCGCCGTTCTATGGAAGCAGTAGGTTTAAAGAGCACACCAAATGCTTGAAATAACTTCTTTATTAACCTCAACTTTTCTTCATATATAACACTGCCACCTCCGCAGCAGATAGTCCATGTACATAACACGTGTTGAAAAGATATCACAAAATGGCGGTATGCATAAGTTGGTGGTTCAACTGTTCAATCTTGTCATTTAACATAAAATGGTGGATATATTTCTCTCTTGAGTATCTATACTCTCACTTTAAGTTATTTAAGCACTTTATGATCTCTCTGAGAGGTATATCTGAGGTCTAACTAATAATTAACTTGCTGAATTTGGTCCCAATTTGCAATATGCAGTTAGCAGTAACTATTTGCAGATTGGTTGAGTATAATCTGGTATGGTTGTATGCAATTTGGATTGCAATATGGAATTTGAATTTGGATTGTAAACTTTGCAGTTTGCAATTGAATTTGTGGTTTGAAACTGGTGGAACTGTAAGTAAACACATATATAACTAGTTCAGTATACAGTTCTAATCACTATATTAACAGTATGAACATTATATAACTGTTTTAAATACCTATTTTGGCCTCTCTGCTGCCATAAAACACAGCTCTTAGTGGAGTGTGTGTCTGTTCAGCTCCTCTCTCTGGTGAATAATGATTCCAGCAGCTCCTGCTAGGGGAATTTTCCACACACAAGCTGTGTGTGAGGCTGGCTGTAATTGGTCAAAATTCCTGCTGTGTGTGAGGCTGGCTGTGATTGGTCTAGACTCCTGCCAAGCAACAACAGTTTAACTCTATGCTAACTGTTGTTTCTGCTGTGTCAATGAGCTTACCTCACATCCATATAATGAATCTTAAAGGTATGTTATCTTTTCTGCTTCTGTGAACACAATATATAACAGTTATATGACATCCAAACATGAAGTCACTGTAAATAACTCTGCTTTTGTCTTTAACACACAAACATAGGAACTGTATTAAGGTTATTGGCAAGTTTAGCTGTATAAACATATAAGCTATATTAGCAACCTAGAACAGGTCTTAGCTGGCCAGCTACACATTTGGTCTGTGCAACAGGGTGTTGAAAGATACAGCGTGAAGCACATTTATATGCTATAGAGGAAGTTTATTAAGATTTACCTGTCCTATGAATGGCGCCAGTCTCTTCTCCAGTGCAGAGTGCACAGTATTCATCATCAGGGCATGCGTCCTGTTCATGAATTTGTCACAGGGGAACAACACCAAGTCAAGCCTACTTAGAAAAGTGCCAGAAAAACGATGGAAAAAGCCCTGCCCTTTTTTAAAAATATATAGTTGATATATTTTTCAATGTATTTTGTTCAGACAACGGATATAAATACATTGATAAAGCTGAAATTATGTACACAGTACTATGTTTACCATTGTTTTAATGTGCTTAATGTCCTTGTGCTTGGCATAGTGGATGCACTTATATACCTTGCGTAAAATAGCTGCCCCAGACAAAACCGTTCAAGTACTTATTGTGTAATGAAATGTTTCTTTAAATAATAGTATTTTCATTACCATTGTAATGAGATGAAGTATGTTTTCTTGCTTGTCCTTATGTTGGTCAGGTATACTAGAACAATTACATTTACCAGTTAAAAGAGCTGCACGCAAGGTGATTCAAAGATGTCTAATATTCTTACTAGTTAAAAACAGGAGAAGAGCATTATATCTTATAATGCACATCTCAAGTGCTTCAGAACTCTTAAATTGATACATTCTAAGACCCCTTTACACAGGCAAATTGAGCAGGCAATTTTTGGAAAGGAAGCATCCCTTCCCGACAAGTGCCTGGTCATCAGCGGAGCAGACAATTGCATTTACATGCAGCGATCTCCACTGTATGGGGAGGAGCGATCGCTAATGCCATCACTGTTCCCCATAAGGACTAGTTGTTTGCCAGCAGCAATTGTTAGCAACCATCTGACTGAGAATTGGCCAGTGTAAAGGGTCCTTAAGAGGTACTGTAATTGGCACCACATTACAAATTAAAAATGTGAGTGTTCATATAATCCTAAATTTAAGTCAGTCTGACCTGTCAAGAACAAAAGTGCTTTAGACAGATCAAACCACTTATCCCATTAGAATAATCCTCTTTTGTAAACACTGATGCACTTTTTTCTCTCAAACTATCACCAGTGACAGAAATGTTACATTCCTAAAGGGGTTTTCCGGTAATAAAGCACTTTTTATTTATGCCCCGTAGCCTGTATCACCTATTGAAAGATTCATGCTTACCTGCTTCCCACCACTGTGGTCTTGTGTGCTGACTCCTGCTCACCTATCTACTGGCCCCGGCATACTTTTTTCCAACTGGGTATGGACATGGTATGGTATGATCTGTGCCACTGCAGCCAATGACTCGCTTCAGCAGCGATGTGCCTCTTGGGGACACAACTGAGGCCAGTCAATGGCTGTAGCAGGGCCAGGTGACCATGTCCATAACTGGCCAGAAGAAAAGAAGCTGGGGACTGGAAGCTTAATGGGTAGTGGCCAGCAGGCAGGACTTGAGCATCAGAGAGCAGGTAAGTATGAATCTTTCAATAGGTGATGCAGGCTATGGGGCATGAATAAAAAGTGCTTTATTGCCAGAAAACCCCCTTGATGTCTAGGTACAAGGTAGGAAACAACATCTAAATATATTTGCACTGTTCCACAAGTTAGTCACTGCATAGAAAGAAAATAATCTGGAGTCCAAGTTTATACAAGAAGTAGAATATATGGATATTGCCCTAGATTGGCAGCAGACTATAACTTCATTAACTATCCAGCCAAAATGAAACAATACCCATCTTGTCCTTTTCTTCTAATACCATGGATACAAAGTCTTGTGCCCATCCAGATCTTTGTTTGCAGTCAGTGGTTCTTCAACCAATGTTCAGAGCTCCAAGATCTATACTCAGGAGAAGACCTCCAGGATACATCAGCCTTCCATTGATATCTGGTTGTGTATTTGCATCTCCCCATGTACATGTTTTGTTGTAACATCCTCTAAATGTTGTGGCTGTTTCTCAATCTTCCATTTGTAATTTTGCCTCAAGAAGGAGCCTTTGTGCTCTGAAAGCTTGCAATATGATTTTTTCTGGTTAGCCAATAAGGGTATCACTCCCATAATACTTTTGTATTTATTAAGACAAAACTGCGCCATTGCCCGCGGCATGTAAAGTGTTAAACAGCCCAAATCGGCACTCCTGCCGATCCGGGCTGTTAGAGTAGGGCCGCGGCTCTCATGTGAGAGCCGGGTCCCCGCTCCCCGCAGCTCAACATCAAACTATTCAACATCAAATAGTTATTTTTCTGGCTAACGTGGTTGTAGTTCTTGCCATACATTATAGTGAATGGGGAGAAAGCCATTGTCAAACACCTCTAGCAGCAGCTTATCTCTCGAGAACAAAAGGCTTGGGTAGCTGTAATCCAACATACCTAATCCTTATCTCCCCCAACATCAGCCATCAGACAAGAGATGGCAGCACACCATTCACATCGTAGGTTCTAATGTGTATGGCCAGTTTATGACCCAAGAGCTTCAGGCTGTTATGCCTTTGAGTAAAAACACACAACATTTCAAGTACAATTTTCATTGATGATTTCCTCTCTAAAGACAAGCAGTGCAACACAAGTATGTGAACTATTAGAGATATAGCTCAGAACATTAGTGATGAAATCGGCCTTGTGAAATGACCATAAAAGCTGACCACGTTGGAACTTAGTGTACCTTCTTGACATTCATTTTTTTCCAAGAAGTCTAGAACATGTGTAATCAGCAAGTACAGGAATTATCTCCTCACATCAACTGCTTTGGAATCAGTCCACAATTTATTTATTTTTAGCAAACGTTATTTCCTTTTTATCATCCAATTCTGAAATTGAAGTCTTGTGAAATGAACTACCATAGTTTCAGGCAACCTCATACTTGTGCATTTTTAAGGTCTCTTTATACTGCCTGATAATGGGACAAATTCAGCCTGTTTAAAGGTGCCGCTGATTACCCGATGAACGAAGCACTTTTTCATTGGGTAATAGATTGTTAGTGCAGACACCTAAATCATCGTTTGCTGGCAGCAGATCTTGATGTCTAAACAGCACTTTGCTGCTTGCAAACAATGATTCTGTATGGGGATGAGTGATGGCATTAGTGATCGCTTCTCCCCATACTGTGGAGGGGGTAACTGCATGTAAATGCAGCAGTCACTTGTACTGACGAGCAGGCAATTGTCAGGACTGAATGCTTCCTTCCTGACAATCATCTGCTCCATCAAGCAATGTAAAGGGGCCTTAAGTGTATGTATACTGCATTCTAGATACAATATCCTCCAAACATTATGTGAATTCCAATCAACAGTGTGCATCAGAAACAATATTTGATCCAATCTACACTAGTAAGGTAGCAAAATTATTACAAAGTGCTTGTATGCTTCATATTAGCCTCCATAAATAATAGATATTTTGCCATTGGAAGTGGCTGCTCTGAGTATTATATTTAGAGATATGTGAACAGAATTCTTGATTTTGCTGCATGTTTCCACTATTAAAGTGGTCTGGGAATCACTGTGCAATATTTTCAGTCCACAAAAGGTAAATAACAGAGAATTAAAACTGTGTGTGGCAGCATTCTTACATATTTTAAACAATATTTATGATATTGAGAAATGAACACAATTTACTTACGATAATACCAAAACAAGATGCTACAGTAGTGGGTTTGGAATCCTTGACTTTGGGCTAAACCTAAGGGCATTTTTCTGACAGTTCCCTGGTATTCATCCTTTAACCCCTGTACAGAGATCTGGACTTCTCTGAATGAGCACCACCAAGCCGCTACCTTCTGGATTAGTCTCTGTATGGTTGATAGTTGACCCACAGGGGTCAGAGACACCCAAGTGGGGCAGCAAGGGATTAGGTAAAATCGCAGTCAGGGATACACTGAGGTCAGGGCAGGCAGAGTATGAGCTAAATGTTAAATGGTCCAAGGTCAGGGCAGGCAGCAAAGGGTCAATACGGAGGTCAAGCAGTGGAGGGTCAGAGTCCAGTAAACATGCAGAGATCAGTACATGGGCAGAAAACTGAACAGCACATCTTCGCAGGAACTTAGCAAGCTATGGAACCTATTGCTCAAGCACCTTCCCACATGGGTTTTCAACTTCTTGTACATGCGTCATGGCTGACTGGCTGCAGTGCCAAGAGTCAGACACCACTGATCTGATATTGATGGCCTCTCCTAAGAAAAGATCATCACCTGAACATGCAAAAATACGTCTTATTTGCCGTTCTGCGGTGAAGTTAGATTGCCATACAGCAATTTACGGGGTGTATTAATAGAAAATATACATAAGTCCTATTAGCCGTTCTGCAGTGAAGTTACATTGTACTACAGCCTTTTTTGGGGTGTATTAATTTATCAAAAACCAAATGGACTGGGTATAATTAAAACATAACTTTTACTATGGTATTTTAAAAAGACGTAAATAATAGACCAAATTGCAGTCAGAAGATAAACAACAATAAGTAATGCCACCTACTAATTCCACAGTGTAGTAGAAGGAAAAAGGGTGGATCTTACTACTTTCAGTTAAAGGAAAATCTGCACCAGATGGCGTGGATGTCCTAATGTTTGGTGGCAAAAGAAGAATTGTGACCGGCACTCTTTTGGTCCATGGCGGTGAATATATCTCCTATTATGCCCTAATGGTATAACCCTACCTAACAGGAGGGTCAGGGGCTATAGAAGTCACTGCCTAGAGGACACAGAGCACCTGCCCCGATAGGGTCAACCCCGTATGGAACCTGGCCCTGTATTGGGGCCTAATCCCTATATGAACCCTTATAACAAAGCCCTACATGCCATGTTTCGTTCCATAAAAGCCAAAATACCCAAATACCTACAACTTGCGGTGAGACGGAGGTGGATTGAGGACACTTCCCCACACCTCGGTATGGATGTTTCATATAGGGATTAGGCCCCAATACAGGGACAGGTTCCATACGGGGTGCTCTGTGTCCGCCAGGCAGGTGACTTCTATAGCCCCTGACCCTCCTGTTAGGTAGGGTTATACCATTAGGGCATAATAGGAGATATATTCACAGCCATGGACAACAAGAGTGCCGGTCACAATTGTTCTTTTGTCACCAAACATTAGGACATCCACGCCTTCTACTGAAAGTGGTAAGATCCACCCTTTTTCCTTCTACTACACTGTGGAATTAGTAGGTGGCGTTACTTATTGTTGTTTATCTTCTCACTGCAATTTGGTCTGTTAGTTACGTATTTTTTAAAATACCATAGTAAAAGTTATGTTTTATTTATACCCAGTCCACTTGGTTTTTGATATATAATTTGGGGTGAGACATTATACCTCTGCACGTTTACCCCTAGTTCCGAAGGTATTATTGTTATTTTGGAGTATTAATTTACTTTTAATTTAATTCAGTACGTCAGACAGACAAATGACAGGCCCTTCAAAGGGAATAGGCAGTGGGCAAAAAATTGTGCAGGCAGAAGTAACAGCAGAAAAAGGGGGGGGGGGCAGCAGGAGTCGCAGCGAGAGGCCTGAGCTCCCAGTGTCATCTAGCGGACGTATCTTGATCAGCAACCCAGCGGTGCTTGAATGGTTGACTCAGTCTTTGACTTTGTTGCAAGTGACATCAGACACCCCCAGCCAAGAGTCAGTGGGTTGCTCTGACACGACGCTTAGTTGGCATGTTCCGGGAGCAGGCCCTGTGCCCCCAACCTGCCTCATTTTCTGCATCAACACATGCAGCGTCACCATAAAGTGGCCTGTGAGAACCAAGGTTCGGATGTGGTGGTCCAGCCTGCCGCAGCAACTGCTGCATCACCCAGTGGCACGCACCCGATTTCATGCAGTCAAGGCTCCACCACCTTAGCCGAAGGGAGCTGTCTGTCCTTCCCATCATCTACTGGTCCCGATGCTCCTACTCCTCGTACTCCTACTCCTCGTCAGTCATTTCGTCAGCAATCGATCACCGAAGCAATTGCCAAGAGACAACAGTATGCGTGCACTCATCCAATGGTGCAGAAGCTAAATGTGCTTCAATGGCGGATTAATATAGAGGCTGAGGGGCCCAATGCCAACCGAAACGCATACTGCGGCGGGGCATGGGAGCGCATAGTTCCCTGCCCCGCCACCGATCACCGCCATAGGCTTGAGGCCTAGTAGGCCTAAGGCCTATGTGGTAGTATAATCCCGGTGCAGGCGTGCGTGATTAAGCAGGACAATGAAGTATGCGCGCCTGCGGCCTGCCTCACCATCCCGGACACAGGTAAGTATTAGCTTTTAGGTTTTGTTTTTTCTGTGTGTGTGTGCCAACTTTGGGGGGCAGAGAAGAACATATGGGGCAGTCTGGGGGCAAATCACTTCAGGGGCGGAGGTGGGGGCAGATTATTACATGGGGCAAATCACTTTGGGGGGAGGGTGGGGGCAGATTATTACATGGGGCAAATCACTTCATGAGGGGCAGTGTGGGGTCAGATTATTACATGGGGCAAATCACTTCATGGGGGCAATGTTGGGGCAGATTATTACATGGGGCAAAGTACTTCATAGGGGGGCAGTGTGGGGGAAAATTGCTTCATAGGGGGCAGTGTGGGGGCCAATTACTTCATGGGGCAGTGTGGGGGCAAATTACTTCATGGTGGCAGTGTGGGGGCAAACTATTTCATGGGAGGGAAGTGTGGGGAGCAAATTACTTCATGGGGCAGTGTGGGGGCAAATTAGTCATGGGGACAAACTACTTCATGGGGACAGTGTGGGCAGATTACTTCATGGGGGCAGTGTGGGAGAAATTACTATGTGGGGGCAGTGTGGGGGTGTTGCTATTGGGGAGGCATTGTAGGGGCATTTCTATTACAGGGACTTATTAGGGGACATTATTTTTGGGGACACTATACAGGCATTATTACCTGGAGCACAATATAGGGTGTTATTATTATTAATAATGGGTGATCTCTAGGCGGCATTATAATTGCTGTAGACACTATAGAGACCTTTGAGATAATTTATCAAACTTCTGTAAAGCAGAACTGGCTTAGTAGCCCATAGCAACCAATAAGATTCCACCTTTCATTTTTGACAGCTCCTTTGGAAAATGAAAAGTGGAATCTGATTGGTTGCTGTGGGCAATACTTTACATCAGTTTGATAAATGACCCCAATTATGAGAAATCTAACGTGTCTGTGTAAAAAAACTCTGTAGAGACGAGATGCGGCTGAAAGAATTTGTCATTGCGGTCTGGGTCAAACTGAGGAGAAGAGGAAAAAGAAGGTCTACATGACAGGAGATGTCACTGGAAGTAAGAGGTATGTGGTGCTGTATTCTCCTATATGTAGAGCTGGCTCACTACTGTGACCTGCATCTCATCTTCTCCTCCAAGTCTTTTTTAATCATAATCATATGTATTTTAAATTTGGCAACTACAATTTTAATTTGCACATGTCACCTGCAGTCCTATGTAACAGTTTAGATAACAGTGATAACTTTCTGTGTGCAGATAATGTAGTATATGTTACCTGCAGCCCTATATAACACCCTATATAACACAGCAATTCACTGTGTTATGTGGGGTGCTACATAGGACTGCAGGTAATATCTATAACATCTGTACTCAGAGAGTTATGAGATGGTGGGGGTCCAACTCCTGGCACCTCCGCCAATCAGCTGTTTGAGGAGGCCCACGATGTTCAAGCTACAGCCTCTTTGCTCCTTACCAAGGACAGTGCTGTCCATTTGATAGCACTGTGCTTGCTATTGAAGCTCACCCCAATCACCACGGGACTGAGCTGCACCTACACCACGTGAACTATGAATGTGATGTCATATGGCCTAGGAAGAGACTGTGGCGCTCACGAGTCACAAAGCTCCACAGCCTCTTCATACAAAAAAATACTAAACTAAAATGGAGGGAGGGGCCTGAGTTGGGTAGACAGCCCAGGGCCTATCATGCACTTAATCCGTCCTCATTTCTTTGCAAAAATGGCAGTACCAGCCCTGCACACATATGTAGAACAGAAGGTGGGCCAGTCCTTGAGCCTGTCGGTGTCTGCCAAAGTGCACTGCAGTGCCGACGTGTGGAGCTATAACTACGGTCAAGGACAATATATGTCCTTTATGGCCCGCTGGGTAAATGTAGCTCTTGCCCAGCCACACCAGCAACTTGGCCAGGTGACGCCGCTTCAGCTTCCATGTTCTCACGCCATTGTTCCTGCGACAATGTCCACCTCTGCCTCCTCATCCTCCACCATGTCCTCAGCCTCCACTGCAGGGACAATTCACAGTGCTCCTCCAGCATACGGGACGAACATGATGTCGGTGCTGCTTCAAGAAGGGCTGAGCCATGCGCCCTGCATGGTGCATGTGATCAATCTGGTTGTAAAGTGGTTCCTGAAGTCTTCACCCCATCTGCAAGACATCCTGAAAATGGCCAGGAAACTTTGCATAGACTTCACCCACTTGAACACTGCAAAGCACACCGTCCTTGAGCTGCAAAGGCAGAACGGTGTTCCTCAACATAGGCTGACATGCAATGTTTCCACCCGTTGGAATTCCACCCTGCATATGTTGGACCAATTATATGAACAGAGAAAGGCTATAAACCATTTCTTGATGATACAGGCGGACAGAGGTACTCCCATGTGTAACTTCGATGTTAGCTAGTGACAGCTCATGCGTGACACCTGCCGTTTGCTCGGGCCTTTTGAGAAGGCCACTTTATTTGTCAGTCAGTCACCATATATAGAACCCCTGAATAAATATTTGGTAGAAGCAAGTATATCGCACCCATCAATCAGTATTTTGTGGAAGCAGGTATATCAAAACTCTCAATCAGTATTTTATGGAAACAGGTATATCGCACCCCTCAATCAGTATTTTGTGGAAACAGTTATATAGAACACTTGAATCAATATTTGGTGGAAAAGGGTATATCGCACCCCTCAATCTGTATTTTGTGGAAGCAGGTATATCAAACCCCTTAATCAGTATTTTGTGGAAGCAGGTATATCGCACCCCTCAATCAGTATTTTGTGGAAGCAGGTATATAGAACCCCTTAATCAGTATTTTGTAGAAGCAGGAATATCGCACCCCTCAATCCGTATTTTGTTGAAGCCAGTGTATTGCTGGCATCAATCAATATTTGGTGGAAGCAGGTATATCGCACCCCTCAATCAGTATTTTGTGGAAGCAGGTATATTAAACCCCTTAATCAGAATTTTGTGAAAGCAGGTAAATTGCACTCCTCAATCAGTTTTTTTTGAGGCAACAGGTATATCACACCAGTTGCAATTAGTTTTTCCAATAGCGTTTGTCCCTCTATATACCTGCGGTATCGCAGCAGAACCGCACACAACTGCTGCACAATACAAATGCACTGTAATATACTTTCTATGTTAGAAAGTATAATATAACTATATCACACCCCTCAGTATATCACACCTATCGATAGCACACCTATACCAGTCCTTAAAAGGACTTTTGTGGTCCTATTAGCTAGCGTTTGGTGTCCCTAACAGTCTGTCCCTGCTCCACAAAGCAACCTCCCCCTACACTGGCAAAACACAGAATGTAAAATGGCTGCCAGATCGGGTTCTGTTATAGGGTGGGGGAGTGTCCATGTGCTGAAATTTCTCAATTGGCTGTCATGTCCCACCTTATGGATGTGGGAATATGGCGCATGCGAACATCGCCACCTGTTCGCATGTTCGGCGAACGAGCAAAGTTTGCCGTGAAATTACCGCCGGGCGAACCGCAAGGCCATCTCTACTATTGAGACATCCTATGTAGTCAGTTGGCCGCTGCCTATGTGCGCCATCTCCTATTCTCACGCAGGTCTGACCAGGGGGCCCTCTGTGCTCACGTTCCACTGCCATGGCTCCTGGGGGGACAGGAGCAGTACCATCTCCATCAGCAATTTATGTCTAGAGTAGCTGATGAACAGTGTTCTTCACCCGCCTACTGAAGAAACTACTCACCAGAAGCAGCAGGTAGACATAGAGCAGAACCTGAAGATCTTCTGGACTACTGGGCACCCAAACTAAATTTGTGGCCATAACTGGCCGAGTTTGCCCTGGACAAGCTTTCCTGCCCGGCCAGCAGTGTGGCATCAGAGCGGGTGTTTAGTTCGGCGGGGGCCATAGTTACCCCAAGGAGAACTCGTCTGTCCACCCAAAATGTGGAGAAACTGACCTTTGTGAAGATGAATCAGGAGTGGATCAGCCAGGATTTCCACACACCAGCACCTGATGCATCAGACTAGATCATCCATGGTGCCACATCTAAACTTTGTGAAAAGAGACATGTTTCTTCTGGCTACCTGCTTCAGCTACTATTCTGATGCTGCCAGCCGCCTGATGCCAGACACCTGCTACTAGGTGCTCCTACTGCCGCTCACCATCTTCAGCTGGTACTGGTATTGCCCCCCACCTACCCACTCTGTCACTGAGCCACTCTGTGGTCTCCTTATGCTGCTTCCACCTCAACACTATGTCACTGGGCCACTCTGCGGTCTCCTCATGCTGGTGCCACCTCACCACTATTTCACTGGGTCACTCTGTGGTCTCCTCATGCTGCTGCCACCTCACCACTCTGTGGTCTCCTCATGCTGCTGCTAACTCACCACTCTGTCACTGGGCCACTCTGTGGACTTCTCATGCTGTTCCCACCCTCCCCACTCCATGACTCGGCCACTATTAAGGAAGGAAAATGGAAAACACACAACAAATCCTGTCTATGTAGCAGCTGTAAGGCCTATATGATATGGTGCCTATTTTGTATCACAATTGGCTTATGATTTAGTAGCCAAAATCAGGAGTGGGTGCAAAACACAGGAGACAGGCAAATATTCCATTCACGTGTCACCTTTGTTTTGGATCCACTCCTGTTTTTTTTTGCCTTAGCAATACTGATAGATTACTGACAAAATACTGACCATGTGAAGGCGGTAGCTCAACAGACAGGATCCGTTTTTGGGGGTTATTGTTCTGATGGATCAGAGGAAGGGCAAAATAATCTGTGACGTCAACACAAACTTACTGCTGACACCCACTTCACTCTGTCAGGGGGGCTCTACTAGTATAAGCGTTTAATAGAACAGGTTCTGTAGAAATCTATGTGGAATTAGTGAATTGGTGCAAAAGGAGTGCTTTCATTCACGCTATAGTAGGGTCTTGGGCCTCTGCACGGTTCTTTATACCTGGCGCTAACATTGACCTGTAAGGCTGAGTTCACACAAGTTATTTGGTCAGTTTTGGCCCCATAAGTGAAGTGTGCAGTGATTCTAAGAGCGACGCCTGTCATCTGCGTGTCATACTGACTCACAGTATTGTTTCACTACCACAGCAGACTCCCTTTGCGTGTTTCTGCAAGGCACAGTGTTCTACACCTACAGTGGGGGAAATAATTATTTGACCCCTCACTGATTTTGTAAGTTTGTCCAATGACAAAGAAATGAAAAGTCTCAGAACAGTATCATTTCAATGGTAGGTTTATTGTAACAGTGGCAGATAGCACATCAAAAGGAAAATCGAAAAAATAACTTTAAATAAAAGATAGCAACTGATTTGCATTTCATTGAGTGAAATAAGTATTTGAACCCCTACCAACCATTAAGAGTTCTGGCTCCCACAGAGTGGTTAGACACTTCTACTCAATTAGTCACCCTCATTAAGGACACCTGTCTTAACTAGTCACCTGTATAAAAGACACCTGTCCACAGAATCAATCAATCAAGCAGACTCCAAACTCTCCAACATGGGAAAGACCAAAGAGCTGTCCAAGGATGTCAGAGACAAAATTGTAGACCTGCACAAGGCTGGAATGGGCTACAAAACCATTAGCAAGAAGCTGGGAGAGAAGGTGACAACTGTTGGTGCGATTGTTCGAAAATGGAAGGAGCACAAAATGACCATCAATCGACCTCGCTCTGGGGCTCCACGCAAGATCTCACCTCGTGGGGTGTCAATGGTTCTGAGAAAGGTGAAAAAGCATCCTAGAACTACACGGGAGGAGTTAGTTAATGACCTCAAATTAGCAGGGACCACAGTCACCAAGAAAACCATTGCAAACACATTACACCGCAATGGATTAAAATCCTGCAGGGCTCGCAAGGTCCCCCTGCTCAGGAAGGCACATGTGCAGGCCCGTCTGAAGTTTGCCAATGAACACCTGAATGATTCAGAGAGTGACTGGGAGAAGGTGCTGTGGTCTGATGAGACCAAAATAGAGCTCTTTGGCATTAACTCAACTCGCTGTGTTTGGAGGAAGAAAAATGCTGCCTATGACCCCCAAAACACCGTCCCCACCGTCAAGCATGGGGGTGGAAACATTTTGCTTTGGGGGTGTTTTTCTGCTAAGGGCACAGGACAACTTATTCGCATAAACGGGAAAATGGACGGAGCCATGTATCGTGAAATCCTGAGCGACAACCTCCTTCCCTCTGCCAGGAAACTGAAAATGGGTCGTGGATGGGTGTTCCAGCACGACAATGACCCAAAACATACAGCAAAGGCAACAAAGGAGTGGCTCAAGAAGAAGCACATTAAGGTCATGGAGTGGCCTAGTCAGTCTCCGGACCTTAATCCAATCGAAAACCTATGGAGGGAGCTCAAGCTCAGAGTTGCACAGAGACAGCCTCGAAACCTTAGGGATTTAGAGATGATCTGCAAAGAGGAGTGGACCAACATTCCTCCTAAAATGTGCGCAAACTTGGTCATCAATTACAAGAAACGTTTGACCTCTGTGCTTGCAAACAAGGGTTTTTCCACCAAGTATTAAGTCTTTTTTTGTTAGAGGGTTCAAATACTTATTTCACTCAATGAAATGCAAATCAGTTGCTATCTTTTATTTAAAGTTATTTTTTCGATTTTCCTTTTGATGTGCTATCTGCCACTGTTACAATAAACCTACCATTGAAATGATACTGTTCTGAGACTTTTCATTTCTTTGTCATTGGACAAACTTACAAAATCAGTGAGGGGTCAAATAATTATTTCCCCCACTGTATATACAGGTTCCCTGCAGCCAAGAAATAGCAGTTTTTTAAACAAGATTTGCCACAAATAAATTCGGATCAAATCAAACCTTTTTGGAAAATTCAGCAAACCGACCGAAACAAATTTTTGAGACATCGCTCATCTCTAGTTATATACATACTGCAAATCAAAATTCCAGACCTTTTCAAGAATAAAATCCTTCACTTCATAGGCTATCCGTACATAAAAATATATACTTAATTGAAATTATATTAAATCATATTCTGTATATTTATTTACATTATGCTCATTAGCTAATTAGTGAATCACAAATTCCACTAATTTGTGAGTCAGTTTGACATGATCTTTTTTGTTGTTTTAAGAAGGAAATGCTTTTTACATATATTTTTGCATGTATGATTCTAAACAATATCTTCCTCCTGTGAATGATCTGATTAGCTTTTCAATACCAGTTATGATTTGCATATCCTTATTTCAAATGTCAGCAACTGCATGACTCATAGACACCCTCAGATCATTTGTGTAAAATAATGTATGTATGATATGTGTGATTAAAATGTACTCTCACCTTCTCAACACTAATAAATAGGTGTATATTCAGCTACATCTGCAGTGAGCCCCTGAGGAACCAGTGCAGGGGATGGGGGTGGTCATGGCCGTGATGAGATTATGTTTTAAGGTATACTCCCTCCGGGTATTGCTCGCTGGGGACTGTAGCAGTGAAAAGGTGGTATAAGGAATCAGGCCAGAAGTGCAAGAATAAAAGTCTCTCTTTACTAAGTGCAAAATGGAAATTGTAGTACATCCAGCAGTAGTTTGTACACAGTGCAATTTCTCAGCATATTTATTGGGTTGTGGCCAGATCTCCACCATTATAGTTAACAGAGGCAGACGGACACGTTAAAGCTTCCTGCAATGCCGTAATGCAGAAAGATCCGGCAAGCTCATCCTGCAGGGTCCCTAGAGCTAGTGTGAAACTAGACTAACAGCTGAAAGCTGGCCATTGTATCTGTAGGTGTCCACTGTGTAATGCTGACTTTTTTGAGTTGGCCTGGCATGGATGCAGAATATGTGTAGTTTTGTCTTTGAAGTCTCTGTGGACTAGTGGTCTCAACGAGTTAGTTCTCTGTTCTCTAAGGCCCTAGGGGCAGGAGCAATAGGATTTGCTTCCTTACTCCTCACATTTCCAGCTAACACTCCCCTTTCCTGGCAAGAAATAGGAAAAGCCCACTCTTACCAAACGTGGAGGAATGGGATGGTTACACCGATTCCTGATGCTTACCATACTTCACCCGCTGGAGTACAGTGCAAACATTAATAAACATTACAAACCAAACATTTGCATTAACATTCTAGAAAATACTGGAAAAAAATCTGGAGGTGTACTATGCAAAGCATTTGTTCCAATAAGAAGTGTTGGGCAAGTCAGATTTCAAGATGGACAATCTTTTTGTTTTCAAGGGAGATAAGCTGCCACCAGAGATGTCTGGCGGTGACTTTATTCAGCTTTCAACATTTAAAACACATGCATCCTCAGTCTAGCCAGCCACATGTATGTGTGAGGTTAGGGGTGTGAAAAATAGCTGTGACTAAACAATTATTAGTCAGAGAGCTATTGAATGTGTATGAATAGCTTAAGGCATATCAGTTTCTTCAGCAAAGACTTCATGCAAGTAGAAATGGATTAATGCCCTTTAGGTTAACCCTACCTGATAGCAGAATATCTAATGGTGAAAACAGTGCAGAATCATGGAGAGGATTACCGAGAAGTAAGAGGAGGGTATAAATCAGATGAATAGCATATTACCAAGATGAAAAATAAGTCTAAGAAACGTAAGAAGAACAACCTAATAGCAGAAATGTAACTGTGATTAGTAGAGGGCAGGAGTTTGTGCCTGTGGCAAGAACAAGAATTCTTGAGTAACAAGTAATGGTCTGGTGTCCCATTATGTTTATTCGTTTCAGAATCCAACCTCTTCTTTCTTTAGACATTGCCTTTGAGGAGAGTGCAAAAATTAATAATAAAATATTTTTAGCTTACAATGGTCTTTCCTGGGCCATCATAACTTGCAACTAGACTCAACATCCAATGCGTTGGACTCAGATCCAATGTATTTGAATGGCATTTTCATTGGTAAAACACCATTATTGGTTGTCTAGAAGCTCCTCTTTACAGTAGAGTGTGGTACTACATGTCCTGTACTGCCCCCATCTGTGCCAGGATGAGCTGATCTTTTGGACATCAAGTGAGGGTGTTTCAATTAAATTTTTCTAATACACTGTGTACTTTACTGGACCCTGAAGAAGCTTCTGTTCTCATCATAGAAAGTGCTTCCAGCATCTATTATTGACTATTATATATAAGATCTTGATTTATCTGTTTTAATTTTCTACTTATTTTTCTTAAATCTTAATTTTCTCTTATCATGGGATGACATTGTAGGACTTTAGAACCAATTACTAGATTCCATAGAATTATGGACTCAAGTTACAATATTTTCAACTTGCAATGGTCATACCAGAACCAATTAATATTGTAACTTGAGGGACTAATGAACTTTGGAAAGTGGAATTTTGGTTAATTAAAGTAGTTTAATACAACAGCAGGAGTAATACTCTTCTTACCACTCCCCTACACGCAAGCCAATGCTTCGCCGTTTACCTACAAGTCTCTGTTTACCAGGCTCCAGTGATGATGTTTTGATGCTACAAGTGACTACTGCAGTAAATCAGAGGTGACCACGGTGGATGTCAACACATGAATGTTTAATTTTTCTTTTAAAGAATCCCTAAGTACTACTTTAATGCTGATATTTTAAAGCATTTATAGGACAAGACTTTTAAATGGTAAGGGCCCCTGCTCTGTCATACATTAAAGAATCAGTTAGAGGTTTCTGTAATATAGCATGATCAGCAGTGGTACAATAGTTGAAGTCGTCTCGTGAAGACAAACCATTCTCTAAAGGCAGCTGCTGAAAAGATCAGCTATTATTTCTTTGCTCTTAAAGGGGGGTCCTGAGTGGCTCTCACTCTATGAGCTACATATGGCAGGTATATTAATTCAATCACTCCTTTTAACCCCTTAAGGACGTGGACGTGACTTAAGGGCCAGCCCCGTACATGTACGGAAGGCTTATCGGGCTGGTGCAGAAGTGAGCAGCTCGGACCCGGCAGTCACTGACAGCAGGGCCCCTGCTGCACACGCCGGCATCGGTGAAAAAACTGATGCCGCCGTGTTAACCCCTTGTATGCTGCGGTCAAAGCTGACTGCAGCATGCCGAGGGATCGTAGAGGATACGGGTGACCTCCGCATCTCCATTGCGTCCCCGCTCTGCAATGGCAGAGAAGGCAAGCCCGATGCCTTCCATAGGCATCGGAGCTTGCCTTCTACGGAAGCCTGTGAGATCCAGCCCTTAGGCTAGGTCTCATAGGCAGACTGTCAGCATAAAAACTGACAGTCAATGCATTGCAATACAGGTTGTATTTGAATGCATTGCAGAGGGGATCAGACCCCAGAAGTTGAAGTCCCAGAGTGGGACAAAAATAAAAGTAAAAAAAAGTGTTTTTCAGAAAAAATAAAGTTTCAAGTAAAAAAAAAAAAATTATTTCCCAAAATAAAACACATAAAATTGTAAAATAAACTGAAAAAAAAAGAAAAACAGACATATTGGGTATTGCTGCGTCCGTAACGACCGGCACTACAAAAATATCACATGATCCACCCCCTCACCTGAATTCCGTAGAGAAAAATAAATAAAAACTGTGCTAAAAACCAATTTTTTTGGTCACCTTACATCACAAAAAGTGCAACACCAAGCTATCAAAAAGGCGTATGCTCCCCCAAATAGTACCAATCAAACCATCACCTTATCCTGCAAAAAATTAGCCCCTTCATAAAAAAATCTGGCAAAAAATAAAAAAAACTATGGCTCTTTGAATATGAGAATATAGAGACACTAAAACATCATTTTTTTGTTTAAAAAATGATGTTATTGTGTAAAACTTAAATAAATTAAAAAAAGTATACATATTAGGAATCGCCAAATCTGTAAGAAACTGCTGTATAAAAATATCACATGAACTAACCCCGCAATTTTTTGTCACCTTACATCACAAAAAGTGCAATACCAAGCGATCAAAAAGTCATACGCACCCCAAAATCATACCAATCAAACTGTCATCTCATCCTGCAAAAAAGGAGCCCCTACATAAGACAATCGCCCAAAAAATAAATAAAAATATGGCTCTCAGAATATGGAGACACTAAAACATGATTTTTTTTGTTTCAAAAATGCTGTTATTGTGTAAAACTTAAATAAATAAAAAAGTATACATATCAAGTATTTCCGTGTCTGTAAGAACCTGCTGTATAAAAATATCACATGAACTAAACCCTCAGATGAACACTGTAAAATAATAAAAATAAAAATAGTGTAAAAAAAAGCAATTTTTTTGTCACCTTACATCGCAAAAAGTGTAATACCAAACGATCAAAAAGTCACATGAACCCTAAAATAGTGCCAATCAAACCATCATCTCATACCGAATAAAATGAGCCCCTACATAAGAGAGTCACCCAAAAAATAAAAATAAACTATGGCTTTCAGAATATGGAGACACAAAAAAATCCTTTTTTTCAAAAATGCTTTATTATGTAAAACTGAAACAAACAACCCAAAAAAGTAGTCATATTTGGTATTGTCATGTCCGTAATAACCTGCTCTATAAAAATAGCACATGATCTAACTTGTCAGATGAACATTGTAAACAGAGGAAGGACGATGCCTAGCAACCCTATTTTAAGCACAGGTAAAAGTAGGCAGTACAGGGAACAAAAATGTGGAATTAAGGGGTAATTGAATACACAGTGAAAAGTTGAAATAGGGCCACCAAGGTGATATTAATCACCACAATCCAATACTCCAAATAATATATATATGACAGTTATACTTCAAGGTGAAAAATGTCAGGGTCCTGAAGGGGTTAAGAGAATTACCAAATGCATACGCTGTTTACAGGCATCAGAACTGAAATAATACCACTTTCAAACAGTCGGCCTCATGCACACGACCGTATGTATTTTGCGGTCCGCAAAAAACAGATCCACAAAAAATACGGATGACGTCCGTGTGCATTCTGTATTTTGCGGGACAGAACAGCTGGCATCTAATAGAACAGTACTATCCTTGTCCGTAATGCGGATAATAATAGGACATGTTCTATTTTTTTGCGGAAAGAAAATACGGACATACGGAAATGGCATAGTGAACATCCGTAGCATTGCAGCACACTATCTGACCTTTAGGGCTCATGCACACAAACGTATATTCTTTCCGTGTCCGTTTAGTTTTTTTTGCGGACCGTATACGGAACCGTTCATTTCAATGGGTCCGCAAAAAAAACTGAAGTTACTCTGTGTGCATTCTGCTTCCGTATGTCCATATTTCCATTCTGCAAAAACATAGAACATGTCCTATTAAGGACAAGGATAGTACTGTTCTATAAGGGGCCAGCTGCTCCGTTCCGCAAAATACGGAATACACACGGAAGTCATCTGTATTTTTTGCGGATCCTTTTTTTGCAGACCGCAAAATACATACAGTCGTGTGTATGAGGCCTTAAAAACAGGTTATCAGTCCTTTAAAGTTGCAAAATGCAAACTGATTATAGCACTGCGGTAAATAGGTGCAGCTAAGAACATCACACAAATAACACATCAGCAAAAATTATCTTGGCAGAAGTATCAACCACAGGTGGCTAAGCAAATTATCTTCATTTTGTAAGAACCTTTGATAGAATGGTTGATTTCAGATGACGAGAGCTTTCACAATTATTAAATGCACGTGAGTCATAATCACACAACTCTCTATTCTCTCACTGTTGAAACTTGAGTGACATACGTATTCCAACTTCCAGGATTCTTACATTACATTACGGCTATGACATAGTATGCATTGCTCTTGGTTGCACTGTTTATATTTGACATATTTTACTATATGTTTAGTTGATCCTAAAGGAAACAACTGGAAATCAAAGTGTTGGTTGTTGAATTGTTCAGATAACATAAGTTTGCCAGCCAAGTTTTACAAGTCCCACTAACATCATTTCATAGCATCTTCAAATTCTATTCACATGGCAGTGACATAAATCTATTTCTAAGACAGGGTAAGAGTCCATTCACACGTCCGCAATTTTGTTCCGCATTTTGCGGAACGGAATTGCGGACCCATTCATTTCTATGGGGCTGCACGATGTGCTGCCCGGATCTGGAATTCTGCAATTGTGGACAAGAGTAGGCATTTTCTATTAAGTGCCGTCAATATGCAGTCCGCAAAATGCGGAACGCACATCGCCGATGTCCGTGTTTCGCAAAACACACACGGACGTGTGAATGGACCCTAATTCTACAATTTTCTTAAAAGCAAACTCTTGAGTTAATTGCCTCCTCACCCACAATCAGGGGCCTGAAGAAGTGCGCCAACAACCCTGGCTGTTAAGAAACAGAGAATCATGGGAGACTAATGCCTGAGAACATCTACAGAGGGGAAAAAGCCTCTATGAAAAACTATTTCCTAGCCACTTTGGGATGCTGCTTAGTGAGTGTAATTGCACTGACACATATAGGTACAATGCAGGGTTTTCCGGGAGTACATTACTGATGACCTATCCTGAGGATAAGGCCTCTTTCACACTTGCGTTGTCCGGATCCGTCGTGTACTCCATTTGCCGGAAGTGCCCGCCGGATCCGTAACACCGCAAGTGAACTGAAAGCATTTGAAGACTGATCCGTCTTCAAAATGCGTTCAGTGTTACTATGGCAGCCAGGACGCTATTAAAGTCCTGGTTGCCATAGTAGTAGTGGGGAGCGGGGGAGCAGTATCCTTACAGTCCGTGCGGCTCCCGGGGCGCTCCAGAATGACGTCAGAGTGCCCCATGCGCATGAATGAGATCACGTCATCCATGCGCGTGGGGCGCCCTGACGTCACTCTGAAGTGCCCCAGGAGCCGCACAGACGGTAAGTATACTGCTCCCCCGCTCCCCCCTACACTTTACCATGGCAAACAGGACTTTAGAGTCCTGGCAGCCATGGTAACCATTCAGAAAAAGCTAAACGTCGGATCCGGTAATGCGCCAAACGACGTTTAGCTTAAGGCCGGATCCGGATTAATGCCTTTCAATGGGCATTAATTCCGGATCCGGCCTTGCGGCAAGTGTTCAGGATTTTTGGCCGGAGCAAAAAGTGAAGCATGCTGCAGTATTTTCTCCGGCCAAAAACGTTCCGGTCCGGAACTGAAGACATCCTGATGCATCCTGAACGGATTTCTCTCCATTCAGAATGCATGGGGATAATCCTGATCAGGATTCTTCCGGCATAGAGCCCCGACGACGGAACTCTATGCCGGAAAAGAACAACGCAAGTGTGAAAGAGCCCTAAGTTATCAATATCAGATTGATGGGGGCCCAACTCCTGGTCACAATACCAATCAGCTTTTTGAAAGGGCCACAGCGCTCAGAGAAGTGATGCAACCCCTCACTGCATACCAAGACAGCATCATTCAATGTATAGTGGCCGTGCTTGGTTTTGCAGTCCAGGCCCATTCACTGAGCTGCATATAGGGACAGGTCCCTTGTTGGTACTCTGTCCCTTTGATTATCCAAAATAATTTTTAAAGTAAGCATGCCGGCATGTAGAGCCAGATCCCTTAAAAAATAAATGTACCTTTCCTGTGAAAGTTTTCTCTAATCCATTTAAAATCTTCCTTTTATTTTTATGGTAGTGAGGTTCTATGTGCACAGTGCACCATTGCTCTTCCAGTAATACTGCTGGGGAATCTTATGGGGATCGATGACACAAGGGAGCCATGGACAGCATTATTGGTGAAGCAATTGTGCATCAATTTTTAGGTGAACCAGCTCTATGTGTCGATACATGTGCTTTAAAAACACATAAACTCCATTTAAACAATCCACGTCATTGGTTACTGTTCTCTTGTGATGGTTCTTACTTATTTTATTAATTTTTTGGGGCTTTCATCAGGACAGTTTCAGGACTTAATCATTTGACCCCAACTGTCTGTTACATTTTTGGGTGAAATTTACCAATTTTTGAGTGTGATGTACCACTGCCATACCTAGTAGACAGGTTAAAAAATTTCACACATTTGTCTGTTACATTTTTGGGTGAATTCACCAATTTTTGGGTGTGATGTACCACTGCTATACCTAGTAGACAGGTTTAAAAAATTCACAAATTTGTCTGTTACATTTTCGGGTGAAATTCACCAATTTTTAGGTGTGATGTACCACTGCTATACCTAGTAGACAGGTTAAGAAATTCTTCTTTAATTGATGCGCGCCGCCTCCTTTCATTTAATGCTTAAACTTTAACAAGTTGTCCCACATTTGCGCTTTAATAATTTGTCCCACATTTGTGCTTCAATAATTCTCCCCACATTTGCGCCTCAATAACTTTTCCCATATTTCCGCTGTATCCAATATTTTTTTTATCCATTTATCTCCCTTGGATGTGGTCTCTCTTTCTCATGCTCCCTCTCCAGCGTGGAACCCTGATTCGCCGATAACAGTGATCAACATGGTAGGCTCAGAAAAGAACATCGAAAGTTGATAGAGAAGATATCCAAATGGATAGTGGATGTCACTGGGTCACCTCTGCATAGGTGACAGGAACATAAATTTTAAAAAATCGTCTGTTACATTGTCAGGTGACATTTTTCAAATTTTGCCGGATATAAACCCCTGCTCTGCATAGTTGACAGGGAATAAAATTTAAGAAATTCTTCTTTAATTCATGCGCGCCACCTCCTTTCATTCAATGCTTAAACTTTAACAAGTTGTCCCACATTTGTGCTTTAATACTTTGTCCCATATTTCCACTCTTTCATATTTAATTTGAAACAATTAACCTCCCTTGGATGTGGTCTCTCTTTCTCACGCTCCCTCTCCGGCGTGGAACCCTGATTCGCCGATAACCGTGATCAACATGGTAGGCTCAGAAAACAACATCAAAAGTTGATAGAGAAGATATCCAAATGGATGGTGGACGTCACAGGGACGTGCGATCAGGCAGAAGTTATCTAGAGTCAACAAAGCGGCAGCAGGGCCTCTCCTGGCTAACATTTCCAAATCCAAAATACCACAGTGACCTTCCCTATATTTTTTTATGAATCATTCCAATAACAGGGCATCTTAAGAGTCCTGTATTGTTATTTATCGTCACTACCATCCCGAGTCGGGAGTAAGTAATTGCTGCGCGCCCCCTACTTTCCTCAAAATTCTACAGTTTTAATAGCGTCTCCCATATTTCCACTCGATCACAATTAAATTTCATCCATTGATCTCCCTTGGATGTGGTCTCTCTTTCTCACACGCCCTCTCCGGGGTGGAACCCTGATTTGCCGATAACCGTGATCAATATGGTAGGCGCAGAAAAGAACATCGAAAGTTGATAGAGCAGATATGCAATTGGATCGTGGACATCATGGGGACGTGCGACATGGTGGGGCAGTATGTGTGGACACGCCTACATGAACTGACTGACAGGAGTCAGCCCCTGCAACTTCTGGGTCTCCAAATTGGGCACATGGCCTGAGCTTTCCCTTTACCCCTTGGAGGTGCTGGCCTTCCCTGCAGCCAGTGTATTGTCTGAACGTGTGTTTAGCACGACTGGAGGGGGTTATCACAGGTTATATTTCCCAATGTTTTGGGGTGTACCCTAATTTAAAAAAAGAAAAATACATTTAAAACCAAAAAACTGTGTAGGCTACCTCCTCCTCCACCGCCGCTTTCACCTACACCGCTACATCCACCGCCTCCTCAACCTCCTACTCCAAATGGACCTCGTCCTCCTAGATCACGATTATTATTTTTTATTTTTACGTATTTTATGTTAAAGTCATTTCCCTATCCACTTTTGTTTGCAGTACACTTGCCATGATCTTAGCCTCATTTTGCAGGCATTTGCAGCCCTCTAGCCCTTTCTATGACATTTTCACAGCCATTTTAGTGCTTAATGGAGTTCAGGTTCGGGGTCAAGTTTGGGTCAAGTTCGGGTCTCGAACTCGAACTTTTTTGTGAAGTTCGGCCGAAGCCGTCGAACCCGAACATCCAGGTGTCCGCTCAATTCTAGTCACCTTACATCTCGATGTGGCTTAGATACATCAATGATGTTCAGATTTTTTGGACAGGGACTGAAAAAGAATTCAGGAGTTTTGTTAACGCTTTGAACATCAATGATCTTGGGCTGTTTTTTCCTTTTGAGACCAATCCAGTGCAGATCACCTTTTTGGATTTTACCATCATGAAAACTGATGATGGCAGGATCCATACCAAGTTATTTCGCAAAAAGACTGCGACAAACGTGTTTCTTACATTGGGAAAGCTCTCACGCTCTCCCTCTTAAGGGGGAATACTGACGGGGCAGTATCTACGTGTCCATCGTAACTGTTCGTCCATCTCAGATTTAAAAACAAAATCTAGGGATCTTAGGAACAGGTTTCTTAAACGTGGTTATCCTCACAAGGTTCTTACTTCAGCATATCAACACTCCTTGGCTTGTACACGTGAGTCCCTCCTTAATCCCAGAGGGAAGCAAAAAGGCGAGGAACAGATTAGTTTGATAGCAACGTTTGATGCTGCAAATGTATCGGTTCATGAGATCTTGCGCAAACACTGGGGCATTCTGAAAATGGACCCTGACATTGAGCATTTGGTGATTGTCCTGCCATCATTTACCGTAGGGGGCATAATCTGAAAGATAGACTGGTGCATAGCTTCCTTTAGACTCTGCAACAAAATACGTGGCTGACAAACCCACTGGTAAGCCCTTTTCACTGCAGTGGATGTGTTCCCTGCGATTCCATTAAAACTAGTTGGACATTTGTCAGCACTACTACTTCCAGGTTCCAGGTCTTATGATATCAGATGTTTTATAAACTGCAGATCATCTGGCCTTGTCTATCTGGCCACTTGCATCTGTGGGTTGCAGTATGTTGGAAAAACCATCTGTGAATTTCGCCGCAGAATCGGCGAGCATCTGAATGACATTCGGAAGAATGCTGACACCCCTGTTGCACGCTATATGAATCTACACCAGGCATGCTCAACCTGCGGCCCTCCAGCTGTTGCAAATCTACAACTCCCAGCATGCCCGAACAGCCTACAGCTATCAGCCTACAGCAGGGCATTGTGGGAGTTGTAGTTTTACAACAGCTGGAGGGCCGCAGGTTGAGCATGCCTGATCTACACCATTCCGGAGATGTGCGATCTCTGATGTTTCAGGGTATTGAGATTGTAAGACCCTCCCCCAGGGGTGTCAATTTTGATTAGCGTGTGCTCCAAAAAGAGGCCCAATGGACTTTTAGGCTGGGTACTGTTCGCCTGTCTGGACTCAATGATCATATTTAATATGCGTGTTTCATTGATCAATAAATTACCCCAGTTCGTTTCCTTCAACCACCGTTGCATGCTAAGTACATATGTTTTACTTATTGTCGCCATTTTTCCTTTTTCACTTATCATCAGTGACTGATCACTGGAGAGTTATATTCTAATTGAGATGCCTCTTACATTATGTGGACAATCACAGTCGTCACCTTTATTTATTACAGGTGACATATAGTGGCCATTTTCATTGTGACCAGTCACTTAATTGTTGATATGCCTCTCACACACAGTTGTCACCTCTCATTCATCAATGGTGACACTTAGTGGCCATTACGTGTCTCCCACCACCTGGTGAATATCACATATCATTTCGCATGTCTTTCCCCTTATATGACAATTTACAAATGTTATGTTACCATCTAATAGTAGTGCTCCCCTGTTTATTCCCTCCTGCTGCAGGATATTCATAGCGTTTTTTTAAAAATCCCCAGCACTTACTCTGACTGAGGCGGAGCACCATATGTGCGGCTGCCGATATCCAGGCGGGTGAATGAGCGGAGATCCACCCCGCCTGGCTTCCCATTGGCCGCACATCCGCCCAGCTCCTGGTGGGGGCATGTCTATTCCTTATTTATACCGGCGTTTCGGTGGCAGCTTCACGGACGTTATAGCACCGATACACTGTCACACATTACCAATGTGGCAGCATTCTATTGTTCTCGGATTGTGCACTATTCGAACTCGCTCCTGATGAATCCCAGTGAAGAAACGCGTCAAGCCTTTTCTCAGGAGCCATATGTGGGAGTGATAGTTTAGTCTGGGCAGTTAGCTAGGTAGTGGTGTTATGATTTTCCTGGGCTGGCTATAGCTAACAATTGACTAACAGTCCCTGGGTTTAAGTGGTCTAAAATATGTAGTCTACACTACAGCTGACTTATTCTTAGCCAGATCTACCGTATTACCACAGTTTTTCTCTTACACCACTCTATTGGTACTGTTCCTAGATTTTTGTAAATCCGCACCTAAATACTGTTGTGGCGATTACTAGCCAATTGTTATACAGTTTACCAGTGTACACTGGCATTTTGTGTGGTATGTTTTTCCTTTTTTTGGTTTTTGTATTTGCTATTTGACATTATTGTCTCACCCAGTATTTAATCAAATAAGTAATAAAGTAGTTGTTTTTAGCGCCTCTCCTTCTCAACTGTGATATTAGACTTGAGTCAAACCTGAAAGGGATTTTGTGGATCCTCTGCACAGAAACTTGACCTTTCTTTCTTTTACTAGTTCTAAGTTACAGGCTGCACTATAGTTGACAGTGGCAATCAGATTTCTGCTAACTGCTATAAAAAGCAGTCAGCAAGCTCGTTGACAGACACACCTCTAACAGCTTAGCTGAGTTCCTGCACTTTGTTTAACAGCAATGTGGATGTCAGGAACTTACCCAGCCACGATCCAATGCATGGTTGTTCTAGGAGAGTTACCATGATGACCAGTTAAGCCCCAGCTGTCTGAACCTTCAGTGAGCATCGATGCCAAGCCAATAAGGTTCCTGACTCTGTGTATAATCCCAGAATGAAGCAGGGTATTTAAGACTGACATTTAATGCTTGTATCTGTGTCAATGCCTGTAATATGTATCCTGGCTCTTGTTACTTCATTTGTGTATTGTGCTTATAACTCCTGGTGGACTGACTTTGGCTTTTCTCTGGATCAACCCCCTGTCTACTGATTTGGCTTCAATTGTCTCTCCTGATAAACTTACTTTGTCTTGCCTCCGGATTAATCCCTTGTCTGCTGATTTGGCTCCAACTCAATTTCCTGGCTTGGACATTTTACTTCTTTCCTGCTACTCCTTTGTATCTTATAGGTCTGCTACCTGTGAGCTTGCACCTGTTTTCTGTCACCTGACTTTGCAGATGTAACCTGGGTTTCTAGCTGAATCCAATCTGTCTTCAGCAGGCTCTGGTGGAGGATAGCTTCAGATCTACAATTGGAGTGGTAAAGGTGAAGATAGGTAGCAGATTAAGAGTATTCTGGCCATGGTCCTGGATGGTGACCTCTGTATTATTCCTCACCTTGGTCAGGTATTACTCCTCACAGTGGGTAAGCTTTTCTGACACAAGTTTACTGTACAGCTTCAAGTATGAAGTCTACTTTTCCTGAATGCTGAGATAAAACTATATATCAACCTGCTCAGTGTAAACTGTGAAATGCTTAACACTTTAATAACTTGAGCCAATTAAGTAAGAGCCTAAATAAACTCTCATCGTAGAGGGACCGTAATACTGTCAACTTCCTATTTCTATTGGCATATAACATGCAAATGGAATTGATCATTTTCTCTGGACAAATGAAGGATTGAAATAGCATGGAACCATCACTAAAACACAGTGGAATGGACCGGATTATGACAGATAGAATAAACACATCCCCTGTGGCGATAGAGCTCTTGCAACACATGGAATGTGCTCCATTTGTGCATTCCTTTCCCATGATAAGACTAACAAAACTGGAGGACATAAACATCAAACATTGTAAATTAAAGCAACTAGTAGTTTCCCATAAAGACTTGTGGTGACATTGACTTGATGTTCAGATTCTTACATTATCTATTTATGTATGAGTCATCCTATAAACCTATACTCCCATGTTCGGAGAATCAATTTGTTCAGCTCTCCTGCTCTATAACATGCTGCCTGTTAATAGGATAGCATTTGTAATATGGCCTTTCTATAAAAATGTTTAGACTAATCAACTTCTTGTATATGGCCTAATAATACACCATGATCTGACAGTGTTCAACAATGTTCAAACTAAATGTCAATATGATATGTGATTATACTTGCACATGATATTCCACAAATATATCCAGATTCAAATGTACAAAAGTTCTCACATTCCAGAATAATAATTGTGTTGGTTGCCATTTTTCTATTGTGTTAAAATTCTTTATTGCATGGCATATTATCTGGAAATGTGGCATCCCAGCATGCATCTATGGCCTGATTTCAGATTACTCAGTGTAATTGCGTGCCATCCTAGGTCACCAGTTGTCTTTGGGCCGACATCTGTGCTTTCTCTAGGGTACTTTAACCCAGATATTGGAGAATTATTCTTGTCTACATGGGATATGAACTCATACACAGACAATTTGTCAGTGTCATATGGTTTGGCTCACAGACAAACGCTTCATTACAACATAAAATATTGCCAGCGCAGGGAGTACACATAATGTATTGCAGCAAATTAGATAATTGAATTCATTAGGAGAACTTTCCTTGTATTAATGCCATGATGAGGAATAATTTTGCCTAAATCAAATTTGTAAACTTCCTATACAAAGAAGTTATGCTCTGCAGAGAAACCGCTAATTAAACATGTCTTCGGTTTGGATCCAATAGTCATTTTCATAAAGCCAAAATGATTTATTGTTAAAACCTTTTTTTATTTCATTAGATGTTTTTGTTTCGGTAAAGATGATCTTTCATCCACGTACCCTTTGGATATCACATAGCCCAATGATCTGTGCTGAATTTCTGGGTTATCAGATTTGTTCCCAAGAGATATGAAAGATTATTTAAATTTTTCCTTACAAAAGCATGTATAAGGGCTCATGCACACAGCCGTTGCCCCGATGTGGCCGTATTGCGGCCCACATACGGCGGCTCCGCAATACACGGGACACCGGTCATGTGCACCCCGCATCACGGATGCGGACCCATTCACTTGAATAAGTATTTTCATTTTCTTAATTCCCAGAGAACCCCTTTAAAAATGATATCCAGAAAACCATCAACCCCTTTTATTGTAAAAGAAAAGAAAAAGAATATATACCATACCGGCTGTTAAAATGTGATAAAAAAAAATGTTATAGTGTCCATTTAAATAGACACAGTTGATTCAATATGCAGGTTGTCTGACTTTAATCTAATGTATATGACCATCCCATGCTAGGAGCAAAGCTGATTGCACAGACTTGCCTACTGTGTGTCTCTATTTGTGACTGTGAAGTTTTTTATTCAATCATAAATGTACCAAAGTCTTCTCTGCTACATTTTGAATTTGTTCGTGTCTACAGATTTCATTGGTGTTCTTCCTGATTGCTAAAGCTAGAATTGTACTGATTCCCACAGAGAGTAAGTGGAGGAAAGATCGCCGTCCTATCAATTTCCCAACTGTAAAGCTTGTCTGCTGAAATGAAGCTGAATTGCAAGGTCTGTGATGCTGATATTAAGTGTTTGACTGCAAAGGGCCAGCAGCGAAATTAGATACCAATTCAATCAAGGCCTAGAAACCGAGCCACGGAATGCAGGCAGACAAAGCATCATTGTTTCCTAATGCTCAGTAACGTCTAGATTTTTAGTTTTCACTTTTTCATGGGATCAGACCCTCACATTAACACATACACGCACTAGATATAGAATAGAAGTCATTATAAGAATGCTCATAGGCCCATCCATGACACAGATGATGGACATGTTCAGCAGCTCATGCTGGGGTAAGTGCTGGAATGAAGTCATTGCAACTTCTATTTCAAGAAAGAAAAAAAAGTATCTGCGCCCCTAATACACAATACCCTTGATACTTTACTAATTTGTCATTGATTTCCATGTGCAGACAATTTAAAATGTCAAATAGGCCACTAGTATTTCTAATTTGTTTATTCAGGACCACTTAAAGAGGACCTGTAAATTCTCCTGACATGTCTGTTTTAGCAACTAGTTGCATATGCTAATAACAATTCTGGAGCATCTATTCTCATGACTGTATGTTGTGCCATTCCTTTATTATTCCTGCTGGAAGTTATGAATTACTAGCAGTATGTAATGAAGGTCCAGCTGGGTGTTACCAGTTGGGGTGTGCCCCTGCACAGTCTGACACTATCCAATCAGTGCTGCCAGTGTCAGACTGTGCAGGGACACCTATAACTGGTAACACCCATCTGGACCTTCATAACAAACTGCTGGCAATTCATAACAGTCATAAGTATAGATGCTCAAAAAATATTAATTAGTGACCATCCTGTTTTGGGCCTTAAAACCAATCAATTCTTTTTTATGTTTTCATCATCGAATTCCAACTATTATTTTTCTGTTTATGTAGCCATACAAGGACTTGCAGGACAAGTTGTATTTTTTTAATGGTACCATTTTGGAATACACAAAACATACCTGTACTGATTAACTTTTATTAACGATTTCTGGGAAGGGGATGGGAAAAAACAGCAATACCGCCACTGAGTTTTTACATGAATTTCGTGGCATTAATTTTTTGGCATAAGTAACACAATAACTTTATTCTCTGGGTCAGTAAGATTACAGCGGTAACAAATAAATATTTTTTTTGTTTTATTACTTTTGCACAATAAAAACCTTTTTTTAAGAAAGAAAAATGTTTTTGCATCGCTGGATCCCAAGACCCATATTTTGTCTACAGAGATGTGTGAGGGCTTGATCGTTGCAGGTTGACTTGCAGTTTTTTTGGTATTATTTTGGGGTACATAAAGTCAGTTAGTGATCACTGTAAAAAAGATTATTGGAGGATTAAATCAGAGAGAGGTGAGTAAAGACAGCACCAGGATCACTATATTCACCACTCCCCGGTTCTGCCGTTTTCTAATGAGCGATTATATAATGGAAACACTCATTAGTATTCACTTCATAAGATGCACTGCCATGTTTTTGGAACTTATTTTTTTATGCACTGTGTATACCTAATAGCAATGTAGGGGCAATATATGGTTAACACTAGCAGACCTGGTTAGGTTGCCAGGGTGATGGACTGGGTCCACCCCTTGGTTAGTTAGTTGGAGTCTTAGCAGAGCTTACATGTGCAAACTCCCGCAGACTATGCCTAAGTCTAGAGAACATTTCTCTCTCACACTACAGTGGACAAAGAAGCAACTTCGTCATCAGAGTACCCCTGAAGAAAAGAGACCAGCCATCAGAAAGACTTTGCTGCTGTGGAAAGTATATATTGCCTCTGAAACCCGCCACACTTTGAGATGGACTGGCTATCTGGATCTAAATTCTGCACCCCTCAGTCAGGAACTGAAGAAAGTGTTAAAAAGAACAGAATAGTATGCCTGTGGTTATTTGGAGAGACTGCAAAGTGTACCTAGTGAGACTCAGGGAGCACTTCTATTACCATAATTGTTGCTACCAATACACAGAAGTAAGCTCTGTGATATACCTCAGGACTGTAGCAATTGCTGCTACTTGTACTGCAACTCTCATCATCCACTTAGTAAAGAAAGACTTTATTTATTGCAACCAACAGGTCTGATTATTGACTCCATCATCCTATCGGCAGCCTTAATCCTGCCGTGCATCCTGCCAACCATCTAGAATCAAGGGTACCTCAACTACCATTAAGCAGAAGCCCCAGATTGTCAAGGAGTGCCCTAAGGGAAGAAAGAGTTCAAGGGAAGGGAGAAAATTGCCACCATGAACTGTGAGTAGTACTACCACCATCATCGTCACTACCACTCCTCCCATCTGGGTCGCTGCAGTGACAACCAGTTAAGGCAGGCAGCATGGTGCCCATATACCCAGCTTTTCACACACTGTACCTGACAAAATAAATCTTCATTCTTATACATTACCATAGTTTTCCACTATGCTTCAGCCAGGTGGCACATCATGAACTGTACCGCGGGTCATTCTTCACTGCATTGAGAATATCTAGAAACAGTTGAGTGCAAGAGTAAGATGAATTCTTTATATAATAAAATATCTGTAAGTGGTTCCCCTGGAAGAGTTATTTAGCTATAACATAAAACTATAAGGCCCACAGATACAATTTCATGTGATAGATACTGTAGTGAGCAAGGTTAAAAGCATGTAGTATACAATACATGGGGAAAAATACTAATATTAACTACTTTTAATACCAATCATTAGATCTTGCCCTGGTTGCCAGTGAAAAATAATGGTCTCTCAAGGATGTACCTATAGAAGTTCAGAGATTACGGTCGCAAATGTGACATCACTGTGTGCATTATCCTTTTATTATGATACTGTGTTTATCATTTCTGTACTGTGATATCACTAATATCACTATATTCATTATCCTTGTACTGTGACATCACTGTGTGCATTATCCTTTTATTATGATACTGTGTTTATCATCTCCGTACTGTGATATCATTATCCTTGCACTGTGACATCACTGTGTGCATTATCCTTTTATTATGATACTGTGTTTATCATCTCTGTACTGTGATATCATTATCAGTGTACTGTGACATCACTGTAAATAGAGATGAGCTTAAAGATTCTACAGAATAATTTTGTCCAATCCGCAGAGCTCTTAGAATACATTTGTCCAATCAGCAGGGCTTCTTTATTTGCATAAGCCCTGCTGATTGGACAAAATGATTGTGTAGAATCTTTTAGCTCATCCCTAAAAACATTATCAGTGTATCGCGATGCTGTGTTTATTATTGCTGTACTGTGATATTGCTGTGGTCATTATTACAGATTAGTGTTAGGTGAATCGAAGTATCCAAAGTGGGCTTCGATCCGTATTTCAGGGAAAATTCAATTCACTGCAAAGCTGAATTTCCTCGTACTTCTTAGTAACGAATCAATTTACAGAGAAATGACGGTTAAAAAAAATTGTACTCACCTCATCCATTTGAGCGCGAAGAGGCCGCCGCGACCATCTTGATTGAAGATCCTGTGCAAAATCTCGTGTGCTGTGACATAAGACGTCACCAAGCCGGCCAGCATGATGGCTTCATCAAGCACCACTTGAGATTTCGCATGGAGTATATTTTTTTTAACTGATTAACCCCTGAAAGCCCTAATTTTTTATCTCAGATGCTGCGATCAGCGATGAACCTGGCATCTGAGGGGGTTCAATAAAGGGGGGAGCACAATCGCCATTCCCCGTCATTTCGCCCACTACTTACAAAGAAATTAGCGACAAAGTAATTAGTCTCAAAGCAAATTTATTTGTGAAATTCAGTGAAGCAGTCGAATCGAATTTTTGTAAGCTTCGCTCATCTATATTAGAGGTGATTGAAGTTTTGAAAAATTTGATTCGGCAATTTGGACAAGAAATTTGATTTGTTACGAATTACTTCATCATGAATCACTTTCCATTGTATGGAGCGGGCGCAATGACGGAGAACGGCGATTGCACTGCCAAACCCCGTCATTTAACCCCTCAGATGCCAGGTTCAATGCTGATCATGGCATGTGTGACTCGCATTCAGCTGCTCTGGGGTTAATCGGGGTTAAAAAAAATATTATACTCACCTCATCACAGCTTCATGGCGAATCAAATTGTTCCTGGAATCGGATTGAAGTCCACTTTGGATACTTCTATTGGCTCAACGCTAGTCATAATCCTTGTGCTGTGATATTACTATGTGCATTATTCTTGTATCATAATTTTTTTAGCAGGTCTCCCCAAGATCAGCTATTGTTTTATTCTTGTATTATGTCACTGTGTTTATTACCTGAGTACTGTGATATCACTATGTTCATTATCCTGGTACTGTGCCATCACTTATGATGCTGTGTTTATTAGCCCTGTACTGTGATATCACTATGGTCAGTATCACCATGTGCACTATTCTTGTATCATGATGCTGTGGTTACAATCCTTATTTTGAGACATAATACTGTTACATCACTATGAGCAATAACATATTCCTATGTCACATTAGTCCTGTGCTGATACTTCACTTTCACCATGACATAACTACTTTTATGATCATTATTAGTGATGAGCGAAGCGTGCTTCTGATGTTACATTCAAAGTCACTTCGTTTATAACTTCGGAATAATACTGTACGGAGATCCGTCTTCATACAGTATTAGAGTGTATGGGCTCAGATGAGCCGAAGTTAGTTATTTGCAGAGTCCCACGTGACTTTATTGAATAACTTCAGGAATTGATTTTTAAAGTGGAAAACCACTTTAAACTTGAACCCTAACCCGAATTCGGTTTCCGACTGTTACCTCGGAACCGAAGGCGAGTTCAGTTTCAAGTTTTAAAGTGGTAAAAATTACCGAAGTTATTCAACATCCGAGGCTCGCTTCGCTCATCTCTAATCTTTGTGTTTATAAGAATTATTTTGTCATTGTGTGTGTAAGTATATGGGATACAGAAGTTACGGTTGCACCTGGGAACTGGTGTTTGAGGTGGCCCCACCTCATCAGACCGTTAAACCCCACTCTTAGCTTAGCTGTGCAGCCTGGGGCCATCTGCTACTGTACAACAGCTGGGCTGGGCCTCTGTGCAGCTGAACCAACTGATAGGTCCACCCTTTAAGTGTTTTTTTTTCCAGCCAACCGATTGTAGCCAGCATGGCCCGGTGAACCAAAGCAGCGAAGGAGGGACTGGCCAGAGATCAAACCGGAGCTTGGGTGCCACGCGAGCAATGGTGACACCCCTTTGTTTTGCCAAATGCCTAATTTGCATAACTTGGGAACTGAGCTTCGGATCAGCAAATGAAAATAAGCATTTTAATCAGGTGAACCACAGCTATGTGTCTATGCACATAAATGGATAAGGAGGTCACTGGTGACAATCAATAAATATTCACATACTAGTCCCCCGCATTGTCACTAACTTTTAGCTAGCATTTTACTTTGATAGCACATATGTGCTCCTCTCTGGGGAGTTCTGTGTCTCTGGGATATTGCGTGTTATGAGGCCTATGCTTCTGGTAACCTTATTAGTTATGTGTTCTTTCCATCTCATGCTCTCTCTCTATGTCTGCCCTATTCCCAATGGATAGTACCCAATCAAAAAAAAAAAAAAACTGGCGGAAGAATCAGAGCTCTCATCTCTGTAACAGCAGAGCATCACGTCACCTGAGGAACAGTAAAATCCAGGCTCTGGGAGGGAGCAATGACACTTGCTAGGCTATACGCACTTGATGCAGGACCCAGGATGGCTCAGTTTTTCATCATTCTGCCTATGGGCTGTTCAGCAAGTTGCTGTGATACCGCGTTTAGCATGTCTGTGCATTTAATGAATGATTAAAAGTCTTGCTCGCTCACTGCAGGCTTCAAAGGGCTGCTGCAATAACTGGTGCAGAATGAGTGGATCGGGATAAGGATTCAGGAACTCGTGGCTAAGCAAGTCTGTAATTCACTGATCTTCCTTCTCTCTGAATTTATATTGTGCTCACATTGGATGCACAGAAAGGCGGATGCAGTGACTAAGCAAGTGCCTGTCCCTGGATCGTATACTGGGTGCTTCCCATTGAGGAAAATGGTCAACAAAGACATGAATGGATTCCCAGTCAAGAAGTGCTCTGCCTTTCAGTTCTTTAAAAAAAGGGTAAGATTGTTTGTTTGGTTCTCTGATATGTACAATACAGAGGCTTGCTATTGCTATAAGTAATGAGATGCATGCAGAAGGATTACGAGCGAGCCAGGCGATGTGTATAGGAAACTGCTTGTGCAGGGATTGTGGTAATAGGACATGCAGAAAGCTTCCATTGATAAAAGCAGTCTAGTGCTTAAACCGGATGACATCATAGGGACTGCAGCTAGGTACAACATAGGCCAAGTCATAGTAAACAGCATGGTAGCTGAATTTCCATTCATTCACCCATATTTCTATACTGAGATTAATTTCATCCTGAATAATGAATTTACCAAATGTTTATTTATTTTTACATTTTATTCATTTTTCCATTGTCTTCTGCTTAAAGACAAATGAAACATTGTTAAACATATATATGTGTATCGTTTGAGCTTTTTGGGCTATTTTGGGTATAGAAATGTTGAAGCATATTTAATAGACTACCTGAGCTGAAAATAGGTCATGTACAGCAGGCTGCACGGGATAAAATAAGATTTGTGTAGCAGAAGAATCCGTGATAATTTTTCCATGATCTATACTTCTATACGTTAAAATAATATGAAACTGGAGAAATCCTGAGATTTCCTGAGCACATGCTGACCAGATTTACAGGGCGCTGTGAATGTTGCATGTTAGATTAGGGTGATTGTTGGAACAATAAAGATTATGCAATAAAGTCACGTGGGGCTATATTGTTTCTACAAGGACTCGGTCTATGGTGCGTTGTTGTTTTGCTAGAATAATTTTGGTATTTTCTTGTGGAATCTCCAGACTCGCATATCTCTTTTATTCTTAATATAATATACCTATATCTGCATTTATATACTGTGCTATGCTGTGATACTAGAATTGTATGCCTAAATACAATATGTAAGGGGCAATCTTTGGTCATATTGGTTAGGACTCATGCACACGGCAGTTGTTTGGGTCCGCATCCGAGCCGCCGGACAGTGGCCCTGCTGTCCGCATCCGTTGCTCCGTTCTGCGGCCCTGCTAAAAAAATATAACATGTCCTATTCTTGTCCGCGCTTTGCGGAAGAGAATAGGCATTTATAGTAAAGGCTGTCCGTGCCGTTCCGCAAATTGCGGAACGCGCACGGACGCCATCCGTGTTTTGTGGATACGTGATTTGCGGACCGCAAAACACACCACGGTCGTGTGCATGCGGCCTAATGGTGGCAAATTTTCAATTTGCATTTTGCTGATTCCAATCATCCAAAATATCTCCTAAACTATCATGGTTTTCATTTGTATGTGTAGAGATGTTCCGGAGGTGTGACCTGAAAGTCTCTGATCCCAATGTCAAATCTCCCCAATGATTGTATATGGTACTCTTTATAATAATGTCACAATGTATAGATTTACATACTGTGCAGAAAATAAAGATATCATTTGTAGCAAGAGCATGAAGTACCTGTATCTCATTGATCAAATGGGAGACCTACTGTAAGTGAAGTTTGATGTCTGCCCGAATAAGTATAAAACTTGCATGAGAGACCTGCTAAAGTGAGAGAATAATCATGTGAAGTTTCACAACTTGTGTTTGAATCAGTAAATTACTGTAGTTACAAAACTACAGCAATTTTACAAAATTCTGTTTGTTAATCATTAATAGCTGCAACTAGTGCCTGCTTTAAAATCAGGTTTATAATGGGAATCTGATGTAATTAGCAAGGAAAATAAATTATCTTACATAAAGAGGGAAATTCATTATTCTCCCATGCCTGTTTTTGGCATAGTTTTGCAACTTTTCAATGCCATTGTGACTTTTCTAGTCGCCCCGGCTCCATCAGCACATTGTCTTATTCATCGTTTGTAGTGTTGAGCGAATCGAAGGCAAACGAATTGACTTCGATCGGAATTTCAGGAATTTCAGGAAAAATCCACGCAGGGTGGTATATGACGTCACCACACCAGCGTGCTGACCTGGCAAGGTGACGTCATCAGTGAGTATAGGAAGCTGCCCGGCGAGCATGATCACGTGATAATGATGACGTCATCACATCACCACGTGAGATTTTGCCTTCAATCAAGATGGCCATGACAGCCTCTACGCATGCAAATAGATAAGGTGATTATTTATTTATTTATTTTTTACCTTGATCAACACCCAAAAGGCAAAAACTGTAGCCTCAGATGCTGCGATCAGCTATGAACGCGGTATCCGAGGGGTCTAATGACAGGAGGGGGGGGGGGGGGCGATCAATGCTTTCTGTTATTGTGCCCACAACATACAAAGGAATTAGCTTTTTAGCGAATTTGTCACAAATCTAATTTCTTTGTGAAGTTCGGCAAAGCAGCCAAATCAAATTTTTCATAACTTCGCTCATCATTAGTTACACCAGAAACTGGCTTGAATAATAACTGAAATCTAAGCAGCTCTGAGCTGCCATAGATTTTATGACAGCACATGGACTGCCAGAGAAGCCATGTATTCTATGACTGTCATAAATTACATGGCTTCTGCGGCAGCACAGGCCTAATCAAAACCAGTGTAGCAAATGCCAATCTTGATGATTCAGGGCCAAGTGTCTCCAATGAGGCAGTGCTGAATGTCCAAGATGTCTAAAAGGCTTATCCCTCATGATCACCCTAGTGCCCCTTATATAAATCACTTTAGTCTCAAAAATAATAAGCTGAAAACGTGTACTTGATGGAAGCCAAATCACTAAAGCAAAGAAAAAGTCACTATTGTGCCTTCTGGCTGCTGAGGGAGATTAATCCAGCAATTACTGCTACAGCCCCACCAGTCAATGAAAATCCCTATTATTAAGTGGTGGAACGAGGAAGACATGTGACTCAGACCTCATTATTACTGCCTCATACAACACACGTCAAGTGACATTCTTGTATTTAGTATCGTGCAGCACAAGACATCTGTATCGATTATTCATTTGAGAACACTCTTATTTGCAGAACTGTTTTAATATAAATACATTGCTAGGTTTTCTGGTTCAATTTCTACCAGAACATCAACTTGAAATCACGAATTTGAGCAGGTCCTGAAGTGACAAGGCATCTCAGCACTGTCAAACTGTCACCATCTTACTGTAAAATTTAGCTTTTGCCAGGCATAGACTAATGCATATCACAAACAGATTGAGGGTCAGTCAATAGGGGGAATTCATCATGAGTGGAATAGTTGAAGTCTAAATGTAAGACAGCTTTCTAAAACAGGCATAGAAAATGGTAAATGAGATGGGCCTCCTGGCCCGTCCCGTTCCCCGCCCATGCCCAGAATTTTATGCCTGCTGTGGCCGGGGAGAAGTAGCAGATTGCGGTGTGGCAATCTGCACCTGAAATAAGCCTAATTTAGGCATATTTCAGATTAATAAATGACCCCCTAAAAATGTATCGCTACAAGTGTAAACAGGATTAGTTAGCAATTATGGAGGCACGTAACAGGTGAAGCATCCCAAAATGTCTCCCAAATCTATGAATAAAAGGCATGTAGCCTAAATAGATCATATTGGACAACTGTAAGGGGACGGGTACCAAAACTGTAACTTACCACAAGAGATCAAGAGAGAGAATCCTTATTAACGGATCTGTGAAAAAAAGAAACATCAGTGAGTGTAAAAGAAAATTATATCACTGTCACAAAATGAAAACACGAGCAAGAGACAAAACACTTGAAATCAGGTGAGTATGTCAAATTCACGGTTGAGTCTCTCTGGAGATAATGTCTGTAATGTGTGTATCCAGAAAGACTCTCTCTCTTTGAGCCACTGTATGTGGTTTCCTCCTCTTTGTGGATGGGGGATAGTGATGGACGGATATCTGCCGGGACGGTTTGCGAACGCGATCAAATGTTTGCAGCCAAGAAATATTCACTAGAAGTGCAGAAATAGTCCCACAACATGGACAGTGACAAACCAGATGTATTATTCGAATTTGTGATCTCCATTCATTATTTTTTTCAATGCAAAATATCGGCAATATAATTTTTGCGTACGCACATGCGCAAATGCACTATACAGTACCCAAATGCACTATGAAGAAAGTATATTAGCATATAACACAACGCTTTAATCATTTTTTGGGGGGGGGGAGACTGGTATATCACACCAGTAGAAGTTATTTGTTCCAATAACGCCTGTCCCTCTATATACCTGCAGTATCGCAGCAGAACCGCACACAACTGCCGCACAATACAAATGCACTGTAATATACTTTCTAACATAGAAAGTATATTATAACATTGTGCAAGGAAGGCAATCCATTAGAATATACATAAAGATAAAACGTAACCTTTAATAATGTTACTATGAGGGTCCATTCACACGTCCGTAAAGTGTTTTGCAGATCCACAAAATACGGACTTTGGCAATGTGCATTCCGCAATTTGCAGACTGCACATCGCCGGCACTATAAAACGGAAGCACAGATGCGGAAGTGCGGATCCGCAAATGCGAATGTGGATCTGCAAATGCGGATGCGGACAGCACATTCCGGCCACATTGAAAATGAATGCGGACCCATTTTGCGGACGTGTGAATGGAAAAGATATCCCTCAAAATGAAAATAAATTAAATTATTAAAGTTAAGCAAAAAGCATAGATGTGGTAGGAAATAACAAGTGCTCGGCGGCACCAAATCAGAAACCATATGTCCTACCACAATCCGGGGGGTTCCAGTGCACATCGATAAATCCCGGAGGGAAAGCAAAAAACATCTATCCCTGGGCTAGATGATGATGTGGTATTGAAGAACAGGGTGGGCAAAGAACTGTCCCTGATATTGCTCTACAGAGGGGTGCTATTCTGGCCCTGATAGCCTCACCACAAACCACCCGCCCTGATAAGAGCGACCCCGTCCGAAACCTTACCCTATATAAAAATGGCCCTAGTAAGCCCCTAGGCCCCTGACTTCCAGGTGATCACTATATAGATCTATGTGTTTTTGACTCATTATAAAAGTATATTATAAGCATATCGCACCCCTCTGTGTATCACACCTATCGATAGCACACCTATACCAGTCCTTAAAAAGACTTTTGTGGCCCTATTAGCTAGCGTTTGGTGTCCCTAACAGCCTGTCCCTGCTCCACATAGCAACCTCTCCCTACACTGGCAAAACACTGAATGTAAAATGGCGGCCAGATCAGATTTATTTATAAGGTAGGGGGTTGAAAGTGTTGTTTCCTTCTCAATGCACCTTGATTCCTTCCTTTGTCTCCGAAGACAGGCGCCTGGAGAACTATCAGTGACACATGCAGTATGACGTCAGTAACAGTTCTGTTTATTCCTGACCATACAGGCCCTTTATACATCCATCCATACATACAAGAACAGCTGCAGCTCTCATTACAATAATGCTGACTAGGAACAGTTCCTTATACAGACAGAAGGTCAATGTAAATATAGTCACCTTCTAATATGATGTCACCCAACCTCCTGTCCTTCATACAGATCATACAGCTAATTCTTGTTAACCCTTCAATCCCCTCTTAAGTCATGAATATGACTTATCTTCTTTCTCTCATAGAGAGGTAAGTAGCATATGATTGTCCAGGGTCTGTGGGTTTTGGACACATTACACAAAACATCTGTATGAGGGAAGGGATACATTGGATACAACAACATATGACAATCAAGGAAGCAATTATAATTATAATACTGATCAATAATGTTCTTAACCAACTCAAATCCGGCAGCCAGCTCAATAACCAGTCCCACCAAGAGGATGAATCAACATCTTTCCTGATATTATTAGCAATTTCCTGTAACGCTTGAATATGGGACTGGATTGATCTGGAATGATCAGATAAATTAAAGCAACACATTCCTTTAAAATCTTGACATCCTATATTATGTTTAAGTAACAGATAATCTACAGCAAATCTAGTTTCTAGCACTGCTCCTCTTACGCCTTGTATATCTAAAAGCATGTCTGATAAGGCGATAGAGGTATGATTCAGAGATTTAGCTAAGTCACATGCAATAGAATTTATAGTACAAATATTATATATAGCCAGTCCAGGCACTCCTAATATAGAGGCGCCCAAACTTGTATATTCTGTACGGCTGAGAAGGGGTAAAGTAGAGTCACAGTCTTCTGATAAAGTCTTGGTAACCGATCTGTAATCTCTCCTGATAGGGGGTTGACTGGGAAGAGCCAAAGTCAGCCTGGATAAAGCACAGGGACCTCCAATAACGTTAGCAGGAATGTAATTGTAAGTGCTGTTACCACAAGACAAAAACCATCCCATAGGGAGCATTATATTATAGATAAAACTGGGAGTCTGTCATGGTCTTACCTTCTTGCTGTTCTCCTTCGTTTGACATGTGCTGGCGGCCATCTTGGTTTCTGGGTTCCTTGTAGCCTCCCACCCTGCGGCTCCTCCTTCCCACTGGGAGGAGCTGGATGCCTAGCTCATATATATAGGAGGTCTGTGGATTCAGTTCCTTGCTTGGTCCTCCTGTGTTCACATGCTTCTAGACTGCTGCTGCTTCTGGTTCCTGATCCTGGTTTCGTCCGACTACCCTGCTGGTTCCTGATCCTGGCTTCGTCTGACTACCCTGCTGGTTCCTGATCCTGGCTTCGTCTGACTACCCTTCTGGTTCCTGACCTCTGGCTTCGCAAAGACTCTGCTTCGGTTTCGCCATCCGTTTGGACTTTTGCTTTACAGCTTTATTTTCAATAAAGCCTTCTTATTTTCACTTATCTCTTGTTGTACGTCTGGTTCATGGTTCCGTGACATTAGGACCAAGCCATGAATTCTGACGGTACAGGGCCATCCTCGCTACCCACGCTGGTTGCCAGACTTGATCAGCAGGATCACCTGTTGGGTCGGTTCGCTGTGGCGTTGCAAACCCTGCTTGAACGCACGGCTCATTTCGCTCCCGTTGCCGATGGGTCGGTTGTCGCTCCTGGGCCCGCTCCTACTGCCGCTCCGGTTGTTGCGCCAGAGTCTACCCCGACACCTGTTGTTGCACCTGCGGGGTTTCGGGGTATGACCGGTTCTGCCCCTCTTCCACAGCGCTTTGGGGGAGAGCCAACTCAGTGCCGAGGTTTCCTTAACCAGGTGGGCATTTATTTCGAGTTGCTGCCACATGCCTTTCCTACTGAGAGATCAAAGGTGGGCTTCTTGATCTCGCTGCTCTCGGACAAGGCCTTGGCCTGGGCCAGCCCTTTATGGGAGAACAACAATCCGGTGGTTGCCGAGTTTTCCGGTTTTGTTGCTTCTCTTCGGAAGGTATTCGATGTGCCGGCTCGTGCTGCCTCTGCTGCGAAGCTCCTTATGTCCATCAGACAGGGTTCACGATCCGTAGCTGAATACGCCATTGAGTTTCGTACCCTGGCAGCAGAGGTGGGCTGGAATAATGAGGCTCTGGTCGCTGCTTTCTCTCATGGTCTCTCGGATGCCTTGAAGGATGAGGTTGCAGCTAAGGACCTACCAGTGGAGCTCGAGTCTCTTATTTCTTTCCTGATTTTGATTGACACCAGACTCAGGGAGAGACCTTCCTTTAAGGAGAGCCTGCGGAGGTTTTCTAACAGATTGGCGCCCACGTTTGCTGTCCCACCCGTGCCTCCCTCTCCTCCCACGCCTCCTGGGGATGACTTGTCTGGGGGTGAACCCATGCAGCTGGGGTTTGCTCGCCTGTCCGAGGGGGAGAGGGTACTCCGGAGACGCGAGGGCCGATGCATGTACTGTGGTCTCGGTGGGCATTTTCGGTTGGCATGTCCGAACCGTCCGGGAAACGCTCGCACCTGAGATCCTGTCGGGGGCAGATCTTGGGTGGAGTCTCCTCGTCCCCGGTTTCCCGTGTTGACAAACCACTGATCACTGTTGTCCTCTCCTGGGTCGGGGGCTCGGTGACGACCCAGGCGTTGGTGGACTCTGGTGCTGGTGGTTTGTTCATTGATAATGTGTTCGCTGCCGCCAATTCCATTCCTCTGCAGGCTCGAGGTTCCCCACTGGCTCTTGAGGCGATAGACGGCAGACCCCTTCTGCCGCCACACGTGACTCATGAGACCCTTCCAGTGGGGATAGCCATTGGTGCCGTTCACAGAGAGTCGGTCTGCCTCCAGGTTATTTCGTCTCCACACTACTCGGTGGTCTTGGGGTACCCCTGGCTCCGGAAGCATAATCCGACTTTCGATTGGAGATCGGCCGAGATCCTCTCGTGGTCACCGCAGTGTGGGGCTAGTTGCATCCATGGGTCTGTCAAGTTGCTGTGTACTTCCTCGGACTCTCTGTTGCCTCCTGAATACGAGGAGTACCGGGATGTATTCGATAAGGTGCGCGCGGTTGCCCTACCTCCGCACCGCCCATACGATTGTGCCATAGAGTTACAATCTGGTGCCGTTCCTCCTCGTGGCAAAGTCTATCCACTGTCGGTAGCGGAGAATGAGGCCATGGAGGAGTACGTGAGGGAGGCGCTTTCACGCGGACACATTCGCAAATCCTCGTCCCCGGCAGGGGCTGGATTTTTCTTTGTAAAAAAGAAGGGCGGTGAGTTGAGGCCTTGCATCGATTACAGGGGTCTCAATCGCATCACAATCAAGAACGCTTACCCGATACCCTTGATTTCCGAGCTGTTCGATCGCCTTAAAGGGGCCACGGTCTTTACCAAACTCGACCTGAGGGCGGCATATAACCTGGTAAGGATCAAGGCGGGCGATGAGTGGAAGACCGCGTTTAACACCAGGACCGGTCATTATGAATCCTTGGTTATGCCCTTTGGGTTGTGCAATGCGCCCGCAGTCTTTCAGGAATTCATCAACGATGTTTTCCGTGACCTGTTGCAGCAGTGTGTGGTGGTCTATTTGGATGACATCTTGGTATATTCTGAATCCATGGAGGCCCACATTCTGGATGTCAGACGAGTGTTGCAACGGTTACGAGAGAACAAGCTGTTCGGTAAGCTTGAGAAATGCGAATTTCACCGATCCCAGGTAACCTTCTTAGGTTACATCATTTCCGCTGAGGGGTTCTCCATGGATCCTGAGAAGGTTTCGGCTGTCTTACAGTGGCCCCAGCCCAGTGGTCTTCGTTCCCTGCAGCGCTTTTTGGGCTTCGCCAATTATTATCGGAAGTTCATCAGGGACTTTTCCATGCTAGCCAAGCCTCTCACGGATCTGACCAGGAAGGGCAGTAATTCCCAGGTCTGGCCGCTCGAGGCCATCCGAGCTTTTGAGGCTCTAAAGTCCGCCTTTGTGTCGGCTCCGATTCTGTCGCATCCCAACCCTGGGTTGCCCTTTGTCCTCGAGGTGGATGCGTCTGAGACGGGAGTAGGCGCCCTTCTGTCTCAGCGTAGAACACCAGAGGGTCCTCTGCTTCCTTGTGGGTTTTACTCCCGGAAACTGTCTTCCGCGGAGTACAACTATCAGATTGGTGACAGGGAGTTATTGGCCATCGTGCAGGCCCTTAAAGAATGGAGGCACTGGCTCGAGGGTTCGGTGGTTCCGGTCCTCATCCTGACGGACCACAAGAATCTGACCTACCTTTCTGAGGCCAAGAGATTGACACCACGTCAGGCCAGATGGGCTCTGTTCTTGTCACGTTTTAATTACGTGGTCTCCTACCTACCCGGTTCCAAGAACATCAGGGCGGATGCCTTATCACGGCAGTACTCCGAGCTGTCCAGGGAGGAGTCGATTCCGACTTCGGTCATACCTCCGAATCAGATCTTGGCCGCCATTCGCACCAGCCTGACCTCTCCCCTGGGTGAGCAGATTTTGGCAGCTCAATCTGGTGCTCCCTCTGGGAGACCCAACGGCAGATGTTTTGTGCCTGAGGAGTTGCGCACTCGGTTGTTGCGAACCTACCATAACTCCAAGACCGCGGGGCATCCTGGAAAGAATCAGCTGTCCTGGGCTGTTTCACGTCTGTTCTGGTGGCCTTCCCTACGTTCCGACATCGCCGCATATGTAGCGGCATGCTCCGTTTGTGCCCAGAGTAAGTCCCCTCGGCACCTTCCGTTGGGCCTTCTGCAACCCATAGCCACCGGGGAGCGCCCATGGTCACACCTGGGGATGGATTTCATTGTGGACCTCCCTGCATCCCGAGGCCATACGGTCATTCTCATGATTGTGGATCGGTTTTCCAAAATGTGCCACTGTGTTCCTCTCAAGAAGTTACCCTCTGCACAAGAGTTGGCCACGATTTTTGCCAGGGAGGTCTTCCGGTTGCACGGTTTGCCCAAGGAGATTGTGTCGGATCGGGGGAGTCAGTTTGTGTCCAGGTTCTGGCGCGCCTTTTGTTCCCAGTTGGGGATTCATCTCTCCTTCTCCTCGGCCTACCACCCTCAGTCCAATGGGGCCGCAGAACGATCCAATCAGGCCTTGGAGCAATTCCTTCGTTGCTATGTCTCCGATCACCAAGACAATTGGGTTGACCTCCTGCCTTGGGCTGAGTTTGCCAGGAACACGGCGGTGAACTCTTCCTCTGGGACGTCTCCCTTCATGGCCAATTATGGGTTCCAACCTGCCGTGTTACCGGAGGTATTCTCTCCCCAGGATATTCCGGCTGTGGAGGATCACCTTTCCGTCCTACGTGCTTCTTGGGTACTGATCCAGAAGTCCCTTGAGGTCTCTGCGCAGCGCCAGAGACTCCAGGCTGATCGCAGACGAGCGCCTGCTCCTTCCTACCAGGTCGGAGACCGTGTATGGTTGTCCACCCGCAACCTTAACCTTCGAGTGCCCACTCCCAAGCTGGCACCTCGCTTTGTTGGTCCCTTCCGAGTGCTTCGCAGGGTAAACCCGGTAGCCTATGCCCTTGCGCTTCCTCCTGGCATGCGGATCTCCAACGTGTTTCATGTCTCCCTGTTGAAGCCACTGGTGTGTAATCGTTTCACTTCCTCGGTTCCTCGGCCTCGTCCGGTCCAAGTGGGTAATCGTGAGGAGTATGAGGTGAGCAATATCCTGGACTCACGCCTGGTCCGCGGTCGGGTGCAGTTTTTGGTCCATTGGCGTGGTTATGGTCCAGAGGAGCGTTCCTGGGTTCCCTCCGCAGATGTCCATGCTCCTGCCTTGCTCCGAGCCTTCCACGCACGCTTCCCTCAGAAACCGTTCTTTACTCCGCGGAGGAGGGGCCCTTGAGGGGGAGGTACTGTCATGGTCTTACCTTCTTGCTGTTCTCCTTCGTTTGACATGTGCTGGCGGCAATCTTGGTTTCTGGGTTCCTTGTAGCCTCCCACCCTGCGGCTCCTCCTTCCCACTGGGAGGAGCTGGATGCCTAGCTCATATATATAGGAGGTCTGTGGCTTCAGTTCCTTGCTTGGTCCTCCTGTGTTCACATGCTTCTAGACTGCTGCTGCTTCTGGTTCCTGATCCTGGTTTCGTCCGACTACCCTGCTGGTTCCTGATCCTGGCTTCGTCTGACTACCCTGCTGGTTCCTGATCCTGGCTTCGTCTGACTACCCTTCTGGTTCCTGACCTCTGGCTTCGCAAAGACTCTGCTTCGGTTTCGCCATCCGTTTGGACTTTTGCTTTACAGCTTTATTTTCAATAAAGCCTTCTTATTTTCACTTATCTCTTGTTGTACGTCTGGTTCATGGTTCCGTGACAGAGTCACAATGGTCTTATTACAACTCATGGAATTATTCAGGGAGCTAGCAAGCCTACTATTCTTTTTACAAGTTTCGTCAATATAATCATATACACTATTCTTAGGTAATCCACTTTTTATGTCTCTATTATCACAATATAAAGTCATATCCTGGGAAAAGGTAAAACAAGTCTCTGCTGCAGTCACGTTACTAATAGTTATTCTAATATTATCCCTGCTATTTCCTAATTTCTGACACTCCCCACAGAAGTCGTACAAGGGAATAAAAGATTGTGTATTGTTAGCCATCGCCCTGACTTCAAGGAGGGATTCATCGGGTGTAGGCACAGCAATAACACATGTTTGTATAAGATCCCGTGGTCTCTGTAAGTCTTTAAGGCACAATGAACTAACATTTAGGGCATTTGCCATCCTGACTATACTATTCTGTTCAGAATAAAAGGGGACGGGAGCAAAGGGATCTTGCTCCTGAGCTCTTTTATATACTGGCCGATTATTTGGTGCACCGCAGAAGAAACTCATCTCTTCTGGGTGATAAATACAGGTAGTAATAAGCCAGACTGGCAAGAAAACACAAAGATTAATAATTATCAGCAGACAAACAAATCTCCCAGAATATTGTGGGGTCATCATCTTCAGCCTGTGGCAAGGCACTTTTCAGGGAAACTTCTTCTGAGCTCCCCTCTTTGTTCAGGGAATTCACACCTGCTTCACCCTCTTTATCTTTTCCGTCACCGGAGAAGAAGCCTCAGGGACCCTTTTCACTCTGCTAGAGTGAATCCAGATTGGAGCCTCTTCTGTGAGAATCGCTGTTCTGGTGACTGCTACCACTCGGGTGGGTGGTCCAAACGGGAACTCAGTCTGTGTTCGTCCTTTTGCGAGGCGCTGGACTATCACCACATCTCCTGGTTAGAAAGGATGCGTAGGTTCCTGTGGAGAGAAAGGAGAGGCACGAGCAATATCTTGTTCAAATTGATCTAAAGTTTCTACAAGTTTCCTCACATACTCTGCCTGTACTACTTCTAGATCCCCTTTTTCTATCACAGGGACCTTTGGACCCCAAGGGGTCGGGAAGGGTCTTCCCATTAGGACCTCAAATGGTGAGTAACCAGTATTCTTATTAGGCTGCATCCTAATTTCTGAGACATATAATACACCGTGAAACATAAGATTGTACCTTTGATCTAAGACCTGGTATAAAAAAATCTCTCCGAATAAGGTGAGTGGTTGCCTGTGCTCCCCTATGGCCAAGACCATGATACTGTGCAATTAAAATCGGGGCGCTTGCAACTGGGATACATGGCTACCCCACTTTGCCGATAAGACCCGTATTAGGGTCTTGTACTGCACCTACCGACTGCCATTCTATTTTGTCACTACTGGTAGCCAAATCCTCGAGGCTGAGCAATAGAATGTCAGTAAGGGTAATGTCTGGAACTAGGGAAGGCATTTGAACAGGTGCTGCCGTTCTAATAGCAGCTTTTTTTGCTGCCTGATCAGCTAGGGCATTCCCTTTAGCTATGTACATTTGTAGACCAGTATGTGCCTTACAATGGATAATAGCAACTTTGCTTTGTAATTGGATGGCGGCCAGGAGATCATGTACTAGAGTGGAATGTGAGATTTGTCTCCCATCTGCAGCTATGAAGCCTCTCCTCTGCCAGATTACCCCATAATCATGTACAACCCCAAAGGCATACTTGGAATCGGTGTATACATTTACATCTTTCCCCTCAAAAAGACAACAAGCTCTAGTGAGGGCAATCAGTTCAGCTGCTTGGGCCGACTGAAAAGGTATAGGATTCGATTCCAGTATAACATCAGGGAGCTGAACCACAGCGTATCCTGCATGATAAGTGTTGTCATTAGGGCGGGAACAGGAGCCATCCACAAAAATATCAGGTGCTCCTTCAATGGGTGTGGACTGTAAGTCAGGCCTAGGTGAGGTATGTTCATGTATAAGTTCAGTACATGCATGGGGAGGAGGCAAATCATCCTGCTCTCCCTTGTAGCCAAGTAGGGCATTCAGTATAGCCATTGGACCGAATGTGGGTGCTGAGTATTTGATATGAAGTTGAGGATTAGATAGCAACAAAACTTCATATCCACTCAGTCTTTGTGCTGACATATGTCATAGAATTTGGAGGTCATGGATTGTAAACGGTGGTCAAGTATGGATTTGTCTGATACTAGGAGGGTGACCCTCTATAATTGAGATCTGTGGAGTTTTTTGTGGCCCACAGATGACTGCTGGAGTACAGTAGTAGGCCATTCTTGTCAGTGGTTTTGAAGTAAATATCGGTGAATAGAGTTCTGTCTGTTTTTTTTATTATGAGTTTTGTATGAGATTTGTGTGTTGTTAAATGATAGAGTGAATTGAAATTTGAGTCTGATGGATAAAGAAGGAAGTCAATGTGTTGGGGAGGTGTCCCAAATACAGAAAAGTATTGTCTATGTAACACAACCATCAGAAAGCATGTTGTTGATAGGTAGAGTTGGGGGTAGATAAATGTCTCTTCAAAACATGCCATGTATGCACGTTGGATCTCATCATGTCCCACATAGATGGAGGTAAGAGTTGTCTCCAAATAAAAATACATTTTTGTGTAGTATGATATCTAATAAATCGAGGCAGAATTGTTTAGATGTAGTCACATATGAAGATGGGACCAACACAGATGCCTTCAGTTGTTAAGTGCACATGTAACAGGCCAGGCAGTTTCATAGGAACAAATCTGCTGACAGATACATCAACATAATAGTAAAGTATGAATTTCTCTGCAATGGATGATCAAACCTACCAGACAGTGAGATTGTTTTAATAGGATTGATGATGGTGACAGATAATAAGGCTAATAATGCTTTACTGTATGGATAATCATACTTGGTGAGATGTGTCCCAAATTTACTAAAAAGAGCATGCAATTTTTAACTCTTAGAGGTAAAAAACGTATCTACGTCAGCTATGAGTAGTTATGAATCTGAGTATAAAATTTGCACCATTTCTCCACACTCCTTTTTAATAAACCCGGCTTAAGCTATGTCTGGGGCCACACCCACTTTTCTTGTCACCTTTAAATTTTGGTAAATATGGGTCATGGAATCTCAGCAAAGGTCCCTTTAGGAGGGCTAATTATCAGAAACTAACATTTCTACAAATGTTCATTCCTGATAACTGGCCTGTGTAAAAGTGGCTCTGATCAAAGGTGCCATTTGCTCATTCATCGGGTGCAAGCATTGTGGATCTGGACACCTAAATCATCATTCCTATGCAGCAGATTGTGCTATGTACAGCAATCTGATGCCCATAAACAATGATTATCTATGGCTGCTGACTGCTCATCCCTATGGAGGGGAAATGATTGCTGAAATGAGCAGGCAATTATTGGGTTTGAAAGGTTCGTTCCCAACAATTGCCTGCTCAGTCAGCTCATGTAAATATGCGTTTGGGCTTGATGAGTCTCCTAAGCTTTAGAAATAGTTTACTGTTGCATCAACTTGTTTAATCTCTTTTGTACTTTTCTTTAATCATGTAGAAACTTAGTGGTGACTACTTAACTGCTGTTGTAAGGTTCAGTATATAGCAAGGTTTAGATTAAGCTAACAATAAGTTAACAATTTGATCAAAACCTTCATGCAAATAGATGCACCAGTGCAAGAACAGCTCTTACACCCGGCATCCCACTGCAACTGCTAGGATCAGAGTTACCTACCATCCTGACCATGCTAAGTATTTGGATGTATTCCTGTGGTGACATAAATTACCAGTTTACCCTAAAACATGATTTTATTCAGGGAATCTGACTGCCAGGAACCTACCGATCACAAGCATGGGGATCACCTGTGTTTTAACAGAACAGTGGTTGAGCATATACACTACCACTCCAATCAAACTTTATAGACTGTTGAAGCTAGGATATCTCTGATAGTCCCATAGACTTTGAATTAAGTTGTACATCGACATGGGACCTCCATTCTCATGGACAATGTGGATCCTAACTGTCCAATTCCCACTGATTACAGGCATTATCTATCCTGTGGATAAATGATATGCTGTAATTCAGGAACAACCTAAATCACTGTTCAGTATGGGGATAACACATTTCCACAGCAATGTAAAAAAAATTAACTTGGAACTAGTAAGGTAAAAGTCATAAAATCAAAGATGAAGCTAATACTTTATAAGCACAAACATATTTTTAGACTTGATGATGAAACAAGTTTATACTTTTTATACATTTTGTAAAGAGCTACAACATTTTCAGAGCTGGCACCAACAAAGAACCAGTCATTGGTTAGACAGAACAAAATGGGACATGGCCACATAGGGAGGAAATGATTTAAAAATAAGAAAAAACAATTTGAGGATTTGGAGCCCACTTATGAAAATTGCTGCTATTCTTGTTTCCTTTTGTTCTCTTGATGTTGAAAAGCATGTTAGCAGTGGATTACTCTAATTCACAATGCCAAGCATAACATCATAAAACATGACTAAAACTATCTCAATGGACTTCTAAAAACCAAAGCGTGTGTTTCTTGAGTAAAGGATAATAGAGTTCTCATTTTAGTTCATTTTAAATTAATGGCAAATATTTGCCTTCTCAGCTACTAACTAGGTAAACCATCATACTATATATCACTGGAACATTAAAGGACAGCTTATTTCAAGAAATAAAATTGCTGTTGACCTTTTGCTCTTTATGCAAATCCTTAATCAATTCTCAAAATCTCTGCAGTGCTCATCTCTGTCCTGGGGGACCATCAGTAGAATATAGGCTGCCTATGCCCTTTCTATGAGGTAGATTGTCATCAGGGTGTTAATGGACTCTCATAGAAGCTGTGAGGAACTTGCTTTACTATGCCTGTAATGGTAGCAATTTCAATAATATAAATTGGACTGTCCATGCAAATATTTAATGCATTTATTTATGTTAATAGAGGCTGACATTGTATAATGAAAAATTCTGCTAATTTCTCATATACTTTGTACTTGGTAAAGCATTCATTTATTGTGGACATAATTGTTAGACGAATGGTCATACAAAAATAATATGCACATCATCAGAGACATTGTCTACATTGTCCCTAAAATTGTATTCCTAAGAAGAGCAGCCCAACTTACGATCCTCTCTCTACAGTACCATAGTACACTCTGACCTCAACAAATTATATAAGCAATTTTATTTATTGATAAAAAGTCATAATCCAAACACAAAAGGCCATCCAGGTACTATGTACTAATAGCAATAAATACAATGCATATCAGGTCAAGATAAGGAGCATAATGCTATAATAGCTCATAGTGCCAAATAAACAGTGCCAGCAAGGCACTATGTACAGAGGTCGTAAAGCATTTCCCTTTCACAAGTTCATCAGGAGACTGTAAACAAATGATAAATATATAACAGAAAATGACATTTGCATAGCAGCAAATATGATACATAATAACAGGATTTGCAACAACTTATAGACCCCCACCCTAACAACATCTGTTGTTCTAGTAGGCAACATATAACAGCACTTTTTTTTTTTGTCAGAAAATGTATGTTGGACCTCCCTGTAAAATGATAGAACATGAAAAAAAATTTTTTAGAAGTTAGCTTTGTCACAATAATTTTTCATCGTGCAAGTAAAATTAAAACGTTTTGCTTATTTGGTCAACAGGTTCTCTTAGTATCCATCATAGATTTGCCCTAAATGGAGACAACCAAATGAATGATAGGTCCTCTTTAACAAGCAGCTCCACACTCGATACAGCTTTTTTGCTGTACCCCACCAATATCTGTCATCACTTGATCAGCATGTGTCTGTCTTACCAACAGGTCTACTTTAGTTAGTTAACAGTTCACTCACTTATAAAGCTCCCATCTAGTTTTTCTTTTATACCAAACATACAGTACAGACCAAAAGTTTGGACACACCTTCTCGTTCAAAGAGTTTTCTTTATTTTCATGACTATGAAATGGTTTTCACTTCACAGGTGTGCCCTGTCAGGTTTAATAAGTGGGATTTCTTGCCTTATAAATGGGGTTGGGACCATCAGTTGCGTTGTGGAGAAGTCAGGTGGATACACAGCTGATAGTCCTACTGAATAGACTGTTAGAATTTGTATTATGGCAAGAAAAAAGCAGCTAAGTAAAGAAAAACGAGTGGTTATCATTACTTTAAGAAATGAAGGTCAGTCAGTCCGAAAAATTGGGAAAACTTTGAAAGTGTCCCCAAGTGCAGTCACAAAAACCATCAAGCGCTACAAAGAAACTGGCTCACATGCGGACCGCCCCAGGAAAGGAAGACCAAGAGTCACCTCTACTGCAGAGAATAAGTTCTTCCGAGTCACAAGCCTCAGAAATCGCAGGTTAACAGCAGCTCAGATTAGAGACCAGGTCAATGCCACACAGAGTTCTAGCAGCAGACACATCTCTAGAACAACTGTTAAGAGGAGACTGTGTGAATCAGGCCTTCATGGTAGAATATCTGCTCGGAAACCACTGCTAAGGACAGACAACAAGCAGACGAGACTTGTTTGGGCTAAAGAACACAAGGAATGGACATTAGACCAGTGGAAATCTGTGCTTTGGTCTGATGAGTCCAAATTTGAGATCTTTGGTTCCAACCACCGTGTCTTTGTGCGGCGCAGAAAAGGTGAATGGATGGACTCTACATGCCTGGTTCCCACCGTGAAGCATGGAGGAGGAGGTGTAATGGTGTGGGGGTGCTTTGCTGGTGACACTGTTGGGGATTTATTCAAAATTGAAGGCATACTGAACCAGCATGGCTACCACAGCATCTTGCAGCGGCATGCTATTCCATCTGGTTTGCGTTTAGTTGGACCATCATTTATTTTTCAACAGGACAATGACCCCAAACACACCTCCAGGCTGTGTAAGGGCTATTAGACAATGAAGGAGAGTGATGGGGTGCTGCGCCAGATGACCTGGCCTCCACAGTCACCGGACCTGAACCCAATCGAGATGGTTTGGGGTGAGCTGGACTGCAGAGTGAAGGCAAAAGGGCCAACAAGTGCTAAGCATCTCTGGGAACTCCTTCAAGACTGTTGGAAGACCATTTCAGGTCACTACCTCTTGAAGCTCATCAAGAGAATGCCAAGAGTGCGCAAAGCATTAATCAAAGAAAAAGGTGGCTACTTTGAAGAACCTAGAATATGACATATTTTCAGTTGTTTCACACTTTTTTGTTATGTATATAATTCCACATGTGTTAATTCATAGTTTTGATGCCTTCAGTGTGAATCTACAATTTTCATAGTCTAGAAAATAAAGAAAACTCTTTGAATGAGAAGGTGTGTCCAAACTTTTGGTCTGTACTGTATATGCAAACGCAGATCATGAAAATATGCTGACCTTAAATGGAAAATGATCATTAAGATAACAGTACTGTACTATACAAGGAAATTTATACCTAAGGTGATAAGTGACCATTTAAGCTGCTCAGTAGAGATGAGCGAGTTTCTTGAAATTTATTTTAGGTCCAATTCGACTGAACAATTGACTTCAACTGTTTAAAAATGTTGAAATTGTTCTGCTCTTTTAAAATAAAATAAATTCTATAAATTGTCCCTAATTGAGGGCAGCTGCTTGCCAGTGTTTACACACACATAGTAGTATTGGAAACAGCAGTGGCTTGTTCTGAACTAGTTACCAAAAATTCTCCCTTTTTTGAGAGCAGCAGCAGTACAGTGCCGAACCTCAAGGACAAGGCAGGAGTTGTGCAGCCATTTAGAGGTAGTCAAAGTGGCACAAGGGGGAATAGCAGCTGTGGCAGAAGCTGTAGTACGGTATAGAACACCATGAACAGGCAGACTGCAACAGTTGCATCATTGGGTCATTGACAAATAGCCACTGTCAGATCAATTCACTGTCATCAGGCACAGATGTATGGAAATCCTCATAGATCCATGTGCCTGATTCATTTTGAAAGAGGTAATGATTTGGACACTTGAGCAAGACAATTTTGCTTGCATTGCGACAAAAAAAACCTCTCTGAGATGACACTGGAGGTTGGACAAGCCAGCTCCAGTGATTGCTTCAATCTGCCTCTTCAGAAGTAAATGGGGAAAGGGAACAGGGTATGTGCCTGAGAAAGGGCACAGTCCAGGTATGACTTAAGCTAGTTGTTTAGGCGGTGCACGTCCGTTTGCAGATGTGCGTCAGGTTGGTGTGGCAGTTGAAAAAAGTTCCATCTCATAGCACACTGAACTGTCTGCTGCAATTTCTGCTACTTGTTGCAGCAGAGACAGTTAAGTCGCGGAACTGCGCCACCTTTGGTGAACGACGAAACACATTTTACGTAGAGCTGGCCAGAATGCCATAGAGAGGAATAAAATGTAAGTGAACTGTGCACATTTGCAGAACAATAAGTTTAATGGACAGCTGGCAAAAAGTACTACTGCCTGCTGCATTATATTTTGGTGATGGCACAGAACAGCAATACAATCACCACTAAGTTATAGGGCCGTAACTGCACCTCCAGTATCTTGGCCAGCTGAGAGTTGAGCTTGCTCACAACTGGATTGCTAGGTGCATAGATTTGTTTTCTAACCACACATTCCATTATTGATGACTGACGATAAAGATCAGGAGGAGCAGTCTGAGCAGGGAAGCGAGTAACTGATGAAAACAATGATAAAGACACTGTTCTAGCTGTGGATGCAGCCACAAAGAAGACTGGGAGAAGGAGGACAGTATTGTTCCAATTGTTGGGCAGTTCTATTTTCCCATTGGATCTGAAGATACCACCTTGTGTGCGCGGAACTGAATAAAACTTTAAAAACAAGACAGTTTAGAATTAAACTTGGGTAAAGGCAAGGAAGTGGACCACATTTACCACAAGTGGTATAACTGCAAGCAACTAGGCCAAGTGGGAATTCAGCTTGCACACAGTCTAATTGCCGGTTGCAAGTAGTTTTCTCATTGCTACACATTCTGTTATGGATATCTCACAATGGAGTGAAGAAGAAGAAGTAGGAGGAGCCTGACCTGGAGAAGAAGTATCTGATAATGATGACAAGGACATTACACTTCTTGACGATGAGGGCTGGCTGACACAAAGAAGACTTGGAAAAGAAACACAGACTTTTTCCGTATGCTGGCCAGTTCTATTTTCCCATTGGATACTGTAATGTCACCTTATGTGCTGCAATAGAAACCAGAAAAATGTTTGTGTTTGAACATCCACGGTTTATTTTCATCTTGCATATCTTGTATACTGTCAACCAGGATATACTCACACAGAGGTAGCTGCAGACGAGCTTGGCTTATGGTCTGGCACATTTTGAGCCTGCACCCACAGTATCAGCGGCATCACCTGCACTTCCCATTCATTTCTATGTAACTCCCGAAAATAGCCTAGCACTCCCATAGGAATCAATGGAGGGCGTCAGTACATGTGCAGTCTGCTCTCCTTTACTTTGCAGGCTCCGTTCTATAGATAGGGTCCTGCACCTATCAGACATTGGGGGCATATCCTAACGATATGCCCAGTGTATAAAAAGGGCCATTCCCTTTAATGAAGTATTCTAGGTGACAGATTTGACAATTTATGGTCAAAAATATATTGATGTATTATTTACATTAGTTACCTATGTTTGCTTTTCCATCTACAAACAAAAATATGTGCCTCATTACTAGTGTTGATCGAGCACCAGTGGAGTAGAACACTTTAGGATGAAGAGGGGAGGGTTCGAGGTCCCACTGAGGTCTATGCAGAAGATCGCTGTACAGTGGGGGAATCCTCCAGTGTGAGTCTTTGCTTAGGAGTCCCTGCTCTGACTCCATATATAGCTATGTCTATATATGGAGTCAGTGCTTGGGGACACCCAGTGTATTTAAATCTAATTTAGTCTCTATTTCTGAAGAGATTTGAAGGTTAAAATTGCAGGTTAACATGCAGCTCTATAGCATAGTGGTTAAGTTTCTGGGCTTTAATGTACAAGGTTGTGAGTTCAAATCTCGGCAGAAACATTTCAGAAATAGAGGCTAAATTTAATTTAAACATATACATATATACAGTATTTTTCTCCCCATAAGACACATTTCCCCCCAAAAAAAAAGTGTGGGGGGGAAAATGACCCTGCGTCTTATGGGGTGAATACTAATCAGCACTTCCATTATGGAAGCGTTGATTAGTACCGGAGGACCGGGAAGCGGTGAAAGCTCTGTACTCAACGCTTCCTGGCCCTCAGCTGTCGGCTGTGCAGGGCTGCGCACAGTGTGACCTCATGCTGTGAGCAGCCTTTACAGCCGACAGCCGAGGACCAGGAAGAAGAGAGATAGCGCTGGTGGTGAGGAGTGGCGGTGTCCAGGAGCAGGAGAGGTAAGTGGTTTATTTTTTTTATTTGTGTTGATGGCTGGGGGCTGATATGAGGCTGGGGGGCTGATATATGAGGCTGGGGGGGCTAATATATGAGGCTGGGGGCTGATATATGAGGCTGGTGGTCTGATATATGAGGCTGGCGGCTGATATATGAGGCTGGGGGCTGACATGAGGCTGGGGGCTGATATATGAGGCTGGGGGGCTGATATATGGCATTGGGGGGCTGATATATGGCATTGGGGGACCGATATGAGGTCTGATTGAGGGTCTTATTAACATTGGGGGTCTGATTGGGGCTGTCAGCTGAGGTCTTATTAACATTGGGGGTATGATTGCTGGTCTGACCTGAGGTGTAATGAAAATATTTTTTTCTTATTGTCCTCCTCTAAAACCTAGGTGCGTCTTATGGGCCGGTGCGTCCTATGGGGCGAAAAATATGGTATATAAGTTTTTAGCCATAATATATTTACATATACCGTGTTCCCCCGAAAATAAGACCTACTTCTAGTTTTGCCTCTCGCTGTAATATAAGGCATCCCCCCGAAAATAATACCTCCCCGATAACAAGACATCCCCTGAAAATAAGGCCTCCCCGATAATAAAGCCACACCAGAATATAAGGCCCCCAAAGCTACGGTACCGTAAGGCATCTGACTCCTCTAGACCCTACGGGCGCCGCCACGCAGCTCACTGATTGGCCTCAGCACAGGCGGTGCAAGGTCTCTTTAAATCAGAGAGCCCACGCCGCCGCCAGGAGAAGCTGCCGCCTTCTTCCGCCCGCTGCTCGATCTGCCCTGACGGAGTCTGGCTGACTCACAACTTGGCTGGCACGGACACACAGGGGTGACAGGCAGAAGGGGGGAATATCTGATGGAAGGTGGGGGATGTTTGGTGAAGGTGGGGGGGAGACTAAATACGGTAATCCACTGTCCACTGGCACAGGGGAGGGGGATCATTTAAAATGACACCGGGAGATCAGGGTGGGGAGGGGGGTCATTTAAAATGACACAGGAGGATCAGAGGGGGGAATCAAAATGACACAGGAGGATCAGAAGGGGGTACTAAAATGGTACGGTAATCCCCCCCTCTGATTCTCCTGTGCCATTTTGATTCCCCCTTCTGATCCCCCTGTGCCATTTTAAGCGATCCCCCTCCCAACCCTGGTACCCCTGTGCCATTTTAAGTGATCCCCCTCCCCACCCTGGTACCCCTGTGCCATTTTAAGTGATCCCCTCCCCACCCTGATACCCCTGTGCCATTTTAAGTGATCCCCCTCCCCACCCTGATACCCCTGTGCCATTTTAAGTGATCACCCTCCCCACCCTGATACCCCTGTGCCATTTTAAGTGATCACCCTCCCCACCCTGATACCCCTGTGCCATTTTAAGTGATCCCCCTCCCCACCCTGATACCCCTGTGCCATTTTAAGTGATCACCCTCCCCACCCTGATACCCCTGTGCCATTTTAAGTGATCCCCCTCCCACCCTGATACCTCTGTGCCATTTTAAGTGATCCCCCTCCCCACCCTGTTACCCCTGTGCCATTTTAAGTGATCCTCCTCCCCACCCTGATACCCCTGTGCCATTCTTCTTCATGGAAAAAATAAGACATCCCTGAAAATAAGACCTAGCGAATCTTTGGGAGCAAAAATTAATATAAGACACTGTCTTATTTTCGGGGAAACAGGGTATTATATATTTTGAATATATAATATATTATATAAATATATATATATTTTTTTTTTTTTGTTATTACACATTTATTTTGTGCCATATATTTTTTACAATTACAAAAAAAACATATAAAATATATAAATTAAATTTAGCCTCTATTTCTGAAATGTTTCTGCCGGGATTTGAACTTCTGCTGTATAGAAATACTTACTACATGAGAAACTACTATGAGGTTTTTCTGACACAATCTATCTTTATATCTGAGTGGTTAAGGTTCTTGCCTCTAATACAGAAGGTTGTGAGTTCAAATTCCAGCAGAAACTTTTCAGAAATAGAGGCTAAATTATATTTAAATACACTGACTCGAGCATTGCGCTCGAGCATGCGCGGTGTTTGGCCGAGCATGCTCGATCAACACTACTCATTGCATATTATTATTATATCTTAATAATTTGAAATAATCTGTATATCATTGCATTTGAGTTATTAATGTACATTTGGTGCTCAACTGTATATCACCATCATATAGGCAATGCCGATCTTGATACTTCAATGAGTCCATAAGCTTTACACACCAGATTTATAACACAGTTTTGCCTTTTTCATTCTTTAAGATAAAATGGTAATGTACTCAGACTGAATTTAGGACTTTCCCTCTCATTTCTTTGAGAATTTCATTAAATCTGGCCTTATACGTTGCTTTCAACTCTTATAAACCTGTTTAACGGAACTGAATCTGAGAATATCTCAAAAGACAGGCAGGTGGGCAAGCTTCAAAATATTGACTTTGATACTACTTGCTGTGTCTGTAGCTGACGAAAAAATAGATCTTGTTACTTTGTATTCTGAGGCATATGAAAGCCATAACACATTTTGTGCACTATGAATAACAAAGACATAAGGCACCTTGTGACATTTTGAAGTAAATGTGCTGTAGAATGAGCTTTGGCCCTACCACGGTTTGCTGCTTAATAAGCCTTCCACTACATAAAACAGATAACAAAATTCTAAGGTTGCAGACTGGCCGCCGCATAGCTCTTAACTCCGGCATATATATTTATATAGCCACTCACTGCTATTAAAAATAAATTAGTTCAGAGCAAACTTACACCAAAGGGAACTGCTGCATTGAAATGGTCAGAATTGCATTTTAATTACATAGATTAAGATGCATAACAGAGAGAGACCCCTTACCAGCCTACGCTTTTTCATTTTGATGCATTTATCACTCATATATGACCCGACATTAAACTTTAGTGAATGGGATTATCAGAAATCTTTTTTAACACAAACATGTGTATTTACCTGTTGGTTCACTGCTAAAGGGTTAATATTATATACTATGGTTAATTTACCATAGTATATGGTTACTGAGATGATAACTATACACTTACAGTGGTAAAACTGGCTAATGTGACTTTACTATGCATTATGTATTACAATAGGTTGTGTATGGGAGGAAATAGTTAACTAGCAGTCCTTAGTAATAGATGTTGGGTGGTGGGGCTGGCCCCATTTTCCACTGGCTAGTTGGTAGTTCCTGGCAGGTCAGCCTAGAGTGAGGATGTTGATGCTGATGCTGGTGAATAAGCCAGACAAGCTAAAGCAGGAGAAAATAATTCTTCTCCAGGGAGACACCATCCCTATGAGTGAAAGCTGCCAGAAAAGCAACTTTGCTAAGAATCAACTCTGGAGGGAACCAAAAGGGAGAGTGCCCGGAAAACGACAGTAAAGGTAACAGGTGCATATGGCTTTAGACATTTCTGCACATGGTCTGAGTTATATTGCTTGTGTGCGCTCACCACACTACCAAGACAGACTGGCTATCCGAGTTAGGACTGTACCCTGTAGTTGGGCATTGCACGGAAATATTTAAAGGAATTGCATTCTATAGAAAAAACTCAGTGAGGACGACCACCATAGCCATTCCTATACACCAGGGGTGTTGCTAGGGTCTCAAAACATCCGGGGCCCAAGCCCCAGTGAATATGGCCCATTTGTCTAAGTTGCCCTCCCCTTCCCGCATTTTGCTGTACTTGCTATACAGCAGCAGTGATGAGAGGCAGGGGCAAAACTCGAATTCGCAATATTTCGCAAACATTTGGGCGAATTTTCGTCATATATTCGCGAATTCCAGAATTCGTTATCTCCAGTCATTATTTTCTTGATTGCAAAAATCGGCAATCGGAAAATTAGCAATAAAAATTCACAATACGAAAACTCGCGATCAAAACTATTCCTAAAGTCAAAAATATTGCAGCCTTCTCATTGGCCCACAAGCAAGAAGCAGTGAGGGATCATGGATCATAGAGCCCCCAGTAGTAATAGGAATGCCTATAATGTCCCCTGTAGTTATATTCCTCCCTCCACCATATAGTCCCATGTAAATAACATCACACCATCTCTCCTGAACCCTCCAAAATACAGTCCCATGTAAATAATATTACCCCCTCCCCAGCCGCCTCCAACATGCAATCCCATGTATAAACATCACCCCCCTCAACATTCAATCCCATGTAAATAACATAATTTGCCTCCACCAGCCACTCTCTCCCTGAGACCCTTGTAACATTCAGTCCCATGAAAATAACATTGCTCCCTCCCACAGCCTCCATCAACATACAGTCCCATGTAAATAACATCACTCCTTCCCACAGCCGCCTCCAACATTCAGTCCCTTGTAAATAACATAATCCCCTTCCACAGCCGCCTTCAACATACAGTCCCATGTAAATAACATCACTCCCTTCAGCCCTAACATACAGTCTCAGTTAAATAACTACAACTCCCAGCATTGCTCTGCCTCTCCCTTCACTTACTCCTCATGTAGCAGACATCACCACAGCTTATTCCCCCAGGACTTATCCTCTTCACTGCCATCCTTTCCTGCACTGGTCACATGATGGTGACATCATCGCAGGTCCTTCTCAACCACTGCCTGTTTTACTGGTCACATGACCTGTGATGCAGCCACAGGTCCTTCAGCTCTTCCAGTGCATTAGATTCAATTGTATTGCCGTCCTGAGGACTGCAATAACATTGTATCTAGCTGGCAGGCAGGACATTCAGGGCCTGGGACAAAACATCAGGGGCCCAGGCCCCGAATGTTTTAACCTAGCAACGCCCCTGCTATACACAATCTTTGAAAAGCCTACTCTAGTAAATACTGGAGAACTGTGCCTACTGCTTGTATTTGCACTGTGACACCCATCATCTATTCATTAAAATAGGACTTTATTTTACTATAATCAAGACGACCTGTCACTAGTCTACAAATCTGATTCAGCCCCTGTGCTATTCTGCAACACATGCAACACATTAACCCAACCTGAAGAGCCCCCTAGCCACCACCAGGCAGGAGATGCCAACGTCCGGGGGGAAAAGGGTTGCCACCCCCAACCAGTGCATTCCAGCCTGGGAGAGAGTAGTGTTAGCCACTGTAAGGCCACAACCACCCTCATTTACACTGCCACCACTTTCTTCCTCCTCGCTTTCTCTACCACTCTCAATGCCTTCCCCCGTGGACTGGATGATGCGCTACATGGTGTTGGGTTCAAATATTCGAATCATGAATTTTAATTGCGAATATCGCCACTTCGAGAATTCGCGAAGATTTAGAATATAGTGCTATATATCATCAGTAACCTCCCTTGTTGCTTATGGGCCAATGAGAAGGCTGCAATGTCTTTGTCTGAGCTTAGTAACATCCCTAGCAACCAATAGGAAGGTTGCCTACCTACTATATAAGAACCTTCCCAGCAGCCATTTTCAACAGTTTTTTAAAGTTCTTAGAGAGACAGCAGTGTCATTGCTGTGCTCTGTGCTTTGCTGTGTAATTACATTAGATAATTTGTTAGTTAGTTAGTTAGTTAGTTTACATATATAATACAGAGTGTAGCTGATAGGTTCCAGTGCAGGGTGTTAGATTCTGCTGTCCATACATACCTGCTACAGACATAGTGCTGTGATGTAGTCAGTAATATGTAGTCAGACCTGCTAAAATGTGAAGTTGCACTTATTGTGCAAAAATATGTGCATCATTAATTGCCGATTTGCGCAATCGCGAATATATTGGAGCACTCTATCTGCATATAACGCTATTGTAATGTTCTGCCGTGCCAACCATTTTCTCCAGTCTCAGGAAACTTCTAGCAGCTTAAAAAATGTAGCAACAGTGACCCACGCCTGTATTGCACGCGCAATGCGCTCATATTACATTGCCGATTTTCACAACCAACAAAATATATGATGAATATTTGCCCAAATATTCGCAAAATATCGCAAATTCGAATATTGCCCCTGCCGCTCATCACTAATGATGTGCAGCGATGTGGCTTTGTCCCTCACTCCTCTATTACTAACATTGGCCAGACCATCACTCTCCTGCCTTCCTATAGTACATCTTGGTCCCATCTCTCCTTTATGTGGCCAATGCACATGGAGATGGTCATTCACATGCTGTAAAAGAAAATGTGATTCATCAAACCAAGCTGACTTCTTCCATTGCGCCTTGATCCAGTTCTGATATTCACATGCCTATTGTAGCCACTTTCAACAGGGACAGCATGGGTACTCTAACCAGTCTGAGGCTACACAGCCATATATACAGAAATCTGAGGTGCACTATGTGCTCTGATACCTTTCTGTCATAGACATCGTGAAAAGGGTTCTTCGAGATTCATATATTGATGACCTATACTCAGAATAGGTCATTTAAGGGGTTATCCAACTTTAAACTTTTTTTAACAGACCCTTTCATAGTGGCCGGATATGCAGTGGTGTTCCTACTTACCTGGTCTCCGCTGCTGGGTTCTTACTCCATTGTTCCACACCCGCCTCTGCAGGTTCCGAGTCTATGGAAATCAACATCCTGTTGACGGGACCGCAAGTGATCACTGCAGCCAATCACTGAGTCACGTGCTGCAGGGGTGACAGGTCACTGCTGCAGCCAATCACTGGCTGCAGTGGGGACGTGTCCCCCATGTGGTATGTTACTGGGTCACATACTGCACAGGTGACCGGTCACCGCTGTGGCCAGTGATTGGCTGTAGTGGTCATGTGGGGCCCTGTCAACAGGATTTTGATTCCCAATGACCCAGAACATGCGGAGGCAGCCATGGAGCGATGGAGCCGGAACCCAGCAACGGGGACCATATAAGTAGAAACCCCACTGCGGGTCTGGCCATTCTGAAGTTGTATGCCAAAAAAGTGGAATAGCCCCTTTAATATCTAATTAGTGGGAGTGCTACTCTCAGCTGTTTGAAGAGGCCATCAGTGAACACTGCAGTCGCTTCCTAGGCCCTTGGCATCATGTTTATCAGTCATATGGCCTAGTCGCAGCTCAGGCCCATCCAAAAGCTATAAAATGTACAGACCTGTGCTTGGTTAGGTGTGAGGAGGCCACAGCACTCACCGGGGCGCTGTAGCCTCTTCAAACATCTGATCGACAGGGGGTGCAGGGTGTGGGTCCACCACTGATCAGATATTGATGACCTATACTGAGGATGGGTCATCAGTATAGGAGTTCTGAAAAAAACCTTTAACATTTTCAGCAATTTGTGCTACATTAACTCTTCTGTGGCATAGCACCAAATGGGCTAGGGTTTGCATCCACACACATCAATGTGCCTTGGGTGCCCATGACCCTATTGCTGATAAGCTGGTTGTCCTTCTTTGGATCATTGTTGGTAGCTACTAACCACTGCATACCAGGAACACACCTGCTGTTTTGAAGATGCTCCGACCCAGTCATCTAGCCATCACAATTTTATTCATGTTAAAGTCGCTTACTTGCACATTTCTCCTTCTTCCAAAACATCAACTTCAAGAACTGACTGTTCAGATGCTGCCTAATTATGTATATCAATAATCAAGGTTATTCACTTGTCTGTGGGTTTAATGTTATGGCTAATTGTTACTGTATATTGAGTGTACAGAATTCTAAGGTCTGTGTACTTATAGTATTATATTCGGTGCGATATTTGGTGTGTTTCTGTGTCTCAATCAATGTCCCTGTGTGGAACTGATGTAAGCAAGCACCATGAGTCAGATTTTACAAACCAACAGATAATGTGTTTCAGTTCTGATTGAAACTACAGAAACAGCAGCCAATTATGATTTTCTGTCTTGTGTTATTCTTTTTTTTACTATGGTAACTCTGGCAGAAGGAATTTATGCCTGGGATGCATGGAATGTTTTAAATTAGGATGTGGAAACCATTAGAATGAGTGCCGGTAACTTGTGATTAAGACTGCCCACCACAAGAATGCATCATCTCTGATATTTTCTTTTAAATGCATCATCTCTCATATTTTCTAGTCTAGTGTATGCATCTATGATATTCAAGACACATTAAAAGCTCGTCTAACCCCGCTCATACCCCAAAAAGTAGCCACTGCTAAGTTCACAAGCTATATACTGTACATCATAGCTACTGTATATGCACAGTGAGAGAACTCTGCCTAGTGCCATAACATTATCAGTAGTGTCAGGTAGACTAACACTATCTCCAGCAGATGGCTTACGGCCTTACACAATAAGATAAATGACAGACAGGGGTATTTTCTTTTCAAACTCAATATTAATAGAATTATAGGATTTTTTGGCTGTTTTTCTTTTTCATTTCAGCTGTACTATGCCATTGAAAATTAAACACAAAATATTGCCCTTCTATAGCAGTCATCATACAGAGATAAAACGCTGCCAATCAGCCAAATAAGGAACGCTTGTTAGCGATAATACGGTGGTGTAAAGTAAAGGTCGGGTAATTGGATCGTTTGCGTGGGCACCTTAAACGGCGTTTGCCAGTATGGGGAAGAGCGATGGTATTAGCGATCACTCCTCCCCATACTGTGGATGGGTAAATACAACAGTCATCTCCACTGACAAGCAGGTGATTCCTGGGAAGTAACGCTTCCTTCCTGACACTCGTCTGCTGAATTGTCCCGCCTTATTATCCACACTATAACAGTATGACAGCTATTCTTCTCTCTATGGGTCTAGATAAAGATGCCCATGGAAGAACTTTTTACTTATCAGAGCAATGTGTGATGCTCCAATTGAGTCAAGTCCCCCATTCACATTCAATAGCTGTCTCTGATAGTTATCTCTCCAGACTCCCTTACACTTCCCCAGACACATACACGTTTGGCTAGTCTCCCAGAAGAACAAAAGGATTGGGTAAAAATATTCATTTTGCCCTATCCTTATCACCCCATACACATTACAGCAGGGATCAGCAACGTCCAGCACTCCAACTGTTCAGAAACGAAACCCTCAGAAAGCTCCATTCACTTCTATGGGAGTTAGACGAACAGCCAAGCTTGTTTGCATGCTGGGAGTTGTAGTTTCACGGCAGCTGAAGTGCTGAGGGTTGCTGAACCCTGCATTAGAGTGTCAGCTGAACCCGCTGAGAAGGGGCGGGTTCGACTGATAATAGACTAATGTGTATGGGTGCCTATAATCAAGACTGTTTGCTGTCCTAAAAGTCCAAACAAAGAGGAAGTTAAAGAGCCAAGACAGGAAGTAGAATATATGCCATGACTTAAAAACATTATATCTAGAGAACCGCCCATTTTAAAAAAATTAATTACATGGAATATTCACATATAGGATATTAATATGTAGTAAAACATTGATAGGGTTCACTTTAAAGAATGTTAGCACTAAGCTTTGTTGGGGGAGGATGATACTACACAATTACAGAGCCATTTACCGTTTTTCCCTTAAAGTGCGTCTTATAAGGGAATCGCTCATTAGTATGCAGGAGGCACGAGGAGCGCTGCTAGAGCTTGCTGTACTTACCGCTCCCTGGTCTTCTCTGGGCCCATGATGCGTACAGCACCAGGACGTGGCTGCAGGAGAGGCCGCCGGAGCTGTGCTTTTTGGTACTTTTTTCCCAGCATGTATAAACAACACATTTTCATGACTGTAGTATTCCAGTATATTTGATCCCACCAGGTGGCAAGACATAAGATGTTATGCATTGTGTTCAATGTAAAGTGTCATTTGTCACCAGAGATGTCAGGACGGTTATAAGAGCGTTTTCAGAGAGGCAAACAGATTGTTGTTGTGGATTTTGATCAGACTGCATGTTGGAGACATACAATAGGGTTTCCCTTCTAGCCAATTCCTTGTGCATTATTTATCACTGTCCTAGTTCCATGATACCACACTTCTCTAGTGGTGAGTTTCACAATCTAATTTACTTAATTAGTGATAATCATAGTACATAAAGGACATGCTATTTACCTATGTAAATAATGTACTTTTTGCTTTTGATGAGAGAGACTATGTGCTGAGAACACATGTACGCTAGTAATAAAGACTAATGATGAAAGGTTTCCTGATTTGTTTGCGTTCCATTCAATGCACCACTAAAGGCACCCACGTCAGTGTGGCTGGTGTGCACATACTTTTATAATATTCAAATAGTACAAACTGCACTGATCGCTCTGTACAACACAGAACTACAGTATGATCTACTGACATCACCATCATGGCGGTCAACTTTTACAGTGACTGGTATTAATTTTATAAAAGCTCAGTGCCTTATGTGAAAGCAAACTGACAAATAAATAAATGGTGATACTACCAGCTTAGGTGCAATAGAGTGAGAATGATAAGACCAATATATATGTAGCATCTCTATGGAAGGACTGAACTCAGTGCTAAGTATATATATTACTATAACACTGTAGCATGGGCTAATATTTACTTCTTCTTATATTAAGAAAGAACCTGAAGGAGCATTAAGGCCAGTCTTAATCTTAAATAAATTACAGCGTATAAAAAGAGCTCCAAAAGGGAGATATGAATCAAAGTAGGGATCACAGGGCAGGGAATCTGTCAACAGCTCTAATCAAGCTAAACTGCTGACAGAACTAGGTACCGGCTAGGGAAAGCAGTACAAACATACCTCTTGTAAAGCTCTTATTATCAGGAGTAGTGTGAATATGAAGTTTTATTCCCCCAGTTTTATTCCTCCAGAGTGCTGGGAGCAAGTGCCCAAGAGGAAGTGCTTCACTAGAAAGTGCCATCTGCATTGAGCTTCTACACTCCCACTCACCTCTGCTTTGAATGACAGCTCTTGTGGTCTCTAGGTTTAATGATCCAGCTGTCACTCAGAGGGATTGTGAAGCAGCTCAGTGCAGAGAGCACTTCACTGTGAAGCTCTGCTTGCTGGAGCAGAATCCGTCAGAATATTGGGCCCTTCACACAAGCCGACGATTGAACAGATCACCGTTACCCAGCATAACTAGTAATGCTTGTTAGCGAAGACCTTGAGGTGTGAATGCACCGCCGATTACCGGATGAATGAGCAAAACGCTTGTTCATCGGGTAATTGGATCTTTTGTGCAGCACAAAAGATCATCGTTTCCCAGTGGCAGATCGTGCGGTGTAAACTAGACAGTATGGGGAAGAGCGATGGCATTAGCCAAAGCCTGGGAAATCCCTTCAGTGGGTGTTTTCATGGAAATTCATCAATTTTTTTTCAGCATTTAAAAACGGATGGTATGACAAACGGTCATATAAAATGGTCAGATGGTCGGGAAACGAAACAATTTGTGACACAAAAATGCAAAATTGCCATTAAAAACTTAGTTTGACAATTTTTCATGGCTGTTTTTACTTCACTGCCTTGTGAATATAGTCTAAAACTCCACTAAAGGTATTTTTGTACTGCTTTCCCAGCTCCTACCTAGTGCTGTCAGCAGGGGTCAAAACTGCTGACAGATTACCTTTAAAAACACTGATAACGGAACAACACCAAAACAATTGTATAGTTCTCTAAACTAAAGAACCATGGCTGTTCCTGTTGATTAAAATACCTTTATCGGCCAAATCAGAATTGTTGTTATAGAGATATCGTAATGAATTTGTATGCTAATGATGCCTTCAGTGCATGCAGTTCCTCCACTTTCCTACTTAACCATTGACAGGGCCGGGTATCTTCATTAGACTCTTACGTGGCCCTGTAATCCAATGCATGTGTTGTAGATTCTGTAATTGATTCATGCACAGTACTTCTTCAGGTTTCCTCCCCGCCGAGATCATCTGACACAACCATCTTCATTGTGATCTTGCCAGACCCTGTCATCCCCTGTATGCATTGTAATTGGCACATATTCAGTACAACTCCTTTGGGTTCCCCACTGCTGAAACCTGAAGGAGAAGTACAGCGCATGCACTGATTACAGAATCTATGATAAAAGTATGGGATTACAGGGCAAGGCGAAAGCACAATGATGATGACTGGCCCTGTCAATCAAGGGAAGGGGACATGGCTAAGTAGGGAATGTGGAGGAACTGTAGTGAATTAAGGGGCTAGGACACACCCGTTGGTGCAAAAAAGCTCTAATTAGCATACTAATGAAAAGTAAGGTATTGTTTAATCAACATATCAACCCTACCAGGAAGAATGCCTGGTTTAATAGGATTGAGCCTGTTAACAGGTTCTCTTCAAGTGATCTATCAAATGTAGTATCAGCTTTAGACAAACCCTTTTCATCTTGTACATGCAGTATATAGACACTTGACTTAAAGGGATTCTGACACCAGGTTTCACCCCTGTCAGCTGAACATATGCTGATGTTCAGGGACTCATCAGGATTCCTAATGTGGGCTTCTAAATGTGATCCGTAGCCTTATTTTGCTAAAAAAAACAGGTTTTACTAACCTGTCACTCAAAGAAATAAGGTGCCCAAGGGGATGTCAAGGGATGCAAGGTGCCGTTTGTGCCCAGTGCCGCCTTTCCAGACTTCTGCACCGCCTCCTAATCCTCTGTGCCGCCTCTCGCTCTCCCTCCATCCCCCCTCCTCCCTCCTCCTGCTGTAAGATCTCGCGCGTGCGCACAGGGCTCTGCCTGATGCGCCCTTGCGGACTTCTCGATTTGGCTTCTTAAAGCGAAGTGCGCATGTGCCGGCACTTCGCTCAACCCAGGTATGACCTGCACTCTGGCGCCAGCCTCTCAGAACCCTGTGCGCACGCGCGATATCTTACAGCCGGAGGAGGGGGGAGGGAGGGAGAGCGAGAGGCGGCACAGAGGATTAGGAGGCGGTGCAGAAGTCTGGAAAGGCAGCGCTGGGCACGAACGGCGGTGGGTGCGGCCGGCACATTGCATCACTTGACATCCCCTTGGGCACCTTATTTCTTTGAGTGACAGGTTAGTAAAACCTGTTTTTTTAGCAAAATAAGGCTACGGATCACATTTAGAAGCCCACATTAGGAATCCTGATGAGGCCCTGAACATCAGCATATGTTTAGCTGACAGGGGTGAAACCTGGTGTCAGAATCCCTTTAAAGGGAATGTGTCATCAGAAAATGACCTATAGTGTTTAAATCATGCTTTTATGCTAAATATATTTTAAAGAATTTTTGATTGTTATTTTTAATTTTCCATGTCACTATCTATATTTAAACAAAAAAAACACACAAAATCCTACAGTTTTTGCACTGGTCACTAAGCCTAATAATATGCACCACTTCTTGGTCTGTACATGTACTGAAGTTATCTGCTTATCATTACAGGCAGGATTAGAATGACTGATAACACCTCTGTGTATAGAAAACGCAGGATCCCCCATTCACAATAGCTGATTGTCAAAGCTACTCCCTCTTGACCTCTGCACAAGTCACAGAACAAGGCTGCTTTAAGGCAGTTCTCCAAATGGTTTCAAAATGCTGTTAAGAACCGCCCCTATAATCATGTTGAGGAAATCTACAATCAGAAAATAAAAAGATATTGGAAAAAAAGGATATGTGTCAATATCTGGCTTTAACTGCCAGAAAAACATTTTGATGACACATTCCCTTTAAAAAAGTCCAGTGTCATTAATTAATTAGCGTCATCCAGTGACAAGAGAAATTGTATATGTTCCGGCAGGTCCTCAGTGCTGCAGGTATTAACCTTATTCCAGTGGTTGGATAAGGGGTAGTCAGTAATTGGTGACGTACACCAAACAATGTTGTTTACTAACAAGTGATTGTTGGCAAAAAAAATGGCCCAAAATGCTCAAAATACTTTGATCCTTCAAGTTACACAGGTGTTGCATACAGTTCCCTATCTGTAAATCGAGTCAATGTGCCAAATGACCAAACTGTCGAGAATGTCCACCAAAAGTACAAATTCTTCATCTGACAGTTCAAGGTGGTTCATTTACACCAGTAAAGAAAGCACAATTCTCCTCCTGCATTGTTTACTTGTACTTCAGGATCCCTTTTAAGAGAGCTCCCTGAGTGTTGAGATATTCACAAATTAGCAGCGTTCTCCCAGTGTTAATTGGGTTAGTGAGGTGTAAAGTCATTTCAAAGGAATTCAGTGGCAGCAGGAAACTTCCAGATCTAACTACTTCAGGCAGGATTGCCAACCAGAATTTTCCTTTTGTTTTCTAGACAATTGATCCAAAAATCTGCATTTTTATGGACAAAGTGGAAACCATAATGAATGATAGTAATTCATGTACATATATCTCAATATAAGGCCTCTTGCACACGACCACATGGCTTTTTCACTATTTTGCGGTCCGCAAAAAATACGGATGACGTCCGTGTGCATTCCGTATTTTGCGGAACGGAACAGCTGGCCCCTGATAGAACAGTACTATCCTTGTCCGTTATGCGGACAATAATAGGACATGTTCTATCTTTGAACGGAACGGAAAAATGGAAATACGGAAATGGAAGGCATTTTTTTGCGGATCCATTGAAATGAATGGTTCCGTATACGGTCCATATACGGAATGCCAAAAACGGAACGTAAACGGAAAAAAAACGTTTGTGTGCAAGAAGCCTAAGAACCAGCAGCTTAAAAAAACATGGACATATCTATTTTTCATGTCAAGATCCCGTTCTTTTACAAGCTTGACATAGGGACCACTTAATATGGTGGATTTGGTGATCTCTGTAATGGGGACACCCCTTTGCTCGGTTTTCCTTCCTTTGAGGGATATCTGGCTTTCACTGTGTTGAAGACCCATAACTGGGGCTCCACAGTTATTTTGCATATTACTGTTTCCCAGGGAGCTTTGCACTTTGGATTGCTGTGTCGAGACTCTTAAATGAGGCTCCACAGTGTTTTCTGTAGCTGGTCTCCCTAAGATCAGCCATTGTTTTGTTTGAGTTGTCTCCAAGGAATTGCTCCCGGTTAGCCAGAATCCTACTCCACACTGATGAGGGGCAACACCCCGAAACAGCTGTCTGTGGATGGATAACTGGCTTAGGTCTTCCCTGTCACATCTTTAAAGCTTGTAAAAGAGCAGGATCTTGACATAGGGGCCACTTGATATGGTGGATTTGGTGATCTCTGTAATGGGGACACCCCTTTGCTCGGTTTTCCTTCCTTTGAGGGATATCTGGCTTTCACTGTGTTGAAGACCCATAACTGGGGCTCCACAGTTATTTTGCATATTACAAGGTAACAGATAAAATACACATTTTCAAAATAAGGTAACCAATAGAAAACCAACACATCCATGATCAGGTGAATATCATTACGCCTAAGGCTACTTTCACATCTGCGTTTTCAATTGCGCTATTAAGATCCATCATAGGATCTCAATAGCTGAAGAAAACGCTTCAGTTTTGTCCCCATTCATTGTCAATGGGGCCAAACTGAACTGAACGAAACGGAATGCACCAAAATGCATACCGTTCCGTTTGGTTGAACTCCCATCGCAGACATAATATCACTGCAAGCAGCGTTTTTCTGTCTGCGGTGTGGTGCGGAGCAAGACGGATACGTCCTGGTACACAATGTAAGTCAATGGGGACAGATCCGTTTTCTCTGACACAATAGAAAACGGATTCGTCCCCTATTGACTTTCAGTGGTGCTCATGGCGGATCCTTCATGGCTATAGAAGACATAATACAACTGGATCAGCTGACGGATGCATGCGGTTGTATTATGGTAACGGAAGCGTTTTTGCAAATCCATGACGGATCCGCTAATGTGAAAGTAGCCTAAGATAGAAGAACAATATTTTGTGTACACAACTTATTCAAAACAAACGTCTGTCACCGCACACCCTATAATAAAGTGCATGATATATAATAATAAATGTCAAACTGATATAAATTAAATTCATGATAATAAATTACATCCTGTCTTTTATTTAAACCAGTCGGGGCTCTATTTTCAAGCATAAAAATCAAGTATGTTTCCCTAGCCAAAAGCTTTCTCCTATAGTCTCCACCTCTTAACGGTCTAGACTCTAGACACTTTCAATTCCTCTAAAAGTAAAGGAGGACAAATCTCCCTTGTGGACATCGGTAAAGTGCCTAGACACAGCAGAACTATTCAAAGCCTTCTCATTATTGACATTAGTATTTGTGGTGCAACCTACCGTATGTACTGCCGTTTAGGCAAATTGCAGTTTACAAGGTACACCACAAATGTGGTATTACGATTAATATACCAGGATATTTTGTAGGTATTATTAGTGTTGAAAGAGAGAGAGCTTTTTGAAAATTTTCACAAAATCGCAACAGCGGCATATATTATGGTTGTATTTAAAAAAAACATTTATGTCTAACCATGTATAACGAGGTTTATCAGAAAAAAAACAACTAGGCGAAAGTAAAGAGCCAATAGTGGGTGCCTTCTTTGCAACACAATAACACCCTCCTTCAAGACTCTTGAAAACATTTCATCCTGATGTAATATCGGGATATACCTCTTGATAATATCTGCAACCTGTCTATATTCAACACTATATGTTGTAGAAAATGTGACATTAGTTGTCTTGTTATTTTTTTGCTGTTGATTCAGTCCAGACCTAACAGAATTAAAGTTTAATAACTAATTTCTCTCTTTGTCAGTGGCATACTTCACACCCCGATCCAAAGTCCAAATGTGGCATTCTACGAAGCATGCCACATTTATTTTTCTGTTGTGTTCATAATAAATCAAATGGGCAAAAAAATTATATTTGCGTATGTGGTTACAGTAGGCATGCAAATAAATGCATAGGTTCCATATTATGGCTCCATACAACTCTTGTACAGAGCCATAACATGCTTGTATGCCTGAGCCCTGAGGCCTTATTCACAAGTCAGTGATTTCCATCAGTGAGTGGAGGCTACACATAGATGAGGTATAATGGAAGATTTTCACTTGTTCTGTGTTTAGAACCACACCTGGTTTTGGCTGGCAGTCACAGATGGAAATCACTGACCAAACACTGACTGTGTGAATAAGGCCAAAGGCCACTTTCGCACAGTGTTTGATTAGTAATTTCCATCAGAGATTGTGATGTATTTTTCAACGTATTTTGTCCAGATGTAGGACAATGTAATGCTGCTACCTAGCAATGACCTGTGTATTCTTAATATTGTATGTTCTCAACCTGTGTTTTGAGTGTTGTAGTTAATTAGTATTGTCATATCCTCACTTCTATAGGTACCTTATTTTGGCTCTATTGAAAACGTACTATGGCTGTGTGTATGAGACTTTAGAGTTTGTTATAATAAAAGTATGTAGAGACCTCTTTTCTATGATCCTTGTGTCCATGCATGTGTGTGCGCCCTTTATGGCAGTGCATGGAGTTCTTCCTAGGGTGGACTACCGTCATGATGCGACATGCACTAGCACAGGGATCAGCAACCTTCGGCGCTCCAGATGGTGTGAAACTACAATTGCCGGCATGCACACTTACTCGGCTTTTTTTGTAACTCTCATAGAAGTGAAGGGAGTTTTCTGGGAGTTGTAGTTTAGGAACAGCTGGAGTGACGGAAGTTGCTGATATCTGCACTAGCACACAAGACATTTTGAAGGTCCACAGCAAGATCTGAAATACGGCAACTTTCTGCCTCATATGAATGAGATTTAAACAATTCCCTTCACTAACATTGTACTACATACTTTTTTGAGAAGTCAACACAAAAATCTGCAACACCATCACCAGAAATGTAAGTGCTCGTTCATAGGCTACTGGGCATGTTTGATCAGGATTGTTGACAGAACATCTTCCTGTGTTACCAATAATGAACAGAAAAGAATGAGGGAGGAGCAAACTGTTTGTCCCACACATGTCTGTCTGGATCTGCCTGTTTTAACATCCATTGACGCTCTCACTGCCTGGTCATCGGGCATTGTAATACAAGCATAAGAAATTCACTTATATGGCAAGTCTTGCCTATGTGATTCTTTGATGTTTTCCGTATACAGAGAAATATTTCACAGGATCCATCTATGTTGAGGAAACAACCCAGTGGAGAAGATATTGTGTCCTTCTGAGGCTTCCATGTTGCATAAAATACTATCTGCAGTTCGAACAAGCAGATGGTACTGACTACTTGTAGTTATTGTGAAGTACATATGCCGAGGGACAGTACGACAATGTTCTCTGCATTAACAAGCTGGATACATGGTCTGACTGATGGTAGACATACATATCATGAAGCATGGTAAAGTAAAAAGTCTAAAAAGTCTAAAGATTAAATTTCATATACAACGTACTTTAGAGAAGATGATACAATCATTTTTGTGTTACTGGAAATAAAAAGGAGGTAACTGTTTTGTGTGGTTCTATACAATTCAGTAGGTACACAAAGCTTCGCATATGAAACCTATCTTATAGGAAAAGTGGACTAACCAGTCATAGTCTATTAATTCTGGCCCAGACAGCACAAACTTGCCTTGGCTTCTGTCTTTAACTGACAAAACTTGGAATGGAACAATAAAATTGCAAAGCGTTGCCTATCCCAAGCAACGTAAAATGCTGCGGTGATAATAAGTCCTTGAAGAAGGCACCATACAAGATAAAGAGTGCCTGAAAAAATAAATAAATAAATGTATGTGTGATTGTAGCTTATCCAACAATTGTCCAATCCTCCAACCATGGTACTGAGATGTTTGACATAGATTTTGTCATGATTTTAGACTTATTGATGTTTATCCGGATTGTTGATCTGCAGCACATCAAAATTTTTGCCATGACAATAAGTTTTTCTTATGACTCTGAGTCATGAATTACTTGCTTTCTGTAGCTTTATTTCACCACAGCAAACTTAAGAAGTCCAGCCAGGTCAATGTGAGTCATTTTTCTGGACTTGTTTTTGGTGTTATATTTTTTATGTTTTTATCCAGTTTATATGGGCCTTTATGAGAGCTACGTCAAAAATCCATTTTTTCCCCTACTCATCTACAATTTTACTAGTGAAGGAAATTCACAGGCAACCAAAGTGTTCTTCCAACATTTGTTTGACTTGCAAAATAACAGCTGAATCAGCCCTCAAGTGTAAACAGCAACACATTTTACCTCTGAGCATGGTTTTTGAAGAGAAAGAGGGTTATTGTGCATAACTACTCTTAAACTTGAAATTTTCGGATTTAAGTGGAGTTGCATTTTAAAGAGGTTTTTCCTTGAGCTCCCTTCAGAAAGTCAGCCCAATGAGGCCAATATGCCACATATGTGCCTCCATAGTGAAATTACACTTTGATAGGAACCAAAGAAACATATGCAGCAAGCCCCTGAGGAGCCGCCGCACAGGATGGGAGTGGTACTGACCCTGATGAGGTGCTGTGCCAAGGTGTAGTAGGAAGATGATTCGAAAAAGCATGCCAGTAGCAAAAGTATAAAAGTCTCTCTTTACTTAGTGCAAAATATAATTTGTAGTACATCCAGCATCAGTAGGTACAAAGTGCAGTTATGGTCACCAGGTGATTAGGTATGGTGGCTGGTTAGGTCGCAATTAGATGGCAAATGTAGGCTCTTGTGGATATAGGTTTCTACGATATGATACAGGTTTGACTTTGACTGGCCTGGCAGTAGCATAGGTGATTGGTGTCTGAGCCATAGTGCCTCACCTGTAGCAGTGTCTGCAAAGCTGATCACTCTGCTGTCTAAGCACACTGAAGCTTTTTTTAAGTAGAGTTCTCGATTCTGATACTCTTCCTAGAGTGAAGGTCTCTCAGGAGAAACTGATTACATTCGCTTGGAGTAAAAGCTCAGGCATATGCTTCCTATCTCCTCTCTGTATAGTCCCCCACCTTGCACAAAGTAGGACCAGCCCACTTAGCCCTATTCCTGCCAACCATTGCCAGCCATATCTCATTTTCTGGAATACATGACAGAAACTAAGGACAACACAATAAATAACAATAAAACATAACAACCAATTGCAGATACCCCAAGCCTGGGGTACTGCACATGCAGAGCAGAGCAGCCTCTGTTTTAGCAGTCTAGTGCCTATTTAATGAGAACCTGTTAGCAGAATAATGCTGCCTTAGCCACAGGAAGTACGATCAAGGGTGCAACAGGAAACCAAAGGGCCTCATACCAAAACTTTGAATTGGGGCCCCATTCCGCCATGAACACCTTCAGCAACAAGTCTGAAGCATGAGTACCTTATGATTATTTCAGTTCCCCACAATGATGTTACAACACAGGCATGAAGCATACAGTGGTTACACAACAGAGGTATAAATCCCACAATGATGTCACAATACAGCGATAATCCATGTAATGAAGTCACAGTACAGACATAATTTACTAAGCAACAGTACACCACCAGAATTATACAATAATGTTACATTAGCGCCAGGATAATCCATATCTTTGTTTGCCAGACAGATTAGCGTGGTAGACTATTCTATTCTGTAAGGCAAACAAAAAGCAGGTCTGCTTGCCTCATTGCAGTGAATAGTTTTCTGTATTCGTACTGTATACCCCTGGTGGAAAGGCCAGCAGAAGGCTAAAACACACTTTGAATCCAGTCTAATGCAAACAAAAAAAGCTCATGATGTAGACTGTGATATCATAGCACAAGGAATAAAAGGATGTCACCATGAGGTAGAATGAACACATGATGTCACAGTAGAAGGATAATGCAGTGATGTCACAGCACATGACCAAAGCAAGAAATAATGCCCGTTTCCATTGCTCATTGTCGGTCATCACTAACTGCACCTTATGTCTGAAAAGGCATGGACCTCCTTGGTTGTTGGGGCCCATAGTACCTGCTATGCATGCTTACCCTGGTAGTTACGCCTATGAGCATGAGTTTTGACAGGCTCCCTAATAATACTGAACTGTTTTACGCTAAAGTACTGTAGCATTTCAGAGACATGTCTCCTGGACTCCCCTCTGGCTTCTCCCTACTAGTGATAAGCGGCAGGGGTCATATTCGAATTCGCAATATTTCGCGAATATTTTGTAGAATATTCGTCGAAAATTCGCAAATTCAAATTTTTACTCAAAAAATCAGAAAGGTAATGATTGTGTAATATGCGAATTTTCGGAATTCGAATTTTCGGATTCGAATTTTTTATTGCGAATTTTTCAACTTACAACTATTAGACAAAGAAGATTATATCACTATATTAGCTAAATTGCTCTATTCAATTTTTTTCAAATATTCTCTATATTGCTATAACTTCGTTTTTTCGAATATTCGTAATATTCTAAAACAAGAATATATAGCAATATAGCGAATATTCAAAAAACCCGAATATAGAGCAAAATTCGCAAACACTACTACTCCTAAAGTCAAGTATATTGCAGCCTTCTTATTGGCCCACAAGCTAGAAGCAGTGAGGGATCGGGAAAAAAATTTGCAAAAATTCGAATATTCAAAATTTCGAATATATATAACTATATTCGAAATTTCTGCAAATTTTCGAAGTACCTATATTCGCGATAAAAATTCGAAATTCGAATATTCGTGATCAACACTACTCCCTACCAGGCTCTGTTTGATCTACTGTTGTATCTCCATTTTGGCGATATTCCTATGGCCACCTTTAACTCTGCACAAGATTTAATAAAGACAACAAAGAGTTGTACTTTGTTAATAAGATGAACAGTATCGCACCACCACTAAATTCAGCTTCTATACTATGTGTCCTACAATCTGCAATACTCTGATGCATCCATAAATAATTAAAACAGCCGGAGGCTCGTAGCAGCTGCACGGGGATGATCAAACCAACAAGAAGGAGAATATATTTTACTTCTGAGATCTTGCTATTCAGCAAAAACGAGAAAGCATAATGTGTCATTTTTTATTTCAAAACAGACTGACATATAATGAATAAATATTTTATATGAAAAATAAAAATGCTGTATAAAAATATGGTTATTCTAAACTTGAAAGAATTTTTAAGATGCTCAAGATTCTAATTTGACTGTCAGAAGTGACTGCTTAATTACGATATTGGCGACGGCATACTTCTAAAGCCTGTAGTGACAGTGTATCTTGATAGACACTAGCATATGCAGGAGGCTTGCACACATTCAGACACACTACAGTTTATAAATGCTATTACCAAAAATACTGCCACAGGACCAAGGTAAGGCTACTTTCACACTTGCGTTCGGAGCTGATCCGTCTGGTGTCTGCACAGACGGATCCGCTCCTATAATGCAAACGATGGTATCCGTTCAGAACGGATCCGTCTGCATTATCTTTCAGAAAAAAATCTAAGTCTAAGGCCTATTGCACACGACCGTATGGCTTTTTTGAGTGTTTTGCGATCCGTTTTTCACGGATGTTCCGTTTTTTGTTTCCGTTGTGTTTCCGTTTCTGTTCCGTTTTTCCGTTCCGTTTTTCCGTATGGCATATACAGTATACAGTAATTACATAGATAAAATTGGGCTGGGCATAACATTTTCAATAGATGGTTCAGCAAAAAACGGAACGGAAACGGAAGACATACGGATGCATTTCCGTATGTGTTCCGTTTTTTGCGGACCCATTGACTTGAATGGAGCCACGGACTGTGATTTGCGGGCAATAATAGGACATGTTCTATGTTAAAACGGAACGGAAAAATGGAAATACGTAAACGGAATGCATACGGAGTACATTCCGTTTTTTTTGCGGACCCATTGAAATGAATGGTTCCGTATACGGAACGCAAAAAACGGCCAGTAAACGGGAAAAAAAAACGTCCGTGTGCAATAGGCCTAAAAGTTAGTCAGACGGATCCGTCGAGACTTAGCATTGAAAGTCAATAGGGGAACGGATCCGTTTGAAATTGCACCATATTGTGTCAACTTCAAACGGATCCGTCCCCATTGACTTACATTGTAAGTGTGGACGTATCCGTTTGGCTCCGCACGGCCAGGCGGACACGAAAATGCTGCAAGCTGCGTTCGGGTGTCTGCCTTCTGAGCGGAACGGAGGCGAAACGGAGCCAGACTGAGGCATTCTGAGCGGATCCGCATCCACTCAGAATGCATTGGGGCTGTACGGATCCATTCGGGGCCGCTTGTGAGAGCCTTCAAACGGAGCTCACAAGCGGAACCCCGAACGCTAGTGTGAAAGTAGCCTAACCAATAACTAGTCAAGCATCCAGTACACCCTGGATGAAATGGAAATTATTCTGAGACATACATAATACAGTGAGAAAGTAAGCTAATTAGCCTTAAAGGCAATCTGTCACCACAATTTTGGACTATTATCCACAGTAATTTATGCATAGTACTGCAGATAAGGAGTCCAGATCACTAAGGCCCCTTTCACACGGGGGAGATTTTTGCGCGGGTGCAATGCGTGAGGTGAACGCATTGCACCCGCACTGAATCCGGACCCATTCATTTCTATGGGGCTGTGCACATGAACGGTGATTTTCACGCATCACTTGTGCGTTGCGTGAAAATCGCAGCATGCTCCTCTTTGTGCGTTTTCCACCCAACGCAGGCCCCATAGAAGTTAATGGGGCTGCGTGAAAATCGCAAGCAAGTGCGGATGCGGTGCGATTTTCACGCACGGTTGCTAGGAGACGATCGAGATGGGGACCCGATCATAATTAAAAATAATAGCATTCTTAATACGGAATGCATAGTAAAATAGGGCTGGAGGGGTTAAAAAATAAAATAAATTTAACTCACCTTAATCCACTTGCTCACGCAGCCCGGCTTCTCTTCTTTCTTCATCTTTGCTGTGCACAGGAAAAGGACCTGTGGTGACGTCACTACGCTCATCACATGGTCCGTCACATGATCCATCACTATGGTAAAAGATCATGTGATGACCATGTGATGAGCGCAGTGACATCATCAAAGGTCCTATTCCTCAAAGAAGAAGACAGAAGCGAAGCCGGGCTGAGCGAGCAAGTGGATTAAGGTGAGTTAAAAAAAATTTTAAAATTTTTTTTAACCCCTCCAGCCCTATTGTACTATGCATTCTGTATTAAGAATGCTATTATTTTCCCTTATAACCATGTTATAAGGGAAAATAATAAAATCTACACAACACCTAACCCAAACCCGAACTTTTGTGAAGAAGTTCAGGTTTGGGTACCAAACATGCCGATTTTTCTCACGAGCGTGCAAAACGCATTACAATGTTTTGCACTCGCTCGGAAAAATTGCACATTTCCCCACGACGCACCCGCATCTTATCCGGGCCAAAAACATGACACCCGTGTGAAAGAGGCCTAAGGCTACATGCACACGACTGTATGTGTTTTGCTGTCCGCAAATTGCGTATCCGCAAAAAAAAAACGGATGACATCCATATGCCATTCGTTTTTTTTTTTGAGGATCCATTGTAACAATGCCTAAAATAGACAGGAATAGGACATGTTATTTTTTGCGGGGCTACGGAACGGACATACGGATGCGGATAGCACATGGTGTGCTGTCTGCATTTTTTGCGGACCCATTGAAATGATTGGGTCTGCATCCTATCCGCAAATAAAAAGAGGAACGGACACGGAAACAAAATACGCTTGTGTGCATGAGGCCTAACTTTTATTTTTCTACTGCCTCCTGTTCCCTCACAGTCAGCACTTGGAGCTGTGTTGAAATAGATTGCCAGGACTGCTGTGCATGTGCACAGGAGTCCTCTCCATTATGTTAGGACAGCACAACAGTCCGGACTGTTTATTTCAGTGCAGCTCTGAGTGCTGACAGCAGAGGAATAGGGGGCAGTAGGAAAATAAAAAAAGAGTAATCTGGACTCTTTATCTGCAGTATGACACTGTAGATCAGGGGTACACAACCTTTTTTAGTCTGAGGGCCGCATTGTCTCCATTTTTACCTGCTGCCTGCCGATTCTGTGCTCCGCGCTGCCCCCACTGCCTCCATTTTCCTGTCCCCGCGCTGTTTACACCTGGCAGTGCATGGGCATGGTCACATGCACCTCTCAAGCCAATGACTGGCTTCAGCAGTGATGTGGCCACAAGTAGCATATCACCACTGAAGCCAGTCATTGACTAGAGCAATGTATGTGACTATGCCCATGCACTGCCAGATGTAAACAGCGCAGGAACCAGAAGATGGAGGCAGAGGGGGCAGCGCAAAGGACCAGGGCGGTATGGAGCAGGTAAGTATGAATCTTCTATTTCGGGGCAATGCTGCAGAAACTTGCAAAAAAAAACTGGAAAAGTGGCGACATTTCCTTCCATCCTGCCTCCTATTCATAAATCAGCGCTTTCCTTCACTGCAGAGGATGGCGCTCCCTGGTTATTACCACCTCCTGCCCCCCAGTTACAGGCGCCATGTAATAACCAGTAAGCATTTTCCCTTACTTGTGGGGAAAACTCTTATTGGTTAACACTTTAATAATCAGGCCTGAACAGACCCTTTTTTGTGATTTAGCGCACGTGGTGGTTCAAACTGTTTTTTATGTTTTATATGTTGGGAATACCAAAATAATTTTTGCAACAATTTTTTACTTGACACATAGGGCCTTTTATTTTATTTGGGGGAAGAACTGTACAAATTTTTTTTTAAAATTATTATTTTTTTAACTATAGCTCCTTATTCTTTAAATATGCAAACTGACACCAAAATAAATTATTATAATTAGTTCCCTATTTTGTGTCAGTCGTTTTGTTATATATATACATTTTTTATATATTTCTACTACAAATCCCCAAAGAGGTAATAAAAAGACCTTTGAGAGACACTGACACTTTTTTGTTAATTTTTCACTTTTTCCTTATTTTTTTCTTTTATTTGTATTTTATTAATATTTTAATGTATTATTTTTTTATAATTGGTTTATTACTTATTTTTTAAATATATTTTTGCCACATAATATGGTCCCCCAAGAGGTCATGAAAAGACTGTTGGGGGACAATGAACACTCTATCATTTTGCACTTTTTTTTTTTCATTTATTTGTATTTTTTTAAATAATTTTAATTTTTTATATATATATATATATATATATATATATATTTTTTTTTTTTATTTGTATTTTTTTTGCAACACAAAATGTCTCCCTAGGGATCATAAAAAGCCTGTTGGGGGACAAAAAACACTCTGATATTTTGCAATTTTCCTTTTTATTTCTTTTTTCTTTCATTTGTGTTTTATTATTATTTATTTTTCTTTTTTTTAAATCATTTTTTAACTTATTTTTTTTAATATATTTTTTTCCACATAATTTGTCCCCAAGAGGTCACTGAAAGACCTTTGGGAGACAAAAGGATCCTCAGTTACAGGGGAAATCAACCTGCTGTGGGGGCTGAGCAGGGTCTCCTGACCCTGCAGCTCTGCGCTCCTCTACCCCCAAGCCAGGTCCACCCTGCGTAGCTCGCCGCTCACCTATCTGAGGAGAAGGCAGAAGCGTTGATGCAACGGACGGGGTACTACCAGGGGCCTCTTAAAGTGGAAAAGTTTTTTTTATCGTGAAGCCAGTTGCATTTCAGCAACAGGGAACAGAGTCCCCTTAAGTAGATGGTGTTGGTGATAGGTGGTACGCAGGTGTAGGAATGCCAGAGTGAGGCAAGGGTAGCCTATAATGTCCCTTTAGGTGTTGTGGCTGTGCATGTGTCGCGGTGATCCCATCTCGATATTCTGGAACCCCAGGCGTTGTATTCCGAAGCAGTGCAAACAGGGGGAATAGTTGAGGTATTTGTAGAAATTATTGAGTCCAGACTTTGTATTAACGCTGGAAAAAGCTTTACTTTAATAAACTTGCATCAGAAAACAATCTTCCAACTTTATCTTGGTCACCAGCAGGCTTTGGTTTAAATTCTGGCAGGCAAACACATTCCGCCTGCTACATCTGTCACTTTCTCTAGCTCTGCTGTGCTGTCAGATTAAATATAAACTTTTCTTTCTGCTGTACTTAGCTTTCTGTAGTCTGACTCTGTCTTTATCTCATTATCTATGTCTTGATATCTTTAGCTTTATCTTTCTTTTTCTTTATTCAGGAAATCTTTACACTTGACTCTGGAGGCATTTAGCTTAGGCCTCCGGGACCAGCAAAGCAGACCGTGCTCTGCTGGCTTGCACACGACCTTCCCCTTACAGGGGGTACTGTAGTCTGACCTTCACTAACTAAAACTCCTCCCTCTCTAGAGAGGGCTAGAATGGAAAGACAAGTTCCATTCTATGTAAACTAGCTGTTCCATATGTGCCGCCATCTGCTGGTGAACCAGACACACTACAGTGAACATTAACAATTTTAAACATAGGAAATGCACAGTGTGGAGGACCTGGACAAAATACACAGAATGACACCGTACCAGCACACACAGATAGGAGTGGTAATGCCACTCGGGGGAATTACACTGATACACTGCTTCTGCCTTCTCCTCGGCTCCCCCGCTGTCAGTGACAGCTGGGAGCAGACCTGTTCCTTCTACAGTACGGGAGCAGGAGCTATAATGCTCTGTCATGCTGCGCTCATGGCAGAAACACAGCTGACCACACGGTCATCTGTTTTTCTGTCCAGGAGGACGGGGCCCGCGGGTTATACACCCCTGCTGTAGATAATAATCTGGGTGACAGATTCCCTTTAAGAGCCAAATACCTGATTTTGACCAGTTTGTCTCAGGGCCACATCAATCCTTTCATATACGGCTTTACTGTACCGGTCCCAACCTACTGTGTGGCACTTCCAAGACATTTTGGAAAACTGTACAATTATCCAGCCTTAATGTGTTGTTTAGTTCAGGGCTGTACTGTTCTTCTTACATATACTTTAGAAATAAAGCTCTCATCTTCTTTCCAGCTGGTCCACAACTGGACTGTTTCTGCAGTCTTTGTTGTTGGTTAGCTACATATCGCTGTATGTTCAATTTTATAGCCTATGAGAGGGACATGGTACCAAATGGCAATAAATATTCTCCTCATGCTGTATCTTGTTTGACAAGTTATAGAGAAAATATCACAATTGAACTCAGGTGGACCAAAAAGAATAACAGTGCTTGAGGAGCGGACAGCTTCAATAGCTTGTAGACCTTAACGGCAAAACACAGCATCTTAGCCAATCTGCCACTGCAGTCGTATGAGTCTCTTGTACTTGTTGGCAATAAATATCAATTAACCTTTTCCATCGTCCATATGCCACGTCCGTATGCCATCCTTTTTTTTTTTGCGGATCCATTGTACCAATGCCTATTCTTGTCTGCAAAGCAGACAAGACTAGGACATGTTCTATTTTTTTTGCGGGTCTACAGAATGGACATACGGATGCTGCAGTTCCACTTTAAGATAGCACACGGTATGCTATCCACATTTTTTTCAGACCCTTTGAAATGAATGAGTCTGCATTCTATCCGGAAAAAAAACGGAATGGACTCGGAAACAAAATACGTTCCTGTGAATATTAGGAGTGTAATTGAATTGTACAGTGCTCAACATTTCTATATGTTTTGTGCTTTTTTCCTCCTTTGTGGAATGAAAAAAAAAGAAAAGAAATCCAGCAATTTGGCCACTACAACAGAATGTATTCGATCCCAAACCCGAAATGTTCTTGACTTTTTGTCCAAGACTTTAATCATGAGCAATCAAATATTCAATTTAATAAATGTCCGCATTTATTATATCAATAAGTGATTTCCTACAGGATGGAATACTTGCCATAAAAAAGCTAATGAATTTGAGAAAAAGAACAATAGTGAATTTGAGAACACTGGGGGTGATTTATGACCAGATATACGCCACTTTTCTGGTGTATATCTGGTGCAGATTCTGTCGCCACATTGTGGCAGAATCTGCGACTTCTTTGCCGCTCACACCAGGTAGAAAAAGTGGGCGTGGTGTGGAGTGGAGGGGGGGGGGGGGGGGCTGGCAAGCCGTCTCATTCATCATTTTTTACGCCTGGGTTAGGCGTAGAAAATTGTCTAACTGTAAGACAGCAAGGAAGCTGTCTTACATTTAGAATCAGCGCTGGATGCACCAAAGTTATGTAGAGGATACCGCCAGCTATAGGGGTTATTAAGACTGGCGTCTAAAATGCCAGTCTTAATAAATGTGCCCCTGTGTCATTTAATGGGGTTGCCCAATAAAAAATATTTTACAGTTTTCAAACTAGCATCTGGATCCAAATATTTTTATGATTGCATGTAATGAAAAATGTCTTATTCACATCACCGTTTAGATTTCCGTTATTCTGATCCGTTAGAAGAAGAGACAGAGAAAAAAAAAACAATATCCAGTAAAAAAAACTGATCCTGTTGCATCAGTTATGCATAGGATTGCAACGGATCCCTATTTTTCAGGATCCAGTAAAAAAACGGATCATGTTGCATCAGTTGTCATCCGTTTCAACCATTTCCGTCTGAGATCAGTTTTTTTAGACAGAAACAAAAGTACTGCATGCAGGACTTTTTTTTCCCTGTCTACAAAATGGATCTCAGACGGAAATGGCTCAAATGGATGACAACTGATGCAACATGATCCGTTTTTTTTACTGGATCCTGAAAAATAGGGATCTGTTGCAATCCTATCCTTTTTTCTCGGATCAGAAGAACGGAAAGCAAAACGGTGATGTGAAAAAGCCCCAATTCACTTAAATCTAGCTGTATAGTGCAACCCATTACTTGCTTCTTTCTAATTTCTCTGTCCTGCTCACTGAGATGGAAGCACATGTTCAGTTCCATCCTTTAACTGCCACCAGCAGCAGCAAACAGGACATGCCCTTCTAGAAAGGACACACCCCCTGAGCTGCCAGCTTCAAATAAATTTAGCAGAACAATTGTAGTAATGAATGGGGAGATCTCTGTATCCATGTGAACTATAGGTCTAGTTGTTACATCAATCATGGGATAACCCATTCTGGAACCTTGCCACCATTGGCACCCCAATAGTGTAACACCCCAGAGTGGCATTTCACCTCATTTTGTACCCCCCCCCCCCCCCCCCCCCCCCCCCACACACACACACACACACACACTATCTGCATTGTGTGATCCTGTGTCATCTCAGATATTTATTGCCATTTCCTGCAATGTGTGTATGTACAGTATTTCCCTGTAAAACAATGTTTAAGTGTAATGTGTCTGGTTCACCAGCAGGTGGCAGCAACATTGTCAGTGTGCTAGTGTTCCTGCAGAGAAACCTTCTAGTTCCCTTCTAGCCCTCTCTAGAGAGTGAGGAGTTAATTAGTGGAGGTCAGTCTAGCATACCCCCTCCTGGGGAGAGGTTCTGTGTTGACTAGCAGAGCGCTGTCTGCTCTCCTAGGCCCAAAAGCCCTGCCTATGAAGTCTACTTGCTTGCTTGTCCCCTCCTGGGCTTGCATTGCCTTAAACTCCAAGTTAAGTGAGCTTGATGCCAGGAAGAAGTTCCTAGGATTAAAATAAGAGACAGACTACAGCTAAGCTAAGTTCCAGCAGAAGAGGAAAAGTTCCTATTTAACTTAGACAGAATAGCAAAGCTGAGAAAGCTACTGCATCGCAGAGCTGAGATTGTTGCAGAAGTAAAGCCAATACCTGCTGCTGACCAAGATAACTGTTTGGATTATCGTTTATGCCAAGTAAAGCTGTGTTCGACGTTAATACAAAGTCTGGACTCGCTTAACTGCAACTGGCATCACGATTACTTGCTCTATAAGAGGGACATATTTTGTAGAAACTTCCTAAGAGGCAAGGGATACCCAAGATGCTGGCAATAGGCTGCTGCAATAGCTTTGGTAATCTGTAGCTTCTTGGTGATGTTACAGTATTATCTCTGTGAAGCAGGTCAAGGGTGGAATAATAGAAGTCCCCTCTGCATTTATCCATGCACAGATAGCCAGTAATAGGCATCCTATTGGCTATGGCTTGTGTCCATTAGATTACTATTCGGTCAGATTTACACAGGGCAGCATAGTTTAAGCCATAATTATTGAATACACAAAGAGAAGCAGAAAAATATTTTCTTCATACTTTTCCTCCCCGTTATGATCCACTTCTGACTTTGGCAAAAAAAAATGCATGAAAAAATTGTACCGATGTGCTGTGTGTTATTTTTGTATGGTCTGTATATGGAATAAATCAGGATAATGCAGATAATGTTATTCATACTATTTCCTGTTCCAGGGTAATAAATGAATAAAATGCAATAATGCAAACAAATAACGGTTCCACTGAGTTCCATATTGGGCACTGTAAACACATATCATGTATGCCCCTTTGTTGGCCACAAAGAGGTCCTGTCCATAAAATGGCTGCTGATGGAGGGTCATGTGACGAGTCAAATCACCTCCATGTGACGTCTCCTCTATTAAATACACTGCACCTGCCATCTGCACTTGCATTGTTGGGCGTTTAGAACAGGTTCAGTTTAAATGGTTGAGTGATGCGTTTGGTCACATGACCCTCCATCAATGGCCACCTTGTGGACAGGCCCTCTATGAGGACAGCACAGAGTATTCTCCCAACAAAGGGAAACGGTTTATGAAATATAGCCAACGGCACATAATACCAACCAAGGCTTTATTAGTAAGTGCCATATAATCATCTTACATACACCTTGGTAAACCGTAGCCAGAAAGTGGCCAACCCCTTTTAAGATGCTCATAGATCTTCAATAGCTGAATGCCTCATACACATGTATGCTGAGTTTGGACAAGCATGAATGTGTTTATCAATGGGGAGCAGGGAATATCCTGGGGGAAAATATTAATAAGGTAGTATTGGAGGAAAAAAACTAAATTCCAGCGTTGTTTTCAGAGTGTCATCTATGGTGCCTGCTCAGCTCCTCTGTGGGAGCCATGTTTAAAACCATGACTTCCAAAATACATGTACAGAGGATGCCAAGAATGGGTTAATATTCATTAGTCCCACATGGGGACTTTTATCAGTGATTATGGAGTTCAGTTTATTATGCCCGCCTTTTCAGTACTGACTTTCAGAATATTAGACCCTGCCTTAGACAGGGCCTAGTAAGCTTTGGCAGTTGGCAGACCAAGATGCCATTGTTAGGCTAACCCATCAGTACTCCACAATCACGTCGCAGGGAGCCAGTGGGTGACTGAAGGAGCCCCCAGCCTCTTTATAACCACCTAGATGCTGTGGTCGCTATTGACTGTGGCATCTAGGAGGATAATGCTGTAGAACTGCTCCAGAGTCTTCTGCCATATTTATATAGTGGTTAATGCCACATTGTATATGATCATGCAATAGTAGGGAACTGGTTAATACTTGGATAGCTATTTTGCTTTTTGGATTCAATTATTTCCAGCTTCATAGGAAGAATTTCTGTTTATCATCAAAAATCACCTGTGGGTAAAAACCCCTGGGCTGTTGTTTCAAACTATCTGATCAGTTGTCAGTCTGCTTGTCTCGTGCCCTGACGGGCACATCTACCTATTTATTTAGTGTTATGGGGGGCATGGAATACCTAATTGATTAAGTTAGTAACTAGGTAGCTCTGCTGTTCACAAGTCTATGGCGTTCTTTTAATGCCGCCATATAGGTTGTCGCATAGTTTTGCCTGAAAAGAATATAGAACATAGATATGACTGAATAGAATATGATGCCATTCCATAGAAGACTACAACTCAATGTATCACGTTAAGGCCTCATGCACACGACCGTAGTTATGGTCCGCATCCGAGCCGAAGTTTTTGCGGCTCGGATGAGGACCCATTCACTTCAATGGGGCCGCAAAAGATGCGGACAGCACTCCGTGTGCTGTCCGCATCCGTTGCTCCGTTCCGAGGCCCCGCAAAAAAAATATAACATGTCCTATTCTTGTCCGTTTTGTGGACAAGAATAGGCATGTCTACAATGGGCCGCCCGTTCCGTTCCGCAAATTGCGGAAGGCACACGGGCAGCTTCAGTTTTTTGCGGATCCGCGGTTTGTGGACCCCAAAAAACTTCACGGTCGTGTGCATGTAGCCTAATGGTACTTTCACACTAGCGTTTTTTTTTTTTCCGGCATAGAGTTCCGTCACAGGGGCTCTATACCGTAAAATAACTAATCAGTTTTATCCCCATACATTCTGAATGGAGAGTAATCCGTTCAATTTGCATCAGGATGTCTTCAGTTCAGTCTTTTTGACTGATCAGGCAAAAGATAAAACCGCACCATGCTACGGTTTTAACTCCGGCGAAAAAAACTGAAGACTTGCCTGAATGCCGAATTTCCCCATAGGAATGTATTAGTGCCGGATCCGGCATTCAAAATACCGGAATGCCGGATCCATCCTTCCGGCCTGTGCATGCGCAGACCAGTAAAAATGTGAAAAAAAAAAATACAAGACGGATCCGTCTGTCCACATGACAAGCGAAGAGACGGATCCGTTCTTGCAATGCATTTGTGAGACGGATCCGCATCCGGATCCGTCTCACAAATGCTTTCAGTCACATCAAAATCGGCGGATCCAGCGGGCAGTTCCGATGACGGAACTGCCCGCCGGATCACACTGCTGCAAGTGTGAAAGTAGCCTAAGAAGTAGTACTGTAGACTTGAGTATATAAACATAATAATAAGAAATGTGCTATTTTCTCTTCTGACAGGTGCAGTTGTTTATGCCATTTGTGCAGCCAGCCTGCTGCCAGCACTGGAGGTGTATTACCATACAGTCTATTATGACAGCCAAAGAAAATTGGCTGTCACTGTAGATAGTGAAAATGATTGCAGATCTGGAATACATGATGGGATAACCAGCACTGCGGAGTTATAAAACCTCATAAATTATCAGAATCAAATTTAGCTTAACTATTATTAATTAATACAGTACATATTGAATACTAATGATGAGGAATGTTACCTAAGGCCTCATTCACACGTCAGTGTTTGATCAGTGATTTCACTCAGTGATTGTGAGCCAAAACCAGATGCGGATCTAAACACAGAACAGGTGCAGATCTTTTCCTTATACCTTATCCCTGTGGAGGCTCCAATCCTGGTTTTGGCTCCCAATCACTGATGGAAATCACTGACCAAAACACTGACTTGTGAATAAGGCCTAACAGCATAATTAGCAGTTCAAGAAGACACAATTAAAATTACTCTTGGGCTCATTCTGATGATATGTGGGGATTTTCAAATTTCCGTTTGATGTCCTTCGGGTGTTTGAGGCAGAATATGGGAATCGAGGTACAAGAACGTCAATCTCACATAAGAGGGATTAAAACTATTGAAATCTGGCTTAGCTGCCCATAGCAACCAATCAGATTCTACCTTCTATTTTTTAGGGAAGCTTTGGGCAACTAAGGCAGTTTTCCTTTACAGCAGTTTTGATAAATCTCCCCCAATGTGTTTCAGAGTACAATCCCTTTTTTCTGATGTTGTCTTAAAAATGCATTTTTGCTGAAGTGCATTACATTGGCGATTCTAATAAGAATAAATCAATCAATTTCTTCTTCTTCTCAGTTGCTATGCTGCTGGATTTCTGAAGGCCAAGCACAGACACAATACATGCTAAACTAGTGCCGTGCCTATTAAGCAATGAATCTATTGCTCTTCCACTACTGTTATACTGCACGTATGAGGCACTTTGTTAAAAAAAAAAAATTGTCATTTTGCATGAGGTGTTGATAATATCATCGCAGCTCCTTCCAATATTGCATTGACAGAACATAAGAGCCTTTATAGCACTGATGGCTACCAATGCATAGGGGGAGATTCAGGCAAAACATTAAAGGGGTATTCCCATCTGGGACATTGATCACATATGCCATCAATGTCAGATAAGTGGGATTCCTACCTCTGAGACCCACTTCTATCTTCAGACCAGGGCCCCCAAAGTGAAGGAAAGTACACTGAGCATGTGTGGCTACTATCTTGCTCTCCATTCACTGCTATAGGACTTCAGAATATAGTCAAGATGAGCGTGCTTGGCTATTTTCGGAAGCCTCATAGCGGTACATGGAGAGCAACCTGCACAAGCGCAGCCACCACTACGTTTACCGCTATGGGACTGCTGCTCTCCCTTCACATTGGGGGTCTCATTCTGCGTATAGAAGTGGGGCCCACACCTACTTGACATTGATGGCATATCCTAGAGATATGCCATCAATGTCCCAGAATGGAATAATACTGTTTTAACTTCTAAAATGCTTTTTAGACATTTTTCTTCTGCCTGCAATAAACTACAATTATTTTTTTAGGCATCAATTCAATTGTGTTTTTGTGTTTGTGTTTATGACCAAGCTTACTTTCCACTATAGTTTGCAGCAACCGAAACCTGAAGTTGAGAGAAACTTGAGTTTTGTCAGTTATTTGAGATGGGTACACTCTGAACTCTACGGAGCTATGTTCTCTGTTAACATCCCTAGTCTAATACTGGCCAATGTTCTCAGTTACATCCTTCATGTGGGTGCCAGTTCTGGGTGTGTTGCCTAATGACCAATAATCTTCATTATGTGGATGTCTCTGTTTAGGTAACAGGTTATTTGCCTGTTCCCTATTTCCCATGTTTATGTCAGTTGTATTTATTCCTACTCATGTTAATCTCAGGTAGAAGGTCACACTTTTCCTGGGACAATAAATATAATATGATGGGACTAGAGCTTTGTGGAGGCACACAGGAGTCCCTGTGGCTTTGTACTGAATGGTACTGTATTACAGAAATATTTTCAACTAGAAAATATGCTCCTGGGGAAGAATAGATCCGCAATATGGTATGCAATGGAAAATAGCTGAAGTTGTATGGAGCTGTATTATGGTCATGTTTAGGAAGCAAACTGTTCAGCACTGATATTCAGGGCAAAGTAGACAAAACACTGATGCCTGTGAGAGGTAGGAGAATACCGTTAAGTATTTTTCGAGTGTTTTGAGGTTCTGACCTGTGCTTGATCAGAAGATAAGAAACATAATCTTATTGTTGTGGTTCTAACACTAGTCATACATATTACACTGAACAAAAATATAAACGCAACACTTTCGTTTTTGCTCCTATTTTGCATAAGCTGAACTCAAAGATCTGAAACATTTTCTACATACACAAAATACCCATTACTCTTAAATATTGTTCACAAATCTGTCTAAATCTGTGTTACTGAGCACTTCTCCTTTGCCGAGATAATCCATCCCACCTCACAGGTGTGGCATATCAAGGTGCTGATTAGACAGCATGAATATTGCACAGGTGTGCTTTAGACCAGTGTTTCCCAACCAGTGTGCCTCCAGCTGTTGCAAAACTACAACTCCCAGCATGCCCGGACAGCCTTTGGCTGTGCGGGCATGCTGGGAGTTGTAGTTTTGCAAAAGCTGGAGGCACGCTGGTTGGGAAACACTGCTTTAGACTGCCCACAATAAAATGCCACTCTGAAATGTGCGGTTTAATGACACAGCACAATGCCACAGATGTCGCAACGTTTGAGAGAGTGTGCAATTGGCATGCTGACTGCAGGAATGTCTACCAGAGCTGTTGCCCGTGAAATGAATGTTCATTTCTCTACCATAAGCCGTCTCCAAAGGCGTTTCAGAGAATTTGGCAGTACATCCAACCGGCCTCACAACCGCAGACCACGTATAACCACACCAGCCCAGGACCTCCACATCCAGCATGTTCACCTCCATGATCATCTAAGACCAGCCACCCGGACAGCTGCAGCAACAATCTGTTTGCATAACCAAAGAATTTCTGCACAAACTGTCAGAAACCGTCTCAGGGAAGCTCATCTGCATGCTCGTCATCCTCATCGAGGTCTGGACCTGACTGCAGTTCGTCGTCGTAACCGACTTGAGTGGGCAAATGCTCACATTCGATGGCGTCTGGCACGTTGGCGAGGCGTTCTGTTCACGGATCAGTCCCAGTTTTCACTGTTCAGGGCAGATGGCAGACAGCGTGTGTGGCGTCGTGTGAGTGAGCAGTTTGCTGACGTCAATGTTGTGGATCAAGACGCCCATGGTGGAGGTGGGGTTATGGTATGGGCAGGCATATGCTATGGACAACGAACACAAGTGCATTTTATTGATGACATTTTGAATGCACAGAGATACCGTGATAAGATCCTGAGGCCCACTGTTGTGCCATTCATCCACGACCATCACCTCATAATGCAGCATGATAATGCACGGCCCCATATTGTAAGGATCTGTACACAATTCCTGGAAGCTGAAAACATCCCAGTTCTTGCATGGCCAGCATAATCGCCGGACACATCACCCATTGAGCATGTTTGGGATGCTCTGGATCAGCGTATATGACAGCGTGTTCCAGTTCCTGCCAATATTCTGCAACTTTGCACAGCTATTGAAGAGGAGTGGACCAACATTCCACAGGCCACAATCAACAACCTGATCAACTCTATGCAACGGAGATGTGTTGCACTGCGTGAGGCAAATGCTGGCCACACCAGATACTGACTGGTTTTCTGACCCCCCCGCGCACGAAGGCAAAACCGCACATTTCAGAGTGGCCTTTTATTGCGGGAAGTCTAAGGCACACCAGTGCAATATTCATGCTGTCTAATCAGCACCTTGATATGCCACACCTGTGAGGTGGGATGGATTATCTCGGCAAAGGAGAAGTGCTCACTAACACAGATTTAGACAGATTTGTGAACAATATTTTAGAGTAATGGGTCTTTTGTGTATGTAGAAAATGTTTCAGATCTTTGAGTTCAGCTCATGCAAAATGGGAGAAAAACCAAAAGTGTTGCGTTTATATTTTTGTTCAGTGTAGATAAAAGTTGATGAGAAAGGCCTACATTGTAATGTGTATGAGTTAAAAGGCAGAGTATGAAGCCAGAAGCAAAGTTTCTTCCATCGTGTAGTGGCCATGCCAGGTCACTACAGCTCAGCTCCTATTTAATTGAGTTATCATTTAGAGCAGGGGTGGCCAACCTCACAGACACAAAGAGCCAGAAAAAAAAAGTATGACTACCAGGAGCCACAAACACAAAAAAGGGGGGTCAGCACAACCCAATGCGTAGGTGCACGTCGCAGTGTGGCTGCAAATATACATTTGACAAACACATAGGGCAACAGCACTCTACAAACCAAAGGTAGAGTACAAAAGTATATTACATAGTAAATGCTATGCTAATAACTTAGAGATGCTTAGCAAATACATTTTGTACAAAATCATTTGAGCCCGTCTGCCGCACGCCAAGGCGATCTCTAATAAGACGGGTCCTAACACTAAAGCCCACCTGTTGGGTGCCATAACAGCGACCATGAAATCCAGGAAATGCAAGTCCCACATGCATGCTGGACCCCTGTTGATCCATATCTGTGTGGAGCCAAAATGGCCTACATGGAATCCAGGGACTATAAATACCAGCATGCATGCTGAGCAAACTATATACTCAAGCTAATTAAAATCTGCTTGTGAGGCAGAAGAGGCTAGGGAGTGTACTCTAGCCTTTAGTTTGTAGAGTGCCTATGTGTTTGTCAAATGTATATTTGCAGCCACACTGCGACGTGCACCTACGCATTGGGATGTGCTGACCCCCCTTTTTTGTGTTTGTAGTATTATATATGGGAGTAGTGGCTGACTCCCATATGCAGGGTCGTGCACTCCCTAGCCTCTTCTGCCTCACAGGCTGATTTTAATTAGCTTGAGTATATAGTTTGCTCAGCATGCATGCTGGTATTTATAGTCCCTGGATTCCATGTAGGCCATTTTGGCTCCACACAGATATGGATCAACAGGGGACCAGCATGCATGTGGGACTTGCATTTCCTGGATTTCATGGTCGCTGTTATGGCACCCAACAGGTGGGCTTTAGTGTTAGGACCCGTCTTATTAGAGATCGCCTTGGCGTGCGGCAGACGGGCTCAAATGATTTTGTACAAAATGTATTTGCTAAGCATCTCTAAGTTATTAGCATAGCATTTACTATGTAATATACTTTTGTACTCTACCTTTGGGTTGTAGAGTGCTGTTGCCCTATGTGTTTACCAGGAGCCACAAGCTATACATTTACACACAAGTCACCGTATTTTTAACCCTATAAGATGCACCTAGGTTTTAGCGGAGAAAAATGAAAAATAAAATATTTTTCATCTGATCTGAGTTTTTTTTCTTATTTTTCATTAGCAGAGAAGAAAAGAAAAAAAATATTTTTCATCAGACCCCCAATGCTCATCTGACCTAAGATAAGATCGCCAATCCTCATCAGACCCTCAAAATAAGACCACCAATGCTCAGATCAGACAACACAACTACTCCCAGTGTCAGATCCCACGTGCTCAGATCAGACCCCCATTGCTCAGATAAGATCCCCCATGCTCAGATCAGGACCCCCCCCATGCTCAGATCAGACCCCTATGCTTAGTACTATAATTTAAAGAAATCGCCTCCTGATCGGGCACCGGGCTCCTGATCAGGCACCTGCTACACTGCAGGTCTGACATGGTCTCCACTGTGACCTGATGTGCACAGCGTCAGGTCATACTGCGCATCTCCATCTACTATGGTTGTCAAGATACCAAAATTTGGATTCGATTTCGATACCATGCTAAAAAAAGAAAACACAAAAAAAGCCGTGTGCATTACATATTTTATGGAGCGTCCAGCCCATAGAGCAAACCTATCCTATTTTTTGGGGGGACAAGGTGACTTCACCACCAATGGTTAGAATTTATAATACTGGGGGGGGGTGGAACATACCCGGCCTTAATAACAGGGCAAGCGATCCGCCGAACCGCGGCAATTAACCCCTCAGGTGCCGCACCTGAGGGGTTTATTTCCTCGGTTCGGCAGATCGCATGCCCTGTTATTAAAGGCCGGGTATGTAATATTGCCGACACCCGCTGCCTCCTATACTTGAATTAATGTGTTATTTACATTCATTGGTGGCGCAGTGGTCCCAGCCACTTCCCTTCTCCTCCCTACTATCTACCCATTGGTGGCAGGGGCAGCCGCATCACAGTGGAGAGGGAGGGACTCCCTCCTTCTCCACTGTGCTAGTGAAGAGAACATGGTGCGCGCTGAGAGCGGCACGTGCCATGTTCTCTATTAGGCTGCGCAGCTGCTTCCCATCTCCACCGCAAGAGCCACACTTGAAGTGGCAAAGTGCCGCATGCGGCTCGAGAGCCACGAGTTGGCCACCCCTGATTTAGAGGTTTTTTTTCGGGAGTAAAATATTCATGAACTATCCTCAGGATAGGTCATCAATATCTGATCAGTTGGGGGTTTAACTCCTGTCACTGACATCAATCAGCTGTTTAAAGAGGCCACAGTGCTCCAGTGAGGTCTGCTGCTTCTTCCTAGGCCAGTGAGGTCACGTTCATCAGTCACATGGCCTATGTGCAGCTCAGTCCCATTCAAGTGATTAGGCCCAGTGCTGCAATACAAGCACAGCCACTGTACAATATATGCTGCTGTTCTTGGTATGCTGTGAGGAGGTTGCAGCACTCACAGGAGCGCCACAGCTTCTTCAAATAGCTGATCAGTGGGGGTGCTGATGACCTGTCCTGAGCGAGGTCATTAATATTGTACTCTAGGAAAAACCCTTTGATCATGACAAATATTCTAGCCAAAAAAGTACTGAAAGACTAAAATGATAGCATACTGTATTGATCAGTAGCACAGTAGTCACATAAAAATGATATGGACATTAATAGAGGCTCCACCTTTTAGGCCAATTTTACAAGTCCATTTTTGCAACGATGTTATGTCTGCATATCCAGGGCCTACCACGGAACAGATCAACTGAACTAACAGCATCAAAAGAATCTGAATGATCAGGCCTGCTGATGAACTGTGGATTACTTCCATAATATGGGTGCAGAAATACAGCCTTACTACCCTCATATGAAATTATGCTAATTTTGTAATTCTTACTATTATGTTTAAGACAAATCACAGCTCAATATATTATGACAATATGCAAATACCTGAGAACTTATAGAAAAGAAGATTCATAAATTAAGAACAGTTTTCAGGAAATGTGTACAGTAAATTATCTGCCATATAATATATTATAAAGTGCAGAAACATCAAAATCTGAATTTAAAATCAGCAACACATTTCCTTGTTTGCATCATGGAAAATGTTTCTACAAAAGCCTATATAAAGCATTTCTCCCTCCAAAGAAAACAAAACAAATCACAGATCTCTCCCTGACTGCAGGGAACAGAAAAGAAAAATCTGGGTTTCAGTTCAAGCAATTTTTTTGGGGAGATTTTAGGATAAAAAAACAAGACACACACAAAGGTAGAGTAGCATAGTACATTGCAGATCTATCTTTACAATAGCTTGAAGTGCTATTCTAGACCGACCACTTTAAGTCAATGAGATCTGTTGGGTCTGCTTTGACCTCTGATTTACTAATGTATAGTCACTTGTACTTTTTCAGAAGAAATTGTTTTTAAGGTGCAGACAATTTAATCATTTGCTGACCACCCGTTGACTTTATATATTGGCAAGCATCACCTCAAGGTTTTACAACCTCCTCACATACAGGTGAAACTCAAAAAATTTGAATATCGTGCAAAGTTCATTTATTTCAGTAATGCAACTTAAAAGGTGAAACTAATATATGAGATAGAAAAACAAAAAAGACCCAGGGTGTCCCAGAGGAGGGTGGAAAGCACTGCCCACCCCTTTTTTTTTGTAACCACAAAGGACACCCGTGATTTGTAACTCAGTACAACCTCCCGAGTATAATGGCGAAAGTACAAGAAAATGGAGCTCATAGTACCAAAAAGTAAAAATATACTTTATTTTTACATGATTAAAAATTCATATACAGTTGCAAGAAAAAGTATGTGAACCCTTTGGAATGATATGGATTTCTGCACAAATTGGTCATAAAATGTGATCTGATCTTCATCTAAGTCACAACAATAGACAGTCACAGTCTGCTTAAACTAATAACACACAAACAATTAAATGTTACATGTTTTTATTGAACACGCCATGTGAACATTCACAGTGCAGGTGGAAAAAGTATGTGAACCCCTAGACTAATGACCTCTCCAAGTGCTAATTGGAGTCAGGGTGTCAGCCAACTGGAGTCCAATCAATGAGATGAGATTGGAGGTGTTGGTTACAGCTGCCCTGCCCTATAAAAAACACACACCAAGTCTGGGTTTGCTTTTCACAAGAAGCATTGCATGATGTGAATGATGCCTCGCACAAAAGAGCTCTCAGAAGACCTACGATTAAGAATTGTTGACTTGCATAAAGCTGGAAAGAGTTATAAAAGTATCTCCAAAAGCCTTGCTGTTCATCAGTCCACGGTAAGACAAATTGTCTATAAATGGAGAAAGTTCAGCACTGCTGCTACTCTCCCTAGGAGTGGCCGTCCTGTAAAGATGACTGCAAGAGCACAGTGCAGACTGCTCAATGAGGTGAAGAAGAATCCTAGAGTGTCAGCTAAAGACTTACAAAAGTCTCTGGCATATGCTAACATCCCTGTTAGCGAATCTACGATATGTTAAACACTAATCAAGAATGGATTTCATGGGAGGATACCACAGAGGAAGCCAATGCTGTCCAAAAAAAAATATTGCTGCATGTTTACAGTTTGCACAAGAGCACCTGGATGTTCCACAGCAGAACTGGCAAAATATTCTGTGGACAGATGAAACCGAAGTTGAGTTGTTTGGAAGAAACACACAACATTATGTGTGGAGAAGAAGAGGCACAGCACACCAACATCAAAACCTCATCCCAACTGTAAAGTATGGTGGTGGGGGCATCATAGTTTGGAGCTGCTTTGCTGCGTCAGGACCTGGACGGATTGCTATCATCGAAGGAAAAATGAATTCCCAAGTTTATCAAGACATTTTGCAGGAGAACTTAAGGCCATCTGTCCACCAGCTGAAGCTCAACAGAAGATGGGTGTTGCAACAGGACAACGACCCAAAGCATAGAAGTAAATTAACAACAGAATGGCTTAAACAGAAGAAAATACGCCTTCTGGAGTGGCCCAGTCAGAGCCCTGACCTCAACCCGATTGAGATGCTGTGGCATGACCTCAAGAAAGCGATTCACACCAGAAATCCCAAGAATATTGCTGAACTGAAACAGTTCTGTAAAGAGGAATGGTCAAGAATTACTCCTGACCGTTGTGCACGTCTGATCTGCAACTACAGAAAACGTCTGGTTAAAGTTATTGCTGCCAAAGGAGGTTCAACCAGTTATTAAATCCAAGGGTTCACACACTTTTTCCACCTTCACTGTGAATGTTTACATGGTGTGTTCAATAAAAACATGGTAATATTTAATTCTTTGTGCGTTATTAGTTTAAGCAGACTGTGATTGTCTATTGTTGTGACTTAGATGAAGATCAGATCACATTTTATGACCAATTTGTGCAGAAATCCATATCATTCCAAAGGGTTCACATACTTTTTCTTGCAACTGTATAAGTGAAGAAATGAGTAAATATAATGCTGTTAAAAAGTGAATAGGAGCAGAAAAAGAGCGCCACCCTGGGATAGCACAACGGTCAAATGTAAAGCATGTATAAATATGGATCAAGGAAACATACTAGGTACAATGACCAACCAATGATCCAAAGACAAAATAATGATCTAAATACACAGGTGAGTCAATGGTCAGAAAAGCAAACCTGCACGGCAGTAAGACAGGGTATGTTTTGCAAGTGCACTATGGAAAATAAACAACAAACCACTGTGAAAAACAGGACTGGTGAAAGCCCTCAGTCAAAAATGCCGCACAGGTATGGAAGAGCAGAGACTTACCTAGAGAGGACCGTGTTCTATATCACCCAGGATGGCGCTACCCCAACGCGCGTTTCGACGTGCCTTCGTCTGGGGGTCTTTTTCTGCTCCTATTCACTTTTTAACGGCATTATATTTACTCGTTTCTTCACTTATATATGAATTTTTAATCATGTAATAATAAAGTATATTTTTACTTTTTGGTACTATGAGCTCAATTTTCTTGTTCTTTCGCTAATATGTGAGATAGATTCATTACATGCAAAGCGAGATATTTCAAGCCTTTATTTGTTATAATTTGGATGATTATGGCTTACAGTTTATGAGACCCCAAAGTCACAATTTTGAGGTACCCTTTCCTCAGGAGATATGGATTAATTAGCTGACTAGAGTGTGGCACTTTGAGCCTAGAATATTGAACGTTTTCACAAAATTCTAATTTTAAGCTGCATTAATGTAATTCCTTTTAATTTGCATTACTGAAATAAATGGACTTTTGCACGATATTATAATTTTTCAAGTTTCACCTGTAAGCTGCACGCTAGTCGTGTTGCTGCGGAGCAGGGAGCCTGTTGTCAGAACAGCAGGGCTCCCCTTAGAGAAGGCAGGGACTTTTTTTTACTCTCCCTGCCTTTGTGAATGCTCCATACACAGTGCTCAATGAAGATCAGGAAGTGGTATCATGTGATCGCTGGGTTGGGTGCAAGCTGCTGGGTCTTAGCATATCCAGATCAACTCTGTAGTAAGGTTTTACAGACCTGTACAACCTACTATGTCAGCAGCAGTTACAGGAGAAATCAGCAACTAAAAAAACAAAAGTAATGTTAAATGTACCCCAAAGGTCTTGTATCACCTCATGTGAGCACAAAGAGTAAAAAAAAGTAAGTGTAAAAAAAAAAGTGTAAAAAAGACAAAAAAAATAAATATAAAAATTATAAAAAAGCCACCGTACACCAGTCTGCAGCTTCTGGGACCTCCCCGGCAACCATAACCCATACATTTTATATATCAAAGTAAAGGTTGTAGAAATGGGACGTAAAAAAAATTATTAAAGAATTTGTTGTGAAAACACCACTTTTCTGGAACATATTATCAGGTCAAATCACATTGAGTCATTATTGAACTCAAAATATATTGGTTGTTTTCGGGTAACACATATTTAACTTAAAGAGGTTGTTTGAAATGTATATTTAAAACAAATGACAGATTAATATAAAAAAAATATTATACTAACCATATTGAACCCGCTTAATTCCAGTGCCGCACCCCTATCCTCCCTGCCCATATACTGCACATGACTGCTAGAGCCAATCATTGGCTTCAGTATGCTGCACAAGACCACTGAGGTCAGTGACTGGCTGCAGTGGTCATTTGTGGTATACAATCACATCACCCCTGCGCTCAGGACAACCAAGGCCAGGAACGGAGTGGGTTTTGGACAAGGACAAACAATAACAATGACAAACATTTGTAATGTGCTTTTCTCACATAGGGGATGCACAGGGATGGTTGTGTGGCTGAAGTGACTCCCTGGCTGGCATATAGGTGCTAATATGCAACACACAACACTCACTATGGTCACTTTTCAAAGGAAGTCAATTTAAAGAGGACCTTTCACCGATTATTACACTATGAACTAACTATACAGACATGTAGAGCGGCGCCCGGGGATCTCACTGCACTTACTATTATCCCCGGGCGCCGCTCCGTTCTCCTGCTATGCCCTCCGGTATCTCCGTTCCCTAAGTTATGGTAGGCGGAGTCTGCCCTTGTTCTTCTGTAGCGCTGGCCAATCGCATTGCAGAGCTCACAGTCTGGGAGAAAATAACCTCCCAGGCTGTGAGCTCTGCGCTGTGATTGGCCAGCGCTAGAGTAGAACAAGGGCAGACTCCGCCTACCATAACTTAGTGACTGGAATCTCCGCCTACTATAACTTACTGAGCGGAGATACCGGAGGGCATAGCGGGAGAACGGAGCGGCGCCCGGGGATAATAGTAAGTGCAGTGAGATCCCCGGGCGCCGCTCTACATATCTGTATAGTTAGTTCATAGTGTAATAATCGGTGAAAGGTCCTCTTTAAGTATTTTTATATTTTTGATATGGTGACTATAATTTTTTTTTATTATGCTAATAGGTTCACTGCTGTTTTTTTTTAAATGGATATCTTGGAAAACCCTTTAATTATACATCTTGCAGCTTTCAATTTCCAGTGCATATTACAGCATGAATAGTTAAATAAGCTATTTTAGCAATTAGAGCCATGTACAGTAAAAAATACTGTAGTATATGGTGCTTTGTAGATCCTTTTAAGCTCTGTACTAGTATCTTATCACAATATCAGTTAATACAACACAATTTAATATAATCAACTATATGAAGTGATAGATGTATTCTATAATTCAACGTACATAAAGAATCCCGCAAAATCTCCTTTCCCAATCCTTCCGAGTTGGGGATAACACTAAGAGCTTAGTCATGATTATAAAATACAATGAACTAGGCCTGACAAATACTGAGCATCTGGATCTGATCACATTATAACTTTTAGCAGAGCATATTAGGAAGGAACAATCCCAGACCGTCCCAGACATATTGATGTTTGGATTCTTTCTACTCAGGAAAATTTTACCCATGTGTAGAGTCATGTCAAAAGAAAAAAAATATTAAAAAAAATTATACATACATGAAATATGTGGAAAACATGATCACTGTTTGTTAATTTTTTTAATCCAATTTATTTAGGGCGGTAACTCTTATTATATTACACATAATAATTTATAATTATAGGTTATTGCAAGAACTGGGTCATATAGCAGAAATTTGGTGTTCGTCATGTTACTATGTCTACAGCATATAGCAAATGACCTGCATTCTGCTGACATCAGAACTTGGTGGTTAAAGGGAATCTGTCACCATTATCTTGCACATATAGCAACTCTCCTTACTGCAAGAAGTAAAAAGGTTTATGCGTCTGCACAGATTACAGTGTATATGTCACTTGCGGTGGCATGAAATAGGAAGAGGTTCCAAGAGCTATGGCGGGAACTGAAACAATGGGCTATCCTGCATGCCATGATGCATGAGGTCATTGCTCAGCTATCTATAAGCACCGTAGAGCAGGCATATATACACTGGTGTCAAACAGAGGAGTACCTTCCATCAGCACTACAGTATTCCATGTCCTTGGTAGATGAAAGTACATGCAGGGGTGCGCTACCAATGAGGCCAGGTGAGGCGATTGCCTCAGGCAGCACCAAGTACGAGCAAAATGGGGGGGAGGGGGTTAAGCGGAAGGGCCATGGGCAATGAGCGCTTTCATTGTGGCAAAGGGGTTAAGAAATTGGCATTGCGTGGGGGGGGGGGGGGCGCCGTTTCAGTTTTAGCCTCAGGCAGCAGAAAGGCTAGGTGCACTCCTGAGTACATGCAATATTGACAGATCATCCCATAAGTTACTTTAAGATCATACCATCAGTAGTACCTGATTTCAAATGGATTACTTGCCATAGAAGCAGGCTATAAAAATGTTATGCGGCCCGCAAGGTGGACATCTTAATCTTTGAGAGCCATCTCTTTATTTTTCCAGTTCCTTAACTTTTGTAACCTGACAATCATGTAACGAGATGCTCAGCAGCCTGATATGATCTGTCTATTCCAGTATACATCCGATACAGCTCTCTCATGCCTGCATACTTCAGCTTACCTAAAGCAGCCCTAAGCATCAGCCTGGCTGCACCTCCCCATGGTCATACTTTTTAGGTGGAAGGCTTTCATCTTGTCAAGGGTCCAGGACTTTTTAGAACTAAAGATAGACCTTAAAATTAAAATATATATTTGTTGGAAGTGAGTTATAAAAGTGCTACTAAAGGGGTTGTTTCACTTCAGCAAATGGCATTTATCATGTAGAGAAAGTTAAAGGGGTTCTGCACTTGGTTTAAACTGATGAGCTAGCATCTGATCGGCGGGGATCCGACACCCGGGACCCCCGCCGATCAGCTATTTGCAGCGTACTCAAGTTGTGTGTAGTAGGTGTTTCTGGGTGATGTAGTGCAATAGACACTAACCTGGTACAGCTGACTCTCTGCAAGGGCAGGTATAGGTAGCAATAGATAGTTCGTGACGCCAGTGCCAAGTAAACGGTGGCACGCCGTTTGCGGATGCAGGAATAAATTGAGGAAACGTAGTATTAAACCAGAACTCAAACTTTAGTAGGTTTTCCAAGCAGAGACAATAAAGGAAATGCAGTTCCTCAGCATACAGTCGATTTTGCAATTCGGTCGATGCAGGCAATTCAGTACAGCAGGGTAATTACAGAGTGTTGAACACAGGACTTGCAGCACAGGAGCTAGCACTCTAATTCTGTCTGATCCTGGAATACAGCAATTCTTCACCAAGGCCCATTAACCTAATTCTGGCTTTATATCCTTGGCTATGGCTTCTATAAGTACCTCCTCTGTTATGCTTAGTACCTCTTGCTTTCCTGATCTTTGCCTCTGTCTCTCTCAGCTTCTGGACACTTCCTCAGGCTCTAGAAACTTCTGAGCTGTGGTCTAGACTGACTTCTGCACTCCACACTAGATCAGGTTACACTGACTTTCCCTTCCTTGTCTGGCCCTTATATAAACTAGGGCTCCCTAGCTCCCTCTAATGCCTGGAAGCCGGAATGACACCCCTAGCAGGCCTCTGCATGCAAGTTTCAGTGACAGGGAAATACACACATTACATTACATGACAATTTATAAAACTGACATATACCAACTTCTCCATAATTAAGGAGGGACGACAGCACACCAAGTGACACTTTGGTAGTGACGGGTATTACAGTTCCCGTACACTACATACCCCACTGCTTTAAGCTGAGTACGACCTCGTACTCCATCATGGGTCGCCCAACTGGAATCTCTACCTGAAATAGAAAATAGAGACATGCAGGCATACATATATGCAATTCATCTGCATTTACATCAGGTCCAATTGGCAAAGGTGCAGGGCAGTGACAAGGGGCGTCGTTCTCTTCTCTCAGGATAGTGAATGGAACGGGGGCGCTGACCTGGCACAGCGTAACATTAGAACCAGGATAGTCCATGACAATGAATAAGTCCATGATAAAACAGTAGAAAACGGTATAAAAGTTCTTGGAGGCTCAAATAACAAACATGAGTCCGTACCCAGGTTATTTCTTATTAAATCACAGAGGCTCTCATGCGGTGGAGTCCATCTCTGGGCACATTTCCTTAGTATGAAGTTGCACAATAAAATGACAGCATAATAACGGAACTACCCAGGGGTTTCCTGTGGGTGTAGCACAGGCAAGGGCTCACGTGGGGGAGTCCATTCTTGCGCACAAATGTCCAACAAGGTATTCCCAGTAACAACGGTTTGGGAGGAGACGCCACCAGAATAGTCAAAGTCTCCTAAACGGACTGGCGGGCGTCCCCTGGTCATCCGGGTAGACCTTCTCAGTACAGGGGTCTCCTCTTCCCTTAGCAACGAAGTAGAAGGGACAGGAGCAACAGGAGGGTCTCCATCAGCGAGACCCTGGTCAGGAACAACTGGAACAACAATATCCACAAGAGGGGAAACTGGATCCGGGGCATCTTGAACCGGCTCTGCTGGAGGTGAAGCTACAGTAGGTGCCGGAGCAGGCACCAGCAAGTTCAACCAAGGTGTCAGAAGCCAATGCATGGGATCAGCGTCATACCTCAGATTACTAACAGCCTGCATAGGATCCTCGGGCTGTATGGCTGACTCTGACACAGGATATTCTGATCCAGAACTCTCGGCACTAGGTTCTGGTGTCAGGCAGAGTTTCAACCGGTTTCGGTGTACAATTTGGGATCCCTTGTCTTCCCGGGTGATCTCATAAGTGTGAGTTCCAACATTTGGGATTGCAGTGACAACATAAGGACTTCGCTCCCACTTACTGTCCAATTTGCTGGTACGACGGTTATTCTTTAACCATACCACGGCCCCTATGGTCAAGGGTTCTGCCTGGGCTGCCTGATCATAGTCTTTCTGCTGCCGGTCTCTAGCAAAGTCCATACGTTCCTGAACAATGGCCTTGGCTGCATCCAATCGCCTTTGATGTTCAGCAACCCAGTCAGTATTAGGTAATGGGTTAATGCAGTCAGGCACATGTACATCCAATGAATGATCAGCAGGCAATGTCCCTTGGCGCCCAAACATCAAGTAAAAAGGGGTATACCCGGTGGAACAATGTATGGTATGATTGTATGTGAACATGAGCTGTGGCAACAGACTGGGCCAATCTCCTCTGTTTTCAGGAGGCACGGCCCTCAGCATCTCTATCAAGGTCTGATTCATTTTTTCACATAATCCGTTACCTTGAGGATGGTAGGCCGTTGTCCGGATCTTCTTACAGTTGTGTAAGCGGCACAGTTCATGGAACAGATGGGACTCAAAAGCAGGTCCTTGATCGGTGAGGATCTTTTCTGGACATCCATAGGGCAGGAGGAAGTGCTTCCAGAACATTTCGGCTGTAGTCTTGGCTGTTTGGTCTCTCACAGGCACTGCTACAACAAACTTTGTGAAATGATCAATAATAGTCATGGCATAAGCATACCCTGAGCGACTAGGCTCCAGTTTTACATGGTCGATGGCGACAAGTTCAAGAGGACGGGTACTTACAATGGGTCTCAGTGGTGCCCTCTGATCATGGTGCTCACTTCGTTTCAAGGCACAGGCTACACACTCTCGACACCACTTCTCCATGTCTTCTCTCATGCCTACCCAGTAAAACCGCTGGCGGATAGTAGCTTCAGTCTTTTGGACCCCAAAGTGACCGGATTGATTGTGGTACATCTCCAACACCATACCTGCATCACGTCGGGGTATGAGAATCTGGTGCACTCTCTCGTTGGACACTGGGTCTAGGCTTCTCCGTAGCAATAGGCCCTTTTGTATGAAGAGTTGATGGCGCTGTCTCCACAGTTTGATGAGCTCAGGATCTGCACTCTTACGCCGAATCCTCTCAGGGGCTCTGCCACTAGTAATGAAGTCCAACAACTCACCCAGCACTCTACTTTCAGACTGTAGTTTCACCCACCTTTCTTCTTTAGGGTCAGGCCTACTGGAGGGTGAAGGAACTGCAGCTCTGTTATTGGTAGCTCGAGCCTGATCCTGTTGAGCAAATTTGTTATAGAAAGCCGGCATCTCTACATCTTCCCAAGCATCTAGTACATCATCAGGAGCTGTCTCTGTGGGAAGTCTGGATAAAGCATCAGCATTATCATTAGTACGTCCAGCACGATACTTTACAGAGAAATTATAGTTGGCAAGGCGAGAGGCCCATCTCTGCTCCAAGGCCCCCAATTTAGCTGTATTTAGATGCGCCAGAGGGTTATTGTCAGTGAATGCAATGAACGGGGTGGCGGCTAGATAATCCTTGAATTTTTCTGTCACCGCCCACACTAATGCCAGGAACTCTAGTTTGAAGGAACTATAATTCTGGTCATTTTTCTCAGCTCCTTTCAGGGAGCGGCTTGCATAAGCTATCACTCTCTCTTTTCCCTCTTGGATCTGGGCTAACACAGCTCCCAGGCCTCGCTTGCTAGCATCAGTATAGAGATGGAAGGGCTTGCTATAATCTGGATAACCTAACACTGGAGGCTCGGTCAGTTTCTTTTTTAGCAATTGGAACGCTATCTCTCTTTTCTCATTCCACTCAATGGGCACAGGAGTTCTAGGACTCTTTTTGGGTTGCCCCCTCAAGAGTTCCTGGATAGGATCAGCTATTTGAGCAAAATGGGGGATAAAACGTCTATAGTAGCCGGCAAAACCAAGGAAACTCCTCACCTCTTTGACGGTAGTAGGAACCGGCCAATTACGGACAGCTGCTAATTTATCAGGGTCAGGTTGCACGCCCTCTCCGCTTACTACATGCCCCAGGTATCTTACTGCAGGCTTGAGCAGGTGACACTTGGATGGCTTTACCTTCAAGCCATATTTGATAAGGATTTCAAATACTTCTGCCAAATGTTTCAGATGGTCTTCATATGTTTTTGAATACACAATGACGTCATCTAGATACAGCAGCACTGTTTCGAAGTTTTTGTGACCCAAACACCGTTCCATTAGTCTCTGGAAAGTTCCTGGGGCATTACATAGCCCGAACGGCATACAATTGAATTCAAACAGGCCCATGGGAGTAGTGAAAGCAGTCTTTTCCCTATCCTCGGGGGCCATGGGTACTTGCCAGTAGCCGCTGGTCAAGTCCAATGTGGAGAAATAGGCAGAAGAGCCCAGAGCAGTTAGTGACTCCTCAATGCGGGGCAGTGGGTATGCATCTTTGTGGGTTATTTGATTAATTTTCCTATAATCCACACAGAAACGGATACTACCGTCCTTCTTCTTTACAAGAACCAGGGGTGCAGCCCACGGACTACGGCTGTCCCGGATTACATTAGAGTCTTTCATCTCTTGGATCATTTCCTTTACAGTCTGATATGAAGTAGGTGGTAAGGGTCTGTATCTCTCCTTGATAGGAGGATGAGAGCCAGTAGGTATGGTGTGTTGTATGGCACTAACCTCTCCATAGTCAGTAGCATGCTTACTGAAGGCCTGGTGGTGCTCCTTGACAAGCTGTAGAATCCCTTCTTGTTGATGTTGGGGGGTAGTCTCGTCCCCTACATGGAGCTCTTCCCACCAGGGCACTTGTGGCTGGGTCACCGGCGAACATCTGCTGTCTGCAGCTGGCGGCTTTTCTGTCACTGGAAGACGAATGATGTCTTGGAAGGACACCTGGGACAGCTGGGCAACAGGGCAATGCTTAGTAAGCGCAACAGGATGATTACTCAGATTAATCAGACGGACAGGTACTTTACCTTGGGAGACGTTCACCAGGCACTTGGCAGCTCTCACATAAGGATAATCCTCCATCTGGAGTGGTTCCACCAGGGCTGGATAATCTCGGCCTTCGACTCCCAGGACCGCACGACACCACAAAAGAGTTTGAGAATTAGGAGGCAAAGTCACAGGCTTAATATCACGGATCCTGGCAGTACAAATTTCTCCTTTCCCATTAGCAAACCTCTGCTGGGCACTTAACACAGTAATAGTCTTTTGAATCACCCTCCTGGATGCAGAGGAAGCAGTGGGCAAAGTCTGATGTAATACGGCAAGTATTTCTGAATAACAGTTTTTGAAAACATTGGTGCCTAGAATGACAGGATGTCCTCCTCTGTCACCGGCCTGTACTACGATCACTCCCTGTTGAGGCAGGGTTACTTCTCCCACCTGCAGGGTGGGTTCCCAGTATCCATGAACCTTTACTGGTTTGCCATTGCTGGCGATAATTTCCACCCAGGATTCAGGCGGTTGGGTCAACTGGTTGGTGTCCCAGAACTTTTCAAATGCAGGCAGCTGAATAGTAGTGACCTGAGACCCAGTATCTAATAGGGCTTCAAAGGGGATCCCGTTGATCTCTATATTGATTTTAGGATGGGATCCTACATAACGTGGCATCCAATTTGGATCCTCTGGACCTAGTGTTCTACCTCCCGAGGGTTGGTCCTCAGCCTCAGGGGTTGCCCGTTTAACTGCCAGCACATGGATTCTGTGTGTCCCAGCTTTTTGCAGTATGTACACACGGGCTTCTTGCGACCTCTATTACGCCTCCCAGGATCCCTGGGGTGAGTCTCTTGGTAAGGAGGTGGGAACGGCCTAGGAGGTGACAGGAATTCTTCATCTAGCCTTATGGGTTTTTCCCATTCCTCTATTTTTCTGCACACTTTCTCTAGACTTTTAGTGAGGTGATTTACTTGCTCTGTCAGCATGGCAATAGTATCAGTAGCTGACACTTGAACAGCTTGGCCGGCCTCAGCTCGGTTAGTGATAAGCGGTTTTGGCCTGCAGGCTGATGACTCAGATAGGGCGCTCAACTCAGGAGATACTGTGGACCCCAGAATTTTTATAGCCAGTTCTTTAAAGTCCAGAAAGGCACTGTTAGGGTGCTGGGCGGACAGCATCTTTAGTTGGGTCCTTATTTGTTCACTAGACACCCCGGTGATAAATTGTTCCCTCAGGGTCTGGTCCTGGTTATCAGCCTCTTTGGGATCTATCTGAATTACAGCCCCTAAAGCCTCCTGGAGTGATAGGGCAAAGTCACGGAGGGACTCACCGGACTTCTGTTTCTTGCCAAAGAAGTGCATCTTTATCTCTGAGGCAGTCCTAGTTTCAAAAGTGGCTCTGAGGCGGGTGAATATCTGTTCTAGAGTACTCCGCTCAGTAGCAGGCCATGATAACACTTCCCTGCGGGCAGCTCCCTCCAGTTGCGCCAGCATGATTTCCATTTGCTGGTCGGCATTTATAGGGTACAATCGGAATAGTGCCAGCAACTTTTCTTTAAAGTCCCTTAGGGTATGGGTCTCTCCCCTGTAGCGGGGGAACCATGGGGCCCCGAAATAGTAAGGCATGGTAAAGGGCATCATGCTGGGGGCTGTAGGATGATTAGGAGCCGCAAGCTCTCCCTGGGCCGGCTGCTCAGGCACTCCTGGCTCTGACATGGTAGTCTATTAAGAGGTGGCCGCTGGCGACTAAAGGGGCCGGAGCAATCCCCTTCCCTCCGGTTACAAGTGCTTACCGGTATCGCTGGTCTTGCGCAGGCCAAGTCTCGCGAGGTTCCGGACGTCCTGAGACCGCGGTGACGCAGGAGAAGCAGGGCCGCGGCGGTGCGATGATGAAGAGGGGCGGGACTCTCTGTGTCTTTGCAGGGATCCGCCCACGAATGTCCTCAGCGGCGCGGGAAACTTTACTCCAGGCAGCCGGTGGCCATCTTTAGCAAAACGCTGTCCATTCACTGACAGCAAGCAGGATTGTAAAAAGTCCACAAAACCACACTCCAATGCGGCGATTTTCTTCCTCTGGGTAGCGCAACACTGCACAGCGCTTTTTAGAGGTTTTTGGTACACTTTGGGTACGATTTTCAGTCCACAAAGTCCACTTGAATAAAACAGGAAAATTGTCACTTTGGTCACAGGGCAACGGTATAAGGCACAAAGTTCACGCTTCTTGCACTAGAAAGCGTGCGTATCCTGTTCGTGACGCCAAAAGAGAGGTGCAGCGTACTCAAGTTGTGTGTAGTAGGTGTTTCTGGGTGATGTAGTGCAATAGACACTAACCTGGTACAGCTGACTCTCTGCAAGGGCAGGTATAGGTAGCAATAGATAGTTCGTGACGCCAGTGCCAAGTAAACGGTGGCACGCCGTTTGCGGATGCAGGAATAAATTGAGGAAACGTAGTATTAAACCAGAACTCAAACTTTAGTAGGTTTTCCAAGCAGAGACAATAAAGGAAATGCAGTTCCTCAGCATACAGTCGATTTTGCAATTCGGTCGATGCAGGCAATTCAGTACAGCAGGGTAATTACAGAGTGTTGAACACAGGACTTGCAGCACAGGAGCTAGCACTCTAATTCTGTCTGATCCTGGAATACAGCAATTCTTCACCAAGGCCCATTAACCTAATTCTGGCTTTATATCCTTGGCTATGGCTTCTATAAGTACCTCCTCTGTTATGCTTAGTACCTCTTGCTTTCCTGATCTTTGCCTCTGTCTCTCTCAGCTTCTGGACACTTCCTCAGGCTCTAGAAACTTCTGAGCTGTGGTCTAGACTGACTTCTGCACTCCACACTAGATCAGGTTACACTGACTTTCCCTTCCTTGTCTGGCCCTTATATAAACTAGGGCTCCCTAGCTCCCTCTAATGCCTGGAAGCCGGAATGACACCCCTAGCAGGCCTCTGCATGCAAGTTTCAGTGACAGGGAAATACACACATTACATTACATGACAATTTATAAAACTGACATATACCAACTTCTCCATAATTAAGGAGGGACGACAGCACACCAAGTGACACTTTGGTAGTGACGGGTATTACAGTTCCCGTACACTACATATTTGAGAAGGCAGCGGCGCTCCAGCAGCGCCGAGGCTTTCTCACTGTTTACTGCTGGCCGAGTGGCCGCCCACTGTTTACTGCTGGCCGCCCAGGCCAGTGATACTAGTCGTGACGTCACTGGGCCGGCGGTAAACAGTGAGGAGGCCGGAGAGGATAGATCATCAGTTTAAACATGTGCAGAACCCCTTTAAGGCACTTACTAATGTATTGTGATTGTCCTTATTGCTTCCTTTGCTGGCTGGATTTATTTCTCCCTCACATTATGCACTGCTCGTTTCCATTGTCATGACCACCCTTCAATCCAGCGACTGTGGCCCGACCTACACACTATAGGAAAATTGGCCAGGACCGTGTGAGTGCACATAATTCTTACATGATCATTAATGGAGATTTTACATTTCCAGAACATGAGCAGTCTGAGCCTATACTGTACATTCAGTTATATAAGGCAGTATTTCCCACTGAAATTAATGGTACGTTGTTTATGAGGGTATTTCACATGTATTTTGGTGCATAAAACATATGTAATACATGCCGAAATACATATGAAATAACTGTGTAAACATACCTTATCTTATACCAATCTCCAGAATGGGGTCCCCAAAGTGAAGGAGAGGCCACAGTGCATGCGTGGTGTGCTCTCCATATATTGCCATGGGAGTTCCGAAAAAAGCCAAGCAAGCAATGTATGGAGACAACGCAGCTGAAAATAACTGTGCCAGTGCTCAGCTATTTTTTAAAACTTCCATAGCGGTAAACAGAAGGTGGTCATGCATGCACGGCTGCTCTCCGTTCACTTTCGTGGCCCCATTCTGGAAAAAGGCGTGGGACCTGCACCTATCTGACATTGACGGCACACACTAGTGATATGCCATCAGTGTCCCAGATGGGCCAATCCCTTTAAGGCTGTGTTCACAGGGCATACTTTTGAAGTTGTAATATATGGAGCTGAGATCCAGGCGCATATTTGGTGTGTTCCCTTTTTCAGCAGTGTTTTCAGCTGTGCAAACACCTGCAAAATACATACCAAAGAGCAAACAATCGTATTGGGGATGTACTTTGGAAAAATCTGTTTAAAAAATGTTTCAAATACATGACGTGCTACTTTTTGAAGTATATTTGTACAGCAGTGTATAAATAGATGCCCTTGTGATTTATGGTGTAGATTTCTCCGTTATAAAATACGGAAAACTGTTCGCAAGCATTTCTAAAGCATATTATGGAGCACAAAACAGGCATTTTATGCACAGAAATACTCTTCATATTCCAACACCCTATGCCAATAAAAGTCAGTAATAGTAGTAAAGTGTAGTGGCTTCAATTAACACTTTCTATGGATTAAGTAATTAAGATAACTGTTTTAGCATACCTTTATAAACCAGTGATGTACCGTTTGCATACCATAGAAACTAATGAAAAATAAGCATTGTCATTAGCTACTTTTTTTATTTTTGTAAAAATTCTCTAGGTAAGACGATGGATAAAGAAGTCGTCACCCGGCAAGGACAAACAACAGAATAAGAACTTGAAATATACGCCTGTATCCACTGTGATGCAAATTCCACCTACGCCAGAAGATTCTGAGTTTTCGCCATGTCAGAGTCGCCTAGATGACCATCCACATGATAGTTATACAACTTCTCCAGAATCACAGATGCCCTACTGGGAAAGCCAAAGAAGCTGCAGCACTGTAAGTTTATAATTATAGTTGCTCGCTAAGTTGCCAGTATTATCAACTCTAAAAGTAATAACTTGTATATTTGAAATATGCAGTTTAGTACATGACAAGGTCTCCCTCCTGTAATTAAGATGCCTTATTTTGGAAGTATTTTTACTCTACTAAAGGAGGTATTATTATTCAGAGAAGCGCTTGCCTAGTTATGCCATACGAGATAGCCTAAAGGGGTTTACTTGTTTAGACACTATCTTTTGAAACACAATTTTGGCGAATGTTTGGCATCTTAAGGCCCTCATGCACATTATTGTCAGCCAAACCTTCTGAGAACAGAAGGTTCAGCTGACAGTTTAATGTGCATAGGGAGCTCCAGACTCTCCCCCAACAGATATTGTTGGGGAGAGAAGGATTAGGTAAAATGAATACTTTCTTCCGATCCTTCTGTTCTCCCTAGAGAAAAGTTGCTGCCAGAAGAGCCTGGCAGTGGCTTGTCACCCTCTCCCTATTAAATGCACATACACATTCGGTCGAGCCAAACAAATGTATGAGAGACCCGGGATAGGTAGCTGTTGGACAAACGATAATTTGGCCGCCCGCTATTGAATATGAATGGCCATCTTAAGAGGACACACCTCTGAGATAATTATCCTTTATTAGGGTACATACACACGACCGTATTTATGGGTCCGCATCTGTTTCGCAATTTTGCGGAATGGATGCAAACCCATTCGTTTCAATGGTGCTGCAAAAGATGTGGACAGCACAGTGTGTGCTGTCCTCATCTGTATCTGTACTTCCGTTCCGAGGCCTCTCAATTGCGGACAAGAATAGGCATTTCTATCATAGGGCTTGCCGTGTGTGTGCTCCGCAAAATGCAGAACGCACACAGCCAGTATTCCTGTTTTGCGGATCTGCAATTTGCAGACCTTAAAACGCATACAGTCGTGTGAATGTACCATTAGTGAGAGCAAAGCAGCCATAGCAAACAGCAGGCTCTTTTGCTGTAAAAACTGTCACTTTCCATTGAATTAACACCCATTAAAGTGACTCACCAGGCCCCCGTTTACCAAGGCTGGCCATACAATTAACATAGCTGCTGAGTGCCGACCCAAAGCTGTTTTGTGTGACAGCTATCTCTCCCGACCCTTCCATACACATGCATGCTTGGAGTCCTGAACATGGTGAATGGAGAAAGTTGCTGGCAGACTCCTCTGGCAGCAGCTTATTTCCCTGAGAGCAAAAGGATCGGGCAGTTGATGGCCAATAGTCTAAACATTATTCTTACATCTGCCATCATGGAGAGTCAGGAGGCCCCCATACATAGTAGAAGGTGAGCCAGTCCTGCCGGCAGGTTCAACCAACATTTATCTAATGTGTATGGCAAGCCTATGGCTCATTTACCTGTGTATTTATGCAGCAGTTACCTAATTTTTCCATTACTGGTAATTTAGCAGTCTATACTTTATCATCATTCCTTGCTGTAATAGAAATCCACGTTACGTCCCTGTGAGTCTGTTATAGATGGACTGCCTGTAGGTATTAAAGCTTAGCTGGTTTCACATACCACAATTCTGCCCTAATGAAGCAGAACTAAAAGGAAGCCAAGCAGCAAGCACTAAGGAAAATGAATAGCTAGTAAGTAGGCTGAATTGAGAAGGTCATAATGGAACAGCAATGTAAATGTGATCTGTTGATGATCTAAAAAATATAGGGACAGACCATACTCCTCTGAAGTAAGGCAGAAGCATAGATATGGTTGGATTTTTAAATATCTGATCTGTTCCCACAAGATAAGCAGCTTCAGAAAAGTTTGGTAGGTGCTTATCTCTGTCCCTCTCTAAAAATAATGTTAATTCGGCTGACAGCTACGTTATAGATAATATGTATGGCCAGCTTAAGAACAACCTAGCAAGTGGACTGTCAGAAGCTAAATATTTTAATCATAGCTCTTGCTTCTAATCTTATCAGCACAGTAAAATTAAAACTAGTACATGACATCACATGACTAATAAACATGCACTGGAGAAGTGACGGTGTCAAAAGTATTTGTGTTGGCGGACAGAATTTAAATTTTCACTCCTGCTTCCTGTCTGACAACATGCTTTGTCCAATATGTCAAGTATATTAAGGTGAATTACGTCTGCAGATCATCCCACAGGTCACAACACTTAGGTCTCATGCACACGACTGTATCTGTTTTTGTGTTCCTCAAACCGCAGATCCCAAAATCACAGATATCGGCCATGTGTGCCCCACACTTTCCCGTTCTGCACATCCTACACTACTGTAGAAATGCGTATTCTTGTCTGCAATACGGACAAGAATAGGACATGTTCTATCATTTTTGTGGAGCCATGGACTGGACATACCGATGCAGATAGCATACGGTGTGCTGTCCGCATCTTTAGTGGCCCCACAGAAATGAATGGGTCTGCATCCGATCCGCAAAAAAAAGCAGATTGGATGCAGACACAAAATATGGTTGTGTGCATGAGGCCTAAATTAAAACCAACGTTCGCATTCTCCTGGTAGGTTGAAATTTAAGGGTACGACCACATGAGGTGGTAGTGAAGCTATCATGCTGCAGTTAGGGAACACATGCAGTCAACCACATGTGGAAACCTCATGTAAAATCATGATTTTAGGGTGCGTTTCTTGACTGCCGGTGTACTGTTGTTTGGACTGTTGTGAATTTTGCTGGCTCTTTAGCATTCTGATTAACTTTAAACAGTGATACCTGTGTTCAGTGATGTCCATAGAGAAGTAGGGGCCCCATAGAAAGGATCAAACCAGGCCCCCCACACATGAGAGAAGGGTTCCTGCCTAAACCCTTTTCAATCACCCTTGGGCCATTTTTCCTCTGCCTCATTTACTAAAAGTTGTTCCTTTAGAGGGTAGAGTCCAGACCAAGTTTTCACCTCCAGTAGAAGAGGAGCTAATCCCAACTAAGAATGAGCCCCCTCTTGCCCTGGGCCCTATAGCAGTCGCATGGTCTGCCGCTATGGTAGTTACACCCCTGTCTGTGTTAAAGGATGAAGAATGGACCACTTGCCTATACCGCTAGTGGCTGATCAACTGTATAGCCAGTGTGCCAACAATCACATGTAGTTGGACACGTTTTATGTACGATCAACCAGATGTACTACAGTTACAGTCACCACAACTTAGAAAGTGCCAGGTCTATCTCAGAAATCTATTTCCCCATTGACTTCTGTTGCGAAATGATAGGACTCACTTTGGTTGGTGTATTGATAAAGTTTCACAGAGTATTAATTTTTTTGAAAAAAACAAACCATGTCGTTGAGAAAAATAGCAAGCTCAAACTCTTAAGGTGCCTTCTCACGCAGCAGATTTTGTTGCTGAAAATTTCTGCGACTGAACATCATTTCCATTCATTTCAATGGGTTGTTTTGGCAGCAAGCATGTGCATTTCTGCAAGCTCCATTCTGGTGAATGGAACTGGTTTACAGTTGTAGGAATATTCTGCAGCAAAAACTGCTGCGTATGAAGGCACCCTAAAGAGGAAGTTCAGGATTTTACTATTGATGGATTATCCTCAGGAGCTACCCGCCTGAAAATAGCAGGGTTTCCCAATAATAGTTTAATGTGTAAGAGGCTTTTGGATAAATTGCTCATCTTTTTTTTTTTTTTTTTTTGTGATCATGTTAGGTGAAAGACATAAGCCACAAAAGTAATGATGATTTATCATATGTAGAGATGAGTGAAGTTTTGAAAAATTCGATTCGGCTGCTTCACCGAACTTCAACAAGAAATTTGATTCGGTACAAATTACTTTGTCATGAAATGCTTCCCTTTGTATGGAGTAGGTGCAATGATGGCGAATGGCGATCGCGCTGCCCCCTGTCATTTAACCCTTTGGATGCTGCATTCAACGCTGTTCGTGTCATCTGTGACTCACATTTAGCCTTTCAGGGGTTAATCAAAAAATTTATACTCACCTCATCCACTTGCCCACAGAGAGGTCGAAGGTGCCGCCATTATTTTTATTTTATTTATTTTATGATTGTATTTTTTAGCTAAAAATCCTTTTTAAAATTGGTCTTTATTAAAAATGCTCAGCCGTTTCTTAGATACAAGGGTTAAAAATCTGCATCTTGTTTAGCAGACCTTGTCTACTGCTGACCTTGTATCATGTTTGCGGACTTCACCATATTGCAGCCTGCCTTGACCTTGAACTCTGTATCCAGACCTTGCCTTGCCTGCATCTGATCAGCCTCTGGCCACCTAGCACCCTCTGGGTATCCCATACCATCTGGAGGTCAGTCCAGTGGGTCCACACCCAGGTTCTCGTTTCCTCATGTTCCAACCCCTCCTCAGAGGTAGTGCCTGATGTACCCCTCAGGAAAGTGTATCCTCACCATCAGATGTATTGTGAAGAACGAGAGGCACACTTAGTCATCCCCCTCTGAGGAGGTTGGTCATGTGGGACAGTGGGTTTGCACAAGTTGACCATTACAAACTGTTTTCAACTGCCATTAAATACAACACAGTGGATGGGAGATGAAGCTATATTTACTGTGTACTGTGTAGTGGTTGTGGCAGCTTAGTCCAGCTCAGCTCCCATTCTCCCAAATGGGAGCTGAGCTGCAGTAACACAATGAACAAAGCTTTCTGTTTCCATCTCTGTCCACTGTATAGCTGCCGAAAACAGCTGATCAGTAGGGATACTGATTATGGGACCCCACCCCACCCCCCAATCTGATATTCAATGGGACCCCCCCACCCCCGATCTGATATTCATGATCTATTCTGAGGATAGGTCATCAATATGCAGGAACTGGAAATCTCCTTAAAGGATTTTTTAGGTAGTCTATGTCACATGACTAGCTTTCTGCAGCCATATGTTTCCTTTCTACAATGCATTGTATAAAGTGCTAGTCAGTCATGCCAGCAGAGTATGTGCTAGATATGAGCCTAAACAGATGGTTTTCATTCATGGGGCAAGTTAATTTGTTAAGATGAAGGAAGATGGAAGATTTCTGAGGTCCCATGAACTTGCCAGCTGGCGGATACAAGGTGCTTACGGATAGTGTTTAAGTCAGCCCTTTGAGGTCTCTTCAGAGAGGAATCCTTGACCTTTCAATGATTGGGTACAGAATGGTTATAAATTTGACTGCAACCACATGTTAGCTCACCTCTGTTCTAATAGGGTTTGTACTTGAAGTGTGAAATTCCTGTTCCAGACTTTGCATGTTTAGCGCTTGCCTAATGAAGGGAATGAGAACCTTATGATATATTTGTGACCTATGAAGCTATTTTTTATGTGGATTTTTATTGTGGTTAATGAACTTAGTTTTTTTATTATACATCCTATAAATGAACAGAAACCACCTAGGATTATCACAACTAGCTTTATTGATTAATAATGGAAAACTCTGGGGCACATAGTAGATTACAGATGATCATATGGAAGAATCAGAAAATCTATTTCCTCTGCACTTTATTTATAGTACGGGGTGATCGAAGGGTCTCCATGCATCGGAGAGAGTGGACCACATTTATCAAAACACATTTACTGTTTTCCTGTGCAACCCTGTTGATGGTAGCAACCAGTCACAGCACATCTTCTGTTTTCTAGACCAGTTTAAGTTAAAGAGGACCTTTCATCTGTTTAACCCTAGTCTAATTAGGGTCTTACCTTATAGGGCGGCACCTACTGATGTCATTGCAATTTTAATTTTTTTTAAAGACTGCTGTTGTCCCCCGTTGATTTCGGCGCCTTATATTCTAATTAGCCGACTTGGTTATACTAGGTGGAGAATGGAGCGGTTCTCTTCTCCCTGGCTGTGAGCGCATCCAATCAAAGCGCACCGCTCATAGCCAGCTCCAGTTTCTGCCTAGTACAAGCAAGTCGGCTAATTAGAATATCAACAGGGGACAACAGCGGATGAACAGGGGGTCTTTAAAAAAATAAAAAATTGCGATGACATCAGTGGGGACCGCCCTATAAGGTAAGACCCTAATTAGACTAGGGTTAAGCAGATGAAAGGTCCTCTTTAAAGGGGTTGTCCCATGAAAAATATTCAAAATTTTTCAAACTATCACCTAGATCTGAATACTTTTGTAATTGCATGTAATTAAAAATGTAGTTATTCACTAAAATCTGTATGTATATCGCCACCTGCTGTTTACTCTTTTCCTAATTACTCTGTCCACCTGCTAAGGTGGACGCACATACTCTAAATCTTCTAAATCTTCAGCTGCCACTAACTGTATCTACTGCTACAAGCTGTGAGAGTTAGTCCTCATGCACACAACAGTTTTTTTTGCGGTCCGCAAAAACGGGTTCCGTAGTTCCGTGATCCGTGTCCGTTTTTTCTTCCGTGGGTCTTCCTTGATTTTTGGAGGATCCACGGACATGAAGGAAAGTTAAAAAAAAGTCGTTTTGGTGTCCGCCTGGCCGTGCGGAGCCAAACGGATCCGTCCTGACTTACAATGCAAGTCAATGGGGACGGATCCGTTTGACGTTGACACAATATGGTGCAATTGCAAACGGATCCGTCCCCCATTGACTTTCAATGTAAAGTCAGGAGTCCCTATTAATATACCATCGGATCGGAGTTTTCTCCAATCCGATGGTATATTTTAACTTGAAGCGTCCCCATCACCATGGAAACGCGTCTATGTTAGAATATACCATCGGATTTGAGTTAGATCGTCAAAACTCAGATCCGACAGTATATTCTAACACAGAGGAGTTCCCATAGTGATGGGGACGCTTCAAGTTAGAATATACTAAGAACTGTGTACATGACTGTCCCCTGCTGCCTGGCAGCACCCGATCTCTTACAGGGGACTGTGATCAGCACAATTAACCCCTCAGGTGCCGCACCTGAGGGGTTAATTGTGCGTATCATAGCCCCCTGTAAGAGATCAGGTGCTGCCAGGCAGCAGGGGGCAGACCCCCCTCCCTCCCCAGTTTTAAATTCATTGGTGGCCAGTGCGGCCTCCCCTCTCCCCCCCTAATTAAAATGGCCCCCCCATCATTGGTGGCAGCGGAGAGTTCCGATCGGAGTCCCAGTTTAATCGCTGGGGCTCCGATCTGTTACCATGGAAACCAGGACGCTACTGCAGTCCTGGCTACCATGGTTACTTAGCAATTTTAGAAGCATTATACTTACCTGCGCTGTCTGTGACCGGCCGGGCGCTCCTCCTACTGGTAAGTGACAGGTCTGTGCTATAAGCAATGCGCCGCACAGACCTGTCACTTACCAGTAGGAGGAGCGCCCGGCAGGTCACAGACAGCGTAGGTAAGTTTAATGCTTCTAAAATTGCTAAGTAACCATGGCAGCCAGGACTGCAGTAGCATCCTGGTTGCCATGGTAACCGATCGGAGCCCCAGCGATTAAACTGGCACTCCGATCGGAACTCTCCGCTGCCACCAATGATGTGGGGGGGGTTTAATTAGGGGGGGAGGGGAGGCCGCACTGGCCACCAATGAATTTAATACATGGGAGGGAGGGACGGGGGGGCGTACTGGCCACCAATGAATTAAATACAGGGGACGGAGGGAGGGGGGGCCGCACTGGCCACCAATGAATTTAATACGAGGGAGGGAGGGGGGGCCGCACTGGCCACCAATGAATTAAATACAGATGAGGGAGGGGGGGCCACACTGGCCACTAATGAATTTAATACGAGGGAGGGAGGGGGGCCGCACTGGTCACCAACAGTTCTTAGAATATACTAAGAACTGTGTACATGACTGCCCCCTGCTGCCTGGCAGCACCCGATCTCTTACAGGGGGCTATGAGGGGTTAATTGTGCGGATCACAGCCCCCTGTAAGAGATCGGGTGCTGCCAGGCAGCAGGGGGCAGTTATGTACACAGTTCTTAGTATATTCTAACTTGAAGCGTCCCCATCACCATGGGAACGCCTCTGTGTTAGAATATACTGTCGGATCTGAGTTTTCACAATGTGAAAACTCAGATCTGAAAAAGCTCTATGCAGATGGATCTGCGGATCCGTCTGTGCGAAAGTAGCCCACGGACACGGATCACGGAAGCGGATGACAATCTTATGTGCATCCGTGTTTTTTCACGGACCCATTGACTTGAATGGGTCCGCGAACCGTTGTCCGTCAAAAAAATAGGACAGGTTATAATTTTTGGACGGACAGGAAACACGGATCACGGACGCGGATGAACAACGGTGCATTTTCTGAGTTTTCAACGGACCCATTGAAAGTCAATGGGTCCGCAGAAAATCACGGAAAACGGAACAACGGACACGGATGCACACAACGGTCGTGTGCATGAGGCCTTACAGGAAGGAAACTGCAGCAGAAAGGACACACACCCTCAGCTGCCACCCTGAACTAAATCTAACAGAACAATTGGAACAATGAATGGGGAGAACTATTCATGCATTTAATATAGAGGACTGGTTCTAGCTTTGTAAGACTGTCATGTACTATATGATGTCCAATTAATTTTTTTTACATTAATCATGGGACAACCCCTTTAAAGGGAGTCTGTCACCACATTTGGGCATATTAGACTGATCAAATAGTGTTATATGTGCCACCCAGAACTTAAAAACGGTACCTTTGATGTATGTAACAGAGTTTTCTTTTAGCCGAAAATGAACTTTAAAGATTATGTAAATGAGCCCTCTCAAGTGCCCTGGGCGGCGTCTCAATCCTCCGAGCCCCAGGCAGCACCTCCTCAATGGCTCATAACCCCGCCCTCCGTGTGCCTTTGCCCGCCCGTTTACTCTCCTCCTATCTCCTTTTCCACTGCAGCTGCGCGGTCAAATTCGTAGCGGGCGCATGCGCAATACCTACTGCGCATGCGCCCGCTGCGAATTTGACCGCGCAGCTGCAGTGGAAAAAGAGATAGGAGGAGAGTAAACGGGCGGGCAGAAGCACACGGAGGGCGGGGTTATGAGCCGTTGAGGAGGTGCTGCCTGGGGCTCGGAGGATTGAGACGCCGCCCTGGGCACTTGAGAGGGCTCATTTACATAATCTTTAAAGTTCATTTTCAGCTAAAAGAAAACTCTGTTACATACATCAAAGGTACCGTTTTTAAGTTCTGGGTGGCACATATAACACTATTTGATCAGTCTAATATGCCCAAATGTGGTGACAGACTCCCTTTAAAGCTGAACAGCAAGGTCATTTTTTATATAGTTTTGATAAATTAAACCCACAAATCTCTATGTATGGTGATTTCAGGGGAAATACTGAAAGTATGAATCCAGGATCAGACTCCATATGGTTTGCTTGTAGTCTGTAACCATGGAGACCTGTTAGACATATAAAACAGTGGAATAATTTTTATTGACCACCATATGCAAAGTTGCTTCACCTTATCTTGGTTACAGAGCTGAAAATACTCTTCCATAACAAAACAATGGGCAAAAGTGTCATTATAAAATACATTACATAGTAAAATCCCTTTTATATACCGGACAGTATATTGTACAGCCTGGGTGCAACGGCTTACTCTGCAACTCCTATAGGCAAAGGCAGACATAGACTTTAAAGGCCTATGTGCAAGTCTGTTCAGTGTTACAGAACTAACTTCTAGCATGTTCTTTAATGGCGTACTAACTTCTCTTACAGATTGTAATATAAGGCTGCGTTCACACGGGCGAGATTTCCGCGCGGGTGCAATGCGGTAGGTGAACGTATTGCACCCGCACTGAATCCCGACCCATTCATTTCAATGGGGCTGTTAGGATGAGCGGTGATTTTCATGCATCACTTGTGCGTTGCGTGAAAATCGCAGCATGCTCTATATTCTGCGTTTTTCACGCAACGCAGGCCCCATAGAAGTGAATGGGGTTGCGTGAAAATCGCAAGCATCCGCAAGCAAGTGCGGATGCGGTGCGATTTTCATTCACGGTTGCTAGGAGATGATCGGGATGGAGACCCGATCATTATTATTTTCCCTGATAACATGGTTATAAGGGAAAATAATAGCATTCTGAATACAGAATGCATAGTAAAACAGCGCTGGAGGGGTTAAAAAAAATAAAAAATAATTTAACTCACCTTAGTCCACTTGATCGCGCAGACCGGCATCTCCTTCTGTCTCCTTTGCTGAACAGGACCTGTGGTGAGCATTCATTACATGAACAGGACCTTTGGTGACGTCACTCCGGTCATCACATGAACTTTTACCATGGTGATGGATCATGTGATGACCGGAGTGACGTCACCAAAGGTCCTGTTCATGTAATGAATGCTCACCACAGGTCCGGTTCAGCAAAGGAGACAGAAGGAGATGACGGTCTGCGCGATCAAGTGGACTAAGGTGAGTTTAATTTTTATTTATTTTTTTAACCCCTCCAGCGCTGTTTTACTATGCATTCTGTATTTAGAATGCTATTATTTCCTCTTATAACTATGTTATAAGGGGAAATAATACAATCTACAGAACACCTAACCCGACCCCGAACTTTAGATGCCGAACTTGAAACACAAGTTCGCTCAACACTAGTACCAAACATGCGCGATTTTTCTTACGCGAGTGCAAAACGCATTAATGTTTTGCACTCGCGCGGAAAAATCGCGGGTGTTCCTGTAACGCACCCGCACATTTTCCCGCAACGCCCGTGTGAACCCAGCCTAAAAGTAACAGGTATGACAATAATTAATAGTCCTTTACATGCAATGATTTTGACATTTGGAGGCATTGGTGTTTTCTTTATAAGATGGTAACGGTCCCCTTTTCCTACTGAGCCTCTGTACACGTCTGGTATGTCCACCCATGCTTTTGTTCCGCATTGTACAATAAAAGGCACACCACTATGAATAAATAGGCACACGTATATTACAAGGTGTTAGTATAACAATATCATTTTCGATCAGATAGAAACCTAAAAATGACTACGTGTAGAGCCACAAGTATCGCCCCATTGTAACTCATATCTTTGTAAGCTCAATCCAGGAAACTTCAGTTTTGTAGGTAAACCCACTTTGCAGCAAATCTGAGACACAAATCTGTGAAATCACAAAAAAAAATGTAATATTAACACAGAGTGGCACGTCACTTAGTTCCTATTATTGTTCACATTTCTAAGCTTTAAAAGTTAATTCAGTTCTTGAACATTCACACAGTTTCCACGGGGGTATTTTTTTATGTACCTTGTTATTATTAAACTCATTTTACAATCATGTATTAGTTTACCTACATGGTGGGTACCCAATGTAGTGATATGTAATAGGTGAAATAATATGAAAGTGACTATGTTTAAAACTAAAATGATTGATATTACCATCATAGCCTCAGTGAATTCCATTTTATGTGTTTTGCTCTATCGAATTACAGTGTAAAATTAAGATTGTAAAATTAAGGTGTAAAATGGTAGTGCATGTGCTTCAGCGAGAATGGAATCGGGTTAGACTGCATACTGTACTGGATTGTTTAAAGAGCATCTGACAGAAGGATCAACTCTATTAAACCAGGTACACTGTCTGGTAGGGTTGATTTTGCTGAGTAAAATAACTCTTAGGCGTAAAGGATTTCGGCCGGATAAGATGTGGTTGCGTCGCGGGAAAATGCGCAATTTTTCCGCGCGAGTGCAAAACATTTTAATGCGTTTTGCACGCGCGTGAGAAAAATCTGCATGTTTGGTACCCAAACCCAAACTTCTTCACAGAAGTTCAGGTTTGGGTTAGGTGTTGTGTAGATTTTATTATTTTCCCTTATAACATGGTTGTAAGGGAAAATAATAGCATTCTTAGTACAGAATGCTTAGTAAAATAGGGCTGGAGGGGTTAAAAAAAATAAAAAAAATAATTTAACTCCCCTTAATCCACTTGTTCGCGTAACCCGGCTTCTCTTCTTTCTTCTTTCTTCAGGACCTGGGTAAAGGGCCTTTGATGACATCACTGCGCTCATCACATGGTCCATCACATGATCCATCACTATGCTGATGGATCATGTGACGGACCATGTGACGAGCGCAGTGACGTCACCACAGGTCATTTTCCTCCTGCACAGCAAAGAAGAAGAAAGAAGAGAAGCCGGGCTGCGCAAACAAGTGGATTAAGGTGAGTTAAATTATTTTAAATTTTATTTGTAACCCATCCAGCCCTATTTTACTTAGCATTCTGTATTAAGAATGCTATTATTTTCCCTTATAACCATGTTATAAGGGAAAATAATAATGATCCGGTCCCCATCCCCATCATCTCCTAGCAACCATGTGTGAAAATCACACTTGCTTGCGGACGCTTGCGATTTTCACGCAGCCCCATTCACTTCTTATGGGGCCTGCGTTGCGTAAAAAATGCACAAAATAGAGCATACTGCGATTTTCACGCAACGCACAAGTGATGCGGGAAAATCACAGCTCATGTGCACAGCCCCATAGAAATTAATGGGTCCGGATTCAGTGCGGGTGCAATGCGTTCACCTCACGCATTGCACCCGCACGGAAATCTAACCCATGTGAAAGAGGCCTTAGTCTTTCATTATATATGCAAATGTGCTCTTGCTCACCGGAGATTGGGTCTAGTCCCTCGGAGCACCGCGGAGCACCGCGGAGCACCGTTGAGTATAAGCAATTGTCTGTTCTGGGATGCAGGCATCTCAGGACGGCCAGAAGAGACCCATGACCTGCACCATATTGCAGAAAAGGGAATGGAACAAAAGTCTGGTAAATATCAGATTTTTTTTTTCTTTACCATTTCAGGGTACCATTCATTAGCTGCAATATTGGGACCCTTATTACTACTCAGGACACTACAGGGGGACCATATTAATACTGGTCATGCCTTATAACTACTGGGAGGACAACAGAGGGGTGTCGTTTACTGCTGGGAGCAATATACAGGGGCCTTGTTACAATTGGAGGCACTAGAGGAAGCTTTATTACTATGGGGGAACTACTGGGGGACTTTTTTTTATTACTAGGGGCACTATGGAGGACTTTATTACTATAGGGGTATAGTCTAGCAGGCTAACAAGGGAGAGCTTAGTGGTGCGCCAAATCTGCCCCTGACCCTATGAATGGTGATTTTGCTGCAATTTTTTTGTAGGGTGACAAATGTCTAGGTTTAGCCTCAGCCTTATGGAAAGTGTTACTCTTCCATCCAGGATCTGAGCCAGCACAGCACCTCTACGACTCCTGCCTGCACAAGCCTCCAGTCTGGCTCTCCTGTAGTGTCGGGTTGGCACTGTGGCAAACACACAAAATTTATGTCAAGGGTGGCAGGTTTAAAACCATTTCCTGGTCTACAGACTTTGTCTTATTATAAGTTTTGGGCTATTCTCTCTCAGTTGAGGTCAGCTGTATTCTGATTACCTCATTGTAGCTGATGCTTGGATTTCTCTCTGACCTACTTATTCCTGGATTGCTGAGACATGTTGTTCCATGGTTTTAACTTCAGCTTGTCCAATACCTTTTTACTCTCTCTGCCCTGGGATTGCTGATGCTTATGGTTAGTGATGGACAAACATCGACCGGACGGTACGCGAACATGATCGCGTGGACGCGACCAAATGTTTGCAAACCGCAAGTTCGCGGCGGGCCACATTCACTTTAATGGCAGGCGAACCTGAAAAACCTTCAGCTCATATTTGGAGCCACCAAATACTTAGTAGAAGTGTACAAATAGTCCCACAACAAGGACAGTGACATACCGTACTAGAGGGGGATCAATGACAAAAATTCCAACAAAAAATATGTATCTTAATCAGGGGACATTTTTATGTGTCTTAAAGGGAAATTCTGTGAAATGTGCCCTGTTGGAGCCTAGGCCACGGGAGTATGGGCCTTTAAAATTAGGCATTCACCTGACATTAAAAAAAATCTGATTATGTGGCTCGATGTACATTATGCGGTCAATGGATAAAAATTTTACTGTAGGCCCCTGGACTACAGGCCCCAAACATTAGGCATTCACCGGACAGAAAAGATCAAGTGATTATGTGGCCTGAGGTATATTACACGGTCAATGGATATCAATTTTACTACCCAAATGCACTATATAGAAAGTATATTATTGGTATTTCACACCCCTGCCTCAATCAGTTTTTTTGGGGGGGCAACTGGTATATCACACCAGTAGAAATTATTTGCTCCAATAGCGTTTGTCACTCTGTGAGCTGAGGTAACGCAGCATAACCGCAAACAAATGCTGCACTACCCAAATGCACTATATGAACCGCGAATGAGCAAATTTCGCAGCGAAACGACCGCCGGGCGAACCGCAAGGCCATCTCTACTTATGGTTCTATGGCTCTGACATCAGCTCGCTTTGGATTTTGTTAATCCCCCCTGGTACTTCTGCTGACCTCCTGTTGATGACCTCTGCTTCTTACTGGGCTACATTTGTACTGCTAAATTTCTGCTGTCAATCTGAGACTACTCTGAGTGAGTGTAACCTGGGAATTCACTGTAGGAAAGTCCATTCTTCCTTGCAGGCAATATAGGGTGAACAATTCATAATCCCTTAGTTTATCCCCAATTTATGCTGTGGGCTCAACTGGTTTACAGTTTAGAGGATCCATTGCTACATCAACATTGTAACACAGCAAATAATCTTTACAGTAAAACTAGTTCCACCAGAAAAATCTGCAGAAAATAAATCAGAAAATAAAAAGAGATTAGAAAAAAATAATATGTGTTAATATCTGGTTTTAAATGGCAGATAGCATTTTTGGTGACATATTTCCTTTAAATACTGGTGATTAGTGTTGATCGAGCACCAAAGTACTCGGGTGCTCTGGTGCTCGAGTAGAACACTTTGGGATGCTCGGTTGCTCTACAGAGCACCAGAGAACAATGGAAGTCAGAGGGAGAACCCGAGCATTAAACCAGGCACCCCCTGCTCTGAAGAGGGGAGGGTGTCTGGTTCACAGGAAAAGGTCAGAAATTGATGGAAACATCACTAAAATGGTTCGGGAACAGCATGGGGAGGATGTTTGGATGCATCTTGGACTCCCAGGTCGCTGCTGGGAACGATGTTGTCTGAGTAGTACACCACTTGTACAGACTGACAATAATACGCACAAAACCAAAGATAAAATTGATTTTAGAGGAAAAATTGTTAGGAAACATTCTATCCTGTATATTTACTTGTATACAAAGTGCAAGTGCTGCCAAAAATTACAAGGAAGATGCACTCCGATACAACCTGTATATCACATAAAGGAGGGCCTCATTCACATTGTGGTACAATTGTTCAGGTAGTGGGACTCCTACACTCATAAAGCCTATGCACTAAGTGAAAGGGCTGCCAAAAATTACAAGGAACCGGCACTCCAACACACTCTTTATTAAACATAAAGGAGTGCATCATACATACCCTTGGAAAATTATGATTGATGGCCTGCTGGTGACCCTCAAAAACATAAGGGGCGAGGGCCTGCTGGTGACCCTTTAAAACATGAGGGGTGAGGGCCTGCTGCTGATCTGACCATCTAAAACATTAGGGGCGAGGGCCTGCTGCTGATCTGACCATCTAAAACATTATGGGCGAGGGCCTGCTGGTGACCCTCTAAAACATTAGGGGTGAGGGTCTGCTGCTCAGCTGACCCTCTAAAACATTAGGAGCGAGGGCAGCCTAATAAGCATGTTGATATGATGGAGGAGGATGACGAGAAAAGGAATATTGAATCATATACCCTTTTTTGCAGTAAAAGGGGTGCATGGGAATACAGTGTATTCAATACACCATAAAAGCTACATTTAAATTGCCTCTCCTGCTCCTCCTCCTCATTATCATCCAATTTGCGCTGAGAAGACGAACTGAGGGTGGTCTGGCTATCACCTTGTGTACTGTCTTTCCCCATTTCCACTTCTCCCACATGCAAAGCATCCGCCCTCATTGTGAGCAGCGATCGTTTTAGTAGACACAGAGGTGGGATGGTTACGCTGATAATAGCGGCATCGCCGCTCACCATCTGTGTTGATTCTTCAAAGTTGCGTAAAACCTCACAGAGGTCTGACATCCATGCCCACTCATCGCTTGTGAAGAGAGGAAGCTGACTAGAAAGCTGACTGGAAAAGCCTGGCCAACATGTGGAACATGGAGTTTCAGCACGTGCTCACGTCGCACAACAGAGCTGGCAATTGCAAGCGCTGCTGAAGCGTTGCCAGACCGGCGGCCGCTGTAGATGACTTTCGGAAATGGGCACACACACGGCGCACCTTTACCAGTAGCTCAGGAAAATTAACGTAGGTTTTGAGAAGCTGCTGAACCACTAAGTTGAACACATGGTCTAGGCATGGTATGTGTGTGAGCTTGCTGAGCTACAAAGCCGCCACCAAGTTACGGCCATTATCAGACACAACCATGCCTGGTTGTAGGTTGAGTGGCGAGAGCTACAGCTCAGTCTGGTCCCTTATACCCTGCCACAGATCTGCGGCGGTGTGCTGTTTGTCACCTAAGCAAATAAGTTTCGGCGTGGCCTGTTGCCGCTTCCCCACTGCAGTGCTACACTGCTTCCAGCTACTGACTGATGGCTGACTGGTGCTGCAAAATGATAATTTAGAGCTGGAAGTGGAGGAGAAGGTGGAGGAGGAGAAAGGGGGGTTGCAGCCACTAATGTAGTTGGTGGCAGAAATCCTGATGGAAGTAGGGCCCGCAATCCTTGGCGTCGGTAGCACCTGTGCCATCCCAGGGAACAACTTGCTCCCGGCCTCCACAAAGTTCACCCAGTGTGCCGTCAGGGAAATGTAGTGTCCCTGGCCAAAAGCACTTGTCCATGTGTCAGTTGTTAAGTGAACCTTCCAAATAACTGCGTTGGTCAAGGCACGGATTATGTAACGGACACATGCTGGTGTAAGACGGGGACGGCACACCGGGAAAAATAGTGGCGGCTGGGAACTGAGTAACGAGGGACGCACACAGCCATCAGACTGCGGAAAGCCTCAGTGTCCACAAGCCTAAATGGCAACATTTCCAGGGCCAGCAATTTGGAAAGGTGCGTATTTAGTGCTATGGCCTGTGGGTGGGTGACTGGGTATTTGCGCTTTCGTTCAAAGGCCTGGGGTATGGACATATGTACACTGAGATGGGACACAGAAGTGGATGTGCTAGCTGATGGTGCTTGCGAAGATCCAGGTGCAGGGCAGGAGGCATCCGGGGCTGCGTCTTGGACAGGGAATTGGCCAGCACGTAACACAGGGGAAGAGAAGGCAGTGGTGTGACCCGCAGACGCTGATTGTGGACCCAGGCGTTCGGCCCACCTATTATGGTGCTTTGATGCCATGTGGCGGATAATGCTGGTGGTGGTGAGGTTGCTAGTGTTCACGCCCCTGCTCATTTTGGTACGGCACAGGTTGCAAATTACAATTCTTTTATTCCTCAAAAAAGCGCCCGACTGTGGAACACCTACCCTTTGGCAAGGAAGATTGCCGCAAGGGGGGTGCTCCATGGAACAGTTGCGGGCCTGTTTGGTGTAACCCACCTTCTCCCTTTTGCCACCCCACTGCCTCTTCCAGCCTGTTGCGGTGCTGCAAATCCCTCCCCCTCTGTACTGCTGTCCTCGCTCGGCTTGCCACCTTCCCAGGTAGGGTCAATGATTTCATTGTCCACCACCTCCTCTTCCACTTGCTCACTCTGGTCATCCTCCCTACTTGTTCCTTGGAATATTCGACTGTGGGATCACTTGTTTGCCAAGACTCTCCATGGTGGGAGGAAGGAGGATCAGGGTGAGGATTCTGCTGACCAGAATCTTGGCTACTGGGACTGGACTTTGTGGAAGACAGGGTGGCGCTTAACCTACTGGAAGCATTATCTGCTGCAATCCAACCGACTACCTGGTCGCACTGGTGTGACTTCGAGAGTCGTGTCCTGCGCAGCCCTGCAAACTGGGACATGAAGCTAGGTATCGTGGATGAGTGTGTTTCTTGTGCTCTGGCAGCAGGCACAGTTTCACCGCGCCCAGGGCTACGGCCTCTGCGTGCCCCATCAGCAGCACGGCCACTTTCCCATCCCCTACTGCTCGCCTTGAGCACATTAAATGGCATATATGCTTGTAAGTATGTCACATGTACAGTAGCGCAGGTTCTGTAAGTGTATGTGCAAATAAATTACACTGAATGTCACAAATATTTAGGATGCGCAAACGTTATACAGGAGATGTAGCGCAGGTAATGTCGCTGTCACCTGAGGCTAAGAAAAAATTACACTGAATGTCACAGACATTTAGGATGCGCAAACGTTATACAGGAGATGTAGCGCAGGTAATGTCGCTGTCACCAGCGGCGAAAAAATGACACTGAATGTCACAGATATTTAGGATGCGCAAACGCTATACAGTAGATATAGCGCAGGTAATGCCGCTGTCACCAGCGGCTAAGAAAAAGTTACACTGAATGTCACAGATATTAAGGATGTGCAAACGTTATACAGGAGATGTAGCGCAGGTAATGTCACTATCAGCAGCGGCAAAACAATTGCGCTGAATGTCACAGATATTTAGGATGCACAAATGTAACACAACAGATGTAGCAGAGGTTGTGTCACTGTCAGCAACGGCCAAACAATTGCACGCAATTTAGCGCAAGTTGCGCTAATAATATATATTGCAGCCAGATAAAACAATAGTCCTTAAAGGGAACCTGTCACCTCCAAAAACTATCTTAAGCTGCTAGCAGTACCTGACAGTAGCCAGCAGCGTATTTCCAATGATAATTTTCTTCCTGAAGGCCGATGCTGCTAAAGCTCAGAAAACGTTCTTTTATCCCCTGCCGGCATGCTTCTCTAGTCATGCTTGAAGTCAAGGGGGCAGCGGCCTCCTTGATTCAAGTCAAGATAACCACACCCACTTCCCTGTCCCTTCGCTGTGACTGACAGCGCTTATGCAGAGAGTGCCGCAAAGCCAGCCGAACTGCCGGCTGTCAGTCACAGCGAAGGGGCAGAGAAGAAGAGCCATCATGTTTTAGTGTCTCCATAGTCTGAGAGCCATAGTTTTTTCAGTTTTTGGGCGATTGTCTCAGGTAGGGGCTCATTTTTTGCAGGATGAGATGACGGTTTGATTGGCACTATTTTGGTGGGCAAACACGTTTTTGATCGCTTGCTGTTGTACTTTTTGTGATGTAAGGTGACCAAAAAATGGTTTATTTAGCACAGTTTTTATTTTTTACGGTGTTCATCTTAGGGGTTAGGTCATGTGATATGTTTATAGAGCCAGTCCCCTATTTTTTACCAATTTTTTTTAACTTTATTTGGGGTAAAAGATGTTTTTGTTTATTTTTACTTGAAACTTTTAATTTTTTGGGGGGGAAACTTTATTTTTTCAACTTTTTTTTCACTTAATTTTTTGTCCCACTTTGGGACTTGAACTTTTGGGGGTCTAATCCTTTACAATGCATTCCAATACTTCTGTATTGGAATGCATTGGCTGTATGAGTAATACTGTGTGTATTACTCATACAGCTTCTGGGGCCTGTAAAATCCAGGGGGCTGGATCTCACAGGCTCGTCACCAGAAGGCAGCGCGATGCCTTCTTTAGACATCGCGCTGCCTTCCATGCCATCGGGTCCCCCCTACAGCCACATGGGGACCCGATGGCACCGCCCGCCACCGCCGCAATAGGTAAAAGCCGAAAACCGCAGGGACCCCCCCCTCCCCGGGCATTTTGCCGAGGTGCCTGCTCAATGATTTGAGCAGGCACCGGCTTCCGATCACTGCCCGCCGCGCGGCGGTGATCAGAAATACACAGGGCGTACAGGTACGCCCTGTGTCCTTAAGTACCAGGACATCAGGGTGTACCTGTACGCCCTGTGTCCTGAAGAGGTTAAAAGGTCTCTAACACCTTTCAACAGTAAACCCTGCCTGGAAAAAAATTAAAAAATCCTGTCCCTATACTATCTGTCCCTTCTGCTGCAGCTCTCCCTGACTAATACTGAGCCGAACCACGTGTCATCCGGTGCTATATAGCACCCGATGACGCGTTCTGGCCAGCCAATCACTGTAATGCCAGTAACCAATGTGGCTACGGCATTACAGTGAGTGCCAGCAGCCAACCAACGTGCGGAGAGGAGACTCGAGCATCACGCTCGAGCACACGCGGTGTTCAGCCGAACGCCACAATGTGCCGAGCATCGTGATGCTTGAGTCAAAATGGTGTTCAGCCAAGCATGCTCGCCCAACACTACTAGTGATCTATTCTTAGGATAGTTCTTCAATATCAGATTGGATGGGACCTGACTGCATTTACCCCCACCAATCAGTTGATAGATTGAACTGCAGTGCACTGGAACTAATAGCTCTGTACACTCACTGGGTAGTGGCAAATGTACTGCAAGTTCATTCCCATTCAAATACAAGCTTGGCTAAGATTGCATGTTAGTTTTAGTGGAGAGAGGCAAATAAACTTCATTCAAACCCCTCTGGTAGTGGCAAAACAAGGAAACACAACATGTCTGATACTTCTTCCACAACATCTGCCATTGCGGGAACAGACAGCAGGCCATAAGATTATTGGCAGATCCCACTGATGTTAATCAGTTTATTTTTATTTGCTTTGTTCACTTATATAGCGCCAACATATTCTGCAGCGCTTTACAGACATTATCATCACAATCTAAATTCCCTATCAGTAAGTCTTTGGAGTGTGGGAGGAAACTCATGCAAACACAGACAGAACATACAAGCCATGCATACAATGTTTTTGGTCAGATTTGTACCAAGGAGCCAAGCGCTGCAGGGCACCAGTGCTAACCATTGAGCCACCATGCTGCCCACAGCTCTCCTCTTGTGTATGGTGATGTAAAAGGGAGGCAAGAATCTGACAGAATAGTTTTTAAAGGGTACGTCATCATTTTAATGAACTTCTGACATGTCAGAAGTATTGATTTGTGGTGGTCCTGGTGCTAAAACCCTTCTAATCACAAAAATGAAGGGGAAAAGGGCATAAGCTGAGTGCTGCATCCCCTTTTTTTCTGATCAGCTCAGGACTCCTTGGAGAGGAGAGGGGGTGTTTGTATTCCTAGAAAGTCCATAGACCTTCTATAAACCTATATGCTCTCATGCTGCTCTCCATGGAGCAGTTTGAACAGAAGTCACAGGGAACATTTTTCAGGTGAGCACCTCTGGCCCTTTTTTTAAATGATCAGTGGGGGTCTCGGCACCCAGACCTAAACTTTTGACATGTCAAGGTAACAAGTTCTAGAAAGCTAAATCAAATTTGCACTTTAAGTAAAGCTTCACTTTAAAGGTAGTTAAAGAGGTTGGCCCATTAACATTTATCACCTATCCACAAGATAAGTGATAAAAGTATAATCACTGGGGGCCCAACCACCAGAAACCCTACTGATCACAAGAACACAGGTCCTAATGCTAATTTGCAGTGAGTGTGAAGATACCTGCAAGCAAAATAAAACATAAGAAGCTTAAGAATGCAACCATTATTACAGTATGTGCTATATTGTTTATTCTGGTTCCTAACTAGCAGAACCAATATGGAAGGAATAGGGCCCCTATGTATTATGTATTTCAAGTCTAAAATGAGTAAAATGTTTTCTATTTAAACTCTTAAGACCTCTTTACACTGGCCAAAACAGCAGGCAATTATTGGGAACCGTAGCATTTGTTCCCGATAATTGCTTGCTCATCAGAGATGGTGAGAGCTGCATTAATATGCAGCAATCATCTCCACTATGTGGTGACTAGTTATCACTACAGAAATCACTCATCCTTATAGAGAACCATTGCTTCTGGGCACAATCTGCTGGCCAAAAATGATCATTTAAGCGATTTCACCCGATGAACAAGTGTTTAATTGTTCATCAGGTAATCAGCAGCACCTTTATTTTTACACAAGGCAATTATTGGTAACAAGCGGACCTAGAAATGCTACTTTCAGATAATTGTCTCAATAATTGGCTGGTGTTAAGGGACTGTTAACCTCAACCTGAGAATCTGTGTTCCATGCGAACATTAAAGCAAAATGTCTAACATGTCTGTGAGTTTATCACATAAAATTCCTATATGCCATAAATACTGACATTATCACAGAGTGGCCTTAGCTGATATAATTTGTGTGTGTGAAGCAATGTACGTTACACAACGTAAAGTTCAAAGTCCTAATAACCGCAGGTTGTGCCAGTGATATACAGCTGCTATATGATAAAATACTTTATACTGACAGCTATTATCACATGTTATATAAGGACAACACTGAGACATTGCAGATCTAATCAAAGTACTGTATTATTTGAAGTAAATAGCCACCATTATGGTTGTGTTAAGAGGGCAATGACCCTTTTACCATGGAATACTTCATGTTATAGATTAGTGAAAGTCCTGCCGTGTATATCTGTCTACAGTATCAACCCTATAAATCCAGGCAAAATTCCATAAAGCATTCCTTTACACATGCACCCGCGGCATCTTCTCCATTCACTAGACCTCTAAAATTAGACAGGCTGATCATAGCAGGGCCCTTTTCTTGAGATATTTCTGAAATGTCCCAGATGGAAATACCCCTTTTGTGAACTGAGGCGGGGGACCTATCCCATCAATGCCCCTTAGCACCTCCACTCACTGTGCAGCAATGACCACTCCCATCTCTCCTTGATTGATAGAACCAGACATCAGCATCCTTTTATCTGGACCTACATTCCTGTGCCTGCACAGTACATTCCCCCATCAGCGCATGCACAGTAATCATCTGTGTGTGGGGCAAACAGAAGCATATGTACTGCCCATGCATTCGTGGCGAAATGTACAGTGCAGACGAGGGATTACAGGGCTAGGAGAGAGGACACTGCCGATCCACACTGATCCCAACTGGAACATTTACAGGTATACATTACAGTTTACTAGACAAGTCTTTTGTCCACAGAAAAACTTTAACCCTTGTTTGGCTGAAAGTTATCACCAATCCTCCATAAACATACATGCTTGGATTGGTCAAATATGCACAGGGGCAGACTGGACTTATACCCTACAGGGAAATTTCCAGGGGGGGCTGGAGCCCTGCTCTGGGCCGCTGGCCAGGTACATAACAATCTGATGCTCTCAGCATTAATTACTTCTAGGAGCATCAGGTACTTATGCACCTGGTCAACGGCTGAAGGTGCCCTCCTGGAGTCAACTGTATTACTGTCCTTAGTATGGTCATAGGGCAGTACTCTAGTATTTTGTGCTGCATTACAGTATTACTGGCCCTGCATACTTCTGTTGTCCCTGCCTACTTGTGGCTTGTGTTGGCCCTGCCTACTTGTGGCTTGTGTTGGCACTGCCTACTTGTGTTGCCCTGCCTTCTGTCAGTCTAGACTCGCCTACAACTTGGGCCACTTTAAGTTTTTTTTTCCAGGACCACTTTAAGTTCTCAGTCTGCCACTGAATGTGCATGTTTATTCCAACAGGCCGAGGGGAATAAGGTAATCTTGGTAGCACAAACTCAGGATCCGTCATGCATGATCCTTGTTTGAGTTTGGGTGCTCATACGAACATTAAAGAAGACTTTCAGTAGAAACAGAACTTTCCAACACTGCACTAACCCTCCCATTCGATTGTCTACTAAACTCTGGACTTCTTTTACGTATAATACATTCACTTACCCGCAGTTCAACATCCTGTTTTTCATCAGACACCATATTGATTTTTAGATTTCTGTCACTTACCTGTCACATGTACCACAACCATTTTACCTTCTAGCAAACCCATCTATAAAGCCACCTGTTGGCTTGTTGGTACATTGATGGTTGCAAGGCTTTCCATTTCAGGCAACTTTCTGAATAAAAGAGGGAAATAGGAAATACAAATGTTATATAAGCATGTCCATGCACCTTTCTCTGCATCACTTCTTCACTGATATACCATTTACTACAATGAAAGAGTATGTAAACCTCTGCAGTATTTTTTTTTACCATAAATTTATGATGAAGCTGCAAGATCTGACTACAGGTGAAATTAGAAAAATTACAATATCGTGCAAAGTTAATTTATTTCAGTAATGCAACTTAAAAGGTGAAACTAACATATGAGATAGACTCATTACATGCAAAGCGAGATATTTCAAGCATTTATTTGTTATAATTTGGATGATTATGGCTTACAGCTTATGAAACCCCAAAGTCACAATTTTGAGGTACCCTTTGCTCAGGGGATATGGATTAATTAGAGGACTAGAGTGTGACACTTTGAGCCTAGAATATTGAACCTTTTTGCTAAATTAAAATTTTAAGCTGCATTAATGCAATTCCTTTTAAGTTGCATTACTGAAATAAATAGACTTTTGCACGATTTTCTAATTTTTCGAGTTTCACCTGTACTGAAAAATTAGGGTCATTTATAGAACATTTTTCTACAAGGAGTATGTTTACCTTGGCAACCATTTTTATGTAGCACATCAGCGCAAAAAACAACAACTTTGCAAATAATCTTAATTATATGCCCTACTGTTTTGTGTATACAGCTACTAATTGTCTCCATGGTTGCAGACTACAAACAAAGGCTATCCTACATCTATAATATATGACTGGTACACAGGCTACAACATCCATATTCATTGCCATCACAAGAGAGCAGGATATGATTTCCTTTTGGACATAGCATCATTCTTTCCATTCAGAATAGATTCTTTCCACAGGACATTAAAATGTAATTGACTAGAGGATATTGCCCTCTGTTTAAAGGGGTTGTGGAATGTGCTGGCACTAATACAAACATGCTGCAGCGTACAGAAAGGAAACCTGACGCAGCAGCACATTACTTTAATTAATGAGATAATTGTTCCACTGACAGACGCATTTGCTTTCTCTGAACAGTCATTAAGGACAAAAGCAAATATATCAATGTCTTTAAAAATACTTGTATTTTTACATTGAAGGGACCCCAATAAAGAACACATGCAGGCAAGCAGTTCTGGGCCTGCAGTATAAAGATCTCTAGTTTCCAATGTGTCTTAGAGAAGTGCCAGGAATCAGCAAGAATGTAATTATAAAGCAGGGCCATTTGGATAGGTTTTTGACAGTGAATATTTCAATTTTGTTGTTAGTGACGTCTACGGGCACCCCCAATTTCAGAAAACTGCTGTGTTTAATTGTAACGGAGTACCAACCCTCCATTTTCCAAACCACTACAATGACTATAGGGTCTGTAAACAATTATGCAGGACCAAAATAGGTTTAATAAAAGAATACTAAGAACTATGGATCTAAATATTTTTCCATTTCTGAGACCCAATGCCCCTGAGTAGGATGCACTTAAAGTTGTGTGGGGCCAAAAAATCTAAGTTATATTTAATTTGCTCAGATGGATTGGATTGCAACTAGGCTCAACTGTAGTATAAGGCCACATTCAGACATGGCAGATCTGTTGTGCACCTTAAAGGGGTTGTGTCACCTCAAACATTGGTTGTATATTCATTCACTTTAAAAATGGTCTCTGCATGTGCGGTGCACGCTTGTTCAGTTTAAGACTCCGTTCTAGGTGACATTGGTTACACTAGTGTAATAGGTGACATAACCCCTTTAAGTGCAAATTCCATACAGAAAAACAGCAGTTAGAGTACAAAACCCCATTTAAACATAAAATCAGCAGCATGCCCTATATGTTGAAGAAGTGTTGCAGCGCTTTGCACCCTTTTCAATGCATATTTTTCTACAGATTTGCTGCATATTTGCCTGCAATTTGCAGTAAAATCTGCTGCATAAAATTTCAGGTACATCTCAGCATAGTCTTAGGGTGGTTTGTGAGGTGCCAGTGACTCTGATTGGACTGGCCATAGACCTTAGAGGACAATTTCCCTGTGAGCTGCTCATGGCCACCAGACAGGTACATAATGATCTGATGCTCTCAGTATTAATTAATGTAGGAGCATCAGGCACTTACAGGTTCATACTGTGGCCGTACAGCAGTATTTTGTGCTGCACTGTGGTATTTAGTTTTGCAGAGGTGGTATTTTGTGCTGTACTGTTGTATTTGGTTCTGCTGGGGTGGTATTTTGTTGTATTGCTGGCCCGCCTACTTGTGTTTCCCTGTCTATTTGTGTTGACCCGCCTTCTGTCAAGTTGGATTCGCCTACAACATGAGGCCACTTTAAGTTCCTAGTCTGCCCCTACCAGTGACTCATTCATTGCAGGCCCAGACCACTGTCAGTCTGCCCCTGCCCTATAGACATGAGGATGCCTTGAAAATGGTTACCATCCATTCATGTCTACGGACAAGTTTTAGTTTTATCTTAACTTGCAGATGTTATGTGGCAAATACTAAAGTACTAAAAATGTTTGCAATTCAGATTTACATAAACTCAATATGGCAGCTCAATCTGGCCTACTGTTCTGCATTTATAATTGTATATAAGGCTCTCTAACTGCGCCTGTCAATATACAAAGAAAGACAAACAGACATGAAGGAGCGCACGCCACCTCTCTCTGTGGCGGCGCTTTCAGCACTAGTGACGAAGGCGACTCTGAGTCCCTCCAGTGTCCTTAGCTGGTCAATTAGCACCTTAAGGAACACATCGCACGGCGATGAGTTCAGAAGACGCATTGGGGAACACTTGAGCGACATACGCAAAGGTGCGGATACCCCGATTGCACGCCATATAACTGAACGTCATGATGGAGGCTCAGCAACAATACACTTTCAGGGTATTGAGGCTATTAAACCATCACCAAGAGGCGGGGACCTGGACAGATGCCTATTGCAAAAAGAGGCACAGTAGACGTTCCGCCTCAGGACTGTATCACCAGATGGTCTGAATGACCACATATAATTTACTTGCTTTCTTTAATTGATGGGAGAATGCAGTTATGCGCTTTGTGCTGTGCAGGATTCACCTTTTGGTGGGGCAATATTCTCTATTTCCTTTTCCTCTATGTCACTAGTATACCTAACAGGGAGTTGTTAGTAGACAACGTGGTACCATTGTGTTCACTACACAGGGGACTATTACTAACTGAGACCTGAGAGTAGTGCACATGTTCTATTAGATTACAAATACATCCCTGTAGGCTTCATACGGACCAACACATACATCTTTCTGTTGGATCCGGGGGAGGGGGGTGAAACCTGTTATGGGTATCTAGACAATGCATGCCGATCATATACACGTTAGGGGCACTTAGGTAGTATGATGGCATAGATGGTTATAATAATCTGTCAAGGAATTATAGCAAGTTACCAATGGTTAATGGGGTTTAGATGCCCAGGTCCCACCCCCCTATCTTGAAGGTGGGTTAGGGTTTTGCCTGGGTTGCTAACAGTGGACCTGGGTTCCGTGCCATTGATGGGGCTTCACTGTATGTGGTGCTCGAGTCTTGAATGCTTGTATAATATATACATAATGAGCAGGAATGTAGTGAGAAATAATGCAGCTAGGTGTAGTGCACACTATGGCAACTATGTCTTGAAGGGTCGTTGTGCAATGCTATTGATGTGAAGTCACTGCATGTCCTGTTCTATTTTCATACTCTATGATTACATTTATATGGAGCAGTGTTACTATTATCAGGTAGGCAACGAGCCGTTATCTACACTGTAGCATCATCATAACAAGCAATAAACTATATTGTAATAAATCAAAGGTTACCCCTTGATGCGGTGGGTACCTGTATTCTGTAAAATCTATTGCCTTGCATATACCACCACACATCATTGGACCAATGCATTACTCCCTGGTATTTCATATTTTTATTTATCTCCCAATATGAACTTACAACGGGTTGGCGGTTTCCCGATGATGCTGTGTTATATTCCTGTGACAAATAGGGTCCGCTTATGGGTCCCTGCTTAATTGAAGACTAATAGCCTGTACATAGCCAACCACCTTTGTGACAATCATAGACTCACCCCCCCGGGGAGTGGCTTAAGATGAGTGCTCCGTCCTCTGGTGAGGGTCCTGCTTGGGCGGATCTGGGCTATGGGGTTATTGGACTTTCTAATCCCGAGAGTCGACAGCCGCCTCACGACCACACTAGTGCTGAAAGCGCCGCCACAGAGAGAGGTGGTGTGCGCTCCTTCATGTCTGTTTGTCTTTCTTTGTATACTGACAAGCGTAGTGCTCCTGAGGAGGATCAGTTTCATCCAGAAACATGTTGAGCAGTATTCTAGCTGTAATAAGAGGACTCCTATATACATATGGGATATCTGGCATGCAGTTGCACGCTTAAATATTAAGAGTTTATGTTTCATGAGTTAGTGAGACTGATTTAAATAGTGATGCACAACGACTTTAGTAACCAACTGTGATTTATATAATTGTATATAGATTGCTTAAAGGGCTTTTCCCACCATCATTGAATTGCAGTGATCATCCCAATGAATAAAAGAACCACAGTGCTAGACAAGCTCTATTCACATTAATGGGATTGTGTTACAGCTCTCTACACAGTGGGTGAAAAGGAGTAGAATGGAAGAGGGGCCCCCATCAATCATGTAATGTATTTCGTAGCAAAATTACTAATTTAATGTAAAGACCGGGATCTATCCAGTGGTTGTCTTCATCAAACCCATAGAGTTCCCTCATTATTTCACAAGCTCCATGTCATGTAGGTTATGCAGAGCAGGCTATAGTTATTGTTGGTGTACCTTTACCATTAGGGTAGTGTAAGAACATTTAATTATACTGTGCAGCTCAAAGCTAGCATTCATGTGAGTGTATCATATCATGTATCATAGGAGTATAATCACTGTTTTGTTTACTTGCTGCTCTTTGGTTTCCAAGATGATTCACATACATGAGCGTCACAGCCTTAGAGGTGTATCATTGCTGTATATATCCATAATTGTTCCAGATACTGTCGTTGGGCCCTTTACACCACCAACGTCTAGTCTAGTTTGTCAGGACACATAGTAGCACGGGACATGACCTGTTATTTGATGGTCATAAATAATAAGACACCATATTGTGGAACATTAGTCATTAGGCTTTTACTGGGTTCTTGTATAAAGAAAAAAAGAGCTTGCATAAAGAAAAAGAGCTTATAAATTGGCAGGTCACTTGCTGATCTAATCACGTAAAAGATCTTACATTAAACTAATAAATTTTTTATCTAGCTATATATACAAGTATAACATACGTTATAAACCTGCCCCTCCCTAATTCTGCAAAACAACTGAATAATTCTATCCCGTTTGGCAAAAGCCTGCGTGTCCACAAACTGGAGCAACCCCAACAAATTCAGATTTTGGCTATTATCTTCTAAATATGACATCAATAAATATTAATTTTTTTTTTTTTTGCAGGAGACTAATTCATTGATTCTTGAAATACTGTAGGTTCTACACCTAAATTTGCAGTTTGCCAGCAGCATCTAAAGTTTTTACTCAAAATAGGTAAAAAGACTTGACAAGACTTATACCATGTGTTCCATGGCACATTTAGGTGCAAAGCTTTTAAAAAAAATGGAAACTTTTCTGAGACTGCACTTAGTGCTCTTTCACACATCTGTGATGACATCCAGGACAAGATGGTCAGTGGTTCATCTGTGATGATGTCCGTGAAGGATCCGTTTTTGTGCCCTCCCTGTGTAAAACACAATATAATATCTTCCACAATTACACCCCAAACTCTACCTTAAAATACACTTACACACACACTATTAGCAGCTCCCTCCCACCTGGATCTATATTGTCCCTACGGAAAAACAAAGGGTTATGGTGGCTAGGGGGGGTTAATGATCTGCAGGGCAAGGATTGCAGGGGTACAGGGATTACAGGGGTTAATCTGTAGGGGTAAAATAGGGCAGGGGTTAATCAGGGGTTTATTACAGGGATGAATGTTCTGTAGGGGAAATGCAAGGCAGGGGTTAATGTATAATGCAGGGGTAAATGCATTGGTGGTATAGGGAAACAGGGGGTTAATATTATGGATTGGTGGTTCAGGGGTTACCAGGGAAATGTAGGGGTTAATGCTTGTTGGTCTTGGGGATAAAGGGTTACTCAGCCAGTCCTGGGCTTCTCCAGGGGGTAATTGCTCGTTGTAGGGGATGATCCTCGCTTGTAGATGCTCGTCTTGCAGGGGTTGATTCTCAATTGGGGCTGCTCGGCTCAACTGCAGAGCGCAGAGCCTCTGGACTATTTAAATCCGGCGGCGCTCGCTCCCGAGTGTCCCGCGCTGCAGGCGTGCGCGCATGTCTGCAGGCAAGTCTACATCCGCTGGTGCGGTGATATGACATCACCGCACCAGCCCGCACATCCTGGCATGCGCTTCCAGGTAGCGGGATGCTTTGATTGTACCGCCTGTGAAGTGAATGCAAATCTTTGTTCTCCTATCTTTGTAATGCTAAACATCTCCGGACCTGCCGGAGATATTATCAAAAGGCTGAGCATCTCTATTGATCCTCTGTCTTTTGAAGTAACCGCCACTGGACATAATGGTCCAGTCATCTAGGTGGCATCAGCTGGGGGGGAACCCATGATTTTGGCCACCAGATATATATATATATATATATATATATATATATATAGATGTATGCATTAACTGGGGCATACATACAGTTGTGTTCAAAATTATTCAACCCCCAATGCTGTAAAGGGTTTTAGGGAATTTAGTGTACATTTGTAATTGTGTTCAGAATGAAATCTAAAAGTCTTTTTAAAGAACCAAATGCAACTAAAATGACATCAATTGTTTTTGTAATACAGTATTAAATGTTTTCTTTGTGATTTCTTCATTGACACAATTATTCAACCCCTTAAAGACTACCACTCTTAAGAACAGAGGTTCATTCAAGTGTTTTCGATCAGGTAAAGGATCAGCAATCAAGCATAATAAGCACCAATTAGGCAGATTTAAAAGGACTGTGATACTCAGCTCCTTCTAGACATTTACTGGTGTGTTTACAAACATGGTGAAGTCAAGAGAATGGTCCAGGAAGACAAGAGAAGAGGTGATTTCTCTTCACAGGAAAGGCAATGGCTATAAGAAGATTGCAAAGATGTTAAACATACCAAGAGACACCATAGGAAGCATCATTCGCAAATTCAAGGTAAAGGGCACTGTTGAAACGCTACTTGGTCGTGGCAGAAAGAAGATGCTGACTTCGACTGCTGTGCCCTACCTGAAGCGCAAAGTGGAGAAAAGTCCCCGTGTGACTGCTGAGGAACTGAAAAAAGATTTGTCAGATGTGGGTACTGAAGTTTCAGCTCAGACAATAAGGCGCACACTGCATAATGAAGGCCTCCATGCCAGAACTCCCAGGCGCACCCCCTTGCTGTCTCCAAAGAATAAGAAGAGTCGACTGAAGTATACCAAAAGTCATGTGGACAAACCACAAAAGTGTTCTGTGGACTGATGAAACAAAATTAGAACTGTTTGGGCCCATGGATCAACGCTATCTTTGGAGGAGGAAGGCCTATGAAGAAAAGAACACCTTGCCTACTGTGAAGCATGGCGGGGGGTCAATCATGCTTTGGGGCTGTTTTGCTTCTACAGGTACAGGGAAGCTTCAGCGTGTGCAAGGTACCATGAATTCTCTTCAGTACTAGGAGATATTGGATGAAAATGTGATGCAGTCTGTCACAAACCTGAGGCTTGGGAGACGTTGGACCTTTCAACAGGACAATGATCCCAAGCATACCTCCAAGTCCACTAGAGCATGGTTGCAGATTAAAGGCTGGAACATTTTGAAGTGGCCATCGCAGTCACCAGATTTAAATCCGATTGAGAACCTCTGGTGGGACTTAAAGAAAGCAGCGCAAGCCTAAGAATGTGGACTGGAGGCTTTTGCCCATGAAGAATGGGCGAAAATACCCGTAGATCGCTGCAAGACACTTGTGTCAAGCTATGCTTCACGTTTAAAAGCTGTTATAACTGGAAAAGGATGTTGTACTAAGTACTAAGATTGAATGTCACTTGGGGGTTGAATAAAACTGATAATGATGTGAGCACAGAAAAGACATTTGTGGTTAGTTTATTATAAATGTTATGTTATATTTGTCTGACTTACAAGTGCCTCTTTGATTTAATTGTAAACAAGATGACTGAAATGATCAAAATCAATGTCAAACTAGCCAAAACACTCATGGTCCCAACCCCATTTATAAGGCAAGAAATCCCACTTATTAAACCTGACAGGGCTCACCTGTGAAGTGAAAACCATTTCAGGGGACTACCTCTTGAAGCTCATCAAGAGAATGCCAAGAGTGTGCAAAGCAGTAATCAAAGCAAAAGGTGGCTACTTTGGCTACTTTGAAGAACCTAGAATATGACATATTTTCAGTTGTTTCACACTTGTTTGTTATGTATATAATTCCACATGTGTTAATTCATAGTTTTGATGCCTTCATAGTCATGAAAATAAAGAAAACTCTTTGAATGAGAAGGTGTGTCCAAACTTTTGGTCTGTACTGTATATATACACTCACCTAAAGAATTATTAGGAACACCATACTAATACGGTGTTGGACCCCCTTTTGCCTTCAGAACTGCCTTAATTCTACGTGGCATTGATTCAACAAGGTGCTGATAGCATTCTTTAGAAATGTTGGCCCATATTGATAGGATAGCATCTTGCAGTTGATGGAGATTTGAGGGATGCACATCCAGGGCACGAAGCTCCCGTTCCACCACATCCCAAAGATGCTCTATTGGGTTGAGATCTGGTGACTGTGGGGGCCATTTTAGTACAGTGAACTCCTTGTCATGTTCAAGAAACCAATTTGAAATGATTCGAGCTTTGTGACATGGTGCATTATCCTGCTGGAAGTAGCCATCAGAGGATGGATACATGTTCTCATTCTGTTTACGCCAAATTCGGACTCTACCATTTGAATGTCTCAACAGAAATCGAGACTCATCAGGCCAGGCAACATTTTTACAGTCTTCAACAGTCCAATTTTGGTGAGCTCGTGCAAATTGTAGCCTCTTTTTCCTATTTGTAGTGGAGTTGAGTGGTACCCGGTGGGGTCTTCTTCTGTTGTAGCCCATCCGCCTCAAGGTTGTGCATGTTGTGGCTTCACAAATGCTTTGCTGCATACCTCGGTTGTAACGAGTGGTTATTTCAGTCAACGTTGCTCTTCTATCAGCTTGAATCAGTCGGCCCATTCTCCTCTGACCTCTAGCATCCACAAGGCATTTTTGCCCACAGGACTGCCGCATACTGGATGTTTTTTCCTTTTCACACCATTCTTTGTAAACCCTAGAAATGGTTGTGCGTGAAAATCCCAGTAACTGAGCAGATTGTGAAATACTCAGACCGGCCCGTCTGGCACCAACAACCATGCCACGCTCAAAATTGCTTAAATCACCTTTCTTTCCCATTCTGACATTCAGTTTTGAGTTCAGGAGATTGTCTTGACCAGGAGCACACCCCTAAATGCATTGAAGCAACTGCCATGTGATTGGTTGACTAGATAATTGCATTAATGAGAAATAGAACAGGTGTTCCTAATAATTCTTTAGGTGAGTGTATATACATACATATAATACTGGGGAATATATGCATATTTATATATAAAGAGAAGAGAAAACGTTCCGGCACTCAGTTGTAGGTATGCTACTGGAAGTCGGGTTCCCAACCCGTTGTATCAAGAAGAATATAAACTCCAGTTTATGCGATGTGGTAAATTTCATTTAATCAGAAATGCGGTAAATAATATACGTTGACGTTTCGGCCACAATCCGGCCTTCATCAAACTGTGATACACATAAGAAAAAAATATACAAAAAGGATATATTATATATCATCATGATAGTGGTACAAAGCAGTAATTACATAATATTACATACATATGTAGATCCTATGTACATAAGTCCGGAGAATCAACTTAAAGGCTGAGATCAGTCAGTGGTAAGAATCTAAACAGATACGCCGTTAAAGAAAACAGAACTAACTTGATGTATATGAGCATTGTAGATATATCTCGATCCACTGTACATACTAGAACAGTTATAAAAGCATAGGTCTGTATATATAAGGTGACACACAGGTGGATGCCGCAATATAGAATATGATATAAAAATCCCATAGAAGTCAGAATACTACATACCAAAACCTCAAAAGGAGAGGAACACAAGATGACAGGAGAGACAAAACAAGATCAAGGTATATTATTTACCGCATTTCTGATTTAATGAAATTTACCACATCGCATAAACTGGAGTTTATATTCTTCTTTTTTATATATATACACATATATCACTGGGCCCACATACACCCACAAGGGACACATGGGCAAATACTGGACCCATACAAATATATATACATAGGATATATGTATATATAACAAACCTGTACAGGTATGCGTCTGCATTTAGATGTGGCATTTGCCTGGCCAGGGCAATGGTTTTGCTTCCGGAAAAACAAGGGGAACTCTATCCATAGCGGTGCACTCCCTTTACTTCTATGGGGAGCTGGCTTGGTGGTGGCCAAGAGTCCTCCAGCCACCACCTTGCAGGGCTCCGTTTTTTATATAGGTGCGGGTCCCAGCAGTGGGACCCGCACCTATAATACAATGGGGGCATATCCTAGCGACATGCCCCCATTGTCTATGATGAGACAACCACTGTCCTGTGGTAAATCACACCGATCGGCCGTACTCTTATAGTCCTGCTGCAGGGATTTTCTGCAGAGGTCATTACTGCATTCACACGTTGGCACAGCTATGGTTATGAATACCACAGAAGAAGATGCAATTGTTACTAGCAAATACACCAAAGCAGATGACATCATGAAAAAAAAAGAACATACTTTACTGTATACAGAAAGAGTATGCATTTTTTATTACAATAAATTCTAGAGTTTCTAGAGCTCATGCACACGTCCGTAGCCGTTTCTGCAAATCACAAACTGCAAATCTGTAAAATATGGATACCGGCCTTGCACATTCCACATTTTGTGGATCGATACGTCTTGTCCTCTGTTAGAACTGCCTTCATGTCTGCAAAATGGCTAAGCATAGGACATATTCTATTTTTTGTGGGGCTAAGGAATGGACATACAGATGCAGACAGCACATCGTGTGCTGTCCAAATCTTTTGCAGCCCATTGAAATGAATGGTTCCACATCTAATCCACAAAAAATGCAGATCAGATGTGGACCAAAACTACAGTTGTGTGCACAAGGCCTAATACTGTATCTGACAGTATACTACTTATGGTAGGTCACCTTTCAACAGTATTTAGTATCAAATACAGACACAGCTGCCTTGCCTTTGTATAGCAGTGCCTTACCAATGACTTACCTGAAGGTCAGAGCCATCAATGATCTCATCCTCACAACATCAAATGTCTTTCTAACATCCAGTCATCTTTTGAAAAGCTTTCTCTTACTATGAATATGAGGGAAACAGATCAAACGGAGAGCAGGGATCAGTGGTTAAAATGCATAGTAATATAAAGTCGCTTCATCATTAATGATAACTAGAATATCTTTGAAAGACTAAAAGTTTTAAGCCAGAATATTACACTACTGTGATTGCTATGAAATGCATCAGAAATGGCAGGAAGGGGGAAGACAATACACACTTAGATTGGGTCACTGTCACTAGTGGGGTACCACAGGGATCAGTATTGGGCCCTATTTTCTTCAATATATTTTTTAATGATCTTGTAGAATAAGATTATGGGGTGCATCAAAAGGGCCATAGATGCCCATGATGAGAACATAGTCTTGCCACTTTACAAATCACTAGTCAGACCACACATGGAGTACTGTGTATGGTTCTGGGCTCCTGTGAACAAGGCAGACATAGCAGAGCTGGAGAGGGTTCAGAGGAGGGCAACTAAAGTAATAACTGGAATAGGTGGACTGCAGTACCCAGAAAGAGAGTTTTTTTTGCCTTCCTCTGGATCAACTTGCAGGATAACAGGCTGAACTGGATGGACAGATGTCTTTTTTCAGCCTTACAATCTATGTTACTATCTATTTGAATGTAGCTTAAGAAACACAAGTCTTCTCCCACTGACACAAAATTGAACCAATCACATGTCCCTTTCATGGTCAAGGTAGCACCGTGGCCCTCTCACAGCTTTGCCTAGGCCATTGAAGTGAATGGGGCTGAGCTACAATGTATGATGCTGTGCTTGGTGAGCGGAGAAAAGGCAGCGGCGCTACCGAGAGTGCACATGCCTTCTAATCATCAGGAGTTTCGGGGGTCGGACCTCCACCAATCAGATACTGATGACCTGTCCAGAGGATGGGTCATCAGTTAAAATATCTTGGAAATCCCCTTTAAGTAACAGATTTTAAGATTTCCACATGACCAATAAAACTTGACAGAAATATGTGAAAAGTCAGTAAATCTTAAATATTGCTGTCACGCTGGGATACAACCTATCTTACAGTATTCAATACATATTTCTTAATGAGAATCTGAGTACACGTGGCAGATGGTCCTCATATGAAAACGACTGACCTGTATATTACAAGTAAGTATAAGGTGTCAAATGATATTGCATGCATACTGTTCCAAAAGAACAACACTTTACATGAGCAACATATGAGATTTGTAAATCAGGCACCAAAGGGCTGAAAATCTCTGGATGATTATAGATGCCAGCCTCACAGGCCTTTATTTCCAATTATGGATGAATGACAGTAAAATTGTAGTAATGAAATAGTGGAAGAAAAATGAAGCTGAATCGGAAATCGTCAAAGCCAAATCACATAAACAATGCTTTCACTTGTACCCCATTCTATCCTAAATAACTGGATGCAGAACACCAGGGCAGCTGTGAGTGAATGTTCTATTTTAGCACTTTTATATTTGATTCGTCTCTAAAAGATCTTTCAACAAAAAGAAATCACGATGAGAGCTTAATATGAATGAGGCCATTGCAAGTGGCATCTACATGGCATTCATTCATGTCTGAAATAAGAGCAAAGCTGTTCCTATGAATATGTATCAATAAAGCGTTGTTTTACAGTGCCCTGGCACAGAAGGATGAGGCCTCAAATGGAAACTCAATGAGAACTAATGGTACAAGGGCTCTCTCTCTGCTTTTCAGACAATGGATTAAGAACCAGTTCCATGCCAACATCTGTAGAAGTAAAGGAAAATTCAGTGTAATTTATAGGGTTGATGTAATTATTTCTACGGCTCCATGATTATTTTTCAATATGAATAATAAGTAACAGATGTGTTACCCCGAGGCAATTAGTTATAATTACTCTGCACCGTATATAAATATGCATAGCAGGGGCATAAAAAAGGATCATAGTATTGATAATAGACTAATGTCAATTGTCCTTATTCTGGCAAAGTGGTGGGACGCACATCTGAAGATACCATATTGGGTTTAATTGGTTGTCAGAATTCTAGTAAATACTGTTCCATAGATAGCAATCATGAAGAAAAACTTTTTTGTTTTGCTCTGGGACTGGTTCCTAATCTCTTTCTACGTTTACACAACAGTGAAAAATGCGTGACAGTCTAGTTTTTTCTTAACGGACCATGAATACCTTCAAAAAATAGGACATGCCCTATTTTGTCCGTTATCATGGTCCAACAACCCTAATATAATTGAAGGGGGCTGTTTTTAACGCTTTTAATTTAAACTGTCAGTTTTTCATGGCCATTTTTTCAATGGATGCTTACTGGAAAACAGCCATGAAAAACTGACAGTTTAAAGGGGTTATCCAACATAGTATCAGTCCTCACAGAGTGGCTGACACCTGGCGGTGATCATACTTTTGGTCCCCACTGCTGGATTCAGTCTCTATCACTCCATGGTCAGCCCTTCATCTCCCAGTTGCACTGATATCAACAACCTGTTGACAGGGGACATGTGACCAGTGCAGCCCATAGCTGGCCACAGGGATGATCTGCTCCTTTTGTAACATGCGACAATTTGTCATAATGCAAGCGGAGTAGGTCACCATTGCAGTAAGTGATTAGCTGCAGCGGTTACATGTTTCCCCCCCCCACCCCGTCAATAGTATATTGATATTAGTGCACCAGGGAGATGAAGAGCAGGGAGATGAAGAGCAGGCCATGGAGTGATAGAGACCGAATACAGTGACGGGGACCAGGGATGTGAGGTCTGATATAATGATCCGACCCTTTTTTGCGTATGAAAATAAAGGGGGGACATGGTGTCATGACCCCTAGTTATTTGTGTGTACAAGTATTATAGCATGTGCATGTTCTTACCTGGTAACAGATGCGAACAGTGCAGTCTGAGATCCTAAGAAAAGCGAATCTTCATCTTGATTGGAGGACGTATCAACAGACGATCTCGAGGACACCTATAAAAGAAAGGATTTGTCAGTTGCTGTGCATTCACGTGAGTGGCAGCAGTTAATCCAGACTTATACTCACAGAGTAGAATGGAAGATCTGCTTAAGCAACTTATAACAAAGGCAGAAGCTCAAGGAGGAGAAGCCTTGCTTAAATGATGCCTCCAGGAAGATCATTTATGTGAAGATCCTGATCTGTACAGTAGCTACTCATCTGGTCTGCGCTGCCTATTCATCTAGGAGCGCAGAGTCGGCACCTAGAGATGATGTCGCAGCTGCGCATACTCTCAGCGTAGCTCCAACTCTTCCCCCTCCTACAAAAAGAACCAGGAAAGAAAGAAGAAATTATTCTCCACCACAACTTCAGGTAAAACACAGAAATATTAATTTTGCTGCGCCACACAGCTCGAGAAGCAAGGAGAAGAAACAGAACCAACGGTCGTCTTCAGCAACAGCCAGGACACAAGAAACTGTCAACCGACCTCGGGCTACTACAAGAATACAAGATGGTGAAAATTACGATGTACCAACACAAATTGATGAAGTTAATTTACAAGATACTGATTTAACTAATAGGAATTATTCCTTGAATACTGACACTTTCAGTTCTGATAAAGTTCAGTTATTTAAGGAGTTTATTTCATTTATCTCTCAAACAGAGAACACTATAAATGCAAATCCTATCTGGTCTTCTCCAGACAGTGATTCTGATATGGAGGGTCCCATTGTAAATGAAAACAAATCCAACAAAACTTACGCTTCAGGCAGATTAGGATTTCAGAATGAACAACCTTTGATACCTACCTTTGAGGCAGTATCTGGGATAAAAGAAAGATCCTTAAAGGGCTTCTGTCACCCCCCAACCCCCAATTTTAAGTTTTTTACTTATTATATTTGTTAATGTAAGCAGATTCCATATATGCCCCTCTTACCTCGGGCAGTGCAGTAATTACAGTAAAAACATACTTTTATTATATGTAAATTTCTTCACTACCAGCAAGTTGGGCGGACTTGCTGGTAGCTGCCGCATCCTCTGTTTGAAAAAACGCCCCCTTCTCCACTTGATTGACAGGGCCAGCGAGCGCTCTCCTCCTCTCGCTGGCCCTGCCTACAGTCTCAAATCCCGCGCCTGCGCCGTACCGGTCGTCATTCGGCGCAAGCGCTCTGAGAGAAGGACGGACGCTCCTTCCTCAGTGCGCCTGCGCCGATGACGTCAGCCCTACACCGGGAAGAGAGGTCTGCACAGCCCGAGGTAAGAGGGGCATATATGGAATCTGCTTACATTAACAAATATAATAAGTCAAAAACTGAAAATTGGGGGTTGGGGGGTGACAGAAGCCCTTTAAAAGAAACCATGCCCTGCCAGATATCACCCCTAGGTTTCCATTTATCCCTCCAAACAAAAGAAAAATTTTGGAAAAGAGAATATATCGATATATTTTCTCTTCTTCCCTCTTCTAAAGAAATAGCAAAACTTGACAAAAAAGAAGAGGAAGTAAGAAAAAGAAGCCAAAATAAATCCTTTTTAAACTGGCTGCAGACATTTTGCATTTATGCGGCAGTTATGGGCGAAAAACAACCGTCACATTGTAGCGGATTATTCCTCCATTTAGATAGTATATTAGAAGCCTATAAAAATTTTGCTGGATCTTCTTGGATTATATATGACGAATCCTACCAACAAAAATTTGCCGTATATCCCGAATTGAATTGGGGATCCAAAGATGTAGGCCTTTGGATTAATCTCATGCTGCCCCAAAGGTCTAATTATTTTTGCCAACAATTTCCAAAAAAAAGGTATTTGTTTCACCTTCAATGAATCTATCTGCAGATGGCAAAACAACTGTAGATACAAGCACGAGTACACTATTTGCACTGGTAACCACCCAGCGTCCAAATGTTTTAAACAAAGAACCCAATAGAGGAGGTGACTCCAATGATTCTGCCAAGACTCATTCATTATTTAAGAATATACCCAGACAAAATGAAAGTGCAATCATTAATTGAAGGATTAATTGAAGGATTATTGAAGCCGATTTCACGGCTTCTACGAACCTACTTTTTCTGGTTCAGGATCTTAATTTGTTGAAAATTCTAAATCTGTTAATGTTAACAGAAATGTGGTTTTAGAAAAAATAAACAAGGAAATATCTGTAAATAGAGTGGCCGACCCTTTTTCTCATCCCTCTTTTGATAATTTTAGATTATCTCCGTTAGCCTTAGTCCAAAAAAAGGAGGTAAATACTTACCGACTTATACACAATTTATCCTTTAAATGATTTAATTGATAAAAATTCTTCTTCGGTACATTATTCTTCTTTCGGCCATGCCCTATCTTTACTTAAAAAAGCCAGAAAAATGCGCTAATAACCCATCTGGTTATAATTCCCTTGGATTTCAATTTGAAGGTAAATTTTATTACGATAGAGCACTTCCCATGGGTTTTACATTATCATGCTACTTTTTCGAAGCTTTTTCAACCTTTCTGCATTGGATGGTTGAAAAACATACCAACGGAGGATATACAATCCATTATTTGGATGATTTTTTATTCATTGGAAAGGATAAATCAGACGATTGTATTAATTTACTCAATGCATTCAAATCAATTTCTGACTATTTTAAAATCCCTCTAGCAGAAGAAAAAACTGTTTATCCCACAAGAAATATAACATTTTTGGGTATAGAGATTGATTCAAATGGAATGGAGTTCAAAATCCCTGAGGATAAAACAATTTCTTCTAGGATTTTGCTGTAATATCTATTGAAGTCCAATAAAACTACACTGAAACATTTACAATCTCCTTTGGGATCTTTACATTTTATATCTAGAGTTTTTCCAATGGGTAGGGTATTTTAAAAGCGGATGTATGCAGCTACTGCAGGAAAGAAACACCTGTACAACCATGTTCCTTTAACTAAGCAATTAAAAGACGATATCCAAATATGGCTATGCTTCTTGGAGGATTTTAATGGTAGATCCACATAGCAATAGGATTTCATTGATTCTGACTCACTACAGCTTTTTTCAGACGAAGTTGCATCAATAGGTTATGGTGCAATTTTTAGAAAACAGTGGTCTGCAGAGAAATGGCTGAACGATTGGTTATATGAACCAATTGCGAAAAATATCAATTTTTTTAGAACTTTTTTAAGTTCTAGTATCCTTGTCAGCGGCAAAACCCATCCCAAACCGCCAGCAGTACCTTCAAGTAGCCGGCAGTGAGTTTCTAATGATGATTTTCTTTCTGCATTCTGATGAGGCAGAAGTATGAAAAATTTTATTTTATGCTCCGTCCATGCTATTTTTCAGTCAGGCTTGAAGTCAAGGGGGCAGCGGCCTCTTTGCTTCAAGTCAAGGTAACCGCGCCCCCTTCCCTGCCCCTTCTCCTGTGACTGACAGCCAGCTGTTCGGCAAAACCAGCCGGCTGTTGGGCATAAGCGCTGTCAGTCACAGCGAAAGGGCAGGGACGGGGGTGTGGTTACCTTGACTTGAAGCAAAGAGGCCGCTGCCTCCTTGACTTCAAGCCCGACTGGAAAATAGCGTGGACGGAGGATAAAAGAAAGTTTTTCATACTTCTGCCTCATCAGAATGCAGTAAGAAAATCATCATTACAAACTCACTGCCGGCTACTGGAAGGTACTGCTGGCGGTTTAGGATGGGTTTTGCCGCCGACAGGTTCCCTTTAACGATCTGGCAAAGTGAATTCAGAAACAAACGCATCCTATTGTTTATCAGTTAAATCTGATTTGGTAATTAATGCATTAAGACAAATAGTCTTAATATATTTAAAAAATAATATATAGATTAAAGCTAAATATTTGGAGGGAAGATCAAATATAATTTCTGACTCTTTATCTCGCCAGAATTTTACACTATTCCAACAACTAGTACCGGATGACGAGAAGGAAGGAATTCCATGCCCACAAAATCTATGGAAATTGATACGAAATTTATCAACGGACTAATTAGAAATGCACTTGCTCCTTCTACATGGGCTAGTTATTCAGCCACATGGCATATGTGGAGTAATTTCTGTTCATCCGATAATTTTAAGGGGAAGGATGATAAATTGTTTCCTATTATGCTTTTTATTCAGAACCTTTTTAAAACAGGAAAAAAAAGGAATATATATTCAAAACATTTTATCTGGTATATCTTTCTTTCAAAAAATATTTAATATCCCTTCTTTTATGTCCAATTTTCTGATAAAACAAATTATCAAGAGATCTAAAAGAATTAACCCAGTTAAAGTTAGAACAAGACCTTTATCTCTACAAATGTTACAAAAAAATTGTTGAATACTTACCGACCATATGTTCTTCTCCTTATGAAACATCAATGTTAAAAGTGGCCTTTTTTATTTCATTTTTCAGTGTGCTTCGTATTAGTGAATTTACTTCTGCTAATAGATATTCAGAAGCACCCAACCTAATTGATGACATTCTTATTTATTCTAAAAGAATTTGTATTTTCTTAAAAAGATCCAAAGGTATATGGTTTAGTCTGAACGAACTCAAATATTCAATGATATGTCCCGTTCTGGCATTAAAAGATTGGCTAAGTAAAAGGACTAAATTTCCGGGCTCACTTTTTATACATTCAGATAATACCCCATTAACCCATTATATGGATTATTGGAGACAAAATCTTCACTTCGGCCAGTAATCGTTCAACGATGAAATTCAAATCTGATAACTTAGGTTTCGGTAGTAATGTGATTCTATTCTGGAGAGGTATTTTAGACCTTCATCTAAAAAACATTTATTTTATTTGTCTATCTTTGGCAAAACTCTGGTCAGTTCCTAATTTGATAATTTTACATGTTGGATCCAATGATTTGGGCAGAGTTAGTATACATCTATTTATAAATGAATAAAAAAATACGTTATTAAAAATTAGTATAAATTCCCACAATCCAAACTGTCTTTCTTTAAAATTGTACCCAAATGGGATTGGAACTCAAAAAGCTTGATTTTTATGGAAAAATGAAATTTGGATATGTATGAATAAGAATATAGAAAAATTCATGGCGGCTAATAACAAATTATCTGTTAGACATTTGGAATAAGAAGGATTTGTATTGGGTTTATACAATTCATCAAAACAGTCATTTTCTGACATAGGTTTGGACATTTTCAAAGTAGGACTACAGAACTTGATTGAAAGAGGCTGCGGTGTTTGTTAGCTATGTAGCTCTGCTATATGGCGGTGTGGGGGTAATAGTCACTCTTTGAGTGGACAAAGTGAATATTAATTAATTGGTTTGGTTTAAATTGAAAAAGTAATTTTGTATGGTTTACTGTTGTTAATTTAAAGTAACATTAAGACACCGTGGCCATTTATATCCATTAATAAAACAATTAATACTTTAAGAGTTGTTGTTTATTTATGAGTTTAATATAATTGAGGTTTCAGGATGGAGTATATGACACCATGACAGATAACCTCTTTATCTATTTTTAACAGCAGTCATGCTTATGTAGCCTAATTCATGTATTTGAGTGTGATAACACCTGCTAAAGTGGTGCCCCAAAGTCCAGTTTGGGTGATATAAAGATTATACTGAGATAAAGATGATTCTCTTAGCAGGTACTGTTAAAAAAGCTAGGGACTTGCTGCATGTATATATTGGCAGCAAAATCTACAGTGTTTCCATCCAATGTGGACAGACTCGAGAGGCGGTCATGCACATTAGTCTACAGTTGATCAAAATGGATGATTTCAATCAAAACGATCATCCATCGGGTGAAATATATCAACCGATGATAGAACATTATTGTCTGAAAAGAAGTCGGCCATGTTTATAATTTTCGCCCGGTTTGATTGAACATGCATGGCCAATTTGAATAACTGTCAATATGGACTAAAATATGTATGGCCATGTCTGTGAAACTATTGTTCACTAGATGTTGGTTTGTTCAACCATTAACCAACTTCTATCTAATGTGAATGGCCACCTTAAGGCCCCTTTCACACGAGCGAGTTTTCCGTGCGGGTGCAATGCGTGACGTGAAAGCATAGCACCCGCACTGAATCCTGACCCATTCATTTCAATGGGTCTGTGTACATGAGCATTGTTTTTCATGCATCACTTCTGCGTTGTGTGAAAATCACAGCATGTTCTATATTCTGTGTTTTTCACGCAGCCCTGGCCCCATAGAAGTGAATGGGGCTTCAGTGAAAAACGCATTGCATCCGGAAGCAAGTGCATCAAAACGCATTGCACCCGCACGGAAAAAAATTAACAACTGAACGCAATCGCAGAAAAAAACTGACTGAACTTGCTTGCAAAATGGTGCGAGTTTCCCTCAACGCATCCGGAACTAATCCGTCACGCTCGTGTAAATTGGGCAAAAGCCTGTGGCTTTGAAAGGGGTCATTACTACGACATTGCATGACCATTTTAACCACCTCCGGACCGCTGTACGCACAGACGCGTCCTGGAGGTGGTTGATTCATTCCTCCTGGACGCGCCGGCGCGTCCTCTCGCGAGACGCAAGATTTCCTGTGAACGCGTGCACACAGGCGCGCGCGCTCACAGGAACGGAAGGTAAGAGAGTTGATCTCCAGCCTGCCAGCGGCGATCGTTCGCTGGCAGGCTGGAGATGTGTTTTTTTTAACCCCTAACAGGTATATTAGACGCTGTTTTGATAACAGCGTCTAATATACCTGCTACCTGGTCCTCTGGTGGTCCCCTTTGTTTGGATCGACCACCAGAGGACACAGGTAGCTCAGTAAAGTAGCACCAAGCACCACTACACTACACTACACCCCCCTTCCGTCACTTATTAACCCCTTATTAGCCCCTGATCACCCCTGATCACCCCATATAGACTCCCTGATCACCCCCCTGTCATTGATTACCCCCCTGTCATTGATTACCCCCCTGTCATTGATTACCCCCCGTCATTGATCACCCCCCTGTCATTGATCACCCCCCTGTAAAGCTCCATTCAGACGTCCGCATGATTTTTACGGATCCACTGATAGATGGATCGGATCCGCAAAACGCATCCGGACGTCTGAATGAAGCCTTACAGGGGCGTGATCAATGACTGTGGTGATCACCCCATATAGACTCCCTGATCACCCCCCTGTCATTGATTACCTCCCTGTCATTGATCACCCCCCTGTAAAGCTCCATTCAGATGTCCGCATGATTTTTACGGATCCACTGATAGATGGATCGGATCCGCAAAACGCATCCGGACGTCTGAATGAAGCCTTACAGGGGCATGATCAATGACTGTGGTGATCACCCCATATAGACTCCCTGATCACCCCCTTGTAAAGCTCCATTCAGATGTCCGCATGATTTTTACGGATGCACTGATAGATGGATCGGATCCGCAAAACGCATCCGGACGTCTGAATGAAGCCTTACAGGGGCATGATCAATGACTGTGGTGATCACCCCATATAGACTCCCTGATCACCCCCCTGTCATTGATTACACCCCTGTCATTGATCACCCCCCTTTAAAGCTCCATTCAGATGTCCGCATGATTTTTACGGATGCACTGATAGATGGATCGGATCCGCAAAACGCATCCGGACGTCTGAATGAAGCCTTACAGGGGCGTGATCAATGACTGTGGTGATCACCCCATATAGACTCCCTGATCACCCCCCTGTCATTGATTACACCCCTGTCATTGATCACCCCCCTGTAAAGCTCCATTCAGATGTCCGCATGATTTTTACGGATGCACTGATAGATGGATCGGATCCGCAAAACGCATACGGACGTCTGAATGAAGCCTTACAGGGGCGTGATCAATGACTGTGGTGATCACCCCATATAGACTCCCTGATCACCCCCCTGTCATTGATTACCCCCTGTAAAGCTCCATTCAGACGTCCGCATGATTTTTACGGATCCACTGATAGATGGATCGGATCCGCAAAACGCATCCGGACGTCTGAATGAAGCCTTACAGGGGCATGATCAATGACTGTGGTGATCACCCCATATAGACTCCCTGATCACCCCCCTGTCATTGATTACCCCCCTGTAAAGCTCCATTCAGATGTCCGCATGATTTTTACGGATGCACTGATAGATGGATCGGATCCGCAAAACGCATCCGGATGTCTGAATGAAGCCTTACAGGGGCATGATCAATGACTGTGGTTATCACCCCATATAGACTCCCTGATCACCCCCCTGTCATTGATCACCCCCCTGTCATTGATCACCCCCCTGTCATTGATCACACCCCTGTCATTGATCATCCCCCCTGTCATTGATCACCCCCCCTGTCATTGATCACCCCTCTGTAAGGCTCCATTCAGACATTTTTTTGGCCCAAGTTAGCGGAATTATTTTTTTTTTTCTTACAAAGTCTCATATTCCACTAACTTGTGTCAAAAAATAAAATCTCACATGAACTCACCATACCCCTCACGGAATCCAAATGCGTAAAATTTTTTAGACATTTATATTCCAGACTTCTTCTCACGCTTTAGGGCCCCTAGAATGCCAGGGCAGTATAAATACCCCACATGTGACCCCATTTCGGAAAGAAGACACCCCCAGGTATTCCGTGAGGGGCATATTGAGTCCATGAAAGATTTAAATTTTTGTCCCAAGTTAGCGGAACGGGAGACTTTGTGAGAAAAAAATTAAAAATATCAATTTCCGCTAACTTGTGCCAAAAAAAAAAAATTTCTATGAACTCGCCATGCCCCTCATTGAATACCTTGGGGTGTCTTCTTTACAAAATGGGGTCACATGTGGGGTATTTATACTGCCCTGGCATTCTAGGGGCCCCAAAGCGTGAGAAGAAGTCTGGTATCCAAATGTCTAAAAATGCCCTCCTAAAAGGAATTTGGGCACCTTTGCGCATCTAGGCTGCAAAAAAGTGTCACACATCTGGTATCGCCGTACTCAGGAGAAGTTGGGGAATGTGTTTTGGGGTGTCATTTTACATATACCCATGCTGGGTGAGAGAAATATCTTGGTCAAATGCCAACTTTGTATAAAAAAATGGGAAAAGTTGTCTTTTGCCAAGATATTTCTCTCACCCAGCAAGGGTATATGTAAAATGACACCCCAAAACACATTCCCCAACTTCTCCTGAATACGGCGATACCACATGTGTGACACTTTTTTGCAGCCTAGGTGGGCAAAGGGGCCCATATTCCAAAGAGCACCTTTAGGATTTCACAGGTCATTTACCTACTTACCACACATTAGGGCCCCTGGAAAATGCCAGGGCAGTATAACTACCCCACAAGTGACCCCATTTTGGAAAGAAGACACCCCAAGGTATTCCGTGAGGGGCATGGCGAGTTCCTAGAATTTTTTATTTTTTGTCACAAGTTAGTGGAAAATGCTGATTTTTTTTTTTTTTTCATACAAAGTCTCATATTCCACTAACTTGTGACAAAAAATAAAAACTTCCATGAACTCACTATGCTCATCAGCGAATACCTTGGGGTCTCTTCTTTCCAAAATGGGGTCACTTGTGGGGTAGTTATACTGCCCTGGCATTCTAGGGGCCCAAATGTGTGGTAAGGAGTTTGAAATCAAATTCTGTAAAAAATGACCTGTGAAATCCGAAAGGTGCTCTTTGGAATATGGGCCCCTTTGCCCACCTAGGCTGCAAAAAAGTGTCACACATCTGGTATCTCCGTACTCAGGAGAAGTTGGGGAATGTGTTTTGGGGTGTCATTTTACATATACCCATGCTGGGTGAGAGAAATATCTTGGTCAAATGCCAACTTTGCATAAAAAAATGGGAAAAGTTGTCTTTTGTCAAGATATTTCTCTCACCCAGCAAGGGTATATGTAAAATGACACCCCAAAACACATTCCCCAACTTCTCCTGAATACGGCGATACCACATGTGTGACACTTTTTTGCAGCCTAGGTGGGCAAAGGGGCCCATATTCCAAAGAGCACCTTTAGGATTTCACAGGTCATTTACCTACTTACCACACATTAGGGCCCCTGGAAAATGCCAGGGCAGTATAACTACCCCACAAGTGACCCCATTTTGGAAAGAAGACACCCCAAGGTATTCCGTGAGGGGCATGGCGAGTTCCTAGAATTTTTTATTTTTTGTCACAAGTTAGTGGAAAATGCTGATTTTTATTTTTTTTTCATACAAAGTCTCATATTCCACTAACTTGTGACAAAAAATAAAAACTTCCATGAACTCACTATGCCCATCAGCGAATACCTTGGGGTCTCTTCTTTCCAAAATGGGGTCACTTGTGGGGTAGTTATACTGCCCTGGCATTCTAGGGGCCCAAATGTGTGGTAAGGAGTTTGAAATCAAATTCTGTAAAAAATGACCTGTGAAATCCGAAAGGTGCTCTTTGGAATATGGGCCCCTTTGCCCACCTAGGCTGCAAAAAAGTGTCACACATCTGGTATCTCCGTACTCAGGAGAAGTTGGGGAATGTGTTTTGGGGTGTCATTTTACATATACCTATGCTGGGTGAGAGAAATATCTTGGCAAAAGACAACTTTTCCCATTTTTTTATACAAAGTTGGCATTTGACCAAGATATTTATCTCACCCAGCATGGGTATATGTAAAAAGACACCCCAAAACACATTCCTCAACTTCTCCTGATTACGGAGATACCAGATGTGTGACACTTTTTTGCAGCCTAGGTGGGCAAAGGGGCCCATATTCCAAAGAGCACCTTTCGGATTTCACAGGTCATTTTTTAGAGAATTTGATTTCAAACTCCTTACCACACATTTGGGCCCCTAGAATGCCAGGGCAGTATAACTACCCCACAAGTGACCCCATTTTGGAAAGAAGAGACCCCAAGGTATTCGCTGATGGGCATAGTGAGTTCATGGAAGTTTTTATTTTTTGTCACAAGTTAGTGGAATATATGACTTTGTATGAAAAAAAAAAAATAAAAAAAAATCATCATTTTCCACTAACTTGTGACAAAAAATAAAAAATTCTAGGAACTTGCCATGCCCCTCACGGAATACCTTGGGGTGTCTTCTTTCCAAAATGGGGTCACTTGTGGGGTAGTTATACTGCCCTGGCATTCTAGGGGCCCAAATGTGTGGTAAGGAGTTTGAAATCAAATTCTGTAAAAAATGACCTGTGAAATCCGAAAGGTGCTCTTTGGAATATGGGCCCCTTTGCCCACCTAGGCTGCAAAAAAGTGTCACACATCTGGTATCTCCGTACTCAGGAGAAGTTGGGGAATGTGTTTTGGGCTGTCATTTTATATATACCCATGCTGGGTGAGAGAAATATCTTGGCAAAAGACAACTTTTCCCATTTTTTTATACAAAGTTGGCATTTGACAAAAAATAAAAAGTTCTATGAACTCACTATGCCCATCAGCGAATACCTTAGGGTGTGTACTTTCCGAAATGGGGTCATTTGTGGGGTGTTTGTACTGTCTGGCCATTGTAGAACCTCAGGAAACATGACAGGTGCTCAGAAAGTCAGAGCTGCTTCAAAAAGCGGAAATTCACATTTTTGTACCATAGTTTGTAAACGCTATAACTTTTACCCAAACCATTTTTTTTTTACCCAAACATTTTTTTTTATCAAAGACATGTAGAACAATAAATTTAGAGCAAAATTTATATATGGATGTCGTTTTTTTTGCAAAATTTTACAACTGAAAGTGAAAAATGTCATTTTTTTTGCAAAAAAATCGTTAAATTTCGATTAATAACAAAAAAAGTAAAAATGTCAGCAGCAATGAAATACCACCAAATGAAAGCTCTATTAGTGAGAAGAAAAGGAGGTAAAATTCATTTGGGTGGTAAGTTGCATGACCGAGCAATAAACGGTGAAAGTAGTGTAGGTCAGAAGTGTAAAAAGTGGCCTGGTCTTTCAGGGTGTTTAAGCACTGGGGGCTGAGGTGGTTAAAGGGGTTGTCCGGGATTGGGGACATTGCTCTAATAGTACAAGTGTGGCATACACATTACATACAAGCAGGTAGTACCTTTGGCACAGATTTCTACAGCCCCGTTTTCATCTTTGAAATTCATGGCAGGAAGTTACTGTTTTCTTCTCCTCAGTGACGTACCGGGTCCCTTGCAGGCAAGCAAAGCTTCCTCTTCCGCTGCTCAGGGAGCCCGGTGACGTCACTGGCAGCAAATGAATCGAGGTGAATATTGATGAGGGGCGGAGTTACAGCGGCTGGCCGGCATCCCGCTAAGCCCCGCCCCTTAACAACCAGCTCAGCCCCGCACCTTGACAACCCGCTCAGCCCCGCCCCTCCAGTCCGGTGAGCTTCAGAATGAATTGAGGTGAATATTGATGAGGGGGCGGAGTTACAGCGGCTGGCCGACATCCCGCTAAGCCCCGCCCCTTAACCCACTTAGCCCCGCCCCTCCAGTCCGGTGAGCTTCAGAATGAATGGAGGTGACTATTGATGAGGGGGCGGAGTTACAGCGGAGCAGAGAGACAGCTGTAATCACCTGATGCTGCGCTGCCCCAGGACCCACAGGGCAGTGCAGCCGGAAGTCAGGGAAAGATAAACAGATATATAAACAATGAGTGGGGGACCGTTGGAGCCACATAGAAGTGGCAAAAATAGCTGAAAATGTATGGAGGCCTTTACTTAGATGTACATTGTGAGTAAACGTGTTTTTTTTTAAAACATTTGGTCCCGGACAACCAGTTTAAGCCTAAAAATTATTTATTTTGCATACAGCACATGCTTTAAAACAAATGTGACATGAATTAAGAGAGTCAGTCAGAGTCTGCAATGTGTTACTGATAAAAAGGTCATTTTTCATTTAATGCTGGAATCAGAAGAATCCGTTATATAAAGTTTAATTAAAATAAAGAATGCTTTGCTTCATTATGTTCTGCGTCATGAACGTTATCATAAATGGCCTTCAGTGTACTCGCTCCATTCTCAGTCATTAGATGCTAACCTTACCATATGGCTTTCAAGTTTGTTGTTAGGTTGCTATGGCAACATAGAACATAGCTTGTGATATCTGTCTTACTGATAACCTAAAGAATGTCACATGTGGGTCAAGTTGCACAAGTTCATCACCTACAGTCCATATAAATAAAACTTCAACCTTGATGCGATGTTAGCAAAGTTGACTTGTCTAGTTTGTTAATGAGCCCAACTATGTTTTATAAAAGACTGAACTTAAACGTTGCAGTATCTTAATGCTTGTTTCAAAAAAGTCTGAATAGACCCTATAAAAGGGTACACTGTTTTTGTTAGCAGGGTTTTATTTTCTAAATAATTTAAAAAAGTAAACCAGTTATTCCTCCACTGTTCCAGTGCTGCTGCTTGGTGAAGTAGCTGTATAGCCACTTGACTGCTGCAGCCATTAATTGGCCTCAGCAGTCTCATGCTATATACCACTGAGGCTGGTAATTGGCTGCAGCCAAGTAAACAAAGGCCAGAGGTGAGGACCAGAGTGGTAGTACTGGATAGGCAGGGCAGGGGAATAAATGGTGTGTATACGTTTTTTTAAATTATTTTAGAACATCTCCTCCCTTTTGTTAAATCAGATAATTAGTATTAACTTATGTTTGTAAATTACAAAATACAAAAAAAAAAGAAAAGAAAAACTCAGCTGCAGCAGCCCATGGGCCTCAGAGAGGTATAGTCCAGGCAGGGGTGCTAGGGTTTAAGAACACACCTCATTTGTAAGGCTACTTTCACACTAGCTGCATGGACCTCCAGCAGGCTGTTCCGTCGCGTAAACAGCCTGTCAGATCCGTCCTGCCGCTAGTGGCCGTGTGCCCCCGGACTGCTGCTCCATCCCCATTGACTATAATGGGGGCGGGGGCAGAGTTCCCGGCGAGGCACGGCAGCACACGACGGGAGGCAGCCTGAATAAATGTCGGACATGTTGTAGTTTTATTTCGGCAGCCTGTCGCCGTGCGCTGCCGTGCCTTTCCGGGAACTCTGCCCCCACCTCCATTATGAGCAATGGGGATGGAGCAGCAGTCCGGGGGCACACGTTCACTAGTGGCAGGATGGATCCGACAGGCTGTTCACCCGACGGAACAACCTGCCGGAGGTCCGTGCTGCTAGTGTGAATGTAGCATAAGGAGACCAACATCTGTGTCCCAATTAACTTTAATATGCAGAGGGAATTTTTTGTGGTAGGAGCACAACAGTTGAGAGTAAACTATGCAAATTAAGCATCTTTTGTCTGCAGAGGAGACAAGACTATCCAATATCATACTGGATTGCATAGACAGACATTGCAGCTTGGCCTGTTCAGTCACGGCATGCCTGAGCTACAATTATTGAAAAAAGGATTAACGAGGCAGCCCAAACTCCTCTCTAAGTTGGTCAAAACTTTTAAAAGTGTCAGCTAGGAAGACCTGAGCAACAGTATGTCTACTCGCTGTCTACCACAAAGAAAATCCTGTTAGTTTTGCAAGATCAGGCCCATTGGCATTATGCCAGGGTGAACTAAATTGATTACCAAGTTCTGTAACTTCTTAATTTTACCCCAAACTTTTGTAATAAGATCAATAGTGGGAGTAGCATCGGGTGGCCTTATCTGCATGTCAGTTTCCAATATATATAAGGGTGATCTGCCCCTGGCCATATACTCAATATATATATACTCCAGCAGAGGAACAGCCTGCTGGAGTTTATTGCATCCTGCATAGCCAGAACGCTAGGCGCACAGCCATGCCCCATAGACAATATTGGGACCCAGTGGGGCATAAGTGCCGAGATTCGGCCACACAAATACTGCTGCAATCAGCATTTTGTATCTGGATAGTTACCGGCACTAATGCTCCCCCCCAGTGGGCTCCAGAGGGAAAGGTAGTATCCGACAATGCTGTATGCAATGAATCCCAGCGGGCTGTTCCTCTGCCAGGACAGCCTGCTAGATCATTTTAGTGCTAGTGTGAAAGTAGCCTAAGATGGGGGAGTGGTCTACATATAGTACAGTCGTGGCCAAAAGTTTTGAGAATGACAAAAATATTAGTTTTCACAAAGTTTGCTGCTAAACTGCTTTTAGATCTTTGTTTCAGTTGTTTCTGTGATGTAGTGAAATATAATTACACGCACTTCATACGTTTCAAAGGCTTTTATCGACAATTACATGACATTTATGCAAAGAGTCAGTATTTGCAGTGTTGGCCCTTCTTTTTCAGGACCTCTGCAATTTGACTGGGCATGCTCTCAATCAACTTCTGGGCCAATTCCTGACTGATAGCAACCCATTCTTTCATAATCACTTCTTGGAGTTTGTCAGAATTAGTGGGTTTTTGTTTGTCCACCCGCCTCTTGAGGATTGACCACAAGTTCTCAATGGGATTAAGATCTGGGGAGTTTCCAGGCCATGGACCCAAAATGTCAACGTTTTGGTCCCCGAGCCACTTAGTTATCACTTTTGCCTTATGCTCCATCGTGCTGGAAAATGCATTGTTCTTCACCAAACTGTTGTTGGATTGTTGGAAAAAGTTGCTGTTGGAGGGTTAATTGGTACTGTAACGGACCGTTTCCGCAGACAAGGGGTTAAAATCCGTTTAGGCGATATGCCCCTTTCTGAGAGACAGGCACAGCTACTGCAGAACACCAACTCCCGAACTGGATACAAAGTAGCACTCCAAACTGGAACCTCACGAATAGCTGCTAGCAGACGAACAGGAAAAGCATACAATCCTGGCAATCGGTCCTCTAACAGCATACAGTGAATCCCCCCAATAACGAGACAAGGCTCCGTTTTGAGGGTCAAGCAGTGGTCTGACTGTACTTGAAGTACAGCCTCTTTTATTCACAAAAAACAAACATAGTACTGCCCACAGGGGTTTGAAATACAACCAATCAGTAATTAACAACACATACAATGTAACTACAGCAACCAATCGTTCACGCCCCCAGAGGACCAGAATGAAGACTGGGACATAGGACAACATATCCCCTCAATGCATCATGGTTTCCTCCTCTCTGTCCAGACAACCTGAAGAGCAATCCAATTATCTCTGAGGACAAAGGGAGATCGCCAATACACATGTGCAGACAACAGAACAGACATCACCCTTTAAACACACAATGGGACAATGGCACAATAGAAACACACCCAGCATATTCCCTCCCCTTATCCTGAGAGGAGACTCAATTATACATACAGTTAAACATACTTTCTACCCAACTTTCATAACTCTAAAACCATACATCACATTCACATAAAAATTACATATTCGCAATCAATCCATTCAGGGGAACAACATATTAAAAAATGGCATGAATCAGACCAGGGGTTCAAAAGTTAGTATATGGCCCATAATCCAGGGGCAAGAGGCCAGAAGCCAGTCCTCTCCAAAGCCCAGTGGCGAGGTTGGTTTCGCCACAGGTACCATTCTTTATTCATGGCTGTGTTTTTGAGCAAAATTGTGAGTGAGGCCACTCCCTTGGATGAGAAGCAACCGCACACATGAATGGTCTCAGGATGCTTTACTGTTGGCATGACACAGGACTGATGGTAGTGCTCACCTTTTCTTCTCCGGACAAGCCTTTTTCCAGATGCCCCAAACAATCGGAAAGTGGCTTCATCAGAGAATATGACTTTGCCCCAGTCCTCAGCAGTCCATTCACCATACTTTCTGCAGAAGAGCAATCTGTCCCTGATGTTTTTTTTGGAGAGAAGTGGCTTCTTTGCTGCCCTTCTTGACACCAGGCCACCTTCCAAAAGTCTTCGCCTCACTGTGCGTGCAGGTGCGCTCACACCTACCTGCTGCCATTCCTGAGCAAGCTCTGCACTGGTGGCACTCCGATCCCGCAGCTGAATCCTCTTTAGGAGACGATCCTGGCGCTTGCTGGACTTTCTTGGACGCCCTGAAGCCTTCTTAACAAGAATTGAACCTCTTTCCTTGAAGTTCTTGATGATCCTATAAATTGTTGATTGAGGTGCAATCTTAGTAGCCACAATATCCTTGCCTGTGAAGCCATTTTTATGCAACGCAATGATGGCTGCACGCGTTTCTTTGCAGGTCACTATGGTTAACAATGGAAGAACAATGATTTCAAGCATCACCCTCCTTTTAACATGTCAAGTCTGCCATTTTAATCCAATCAGCCTGACATAATGATCTCCAGCCTTGTGCTCGTCAACATTCTCACCTGAGTTAACAAGACGATTACTGAAATGATCTCAGCAGGTCCTTTTATGACAGCAATGAAATGCAGTGGAAAGTTTTTTTGGGGATTAAGTTAATTTTCATGGCAAAGAAGGACTATGCAATTCATCTGATCACTCTTCATAACATTCTGGAGTATATGCAAATTGCTATTATAAAAACTTAAGCAGCAACTTTTCCAATTTCCAATATTTTTGTCATTCTCAAAACTTTTGGCCACGACTGTACATAGTTTATAAGGCTGAAAAAAGAAATCTGTCCTTCTAGTTCAGCCTGTTATCCTGCAAGTTGATCCAGAGGAAGGCAAAGTAAACCCTGTGATGTAGAAGCCAATTTTCTAATAGTCTCACTGCTTTTACCGTAAAGATTCCTCTTCTATGTTTGTGTACAAACCTTCTTTCCTCCAGACGCAGAGGATGTCCCCTTGTCACAGTCCTGGGGATAACAAGATGATGGGAGAGATTTCTGTACTGACCCCTGATATATTTATACATATTTATTAGATCGCCACTCAGTCGTCTTTTTTCTAAAGTGAATAACTCTAATTTTGATAATCTTTTAGGGTACTGTGTTCCCCCTATTCCAGTTATTACTTTAGTTGCCCTTCTCTAAACCCTCTCCAGCTCTGCTATGTCTGCCTTGTTCACAGGAGCCCATGTGTACTCCATGTGTACTCCATCTAGACTTTAGTAAGGCTTTTGATACTGTCCCACATAGAAGGCTTATCAATAAAGTGCAGTCATTGGGCTTGGACTCCCATATTGTTGAATGGATTAGGCAGTGGCTGAGGGACAGGCAACAGAGGGTTGTAGTCAATGGAGTATATTCAGACCAAGGTCTTGTTACCAGTGGGGTACCTCAGGGATCTGTTCTGGGACCCATATTGTTTAATATCTTTATCAGCGAAATTGCAGAAGGCCTCAATGGTAAGGTGTGTCTTTTTGCTGATGACACAAAGATTTGTAACAGGGTTGATGTTCCTGGAGGAATACACCAAATGGAAAAGGACTTAGGAAAACTAGAGGAATGGTCAAAAATCTGGCAACTAAAATTTAATGTTGATAAGTGCAAGATAATGCACCTGGGACGTAAAAACCCAAGAGCAGAATATAAAATCAGTGATACAGTCCTAACCTCAGTATCTGAGGAAAGGGATTTAGGGATCATTATTTCAGAAGACTTAAAGGTAGGCAGACAATGTCACAGAGCAGCAGGAAATGCTAGCAGAATGCTTGGGTGTATAGCAAGAGGAATTACCAGTAGAAAGAGGGAGGTGCTCATGCCGCTCTACAGAGCACTAGTGAGACCTCATTTGGAGTATTGTGCTCAGTACTGGAGACCATATCTCCAGAAGGATATTGATACTTTGGAGAGAGTTCATAGAAGAGCTACTAAACTGGTACATGGATTGCAGGATAAAACTTACCAGGAAAGATTAAAGGACCTTAACATGTATAGCTTGGAAGAAAGACGAGACAGAGGGGATATGATAGAAACTTTTAAATACATAAAGGGAATCAACAAGGTAAAAGAGGAAAGAATATTTAAAAGAAGAAAAACTGCTACAAGAGGACATAGTTTTAAATTAGAGGGGCAAAGGTTTAAAAGTAATATCAGGAAGTATTACTTTACTGAGAGAGTAGTGGATGCATGGAATAGCCTTCCTGCAGAAGTGGCAGCTGCAAATACAGTGGAGGAGTTAAAGCATGCATGGGATAGGCATAAGGCCATCCTTTATATAAGATAGGGCCAGGGGCTATCCATAGTATTCAGTATATTGGGCAGACTAGATGGGCCAAATGGTTCTTATCTGCCGACACATTCTATGTTTCTATGTTTCTATGTGTGGTCTGACTAGCAATTTGTAAAGTGGCAGAACTATGTTCTCATCACGGGCATCTATTCCCCCTTTTGATGCAACCCATTATCTTATTGGCCTTGGCAGCAGCTGCCTGACACTGGTTTCTACAGCTTAGTTTGCTGCTCACTATAATTCCTAGGTCCTTTTCTGTGTCAGTGTTACCCTGTGTTTTACCATTTAGTATGTGTATAACTTTACATTTATTAGTGTTACACCTCATCTGCCACTTAGCTGCCCAATTACTTTACACAGTTTAGTGTCATCTGAAAAAAAAATGATATTCTAATACATTGAAGAAAATAGGGCCCAATACTGACCCCTGTGGTACCCCACTAGTGACAGTGACCCAATCTGAGTGTGTACCATGAATAACCACCCACTGATTTCTATCACTGAACCAGTTACTTACTCACATACATACCACATTTTCCCCCAGTCCAAGCATTCTCATTTTATATACTAACCTTTTATGTGGTACAGTATCAAATGCTTTGGAGAAGTCCAGATATCAGACATCCATTGATTCACCGTGGTCAAGTCTAGAACTTACCTCCTCATAGAAACTGATTAAATTAGTTTGACATGAACGATCCTTCATGAAGCCATGCTGATATGGCGTTATTTGCTTATTTTCATTGAGATACTCCAAGATAGCATCTCTTAGAAAACCTTCAAACAGTTTACCCACAACAGATGTTAAACTTACCGGCCTATAGTTTCCGGGCTCAGTTTTTGTACCCTTTTTTTATATTGGCACCAAATTTGCTATGCGCCAATCCTGTGGCTCACTCCCTGTCAGTATAGATTCCTTTAACATCAGAAATAAGGGTCTGGCTATGACATTACCTAATTCTCTTAGGATACTGGGGTGTATGCCATCTGGTCCTGGCATTTTGTCTATTTTAATCTTTTTAAGACGCTGCTGTACTTCTTCCTGGGTCAGACAGGGCACTATTAATGGTGAATTTACTCTTACATTCTGCATTGAATCTGACAATTTATTTTCTTCAGTGAATACAGTAGAGAAAAAAATATTTAATAGCTTTGCTTTCTCCTCATTGCTCATTACTCTGTAAAGGGCAGAAACCTTCAGATTTATAAGTTTTACCATTTATATAATTGAAGAACATTTTAGGGTTAGTTTTACTCTCTTTAGCAATTAATCTCTCAGTCTCTAGTTTGGCTGCTTTTATTGGTCTTTTACATATTCTAGTTTTTTTCTTATCATTTTTCAATGCTTCCTCACTTACCCTCCTATTTTAGTGACTTAAATGCTTTCTTTTTGTCATTTGCTTGCTTTACGATTCTTTTTATCCACATAGTTTTTTCCTTGTTTTCTTACCTCTCTGTACCTCTCACAATTAGATTTTAGGATGCTTTTAAAAATATCCCATTTTGTGGATGTATCTTTATTTTTGAGGACTTTGTCCCAATGGCCTCTCTTAGTTGGCTAAGCTTTTTTGAAGTTTGTTATTTTTGTTCCTCCCTGAAGAAACACTCTTTTTAATGACAATTGGAAGGTTATTACTTTATGGTCACTATTTCCCAGGTGTCCATCAACCTGCACCTCTGTTGTTCTGTCAGGTCTATTGGTTAATACTAAGTCCAGTATGGCTGTCCCTCTAGTCGGGTCCTGAACCAGTTGGGAAAGGTAATTGTCTTTGGTTATTCCCAAGAACCTGTTTCCTTTATGAGATCTACAGGTTTCAGTTTCCCAGTCTATATCTGGGTAGTTGAAGTCACCCATAATGGTGACCGAATTATGATTTACTGCCTCGTCTATTTTGTTTAGAAGTAGATTTTCTGTGGACTGGTATATTACATGGCTTATAATAAACTCCTATTAGTATTTTATTATTGTTTTTTCCACAATATTTCTACCCACAGTGACTCCACATGTTCATGTCCCTCACTTATATCTTCCCGGAGTGTGGGCTTTAGACAGAACTTTACATAAAGGCAAACACCTTTAAACACCTCCGGTTTTGTTGATCCTTTCTAAACAGACTGTAACCCTGTACGTTAACTGCCCAGTCATAGCTATCATCCAGCCATGTCTCAGTTAATCCCACTATGTCATAGTCCTCCTCACACATCACTAATTCCAGTTCACCAGTTTTTATTAGTCAGACTTCTGGCATTAGTATACAGTACATATAATTAATAGGTTTTTGTATATTTTTACCCTACACCTTTCCTTATTAACTGTTCTAGTCCCTCCTTCTGTTTCTCCCCCAGTTCCATTACCTCGCCCCAGGTCTCTATCTGCACTATCTTACCCTCCCATAATATAATTACACTCCACCTACCTCTAACTTTGTCATTGGTACTGATATGGACTATGACTGCTGGATCTTCTCCATCACCTCCCAGTAATCTGTCAACCCGATCCGCACCACGATGCTTCAAACTCAAGTGCCAGGAAGACAACACACCATTCAATGATCCCGGTCTTTGTGACAGATTGCCCTACCTGTACCCCTAATAATTGATCTCCTACTACCAGCACCTGTCTGGCCTGCCCTGCTCTCCTGGTCCCCTGCTTACTGGAGCTGACATTCCCGACTGGCAGAAGAAGTGTCCGGCTGCAGCAGTGCTCTCCCTGAACTGACATCCCATCACCTGCTAACCTTGCAATATTGTTGGGGTGTGTCAGATCAGGACTAGCCTCCCTGGTACTCTTTCCTCCTGCTTTCTAACAGTTATCCAGCTACCTACCTCACTTTCCTGAGCTTTCCACCCTCCTCCACATCTACCCTATAGAGTGCCTGCTCAGTGAGCAGCAAACTCTGTTCCAAATAGCCAACACTTCTCATTGTTGAAACTCGTCCGGTTAGATACACGATGTGTGATTCCAAACAGGCAATTTGCTCACATTTTGAACAAAGATATTCACCCTCAATTGGCTGTTTCATGACTGCATACATTAGACAAGATGTGCACTGGACTGCGCTGTCAATAATGGAACACATACTAAATGGGGATTACTATGCGCAAGAAAAGAGAAAAAATACAATACAGTGCAGTGATAAGAAACTGATTTGCTGTAGTCCCCTCCTAAAGTCCCTGAATCTCAAGTCATGTAATCTAAAGTCACACACTTAATACAAACACACACTTGAAATAAAACTCGTGAAAACTCACAAACTCGCGTTGTTTGTCTTGTTGTATAAGTGCAGCTCCCAAACAGTTTTAAACCAGACTGCTTTTTTCCCTCTGGATTCATTAGAGTGCACAAGAAGGAGTGGTGATTGATTGTCTACTACTAAATCAATCCGTGACAGTGAGCCGTATGAACTAGAGTAGTAGGAGTACTGCCGTATGTATCCCACGATGTCGCAGCCTCCAAATTTCACATAAGCCAACTTCCCCCAGCAGCCTACCAAGATCTGCACACTGAGAGCCATGGAATTTTTCCCATAAAGTATCAATATACTTTAAATGATTATAATAGGGTTCCCCATGGAAAGCCACCAAAAAGAGCCCTTTTCATAACCTCGTTTGTATACAGGATAGAGGAAAGATGCATATCGCTATAATAACACAAAGAACATTATGTACTTTGCACAGCAGACAGACTTCAGCATCCAGTGACATCTGTAAACATAGAAAAGGAATTTTCTTATACCATGTCTCCTCTACCATGTGTATAATAGACTGAGTAAAATGTGTTGAAAATCCATAAGCGATTGAACACTTCCTGTTATTCTTTCTGGGGCAGATTGGCCATAGACCCTACAGGGAAATTTAACAGTGGGTTGGTGCCTAGGGGGCTGTCCAAGCCCTCCTCACAGCCACCAACCGCGTACATAAAGATGTGATGCTCTCAGTATTAATTAATGCTTGGAGCATCAGGTACTTAGGCACCTGGCCAATAGCCCCAGGTGCCCTCCTGGCCCCAACTGTATCGCCATCCTAAGGATGGTGATACAGTTGAGTACTGTCGTGAAGATGGCAGTATTTTGCATTGCACTGTAGTATCTAGTTCTGCTGGGGCAGTATTTTGTGCTGCACTGTAGTATTTGGTTCTGCTGGGACAGTATTTTGTGCTGCTTGCATTGCAAGCCCCGCCTACTTTTGTTGCCTGCCTTCTGTCAATTTGGAGCCGCTTACAACATGGGGCCACTTTTATTTTATTTTTTCCCAGAGCCACTTTAAGCTTCCAGTCCACCAATGGATGCTTTAGTTAGGTGTGTGCCTGAAAGACAGATAAAAGCTGACTGGTATGTTGTGAGGGCATTAAGCACAGCATATCACACATTCCCGAGGCCCTGCACATTTTATGCCAATTAATTCATCTCCATGATATTCGGTAAAGCCTACAGTTGTGTTCAAAATAATAGCAGTCAGACATCACTAACCTGATCAATCACTGTTTTTGGTAGAAATTACATTTCTACATGGCAAATAATTTACTAGCAGGTGTAGTAGTGTAATAGAAACCCAACAGTCATGACATGCATGCTGCTGATTCTCTGTAATTCAATCACTTATTGAAAGGGGCATGTTCAAAATAATAGCAGTGTGGAGTTCAGTGAGTGAGGTCATTTATTCTTTGAAAAACATGTGGCAATTATTGCCCTTATTTAAGGAAGGAAGGCAGCAAATGTTGTACATGCTGGTTACAGTGCATTTCTCTCTGAAATTCTGCGGAAAATGGGTCGTTCCAGACATTATTCAGAAGAACAGCGTACATTGATTAAAAAGTTGATTGGAGAGGGTAAAAATATAAAGAAGTGCAGAAAATGATAGGCTGCTCAGCTAAAATGATCGCAAATGCTTTAAAATGGCAACCAAAACCTGAAAGATGTGGAAGAAAGCTAAAAACTACCATTCGAATGGATAGAAGAATAGCCAAAATGGCAAGGACTCGGCCAACTATCAGCTCTAGGAAGATCAAAGAAGGTCTAAAGTTACCTGTGAGTACTGTTACAATTAGAAGACACCTATGTGAAGCCAAGCTATCTGCAAGAACCCCCCGCAAAGTCCCACTGTTGAAAAAAATGCATGTGCTGAAGAGGTTACAATTTGCCAAAGAGCACATTGACTGGCCTAAAGAGACATTTTGTGGACTGATGAAAGTAAGATTGTTCTTTTTGGGTCTAGTGGCCGGAGACAGTTTGTCAGACGACCCCCAAACACTGAATTCAAGCCACAGTACAATGTGAAGAGTGAAGCATGGTGGCGCAAGCATCGTGATATGGGGATGTTTCTCATACTACGGTGTTGGGCCTATTTATCGCATACCAGGGATCATGGATCAGTTTGAATACATCAAAATGCTTGAATAGGTCATGCTGCCTTATGCTGAAGAGGAAATGCCCTTGAAATGGGTGTATCAACAAGACAACGACCCCAAACACACCAGTAAATGTGCAACATCTTGGTTCCAGACCAACAAGATTGACGTTATGGAGTGGTCAGCCTAATCCCCGGATCTTAATCCAATAGAAAACTTGTGGGGTGACATCAAAAATGCAGTTTCTGAGGCAAAACCAAGAAATAGAGAAGAACTGTGGAATGTAGTCCAATCATCCTGGGCTGGAATACCTGTTCACAGGTGCCAGAAGTTGGTTGACTCCATGCAACACAGATGTACAGCAGTTCTCAGAAACAGTGGTTATACAATTATATATTAGTAAAGTGATTCAAAGGAAAGCAAAATCTTCAAACATTTTTCAGTTTATACAGTGAATGTTTGAGTTTGTAAAGAAGAATACAAACACTGCTATTTTTTTCAACAGTCTAATATTTACTTTTCTTCAATATTTTTAGAGGAACAACACAAATTTGATATATTTTTATTCATGTTTTGATTTGGAATAGAATGTGTAGTGTTCCCAATGCATTTGTGTGTATGGAAATAAAAGCTATTAGAAGGATTTTGAGCTTTATTCACTTTTTTAAACGCACTGCTATTATTTTGAACACAACTGTATATATGCCAGAAAATATTGCCAGCATACCCTTATTTTTGGTAGTAGGAGATAGTTTAGTGCCATAGTATGTGCAGCCACCTATTCTGAGATCCTTACAACACTTATATCTGTCCCAGAGAGGTTCCCTTCCCCAAAAAGAGTAAAGAACATGCACAGAAAAAGCACAACATTTCTCAGGATAGATGGAAATTGGGGCTTGTATCACAGCCATAATCAAACATTAGAAGAACATAACGCAATAGTATAATACTGGCAGTTAACTGAAACATAGAGAATGGCTGCCATACTAGAGCGTTATAGAGCTGCATGTAAAGAGTACATCAGATCTGTAATACTAAAAAAGAACAGACAACCATGGTACCAATCTGTCCCAATTTACTGTCCTCCAGTACAATGGTCCCAACGGATCTGAACATCATTGGTGTCAAGGCGCTCTGCAGCATTCTTGGATGAATCAGAGAAATGGGTAGCATTTAGGGCCACAACCTGCCAATTGGGCGGATAAAGCATTGAATAAGGATGGCATGTAGACATCTTTTAATATCCTGAAATTGAGCACGCTTTCATTGAACCTCAGCCAAAAAGTCTGAGAAAATGGACACTTTACGGCCTTCCACGTTTGTAGCTTTATGCAGGATGGTGTCTGCTATTCCCTGGTACCAGTGGCCTAGTGGGAAACCCTTGAGCGCTTTACACAGCAAACTCATTGGCTCTTTACCAAATGTAGCCAGGTCTCAAAATAATCACTGGGATTTCTGCCTTCCACTTTTTCCGGTACACCCATCACCCTGATGTTATTTCTACTCTGGAGTCTGTTTCCATGTCGTCAGTTTTAGCGGCTACAGCAGCAATGTTGTTAATTACACATTTCATATCTGTTTTCATGGAGGGAACGTGATCCTCCAGGTCTCCTCCTCTACCCTTCACAGCACTCATTTTTTTGTAAACTTTTTGCAGGTCATGTCTCATTATATTCACATCCTCTTTCATCATAAGTGTATTCAAGTCAGAGAGTGCCACACTGCACTGTGACACCGTCTTTAATAGTAGGTTCACCTAATGCCCCAGCAAGACCTGTAGGGATGAGGCAGTTTTGCACCCAGGGTTGGCAAGGAATAATCTATGTACATAGTGCTCACAAAAGACTGTGCAAAAGAGATAAAAAATGGTTAAAAACTGCAGAGAAATCGCCAGGAATTTGAGAAATGCTGAATCCCTTAATTCAAGTATCAGATTAACATTAATCTTGCTGTATGCTATGAACTGACAAGTGCATTCTTCATTATAACAACAGTAACAGGGGTACATTATGGATTGTTTTGACAGATAATGATTTTTCTATGCATTGCTAGCTGGATATTACATTTTCAGATGCTTAGTGCTTGCACAGCATTAACAGAAACACACGGTCATGTATGTAAAAGGTTTCACTAATTAAAGGCTCATACAATTCAAGTTGGTTTCAGTACTATACAGATAAGGGACACACATGCCATTCAGGCCTTGAGTTAAGAAGTTGAATCTGGTTGGTAGGCACATATAGTATACAGCCTTCTATATGTCATGAGATATTAGGGTGAAAGGGTTCGCTATACTGTTTTTTAACAGCTGTTCCCCACAATACAGATGGAGAAGTGAGTGTAGTGAGTGTTAAAGAGGACCTGTCACCACTCCTGACATGCCTGCTTTAATAGCTTCATGCATTCCCCATGTAATAACAATTCTGGAGCATCTATTCTTATGTCTGTATGTTGTGCCATTCCTTTATTATTTCTACTAGAAGTTATGAATGAATTGCTAGCAGTCTGCAGTAAGGGTACAGAGGAGTGGTAACCAGTTTGGCATGTGTACCTGCACAGACTCACTTCATCCAATCAGTGCTGCCATTTTCAGACTGTGCAGGTACCCCCCACCCCCCACACTGGTTACCTCCCTCTGTACCCTTACTGCAGACTGCTAGCAATTCATTCATAACTTCTAGTAGAAATAATAAAGGAATGGCACAACGTAGAGACATAAGAATAGATGCTCCAGAATTGTTATTACATAGGGAATGCATGTAGCTATTAAAAGGTGAAAGGTCCTCTTTAATATCCAGCATGACTCTGTATGCAGTTGGATATTTAACATAAAGATATTATCCCATGTCAGCTTTAAATGGCATATTTAGCATTAAGCCAATTGTCCCTTTCTGCCTGTGTAATCAAGAGGAAAATCCTAGACACTGCATGTAATCAACTGAAAATAGCTCTCCCAGTTTTGATTACCGGTTGAGTTCAACACTCCACCATATCTATTTCTTCGTGTCATACAAGCCCGCAGTCATACACCTAATACCATAGGGAGAACTCCCTGCTCATGTGTCCACATTTACTTCACCATGTTTGCATTTGCAGCAACCAGGGGAACCTATGCAGAGCATGTAAAAATAAACCTATTAGAAATTCTATTATATATGCAAGTAAGCATAACTACATCATTTAATATTGACGTGTCATATAAAACTGTATGCTGCTACACATGAGAACTAATCTATACATGTCATATGAAATCTTTTTTATATGACTTATTTAAGATGAGGTCATATTTACAACTATTTTAAGTATTAACATAGGATGAGATAGGGAATGGCATGGCTGCTGTGACTACTTTTAAAGGGGTTGTCCGGTTTCAGAGCTGAACCCGGACATACCTCCATTTTCACCCTGGCAGCCCCCCTGACTTGAACATCGGAGCAGTTCATGCTCCGATGCTCTCCTTTGCCCTGCGCTAAATCGCGCAGGGCAAAGGCATTTTCAGGCGTTCTGGTGACGAACCGGGTTCTCCATGCGGTTGCCAGGAAGCCCGGTGACTTCACCGGCGCTGATGGGCGGACTGTAGCACTGCCCTAGCCAGTAAAACAGCTAGGGCAGCGCTAAAGCACGCCCGTCATATCCTTAGACCTTCAATCACACAGACATATGATTGCTTTATGTTAAAGTATTTTTAGTGTTAAAGAAACAGTTGGATCTCATAAGGAGCAAGAATAAATTTTCCCCAAAGAAAAAGAAAAAAAACATGTTGAAAAAGTTTTTTTCCCATAGACCCGCAATGCAGTTGTGTTAAAAAGATTTTTGTAGTGGGGCGGAGCTTGCACCGGTCAGAGATGGCTACACGATTCTGAGCTCCGTTACAAAGATCGCCATTAGCACCTGCTAACAGCAGCTATCTGCCTGAAAATGGTGAAGATTGGGAACCCTAAAGCTGGAGAACACCCAAGCACTAACAAAATTCAGATCGCTGGTGGCGAAATTGATAAATTCATTTAAAAAAGCACCCTCTACATTTGTGGCTCGGGATTTCGAGATGGTGCCGTCACACTCGCACAAAGCCAGCGAGCGCGCGCTGGACAGATCGGAGGAGGAAAGTGACACAGAGGAGCCGCAGGGTAGAGGAGCGCTTCCCATCAACAGACACTACCTGAAACAAGCCCTCTGCAAAGCCATGGAACCAGTCCTTAGTGAAATATCAGCACTTCGTCAGGAGATGAGGCAAGTGGGGGAGCGGGTGGAGACATTAGAGACTCACCAGGCACTAATCCTGGATCACCAGAAGGCCACTACAAGCTCGTTCCAAAAGTTCAGCACCTACCTCAATGAACTGCACAATGCCCTGGAAGAACAGGAAAATAGGGGGTGCCGCAATAACTTGTGCCTTAGAGGGATCCCAGAATCTGTACAACCAGGGGACATCCCTGCAGCAGTGGAAACCCTCTCTACTTCTCTTCTGGGTTTAGATTATGCTCTTGACATAGTCATAGAGAGAGCCCACAGGGCACTATGCCCTAAACCTAAGCCTGAAGAACCCCCTAGGGACGTGATTTGCAAATTCCTCAACTTCTAGGTTAAAATGGCGGTCCAAGAGGCTGCTAGAAATCATCCTGACCTATCATTTGAGGGAGCGCAGGTGACAATATACCAAGACCTAGCCCTTTCTACACTCAGAAAACGCAGAGCCCTGAGGCCCCTGACGGAATCGCTACAATTCAATAAAATCCAATACAGATGGAATTTTCCATTTGGACTCTCCTTCTCCCAGGATGGGCGCCGTTTCAATATCTCGGCTCACTCCGATTTGGATGATCTCTATGAACACCTGCAAATCCCTCCTCTGAAGGTGGAGAACTGGGGACTGTTTCAAGATCTCGCTGCACTTCCAGCTGTCCCGACAATTACAATTACTCCGTTCACATTTCGACATACTCCTAAAGCACAAAGATCTGGAAAAAAGAATCGCTAACTAACTCCAAAGAGACTCGCTCAAGATCCGTGATGCACCTCTTTAGTCGGTTGCCAACTTTCTCTACATATCTTGGTAGACGCCTCAACGTCTCGGGATACATTGATCTCGATGCAGTATACGACCACCTGGGTATCCCTTTACTGCAGTTTGATAACTGGGAACTTTTTCGAGACGTCGCTGACTTACCTGATCTTCTGACAATATCGCCTTTTGAACTTTCCTATGCACTACTGTCCCAATCTCGGCAGACAGGTGGCATTGGGCTCCCAGACCCGGAGCTATATGGTAAGGCAATTCTTCTTGCCAGAACCGTGGAATGGCTATGAAACTCCAGACACAAACCCTGGGTGGCTCTGGAACAAAGCATTATAGGCAGGCCTACACAAGCTCTCATTTTAGGTCAACAAAACTTACCACACATTCCGCTCTCTGCTTACCCAATCATAAAAGCTACACTTGATGCCTGGAATTGTCTGGGCTCTTCCCACTGTCCTGTCCCATTTCCCTCCCCACTCCTCATGGTCAGAGATATTCTAGGAACCTCCTCCCCAACCTTGCTCGATTCTTCTTCCAAAGGGGTTAGATCATTATCCCTCTTTCCTCGAGTCACCAAGTAATTCGGTCAGCTCTGATGTCTTCCGTAATTTGCTCAACCCCCACCCTTGCGACCTTACCTTAATCCCGCACCTTAGATCCTTTGTCTTGAGGAACAACACCAGCGGTGAACTTCTTCGCCCCTTGGTTTGGTTTGAATCCCTAATAATACATCCTAACCCCCCAAAAAGCTAATCTCACAACTATATAACAAACTACGCTCTCCTCCTCTGACCTTCAAACCAGCTTTTGTACGTTGTTGGGAAAAAGACACTGGGATAGAACTACCCATCTCATTGCTACCTAAACTTTTTAATTTGCCACACAAATTTTCACATTGAGTTCATATCCAGGAAAATGGTGGTATATTACCCCCGTTAGGTCCTCCTTTTTGTCTTGGGCTCCTTCGGACAGATTCTGGAGATGCTTGAAGGAAAGAGGAACCTTCCTCCATATTTGGTGGAACTGTCCTATCATAAACAAATGGTGGTCAGATATCTTCCAAACTAGTAATCAAATATGTTTGACCTCGGTAAGGATGTCCCCCTATGGCGCCCTGCTCTCCCACTTTGAAGAGGGAGATTCCTCTCCACCTCCTTACCTTTTCAACCAACTGTTGATTGCAGCCTGCCTCTTGATCCCTAAATGTTGTCTCAAAACCTCCTTACCTTCTCTGGAACAGTGGAGGCTTAAAGGGAACCTGTTACCTCTACTATGCTACTCTCACTGAGCGTTTCTAAATGTTCATTGTGTTACCCCAAACATATAAATTACACTTTTAATTTCATTTGCAGATGAATTCAATAGGTATTATGCATTTTTGTACTTCCTGCATTTTATGCAAATTAACATAAAAGAGTCATATCTTACCTGTCTGACCAGAGAAGAGTCATATTTTCAAGCTCTGACTCATCTCAGGTTAATTTGCATATGTATCAAATCGTTTTTTTTACACAATAAAAGCACACAGAGCTATGGGGACTGGATATTGCGGATGTGCTAGCGGCCCTCTAGCAACCCACGACCTCAGCTCTGTACACAAAATCCCGGTGACAGGTTCCCTTTAAGATAGATCAGCTTTATCGCTTTGAGAAACTTTCCTCTTGGAAATAACGCACACATCCAGCCTTTCTTAAATGCCCAGTCCTTTAGTCAAATTACAGATTTCCCAGACCAGTATAATAAGCTTTAGACGCCCTCTACCATCTCCCATCACAGTGATGCCTGGTTTACCAACCGTTGCTAGTGGCTAGGCCTCCACTTATACCGTTACAGGGTGTCACTCACTCACAAATACCTTGCAGATAAAAAAAAATTATATTTAATATCTTTCTGTGATATAATCACATTTGCAAGCCCGTGTGTGTCAGGCCCACAGTCCACAGAGACTGTATTGTGGCCACTGGCTAGGCCTCCACTCATACCGTTACAGGGTGTCACTCACTCAAATACCTTTCAGATAAAAAAAAATTCTATTTAATATTTTTCTGTGATATAATCACATTTGCAAGCCCGCGTGCATCAGGCCCACACAGACAGTATTGTGGCCACTGGCTAGTGGCTAGGCCTCTACTTATACCGTTACAGGGTGTCATTTACTCACAAATACCTCGCAGATAAAAAAAATTCTATTTAATATTTTTCTGTGATATAATCACATTTGCAAGCCCGTGTGTGTCAGGCCCACAGAGACTGTATTGTGGCCACTGGCTAGGCCTCCACTCATACCGTTACAGGGTGTCACTCACTCAAATACCTTTCAGATAAAAAAAAATTCTATTTAATATTTTTCTGTGATATAATCACATTTGCAAGCCAGTGTGTGTCAGGCCCACACAGACTGTATTGTGGCCACTGGCTAGTGGCTAGGCATCCACTTATACCGTTACAGGGTGTCACTCACTCACAAATACCTCGCAGATAAAAAAAATTCTATTTAATATTTTTCTGTGATATAATCACATTTGCAAGCCCATGTGTGTCAGGCCCACACAGACTGTATTGTGGCCACTGGCTAGTGGCTAGGCATCCACTTATACCGTTACAGGGTGTCACTCACTCACAAATACCTCGCAGATAAAAAAAATTCTATTTAATATTTTTCTGTGATATAATCACATTTGCAAGCCTGTGTGTGTCAGGCCCACATAGACTGTATTGTGGCCACTGGCTAGTGGCTAGGCATCCACTTATACCGTTACAGGGTGTCACTCACTCACAAATACCTTGCAGATAAAAAAAATAATATTTAATATTTTTCTGTGATATAATCACATTTGCAAGCCCGTGTGTGTCAGGCCCACACAGACTGTATTGTGGCCACTGGCTAGGCCTCCACTTATACCGTTACAGGGTGTCACTCACTCACAAATACCTCGCAGATAAAAAAAAATTCTATTTAATATTTTTCTGTGATATAATCACATTTGCAAGCCCGTGTGTGTCAGGCCCACACAGACTGTATTGTGGCCACTGGCTAGTCCTCCACTCATACCGTTACAGGGTGTCACTCACTCACAAATACCTCGCAGATAAAAAAAAAAATTATTTAACCTTTTTCTGTGATATAATCACAGTTGCAAGCCAGTGTGTATCAGGCCCACACAGACTGTACTGTGCCCACTGCCCACCACTTATATAGGGTGGCACAGTACCTTGCATGCATTGTAACACTTATCTAATAAAAAATGACAGGCAGAGGCAGGCCACGCCACAGGGGCCGTCGTGGTCGTGGTGCTGTGATTTCCACTGGCCCTGGAATAATGCCCAGTGTTCAGAGGCCACGTACCCTGAACCCAAAAAATTCGGAGAAAATAGTTGACTGGCTTACACAGGACACCCAATCTTCAACAGCTTCCACTAAGAACCTTGACGCACCATCCTCCTCAAGCTCAGCTTTGGTCATCTGCTCTTAAGTTACCACTCTCCCGCCCGCCGCCACCACCACCACCACAGCCACCAGAGCCGCTTCACTTGATCCCTCAGAGGAGTTATTTACACATCAGTTGGATGAAATTAGTGATGCGCAACCATTATTGCCAGAGGATGGAGATAACAGGGATATGTCTCAGTCAGGCAGCATTACACACATGGACGTACAGTGTGATGATGATGATGATGTTGTACCCGCTGCTGCTTCCTTTGCTGAGGTGTCAGATACAAGTGAAGTGGTTGATGATGACGATGTGTCCGTGGATGCCACGTGGGTGCCTGCTCGAAGAGAAGAAGAAGACGGGGAAAGTTCAGAAGGGGAGACAGAGAGAAGGAGGAGACGAGTTGGAAGCAGGGGGAGGTCGTCGCAAGGAGCTAGTGGCACAGTCAGACAGCATGTATCGGCACCCGGGGTCAGCCAGACAGCAATCAACACATGCTGCTGCCACCACCAGAATGCCATCATTGCAAAGCTCAGCAGTGTGGCATTTTTTTTGTGTCTGCCTCTGACAACAGCGATGCCATTTGCAACCTGTGCCAAAAGAAACTGAGTCATGGGAAATCCAACACCCACCTAGGTACAACTGCTTTGCGAAGGCACATGATCGCACATCACAAACGCCTATGGGATCAACACATGATGACGAGTAGAAGCAGCACACAAGCTCAAAGCCACCATTCTCCTCCTGGTCCAGCATCTTCAGCCACGTCAGCCACTTCTGTCCTCCTTGCCCCCTCTCAACCACCCGCCACTCCTCCTCTCACCTTTAGCAGTTCCATCTCATCTGCCCACAGTCAGGTGTCTGTAAAGGAAATGTTTGAGCGTAGGAAGCCAATGTCACAGAGTCACCCCCTTGCCCGGTGTCTGACAGCTGGCTTGACGGAACTCTTCGCCCGCCAGATTTTACCATACCAGCTGGTGGAGTCTGAGGCCTTCAAAAAATTTGTCGCTATTGGGACACCACAGTGGAAGGTACCCGGACAAATTTTTTTTTCAAAAAAGGCAATCCCAAACCTATATTCAGTGATTGAAAAGGAAGTCACGGCATCTCTGGCATACAGTGTTGGGGCAAGGGTCCATCTGACCACTGATACCTGGTCTGCAAAGCACGGTCAGGGCAGGTATATCACCTACACTGCGCATTGGGTCAACCTGCTGACGGCTGCCAAGCATGGAATGCGTGGCTCTGCAGCGGAGTTGGTGACACCGCAACGACTTGCAGGCACGCCTACTGCCACCTCCTCTACTCCTCCTACTCCATCCTCTTCCATAACCTCCTCGGCTGAGTCCTCTTCTGCTGCGGCATCTGGCTGCACATCAACTGAATCCCCCCAGCTCCCCAGGGGCTATTCCACATCCCGGATACGACAGTGTCATGCTGTCTTGGGGTTGACTTGCCTGAAAGCAGAGAGCCACACCGGACCAGCACTCCTGTCCGCCCTGAACGCACAGGTGAATCAGTGGCTGACCCCGCACCAACTGGAGATCGGCAAAGTGATGTGTGACAATGGAAGCAATTTGTTGGCGGCATTGAATTTGGGCAAGTTGTCACATGTGCCGTGCATGGCACATGTGTTTAATCTCATCGTACAACGCTTTGTGTCTAAGTAACCAGGCTTACAGGACGTCCTCAAGCAGGCCAGGAAGGTGTGTGGCTATTTCAGCGTTCCTACACGGCCATGGCGCACTTTTCAGACATTCAGCGTCGAAACAACATGCCAATGAGGCGCTTGATTTGCGACAGCCCGACACGTTGGAATTCAACACTCCTAATGTTCGACCGCCTGCTGCAACAAGAAAAAGCCGTCAACGAGTATTTGTATGACCGGGGTGCTAGGACAGCCTCTGCGGAGCTGGGAATTTTTTTGCCACGTTACTGGACGCTCATGCGCAATGCCTGTAAGCTCATGCGTCCTTTTGAGGAGGTGACAAACCTAGTCAGTCGCACCGAAGGCACCATCAGCGACCTCATCCCATTTGTTTTCTTCCTGCAGCGTGGCCTGCGAAGAGTGCTGGATCAGGCTGTAGATGAGCGTGAAGAGGAAGAGTTGTGGTCACCATCACCACCAGAAACAGCCTTGTCATCATCGCTTGCCGGACCTGCGGCAACGCTGCAAGAGGAGTATGAGGAGTCAGAGGAGGAATGTGGCTTTGAGGAGGAGGAAGACCAACCACAGCAGGCATCCCAGGGTGCTCGTTGTTGTCACCTATCTGGGACCCGTGGTGTTGTATGTGGCTGGGGTGAAGAACAGACCGTCAATGACATCAGTGAGGACAAGGAGAGGGAAATGAGTAGCTAGGCATCCAACCTTGTGCAAATGGGGTCTTTCATGCTGTCATGTCTGTTGAGGGACCCTCGTATAAAAAGGATGAAGGAGAACGACCTGAACTGGGTGGCCACGCTACTAGACCCCCGGTATAAGCAGAAAGTGGCGGAAATGTTACCAAACTACCGAAAGTCAGAAAGGATGCAGCAGTTCAAAACAAAACAAAAAAATATGCTTTACACAGCTTATAAGGGGGATGTCACAGCACAACGGGAATCTAACAGGGGAAGAGGTGACCGACAGGTAGCAGACTACCTCGCCTTAACTGCAGATATCGACACTCTGAGGAGCGATGAACCCCTTGACTACTGGGTGTGCAGGCTTGACCTGTGGCCTGAGCTATCCCAGTTTGCAATAGAACTTCTGGCCTGCCCCGCTTCAAGTGTCCTGTCAGAAAGGACCTTCAGTGCAGCAGGAGCCATTGTCACTGACAAAAGAAGTCGCCTCGGTCAAAAAAGTGTTGATTACCTCACCTTCATTAAGATGAATGAGGCATGGATCCCGAAGGAACTGACAGTGGGGGATACGTTTGACTAACAAAAGGCCTGATGACATGCCTTGGCCTCAAAATGGTCCCCACGCTGCTGTATTTAATGTCTGCATACCGGATGACTTTCGTGAATTCTCTGCCACCAACTAGGGTTCAAGCCGCAATGTTTTAGTCACCTTTCTGCCTTGAAAACTCAATTTTTACGGCCGCTGCTACAACAGCTGCTGCAACAATAACGTTATTTTTCAGGCATGTGTACATGCCTAATTTTTCTGGCCTCTGGTGCTGCACTGTGGCTGCAAAAACAAAACCAAAAAAAAAGGCACATACAAGTGTCAATTCCCCTTCGTGATCGTTACCTTGTTGTGGTGAAGGGGCTTGCGTATCACAATGAAGCGATCATCACCTCTATGAGTGTGTTGGTAATGATGCCACACCCCAGATGATAAGGCCGTTGCTTCATTATGATCAGACCAAAAGCGATCGGCTGGATAATTTTTCATAGAAAAAACGTAATTTTTTATTTTTTTTTAAGTTGTATGGGTGGGTTTTTAATACATAAAATAAAAAAATCATAATAAAGTCTCTTAATAGTTTATTAGAAATAATGCAGACAATTTAAAAAATCCCCATCAATTCCAATACAAAGCAAGTACAAAGCTCAGAACTAAATTATTCCAGGATGTCGTAATGGTTCGTTAATTCGACAATGGTTAATCAATTCGACACACGTCCCCGGATAGGGAACGTAACAGGGATTAAACTGTACTAGTTAAGACACCACTCATATAGGGTGTCACAGCACATTGCTCCGTGCACTCGCAGTGCCCCAACTTGGGAGTAGGCGGACCGACCAAGCTGCTTTTTCCATCTCCCGGTTCCTAAAATCAATTCAGTTTGGTGTATCAGAGTTTGGTCTGTCACTGTTAAGGCAGTCGAAGGTACCCGGCCAAATTTTTTTTTCACAAAATGCAATCCCACCCTGATATGGGACGTAACAGGGATTAAACTGATGAGAATAGTACTACAGAAAATACCACTCATATCGGGTGTGACAGTAAATTGCACGGCGCTGACGCAGTGACCGTGGCGTGGATTCAAACAAAGAGGAGGGAGCCAGCATTTTTTTAACCATCTCCCCGTTTGAAAAATCTATTTAATAAATGGACCCCAGATTGGGGACGTAACAGGGATTAAACTGATGAGAATAGTACTACAGAAAATACCACTCATATCGGGTGTGACAGTAAATTGCACGGTGCAGACGCAGTGACCGTGGCGTGGATTCAAACAAAAGGGAGGGAGCCAGCGTTTTTTTAACCATCTCCCTGTTCGAAAAATCTATTTAATAATTTGACCCCAGATTGGGGACGTAACAGGGATTAAACTGATGAGAATAGTACTACAGAAAATACCACTCATATCGGGTGTGACAGTAAATTGCGCGGCGCAGACGCAGTGACCGTGGCGTGGATTCAAACAAAGGGGAGGGAGCCAGCATTTTTTTAACCATCTCCCCGTTCAAAAAATCAATTTAATAAATGGATCCCAGATTGGGGACCATACAGGGATTAAACTGATGAGAATAGTACTACAGAAAATACCACTCACGGGTGTGACAGTAAATTGCACGGAGCAGACGCAGTGACCGTGGTGTGGATTCAAACAAAGGGGAGGGAGCCAGCGTTTTTTTAACCATCTCCCCGTTCGAAAAATCAATTCAATTCACCTTTAGGGGACCCTTGGTGTTGTACGTGGCTGGGTGGAGGAAGAAACCTTCAATGACATCGACGGGACATGGCTAGCTTGGTATCCAACCTTGTGCAAATGGGAAGTTTGTGGTTGGGCAAATGGACTGTTTGTGGTTGTTTGCGGTTCATTAAAAGGGGAGTTTGGTCTGTCAATGTCTGTGAAGTGGGCGTAACCCTTACACTACCTGATCGATACAACATCATACCTGATCGTATACACACACTGGATGTTTTAAACCACGTTGTTCAAAAAAAAATTGGATTGTTAGGTGATTTATGCCCTTTATGGATTAAAATCCAACTCTGTGTCAACTATGTAATTTTCCATGGCAGTTTTGCCATGGATCCCCCTCCGGCATGCCACAGTCCGTGTGTTAGTCCCCTTGAAACAACTTTTCTATCACTACTGTGGCTAGAAAGAGTCTGTGTGGGTTTTAAAATTTGCATGCCTATTGAAGTCTATGGTGGTTCGCCCGGTTCGCCCGTTCGCGAACATTTACAGAAATTCGGGTTCGCCGTTCGCGAACGAAAAATTTTATGTTCGCAACATCTCTAATGGACGGATGTCTTTTTATTAGCCTTACAAACTATGGCCCTGATTTATCATTCAAAAAATATGACGTGTTCTGTTAAAAATACCTTTAACAAATGGGTAGTAGGCTAAAGTTGCCCTGGTGAGACTTATTTACACAGACTAATACCGTGTCAATTCACAGAGAAGAACAAGAAACAAAAAATAAAGAAATATATATATATTTTTTTAAAGCCGTCTGACAAAGGGGGCAATCTGGTAATACTCGACCACTTAAAATATAAAAAAATGTGTCTTGACTTGCTAAATGACAAAAAAAGCTACAGGGTTTTACCAGGTGACCCATCACCAATATTTTTCTTACAATTAAAATCCCTTCTCCAACAGGGCCTTGAACAAAAGGTAATCAGTAAATCTGAATATTCCTTTTTACTCCCAAATACTCCACAATTGGTGACCTTTTATGGATTACCAAAGGTCCACAACGGACTAAATCCTCTAAAAGGCCGTCCAATTGTCTCCGGAATAGGCTCCCTCACTCACCACTGTGGAGTATATCTGGACAAGGTATCACGGGACTTCGTGTCATGTTTACCTTCGTTCACCAGAGATACGATGGACTTTCAGAGACTCCTTACAATGCAGACTAAGGCCGTGAACAAGGTCTAAGACTAGACCGAAACGTTGGCCAGTGGCTTATTAATTTTGGATGGATATAAAAATGAAAAAATATACAATGAAATGAAATAAAACAAGCAACTTAAAAGCAGCTATAGAGTGCCGTGGTTTTTGAGACTCCTTACAATGCAGACTAAGGCCGTGAACAAGGTCTAAGACTAGACCGAAACGTTGGCCAGTGGCTTATTAATTTTGGATGGATATAAAAATGAAAAAATATACAATGAAATGAAATAAAACAAGCAACTTAAAAGCAGCTATAGAGTGCTGTGGTTTTTTTATATAAATTATTGGCAACTATCGACATGGAGTCATTGTACACGTCGATACCACATGACAAGGGACTGGCAGCAACAATGCACTTTCTCTCATCTAGGGGAATACAATTTCAAAATCATAACCAATTCATCATAGGTTTACTGGAGTTTACACTAACACATAATTGTTTTCTATTCAATGGTTCCTTTTACCACCAGCTCAGGGGGACAGCGATGGGGAGCCCATGTGCCCCGACATACGCAAACCTCCTCCTGGGCTGGTGGGAAGATAAGTTTGTCTTCCCGGACCATGAGATGTGGTGGAATAACAATATAGTTTTTTGGACCAGATATATCGACGATATATTCTTGATATGGAACGGCAGTAGAGATGAGTTCAGTAAGTTCATTGACACCCTAAACCACAATGATGTGGGACTTGGGTTTACTTATGACCTACAATCAGTCTCCACTACATTTCTAGATGTGGAAGTTAAAAAGCAAGGTGGAAATCTTACCACCACGGTTTTTAGAAAACCAACAGCAACAAATAACATCCTCCACTGGACGAGCCATCATCCCCCAGCCGTTAAAAGAGGGATCCCAAAGGGTCAGTACTTGCGCATGCGCAGGAATTGCTCCAATAACGAGTCATTCCATCACGAATCAAAAAAACTCCAAAATAGGCTCCTACAAAGGGGCTATCCCCAACCTATCTTGAAATATGCCTTTAAAGTAGCTTCACAAAGAGATAGAAGCGAACTGCTGGTACCCAGACAAAAAGAACCAAACGACAATCTTATCCGGATCATTTCTACCTATGATGCCGCAAACAAAGATGTTAGGGCTATCCTTAAGACTCACTGGCCTAGCCTATACTGATCTTTCAAAGGCGATATCTCCCTATCCACTTATTACATATAGGAGAGGGAGAAGCCTTAAGGATAGACTAGTACACAGCCACTACACCGGACCTTCAAAAGAAGGCACCTGGCTCGATAGGAAACCGATGGGTGTTTTTAAATGCGGGACCTGTAAGGCCTGCAACTATATCCGTACCACCAAGACGGTGACCTGCTCAGCAACCAAATATATCCACACAGTAAAGGATTTTATCAATTGTAAAACCAAAGGTGTAGTCTATATAGGACAATGTCCTTGTCCGAAGGATTACATTGGTAAAACCTTTAGAGAACTGAGACAACGCATCTGTGAACACATCAATGATATAGCCAAGCACAAAGACACACCCATTGCTAACCATATCAACGAACATCATAACGGTGACGCAAGGTCCATCGTTTTCTCTGCACTTGAGACTGTCCCTCTACCTTTGAGGAAAGGCGACTGGGACCGAAAAATCTTGAAAAAAGAAACAGAATGGATATATCGCTTTCGGTCCCAGTCGCCAATGGGTCTCAATGAGAGACTAACCTACACTTGTTTTCTATGACCTCCTTTTCCCTACGGTTTTTAATCCCGCCTCTACCTCTAGTATTAACATGAGCCCCAAGCTGTGTCGACTGGCACGTGAAGTGCCGCCTTTCTTGTAATGACATATATCTAGTCACTATATATCTTTCTCCTTGTCGGGATCCGATCTGGTCAGTCACTATAATGCGGGTGACCCGTTCCTTTCCCATTATCACTGTTTATATATAACAGCATTTATTGTTTTTTTATCTATTCACATAAAGACATACAGAAAATATGTATATTTGGCTGTTATTTTGTATATCTGAAATTATGGATGCGCCCCAGGAACAAATTTGAACTATTCTAGATCCAGACAGGTAATATACAGACCTCTAGTTACCAGTACTCACATTTAGCGACATATGCGTTCCAAATGAAGGACGTGACGTCACTATGCGTTCCAAATCACCGGAAGTGACGTTACCTCCGTGCGTCTCAAGTCCCGGATATGACGTCCTTCTATGCGTTCCAAACTCCGGATGTGACGTCTATCTGACTGTCACAGGACCGGAAATGACGCCAGATGGACATTAGGCGCCAGGCTTTAAATAATCAGCGCATCCGTGCAAAACCAAGCCGTATTAGCTCCTCCATCGGACAGCGTAAGCTCGGTCAGAGTCCCCATCAGTAAGTAACCATGTGTATGAGTGTTTAACTTTGATAAATTTACTATTAGTAATGCCTATTTTATACTGTGACCTTTTAGGCATACATCACTCTAATGTGGATACTCGCAACTAACCATAACCTCATGGGAGCTAAGTATCAATTTTTTCTTTGATCTTCATCTATGATCTAACCCTTTGTTTCTTTGATCCTTATGATCTATACTACACATCTTGATCATCACACCCTGATGAGCCGTTGTTGCGTCAGAAACGCGTCGGGGTGTGTATATTTCTATATATGTATTCAGTATCCTGTATAGGTATATTTAGAGACTAGTAACAAATAGTCCAGCCCACAATATGGGATATAGGGTCGCTCTAGGGATATAATAGGTCTAGGCACGAGGGCAGGGCACAACCACCATCAGGAGGTGTCCCTGGGCTGAGTTAGCCATAGGGTTGTAACTAGGGACATATTGATCCCTTTTACATCAGCAACCCACATACTTATACCAGTGTTACCTATATCCTCTCCCTTTAAATCCGACCTTTGATAAAGGAAGAAAAATTTCTTTATTATTATTTTTTGTTTCTTGTTTTTCTCTGTGAATTGACACGGTATTAGTCTGTGTAAATAAGTCTCACCAGGGCTATCATGTTACACATGCATGGTTTGCCTTTTTCATTATGTGTGTCGCTTCTCTCTTCCCCTAGCTTCTGCTCTCTCTCTTGTCTCCTCCCCTCTTCTTCATTCTGGCTTCACCCCTCATCTCACCTACTTGCTCTGTTACCTGCTCACAGCATGATTTTTTGACCTATCCATTTGTTCATCGGTGTATGATCTGCACAGTTTGGAATAAACTTCTTCACGATCTACAAGGTGTCGTTTGGATCGAGTCACTGTCAGCCAATTCAACTAAGATTGATGGTTATCGCTATCTCAGCACAACTGTAAGTTACAGAGATCACACTTTCAATGCTTAGATTGGAGAGGTAGAACAAGGGCAACTTTAGCCTACTACCCATTTATTAAAGGTATTTTTAGCAGAACACGTCATATTTTTTGATACTTAATTACTTACGTGTATACGATTTGACTATCATACGATATAATACTTGATATTGTCCTCCTGATTTATCATTCCTTCACTCTAGAAGTGTGGCGTCAAAAAAGTCACAAAATAGGGCTTTTCTGACTTTTTGGGCTTGCTTGTGAAAACATTTTGCAACTTTTTGCATTCTTACACCACTTACTCCAGTTTTGTAATGTGGGTAGGAAAGGGTGTTAATGAGTTTCACTCCAGATTTATATTTTTTTTTTAAAAGTCGCAATCTAATTACAGGAGGAGGGTAGAGTAGGAAAACGGGAGTAGCTTCTCTTGGCAAAAGTGTTAGGTTTAGGGATAAGACAAATTTATCAAACAACTAAATGTGATAAATGTGGAATAAGGTAAGCCAATGGAGACTCAAGCAAAACTGACTTCAAATATTCCCCTCATGATAAATTCTCCCCTATGTTACTATGTAATATCAAATCAGTAGGGGTTTGACAAACCACTAGAAGCAACTGTTATGGTGTAGCTCCAGCACTGCAACTACACACAGTGTAATGGATGGAGCTGGTAACTGCAGTGCTTCTTCCACTGAAGTGAAAGGCCATGAGAATAGGCCATCAATATCAGAATCCTGGACTACCCAATTTCAAAACAGTTCGTAGCTATTGAAACTGTTTATATAATTGTGTGGGATGAGGGACCATGTATACTAGCCCTTATTAGTGCCACCTATATAGCAGAAACCTTTCCACGCGGATGTCAACATATGTATACATCACAAATACATAAGTGCGTCATTACAAAAATTGTGGAAAATCAGAAATGTATGAATGAAGGAAAAGCAAACAGGCTGCTCTTACAAAAAGAAGAATTTTGTGGTGACTGGCTTCTTATTCAGAATAACTTCTCAATGGTAAACATCCTGGATAACCGTGAGAAACAGTTCATGAAATAAATGTGATCTAACCTAAACCTTAAGACAAGAACCAGAACTATTTTCAGTTTTTATTTTACAAAGGTCTAAGCTGAAAGAAATGTTACACCTGAAACCTCTGCAGGACACCAATCGCAGGAACATATTATTGAATGGTTGGAACATTATAGAAGGCAACTAGGGGTACTTTCACACTTGTGGCAGGACGGATTCGACAGGCTGTTCACCCTGTCGGATCCGTCCTTCTGCTATTTCGCCATGCCGCCGGACCGCCACTCCGTCCCCATTGACTATAATAGGGACTGGGGCGGAGCGGCGGTCCGCGGGCACGGCGAAATAGCGGAAGGACGGATCAGCCTGTCGGATCCATCCTGCCGCAGGTAGGAAAGTAGCCTAGGGCAGACAAGTGTTATGTTAAGTTATCCATATAAATGTTCTTATCTGCACTAGAAAAAACTGAAAACTGTCTGCTATTAGCAATTCTTACAATGTTTTGCTGCATTAGTTTTCTAAAATAGGCCCAGTGTTTTTCTATAAAGTCCAGTTGGTCCACACTTAAGGGGCATCTGACAGCAGATTTGTACCTATGAAACTGGCTGACCTGTTACATGTGCACTTGGCAGGTGAAGGCATCTGTGTTGGTCCCATGTTCATATGTGCCCGCATTGCTGAGAAAAATGAAGTTTTAATATATTTAAATAAGCCTCTAAGAGCAATGGGGCATTGTCATTACTCCTAGAAACTCAGCTCTCTCTGCAACTGCAGCTCACTCTGCACTTTAATTGACAGGGATAGGCAAGCGTAATCAGAGAGCGTGGCAGTTGCAGAGAATGCTGAGCCTCTAGTAGTAATGGCAGACGATGCGACTGCTATGGGGCAGAGGGCAAGAGGGGGCCCAGTCTTAGTTGGGATCGTCTCCTCTTCTACTGGAGGTGACTTGGTAAGGACTCTACCCTCTAAAGGAACAACTTTTAGCAAATGAGGCAGTGAAAAATGGCGCAAGGGTCATTGAAAAGGGTTTAGGCAGAAACCCGTCTGTCCTGTGTGGGGGGCCTGGTTTGATGCTTGCTATGGGGCCCTTACTTCTCTATGTACGCCACTGAGTAATGGCAATGCCCCCATTGCTCCTAGATGGTCATTTGCATATAATAAAACATAATTTTTCTCAGCAGTGCGGGCACATATGAATGGGACGAATACAGGTGCCTTCACCTGCAGAACATGCAACAGGTCAGCCAGTTTCATAGCTACAAATCTGCTGACAGATGCCCTAAAATGTACCTAACCTTTTGAATAATTTTATTAAAAATTTTTCTAAATGACATATAATTAGAGGGGTTTGCCACTTTCAGGTTATTGATGACCAATGTGTTCATATGATGATTATATGACAATTACAAATATAGCCTTTGTTGAAATTCTTTGGTATTTTCTATATTTTATAAGGTATGTCCCTTGTTTACAAAGTATTTAGTGCTATCCCCACAGAAGTTCTGTCCATAAAATGGCTGCTGATGGAGGGTCATGTGAACAAGCAAATAACCTCCATGCCTCCTACATTCAACTACATTGCACCTGCCATCTGCACTTGTTCTATTGGGACTTTACTGCAGGTGCTGTGTGTTTGAATGGAGGAGACATCACATGGAGGTGATTGCTGGTCACATGACCAGGGTCAGCGTCAGCACCCGGCATACCAGAGCAAGTGCCAGGGCCCACTGTTCCTTAGGGGGCCCACTCATTTCCTCACTTCAAAATTGCGGTGGTTGCGATCCCTTTAAACATCACCCTGCCTTGACATACTGCCGCTGCGCTGCCTGCGCATGATCTCACTGCACAGGATGTCCAGGCGGGTGGAGCGTCCGTGCGTAAGTACAGCCTGTACTGTACTGGTAGGGTGGGATCAGCAGTAATTTACAAGGCACAGATTACATATGGAGGATGGATCACAGCAGGGGTGGAGCTTATCAGCAGAAGACAGCAAAGCAGATGAAGAAGCCAGGAGTTGTATTATGATCAGGTGACCAGTCACATGAGGGGGCGGGGCTTAGCAGTGTGTGACGCGGAGCTGGGCTGTGAGGGAAGGAAGTGGTGAGTAACTGGTTTCAGACAGACTTGTAGTTCTCTCCTTGCTGAGCCTTATAGTTCTCTGTCCTTATACTCCTTCCCAGTACTGTCCTCAGGTAATCAATAATGACAGTCTGGCTGGACATGCTGAGCCTTATAGTTCTCTGTCCTTATACTCCTTCCCAGTATTGTCCTCTGGTAATCAATAATGACAGCCTGGCTGGACAAGTTGAGCCGTGTATTACTCTCAGAGAACAGTACTGGTGGATAGTATAGCAGAGAACTATAAGGCTCAGCATGTCCAGCCAGCCTGTCATTGCTGATTACCAGAGGACAGTACTGGTAGATAGTATATCAGAGAACTACAAGGCTCAGCATGTCCATCCTGTCATTACTGGTTACCAGAAGACAGTACTGGTGGATAGTAAAGCAGAGAAGTTCTCTGCTATACTATCCACCAGTACTGTCCTCTGGTAATCAGTAATGACAGGCTGGACATGCTGAGCCTTGAGTTTCCTTGCGCTTCATGGTAACCAATCATTTTTCCTAAAGTGCCAAGTGGAGTTGTCTTAGAAAGAATGGAAAAAAATACCTCATCCACTTGCTCACGCAGTGGCAGTCCACTCCTCGCTTGATTGAAAAAGACCTGCTGAAGGACCTCCGCTGAGCGTGATGACATTACCGTGCGCTGCCAGTGTGATCACATAGTCACGCAGTGACATAATTACGCTCAGTGCAGGTCTTTTTCAATCAAGAGAGGAGCGGACTACCTCTGCGTGAGTAAAAGGATGAGGTGTGTGCTCTTTATTTATTTATTGTAACCCCAAAGGCAATAGTGCACTAGTGTATCACAATTTTTAGACTAGTGCACTTCTGTCTAAGTGGCCATTAAAAATGATCGCATTGATTGATAGGCTGAATAGGGTTTTAACATAGCGATTTGTGGCAAATTAATTTGTAACAAACTGAATTTTTCAAAACTTCATTCATCTCTAGCTCTCAAAGATGCATATGCTTAAATTAAAACAAAAAAACCAAAACACCATAAATGTATCTGGTAAGTGGGAGTAATGGGCCCAGTCTTGAACTTTTTAAAGGGCCTTCCTACTTGCAGAAGAAAACTGCATGGGGTATGAATGATCGTCTGCATATTGTCGGTTGCTGCCTACAAACAATCATTTTTGTAGCTGCAAGATCAGATTACCCTTTAGCCTGGCCAATAATCAGCCGCCAAACAAATGTTCTACAGGCTGTCCTTACCGATCATCAGCCCATGAAAGGAGCTTCAGTATCAGGTCATAAGTAAATTACACAATCGAAAATGCTGAAATGTATCTTTATTAGAAATTCTGAAATATCCAGCAAATCCCTTCCAAAATCATGTCAAGAATAGATCTCAAGAATAAAATAGAATGTAAACTCCACACATAATTTGAATATAGGAATACGCTTCTTCTTCTGTTAGTATAAAGGAATACTGTTAAATCGAAAACAAATCCAAAATATTTGTCATGTTTGTTTTTTAGGTGATGAAACCATGCAAAAAAGATGCTTCGAGCCCTTCAGACCAGAAGACATTTTGGAGTAGTAATGATTCAGGTAAAACCAATAGTACATTACATTATTATTACCTTTGTAATGTAAAATGCTTTTCATGGAAAAATACTGAATGCCTAATGTGTTCATGGAAGTTTGTATGTTTTTGAGATTTCTGTATTTGAAATATTTCAGGTTATACAAAGGACCAATGAATGTAGGGAGGACATAAAAGTAATAAGAATCAACTTAAATATGGCCTTTACTGTTCTGTTTTAATAATTACTTTCATTCCATACATAATAACAATTCTGGAGCGTCTTTTCTCATAGCGCTATGATGTGTCATTCATCTATTACTCCTACTAGAAGTTTATGAATAAATGTACACTGGGGTGTTACCAGTTGAGGGTGTGTCCCTGCACAGTCTGACAGCGTCCATACTGTGCTGCCAGTGTCAGACTGTGCAGGGACATACCCCCCAACTGGTAACACCCCATTGCGTATTTATTGGTCAACTTTTAGCATGAATAATACAGGTACACAATAAGATAGAGTTATAAGAAAAGATGTTCCAGAATTGTTAGTGAATTGGATATAGAAGTAGTTACTAAAACAGATAGGTTAGCGGAGGCAACTAGTGTTTTGGTAAATGCTTATTAAATCATTTAGGCTTCTCCACTGTTTCCAAACCACCACTCACTTCCTGCTCTATACTACATCTCATGTGCCAAGTCACCCTGATACTATTCATTGCATAACTTAAGCATAATATAGTGGAAATATTTATACACTCTGTGCTTCTGTTAAAGGGGTCCACTTTTTCTACATAAGAAATGCCATATACAAGAGTATATGTCTTATATATGTTGGTGCTCTTTGCTAGTTTTGTGTGGCAATAATGGAGTTGTATGTCAATATCTGTGTAATATCATGATCAAGGGCAGACTGGGAACTTACAGTGGCCCAGGAATAAAATATATATAATTGCCCCATGTTGTAGGCGGGTCCAAATTAACAGAAGGTGGGGCAACACAAGTAGGCGGGTTCAACAATACTATAATGCAATATAATACTATCCCAGCAGAACCAAATAACACAGTGCAGCACAATATACTGCCCTAAAAGCTGTCCCTCTGTGGTGGCCATCAATAGCTTCCATCTTCTGTCCTCCTCCAGTTGCCTTTGATTAAGATATGGAGCAGGGGGCTTAGGAGGTGAAATGCACACAGCAGTTGAATTCAGGAGGACATGTGCGGTCACTGGCCAGATCCATGAGTTCCTGATTCTCACAGCGTTAATTACTGTTGAGAGCTCATTATGTACCTGGCCAACAGCAGAGAGGAGGGCTTGGGTGGCCCCCTGGAGGCATCGGTCCACCGGGAAATTTCCCTGTACAGTTTATGGCCAAACCGCCCGATCATGATGGCAATAATAGACATGTGTCACTGAGGACCTCCACAGACTTTATTCTACCTTTACCTAAGGGAGATTAGAAAGTGGAAATATATATTTAGTGATACTTAAAACAATGTTACATATATTTAGGTCTTGCCGCCAGCATGCTTTTACAGTTTCCTAACATGGAACATCAGAAACGTGTTATCCAAATACTTTGTTGCATAAGAAAAAGGAATATGAAATATTTCTACAGGAAAGACCTTGGCTGCAGTATTTCTACAATGGAGAGAGAAATTTTCAAACTAATGTACCGTGAAATGAGCTTCTATGAACAATAGAGACTAAGATTGACATATCAGTCTTGTAAAGTGAGGAGCAATGATTAAAAACATGGTAAATGAAAGTCTTTCTGCAAAACTCCAAGGAGAAACATATAAGTATCTCAGAGTTGTTTTCTGAGATATACAATTATTATCTGCAGACGCATAAGCACTTTACCTAGTAATTTCCCATGAACAGTGGTCATTTATTTTCCAGAAAACACATCAATATTGATAACAAGAGAAGCTACATGTTTAGTTACTTTAATCTTCAATGTGGGTGTGCTGTAAACCTATATCAACAGTGGGTCCTGTTTACTAACACCACATTTAGGTCATTTGTAGCAAAATCCACCAACCATATGAAATGTGCTGCTTGAAGTTCACTTGTCATAGAGATGTGGTCAGTTTCATAAACCTTGGGTACTGAAAAGGTAGACTAACTGTCTGTGCTTCCTTATTGTCAGCTATAATGTAAACCACAGCTTGAATTGTTTTATTGACTACCATCCTGTGGTGACCAGGGACTGGTCATCTAGGCATATAAAATGATAGATAGATAGATAGATAGATAGATAGATAGATAGATAGATAGATAGATAGATAGATAGATAGATCAGGGGGGGACATGCCGCCTGTGAAGCTGGTTCCTATCGGGCACATATCTGGCATAGCTACTGTGAAGGGGGGACATACAGTGAGGAACAGAAGTATTTAAACACCCTGCGATTTTGCAAGTTCTCCCACTTAGAAATCATGGAGGGGTCTGACATTCCCACTCTGAGAGACAGAATAAAAAAAGAAAAAAAAAGAAAATCACATTGTATGATTTTTAAAGAATTTATATGTCTCCTTTATGTTGGCATCATTTTGTCATTTTTTTTTTTTAGGACGGCTGAAGTCACTTTGTGGGGCTTACATAGTGGAAACCCCCCATAAATGACCCCATTGTAGAAACTACACCCCTCAAGTTACTCAAAACTGATTTTACAAACTTTGTTAACCCTTTAGGTGTTCCACAAGAATTAAAGGAATATGGAGAAGAAATTTCTAAATTTCACTTAGGCTACTTTCACACTTGCGGCAGAGAGATCCGGCAAGCAGTTCCGTCGCCGGAACTGCCTGCCGGATCAGGCAAAATGTATGCTAACTGATGGCATTAGTAAGACTGATCAGGATCCTGATCAGTCTTAAAAATGCCTGATCAGTCGAAAAAATGCATTGAAATGCCGGATCCGCCTTTCCGGTGTCATCCGGCAAAAACGGATCCGGCATTTATTTTTTCACCTTTTTTCAGTCTGCGCATGCGCATACCGGAAGGACGGATCCGGCATTCCGGTATTCTGAATGCCGGATCCGGCACTAATACATTCCTATGGGAAAAAATGCCTGATCCGGCATTCAGGCAAGTCTTCAGTTTTTTTAGCCGGAGATAAAACCGTAGCATGCTACGGTTTTCTCTTTTGCCTGATCAGTCAAAACGACTGAACTGAAGACATACTGATGCAAACTGAACGGATTACTCTCCATTCAGAATGCATGGGGACATACCTGATCAGTTCTTTTCCGGTATAGAGCCCCTGTGACGGAACTCTATGCCGGAAAAGAAAAACGCAAGTGTGAAAGTAGCCTTATTTAGCAGATTTTCTATTTTAATCCAACAGCCAAACAAAACTCAATGTTTGAAACCGCGCTGGCCACAAAGAAGGAACACCACTGATTACCCCTGTGTAGTTGGAAGAAAATGGTTGATAGGTACTGCTGGGTGGATTAGCAGAGCTCTACCTATCAACCATTTCCTTCCAACTACACAGGGGTAATCAGTGGTGTTCATTCTTTGTGGCCAGCGCGGTTTCAGGTTCATTTTTCCCATTTATACAGAGTTATATATTCTTGGAGGGTGTTTAGGCAATTAACCCTCTCTAAACCAGCAGTGGCTTAATTATACAAAGTGAACAGCGGCACTCACCAGTGTGCGATCATAGACGGCAGCTTTATTCAGGAAGAAATAAGGCAGGGGGCGGACAATTCAAGCACGCAACGCACAGCTGTTAGTTGCGTGCTTGAATTGTCCGCCCCCTGCCTTATTTCTTCCTGAATAAAGCTGCCGTCTATGATCGCACACTGGTGAGTGCCGCTGTTCACTTTCTACATATCGGTATTAATTTCATTCTACCTACTGTCTCCAGCTGTGCACCGCCGAGTGCTTGTTTCCTCGCCAGCCTTGTGATCCGCACCGACTGTTCCACATTGATCCAGTGCTTGTGTGACTGTGCCGCCCCCTACCTCACTTGTTTGGATTAATTATACAAAGCTTTTCACCATCTCCCTTTTTCTCCCCCTTTGGCAGCGCAGGTATCCATTACTACCTTACCAAAACTCAATATTTATTACCCTGATTCTGCGGTTTACGGAAATACCCCATATGTGGTCATAAACTGATGTGAGGGCACATGGCAGGGCGCAGAAGAAAAGAAGCGCCATATGGTTTTTGGAAGGCAGATTTTGCTGGACTGGTTTTTAGATGCCATTTCCCATTTGAAGTCCCCCTGATGCACCCTTACAGTAGAAACTCTTCTGCGCCCTGCCATGTGCCCTCACATCAGTTTATGACCACATATGGGGTATTTCCGTAAACTGCAGAATCAGGGTAATAAATATTGAGTTTTGGTAAGGTAGTAATGGATACCTGCGCTGCCATTTTAGAAACTAGGGGATAAGGTAACCCAAAAATGGCAGTTTTCGCACAGTTTTTGTTTTTTTTACAACATTCATCTGACAGGGTAGAACATGTGCTATTTTTATAGAGCAGGTTGTTACAGACCAATGATATTAAATATTTTATTTGTTTCAGTTTTACATAATAAAGCATTTTTGGAAAAAAACTATTATATTTTTGTGTCTCCATTTTCTGAATGCCTTATTTTTTTATTTTTCTGCCAATCGTCTTGTGCAGGGGCTAGTTTTTTGCAGGGAGAGTTGATGTTTTTATTGGTACAATTTTTGGGTACATATGATTTTTTGATCATTCATTATTACACTTTATGGGGTAAGGTGACCAAAAAATTGGCACAGTTTTTATTTATTTATTTTTACAGCATTCACCTGAGGGGTTAAGTCATGTGACATTTTTATAGAACAGATCAGTACGGACGTGGCAATACCTAATATGTATACTTTTTCTTATTTATTTAAGTTTTACACAATAATAGTATTTTTTAAACCAAAAAAATTATATTTTAGTGTCTCCATAGGCTGAGAGCCATAGCTTTTTTATTTTATGACCGATTTTCTTATGTAAAGGCTTATTTTTTGTGGGATGAGGTGATGGTTTTATTGGTATCATTTTGTGGGGCATATATGCTTTTTTGATCGCTTGGTGTTGCACTTTTTGTTATGTAAGGTGACAGTTTTTTACACAGTTTTTCATTTTTTTATGGTGTTTATTGGATGGGGAGGATCATGTGATATATTTATAGAGATGGTTGTTACGGACGCGGTGATACCTAATATGTGTGTTTTTTCCTTTTTTTCAATTTTTTTATTATAAAATCAGTGAAAAGGGCCTTTTTTTTCTTTTTTTACTTGAAACTTATTTTTGGCTTTTTTTTTTTAAAACGTTATTTCTGTCCCACTCTGGGACTTCAACTTTTGAGGGTCTGATCCCCTCTGCAATGCATTACAATACATCTGTATTGTAATGCATTGCCTGTTAATGTATTACACTGAGTAATACACTAACAGGTTGCCTAGGAGACCCAGCCTGGGGCTGGATCTCCTCGGCGCCCATAGAAGGCAGTTCCCAATGCTGTGCAAGGCATTGGGCAGCCTTTGCATGGCATCGGGCTGCCTTGTCACCCATCGGGTCCCCGACACAGCAGCGCGGGGACCCGATAGGCTCTCTCACCTGCTGCATGCACCCTCTATGCTGCGCTGACCACGGCATAGAAGGGGTTAATCCACCGGCATCTGCTTTTACAGCGATGCTGGCGGATACAGCAGGGGCCTGGCTATCAGGGACTGCCAGGCCCCTACAGTGATCGGGCTCGCAACGACATAATAGTATGTCAAAATGCGGCAAGTCACTTGCAGCCATGACGTACTATTATGTCATATGTCGGGAAGGGGTTAACAAGATGTTTTTTATTTGCACGTAGATGTTTATATTTGTATGTGGTTTGGGTGGGCCAGATACATTCTTTGCACAGGGGCCCTCTGCTGTCTGTGTCTGTCCCTGAGATTGATGATCGATAGATAGATAGATAGATAGATAGATAGATAGATAGATAGATAGATAGATAGATAGATAGATAGATAGATAGATAGATAAATAGATGATAAATACATAGTAACATAGTTTATAAGGCTGAAAAAAGACTTCTGTCCATCCAGTTCAGCCTGTTGTCCTGCAAGTTGATCCAGAGAAAGTAAAAAAAAAAAAATGTGAGGTAAAAGCCAATTTTTCTCACTATAGGGGAAAAAATTCCTTCCCAACTCCAATAAAGCAATCAGAATAACTCCCTGGATCAACGACCCCTCTCTAGTAACTATATCCTGTAATATTATTACACTCCAGAAATACATCCAGGCCTCTCTTGAACTCTTTTAGTGAATTCACCATCACCACCTCCTCAGGCAGAGAGTTCCATAGTCTCACTGCTCTTACCATGAAGGATTCTCTTCTATGTTTGTGTACAAACCTTCTTGTCGCCAGACGCTATATAGATATAAGACAGATAGATAGATAGATAGATAGATAGATAGATAGATAGATAGATAGATAGATAGATAGATAAAAATGTCTGTAAAAAATGAAAAAGATGTGAAGGAATAGGGGAACCACACACCTTCGTAGTTTTGAAGGTGCCATCTCAAAAGACCCTTCAATCCAACATACAGTATACAAAGACCCATGGCACTAATCTGTGTGATAAGCAGTTACAATTTATTGCGTCACATCACATGAAAAAATGCATAAATAGAGTATATACCTTACAGCGTTCAAAAGCAATAACGAACATCAAGATATCCAAAAGAATGTTCAATCAGTGTGACCTTTATCAAGATTTATCTCATATAATAGGGTAATGTTACTGCAGAAAGCTTGCAATACTCTGTCACAAGATGTCCATCCTAGGTGTGTCTAGGTGTGTCTATGTGTGACCACACAGTGGTTGTGGTAACAACTGTAGGCTACAATGGTTTTGCTAACATGCTGCGATATTGACTTGAATTTGTTTTGTTACAAATGAGATCACACAATGGTACATAGGTAATTCCGTAGTATCTTAAGCAGTGGCGTAACTACAACTGACTGGGCCCCACAGCAAATTTTTGAATGGGTCCCCCCAGCAACTTTTTCTCAACCCCCAACTCACGTGCAACTCCCACTCCTGTGGCTAGGCAAGACTGAGCTTTCAGACAAGCAGCCGCTACGTCCGTTTCCTACAGTGCCATTGTATGTAATGTTATTGTTTAAAAGGGTTATCTCATGACAAATGTAAAAAATTAAAATTAGGCATCATATAGTACATGACAGTCTCTTTCTAACAAAGCTACAACCAGCCCTGTACCTCACATGGATCCAGAGATCTCCACATTTATTTTTCTGCTAGATTTATTTCAAGCTGACAGCTAAAGGGGAGTGTCTTTCCTGCTGCTGCTAGGGGGGCGTGTCCATGCTCTCCCTATCATCACAGCTAAAGGGGAGTGTCTTTCCTGCTGCTGCTAGGGGGGCGTGTCCATGCTCTCCCTATCACAGCTCAGGAGGCAGTTGAAGGATGAAACTGAGCATGTGCGGCCTTCTCAGTGAGCAAGTCAAAGAAATAAGAAAAGAACAAACAACAGGTGGCGCTATACAGATACATTTTATTGAATAAGTGGCTATGCTAAATATTTAATTACATGCAATTACAAAAGTATTCAGATCCAGGTGCTGGTTTGAAAATTGTAGAATAATTTTTGCGAGACAACCCTGTTAATACTGTTGAGGGGGCCCTGACAATAAAATCTTTTAGTCTTCCGCCTGAGGGGGCTCCTTGTGGGTCTGGGCCCCAAAGCAGCCACCTCCCCTGCTTCCCCTATAGCTACGCCCCTGATCTTAAAGGGGTTGTGTTACTTCAGCAAATGGCATTTATCATGTATAGAAAGTTAATACAAGGCACTTACTAATGTATTGTGATTATGCATATTGCTTTCTTTGCTGTCTGTATTAATTTTCCCATCACATTATACAATGCTCGTTTCTATGGTTCCATGGTACGACAGTACATAAGCGGTGGCCGTGCTTCAATACTACAGGAAAAAGACTGGCCTCTCTGGCAGCCGGGACTGTGGAAGCTCACATAGGCTGGTGCTGATGGATTGCAGGGTGGTCGTAACCATGGAAACAAGCAGTGAATAAAGTGATGGAAAAATGAATCCAGCCAGCAAAGGAGGCAATATGGACAATCACAATACATTAGTAAGTGCCTTATATAAACTTTCTGTACATTATAAATTCTATTTGCTGAAGTGACACAGCCTCTTTAAGTGCGTATGTACTTTCAGCTTTATGATGACTTATACTTCTATAGGGTGCTTTCCTCGGGTGTGTGAGTGTACGAGGTTGAGATATGCTGCATGACTTAGCTTGCAGGTCCTGGGGAGCAATTGTTTGTTGCTAGCCTGCGTAGCTGAGTAGGTGGTACTGCTGCTTTTATGATGACAGTAATAGCTGGACCAATGCCAATTCTTTTATGGTGCTTGATTCTAATCAAACAGAGAAGCTCTGTTCTCCTAGAAAGAAATGGAGCGCTCTGTATCTCTGAGTACAACACACTGCCTTTTATGTGATCACGAGGAATCAAAAGTGGGAGAGAGAACATACTTAAAATTGTAATCCTTACCTACATTGCAGTTTGTCATTAATTCCTATGACATCACTTTATTACGTATATTATATTCGGCCAACAAGTTATCAGCAGCAAAATGAGTAGCTACATTATTAATGTTTTACACTAAATCATATTTGTATTATGCAAATGTTAAGAGAAATGAATGCATGATTTTCATTTATTCACATTTATTTTACAGTTCACTTCATTAGTTGCATTCACTCTTAACAATAGATCCACTGAAATAGAATGAGTCAAAGCTTTTTGAATGATTGCCTCACTTGTATGTGAATACCCTTCATAAAAAAGTGTATTATCCACGAAATAGCTATGGCACGTGCCTACCACAGAACTGACACTAGAACCTTTGATACAAAAACAATTTGCAATAATCGAAAGTTCGCTGTGCAGGATCTATGTTCTTTTTTAAAAATTTTGTGAAGTGGCTTAGGTTTATCATTATGGACTTTTATACTGCTACTGGTTGTTATAGTTTACTTCCAGGATGTCTAGGAAAGTAGTAATATAGTCAACAACCAAATACTACATGCCTGTGATAATGTTAGCATTGTGTTTCTGCTAGCTAGTGATATAACCTGTCCCTGTTATCCAATGACCTAATGACACTGACTGGTACAGTGGTTGCCAGGTACATGGCTTCATATCATAACATATCCTTATACTGCAGTGTGTCCAGGGGAGCAGGAGAGAGAAGAGGATAGGAGTGAGAGTAGCCAGAATGGTGGTTGTAATTGTTATTCACTCTGATGTTCACTTTTCTTTCCTTCGGGGCACACCCTTGTTCTGGGGATTCTCCTTCCTGATGGTGGATTGGGGGGCCTTTGATGGTGGTGCAACATAAGGTAAGGTACAACATAGGCTACTTTCACACCTGCGTTTAGGTCGGATCCGTCTGGTATGTGCCCAGACGGATCCGCACCTATAATGCAAACGCTTAGATCCGTTCAGAACGGATCCGTTTGCATTGCCATGAACAAAAAAAAAAAATTTTTTTTTTTTGTTCATGATAATGCAAACGGATCCGTTTTGACTTTACATTGAAAGTCAATGGGAGACAGATCCGTTTGAAAATTGAGCCATATTGTGTCAACTTCAAACGGATCCGTCCCCATTGACTTACATTGTAAGTCTGGACGGATCCGTTTGCCTCCGCACGGCCAGGCGGACACCTGAACGCTGCAAGCTGCGTTCAGGTGTCCGCCTGCTGAGCGGAGCGGAGGACAAACGGAGCCAGACTGATGCATTCTGAGCGGATCCGCATCCATTCAGAATGCATTAGGGCTGGACGGATCCGTTCGGGGCCGCTTGTGAGACCCTTCAAACGGAACTCACAAGCGGAGCCCCGAACGCTAGTGTGAAAGTAGCCATAGAAGTGGAGGAAATGATTAGCAATTACTGGAGAATGAAGTTCAGGTACATTAGTCACAGTATCACAGTCTCAGCATCCATGGACTGGCAGTTCTTACACAAGGTGCAGTTTCCACAGTTCTTACTGGTTACACAGCTGCAGTAACAGTAAATTAGCCAAGATATCTCTGTAACCACCTCAGCCCCCAGTGCTTAAACCCCCTTAATGACCAGACCACTTTTTACAATTCTGCACTACACTACTTTCACGGTTTATTGCTCGGTCATGCAACTTACCACCCAAATGAATTTTACCTCCTTTTCTTCTCACTAATAGAGCTTTCATTTGGTGGTATTTCATTGCTGCTGACATTTTAAATTTTTTTGATAATAATCAAAATTTACCAAAATGTTTGCAAAAAAATGAAATTTTTCACTTTCTGTTGTAACATTTTTCAAATAAAACTACATTTCTATATAATTTTTTCTCAAATTTTTTTGTTCTACATGTCTTTGATAAAAAAAAATGCAATAAGTGTATATTTATTGGTTTGGGTAAAAGTTATAGCGTTTACATACTATGGTGCAAAAATGTGAATTTACGCACTTTGACTTTCTGAGCACCTGTCTCCTGAGGTTCTACAATGCCCAGGCAGTAGAAACACCCCACAAATGACCCCATTTCGGAAAGTAGACACCCCAAGGTATTCGCTGATGGGCATAGTGAGTTCATGGAAGTTTTTTATTTTTTGTCACAAGTTAGCGGAAAATGATTTTTTTTTTTTCTTACAAAGTCTCATATTCCACTAACTTGTGACAAAAAATAAAATTTTACATGAACTCACCATACCCCTCACGGAATACCTTGGGGTGTCTTCTTTCTAAAATGGGGTCACTTGTGGGGTATTTATACTGCCCTTGCATTTTAGGGGCCCTAAAGTGTGAGAAGTAGTTTGGAATCCAAATGCATAAAAATGCCCTGTGAAATCCTAAAAGTACTCATTGGAATTTGGGCCCCTTTGCGCACCTAGACTGCAAAAAAGTGTCACACATGTGGTATCGCCGTACTCAGAAGAAGTAGGGCAATGTGTTTTGGGGTGTATTTTTACATATACCCATGCTGGGTGAGATAAATATGTCTGTAAAAGACAACTTTTTCCATTTTTTTATACAAAGTTGGCAATTTACAGAGATATTTCTCACACACAGTATGGGTATATGTAAAAATACACCCTAAAACACATTTCCCTACTTCTCCTGAGTATTGCGATACCACATGTATGACACTTTTTTGCAGCCTAGGTGCACAAAGGGGCCCAAATTCCAATGAGTATCTTTAGAATTTCACAGGGCATTTTTTACGCATTTGGATTCCAAACTACTTCTCACGCTTTAGGGCCCCTAAAATGCCAGGGCAGCATAAATACCCCACAAGTGACCCCATTTTGGAAAGAAGACTCCCCAAGGTATTCCGTGAGGGGCATGGCGAGTTCCTAGAATATTATTTTTTTGGGCACAAGTTAGCGGAAATTATTATATATTTTTTTCCTTACAAAGTCTCATATTCCACTAACTTGTGACAAAAAATAAAATTTTACATGAACTCGCCATGCCCCTCACTAAATACCTTGGGGTGTCTTCTTTCCAAAATGGGGTCACTTGTGGGGTATTTATACTGCCCTGGAATTTTAGGGGACCTAAAGCGTGAGAAGTAGTTTGGAATCCAAATGCGTAAAAAATGCCCTGTGAAATCGTAAAGATACTCATTGGAATTTGGGCCCCTTTGCGCACCTAGGCTGCAAAAAAGTGTCACACATGTGGTATCGCCGTACTCAGGAGAAGTAGGGCAATGTGTTTTGGGGTGTATTTTTACGGTGTGCTGTCCGCATTTTTTGAGGACTCATTGAAATGAATGGGTCCGCATCCTATCCGCAAAAAAAATTGAACGGACATGAAAACAAACCTCGTTCATGTGCTTATAGCCTAAAGCGCATTTTAACCCTTTTTAAATACAGAACATGCACACAACAAAAAACATTCAGAGTGAAATATTGCCATAGAAGTGGGGCATTGCAATAGGTTAGCAATTTTGTTGATAGATATTATCCACAATGCTATTACTTCTCTGACATGTGATAGTGTTCCATCAGGAAGTTACATAGCAAACATACCACCTATTTTAATGCAAACTCTGGTGAGCACTGCATCCACTTCCTAGGCTAGTGATGTCACATTTATCAGGCACATGGCCAGTGTACAGCTCAATCCCATTCAAGTAAATGGGCCTGGGCTGGTATATCAAACACAGTCACTATACAATTTATGGTGCTGTGCTTGCTTCTGTCAGGTGGCAGCATCACTCACTGGAGAACTGCAGCCTCTTCAAACAGCTGATCATAGGTAGGGGGGCAGGAGTTAGACCCCCACCAATCAGATATTGAAGACTTATCTGGAGGATAGGTCACAGTGGCGTAGCTATAGTGGTCGCAGCGGTCGCAATTGCGACCGGGCCCCTGAGTCAGGGGGGCCCACAGGGCCCCCTCAAGCCAGGAGAACGCAGCCGCAGCTGAATAACTAAAATAAGATTTACAGGGGGCGGAGCGGAGGCCGAGAGGAGAGGCCCTGCGTGACGCGCACTGTGCAGGGCAGCTGGGCAGGCGAAGTGAGGAGGAGGGGCCGGGGGAGCGGCTTCAATTGAGGTGCGACGCAGGACTTAGTCACGTACCTCACTGTGACCTCCTGTGTCGGATCTCGCGAGATGACGCGGTGCGGGAAGGCACAGTGAGCGAGGCATTGGTGACCGCCTGTACCAGGATGCCACAAGCTGTGAAGGAGAGAGAGGTAAGTATTAATTATTTATTTTTTTTATGTACCCTACGTTCTACCCTTATTGCAGAGGGGGACATTATATTATTAATAAAGAGGGGGCCATTACATTAATAATAAAGAGGGGGCCATTATATTAATAATAAAGAGGGGGCCATTATATTAATAATAAAGAGGGGGCCATTATATTAATAATAAAGAGGGGGCCATTACATTAATAATAAAGAGGGGGCCAATACATGATTATTAATATAATGGCCCCCTCTTTATTATTAATGTAATGGCCCCCTCTTTATTATTAATATAATGGCCCCCTCTTTATTATTAATATAATGGCCCCCTCTTTGTTATTAATATAATGGCCCCCTCTTTATTATTAATATAATGGCCATCTCGTTGTTAATATAATGGCCCCCTCTTTATTATTAATGTAATGGCTCCCTCTTTATTATTAATATAATGGCCCCCTCTTTATTATTAATATAATGGCCCCCTCTTTATTATTAATGTAATGGCCCCCTCTTTATTATTAATGTAATGGCCCCCTCTTTATTATTAATGTAATGGCCCCCTCGTTGTTAATATAATGGCCCCCTCTTTATTATTAATGTAATGGCTCCCTCTTTGTTATTAATATAATGGCCCCCTCTTTATTATTAATGTAATGGCCCCCTCGTTGTTAATATAATGGCCCCCTCTTTATTATTAATGTATTGGCTCCCTCTTTGTTATTAATATAATGGCCCCTCTTTATTATTAATATAATGGCCCCCTCTTTATTATTAATGTAATGGCTCCCTCTTTGTTATTAATATAATGGCCCCCTCTTTATTATTAATGTAATGGCCCCCTCGTTGTTAATATAATGGCCCCCTCTTTATTATTAATGTATTGGCTCCCTCTTTGTTATTAATATAATGGCCCCTCTTTATTATTAATGTAATGGCCCCCTCTTTATTATAAATGTAATGGCCCCCTCGTTGTTAATATAATGGCCCCCTCTTTATTATTAATGTAATGGCTCCCTCTTTGTTATTAATATAATGGCCCCCTCTTTATTATTAATGTAATGGCCCCCTCTTTATTATTAATGTAATGGCCCCCTCTTTATTATTAATATAATGGCCCCCTCTTTATTATTAATGTAATGGCCCCCTCTTTATTATTAATGTAATGGCCCCCTCGTTGTTAATATAATGGCCCCCTCTTTATTATTAATGTAATGGCTCCCTCTTTGTTATTAATATAATGGCCCCTCTTTATTATTAATGTAATGGCCCCCTCTTTATTATAAATGTAATGGCCCCCTCGTTGTTAATATAATGGCCCCCTCTTTATTATTAATGTAATGGCTCCCTCTTTGTTATTAATATAATGGCCCCCTCTTTATTATTAATGTAATGGCCCCCTCATTGTTAATATAATGGCCCCCTCTTTATTATTAATGTAATGGCTCCCTCTTTGTTATTAATATAATGGCCCCCTCTTTATTATTAATGTAATGGCTCCCTCTTTATTATTAATGTAATGGCCCCCTCTTTATTATTAATATAATGGCCCCCTCTTTATTATTAATGTAATGGCCCCCTCTTTATTATTAATGTAATGGCCCCCTCGTTGTTAATATAATGGCCCCCTCTTTATTATTAATGTAATGGCCCCCTCTTTGTTATTAATATAATGGCCCCCTCTTTATTATTAATGTAATGGCCCCCTCGTTGTTAATATAATGGCCCCCTCTTTATTATTGATGTAATGGCTCCCTCTTTGTTATTAATATAATGGCCCCCTCTTTATTATTAATGTAATGGCCCCCTCTTTGTTATTAAAGAGGGGCCATTATATTCATAATAAAGTGGGGCCATTATATTAATAATAAAGAGGGGCCATTGTATTAATAATAAAGAGGGGCCATTATATTAATAATAAAGAGGGGCCATTATATTAATAATAAAGTGGGGCCATTATAATATACAGGGGGAATAATATTATGGGGAATGGGGGACTATCTGTCTGGCTCTAGCACAATATTGGGGGGCAGCAGGATGAGTTGTTGAGACACCAGGAAGGAGAGGATGAGAGTAAAGTGAGGAACCTAAAAAATAATCTGTGAAACTCTGCAGAGACGAGAAGCGGCTGAAAGAAGGTGTCATGGCGGTCTTATCTCTGGATGAAGACGTTGAGGAAAGTCTACATCACAGGAGACGTCACTGGATGTAACAGGTATGGTGCGGCATTCTCCTGTAATAATATTACCCATGCACATATCTGTTTCTCGGTAGGGTAAGGGGTATATAGAATTTGACCCACACTGCCGCATCCGTCCCCAGACTTCAGGTAACACTGTGTTCTGAATTCTGGGGCCTCACACCCATCTACAACATTATCTGTACTCCGAGAGTTATCACTGTGTTACATAGGACTGCTAGTGATCTACTACAGTATTTGTTAAAAGGGGCGTGCCCGGGGTAGGGGCACCATTTTTGGCTTGCCCCGGGTGCAGGCAACCCACGCTACACCACTGCTCTCCTATCCTGTGAGTGTGACTGCGACTGCGAGACACACTGACTGACCTGACTGACTTACTGAGGTGAGCGTCCGACCGACCGGGGTCCTGGTCCGGTCGGTCCAGTGAGTGAGTGACTGCGACTCTGTGTCTGTCCTGAGTGAATCCGGGCTCTGACCCGCCTGGTGGGAGCGCCAGTGAGATTGTGATAATAAGCCCCATGCCAGGGGGTCCCTGATGTATTAACTGACCAATAACATGGAGATCCCAGTGCCAACTGCCTTGCTGGTGAACGATTGGCATATACTTCTGCTGTGGAGTAGAAGGGGCCCAAATTGAACTCTTGCACCAGGGCCCATGAGCCTATAGCTAGGCCCCTGATAGGTCATCAATATTGTACTCCTTACCCCGTTAAGACAATATAGAGAATATGAAGCAGGAATGTACCATATTTTATGTTATTATCCTATTTTTAATCTGAGCTAATTTAGCTTTATCTCTATATATACGAGTCTAAACCAAATGATATTTTTAATAATTTCCTTTCACATGCTCAGTGTACTAATGAGATATTATAGTATTAATAGTAGCAATAGGAAGATGTTTCTCCTTAGACTTCATGCCATAAAGCAGACGACCTTCTTACTTCAGGTGTAATCTAATTCCAATATGATGTTCTTATTTGATTTCAATTTAAATGTTCCTTTTGCGCAAAGCTAAAAAAAAAAAAAAAAAAGAAGAAATATTGAGTTCATAAACAGCTACAGAAAAACAATGCACTCCTACCTTATATAACGTATCAGCACTGTGTTAAATGCAGCATATGGCATCTATATTTGCCAGCCTATGATTCAGAATCAAGCTGCTGCACTCATTATTACATTTGGCATTACCAGAGTGTAAAACTTTCTACATCACAATTTTACACTGTGTAAGCGTTAGTAAACACTTGCTGGCTGATAGATACTTCAGAGATATTAGCTATGGATGTGACATGTTTGTTTTTCCAACACTGGAAACATTACTTAGGTCTGCTGATTCCCTGTAGGACCAGTGCACCTGGTTTATCACAGGTCAGTTATAGTTAACCATACCACAGTACAGTGCAAATATTCTAAATGTGCTTCCTAAATGGAAATATTTCTGGATAAAACATTCTTCAAGACAATAATACCATATGCAACGTGGACTACTCCTGTAGCTAGATATGGCATTCAAATTATATATATTTACATTTTTATTATTTGTATATTGTGTGACTATTTCTTTTTTTTATTTTAGCTTTGGAAGACGCTGAACCATCTAGTAATCTCAGACAGACATAATGGTTCCATGTCTGTCCTAAAAAGTCTGAGGGTGACTGACCTAGAAGTAAATCTGTGTTCACGCCACATTCAGGAAATGCTCCTGATATATAAGCCAAACATATCCATAGAGCCCTGCCAAATGAGCGTCCAATGTGTCGATGTAACTTTTTTTCACTGTATAGGAATTATATATAGGCATTTCTCTATCGAATGGGCTAACACATAGATAAATCTTTTACAATGGTGTTTCAACGATGCCATATGAAACTATGGTAACAATATGAACAGAGGCTAATGTGGAGGATTTGAAGGGTTGCCCCAGCTTAAAACCTTCCCTGTCAACATGTCTGATCAGGGAATATGAACATCATAGAGAAGAGATGAGTTCCCTGTTTGGGACCTCCTTTTCTTAGCATGATTGGAAAGCACCTGCGATAAGCAATACTCCCTCCAGCACCCTTGACATGGGCAGATGTTACATAACTTCCTTGCCTCAGCAGCCAGACCTGTAGAAGTCAGCAAGAGCAGTACAGCTGGGAAAACTCCTTTGACATACGTTAGCTGAGCTAAGATCACAGCCACGCAAAGAATGAATGAGCATTCCTTCTAATGCAGTAAAACACAGAGAGGTGAAAGCGGGAGGGTGTGCTGTGCTGCGTTCTAAGTGACCAAAGCCTTACCTGAAAGCAATGCCGCGTCGATGTGTTGCAGTTTTGCGTGCTTTCTTCTTCTCTAAAAAGTCCATCATTGACTAAAAGAGTTAAAGTTTGTTCAGAGCTTTTTCTATTTCATAATATATTTGATGGGTGACTAATCCTCACACAAAAATTGATCATAACCACAGAAATGGGGAAAGAGTTGCATACACAATTTCTTGTAAGAAAATAGATGTTTATTACCAGCAATAGCAGATATCAAGTATAGACTTGATAGACTCGAATTACAGCAATTACTTGAATTACTTGCAGGCTCTTACGTATTTCCTGATTAATCAGCTACAAGGTCCTTGGACTTTCCCCAGGCTGGTTAACTTGTGACAGATGTATCACACAAAGGGTAAAAAAATCAGCTCAGAGTTTGCAACTTGTTATATGGCACTTGCACTTTCCGAAAAGAGGGCATGGGGAGGCATGGGTTATCGGCCCTAGCAGATCTGTCTTCATGTACACCAGTTTTCTGGCGTAAATGATGAATGAAATGATTTCATTTTAGGCACACGACTGCCCGAGAATGCACTTAATTTATGACAAAACATATCCCTCATCATAAAGTAAGAGCAGCCTCTTGATAAATCTCTTCCAATGTGCCTTAAAGGGGTTGTCTTACAATAGGAACTTAGGAAGTCATTAAATAGAAATATGCCTAAATAAGGCATTTTTATGGCGTAGATTGCAGCACAAAGGTCTAAAAAAGTGGGCGTGGTGTGGGAGGGGAACAGAGCAGGCCAGCAGGCCATCTTATTTACCTTTTTCTACACCTGGTTTAGGCGTAGAAATGGTCTAAATGTAATCCAGCAAGGAAGCTGTCTTAAATTTAAAGTCGCAGTGGATCTGCCGAAGTTATGTAGAGGAAATAGGAAAAAGAGGCTACCATTTGCACAAGCTCACCAAAATTGGACTGTTGAAGACTGGAAAAATGTTGCCTGGTCTGATGAGTCTCGATTTCTGTTGAGACATTCAAATGGTAGAGTCCGAATTTGGCGTAAACAGAATGAGAACATGTATCCATCCTCTGATGACTACTTCCAGCAGGATAATGCACCATGTCACAAAGCTCGAATCATTTCAAATTGGTTTCTTGAACATGACAATGAGTTCACTGTATTAAAATGGACCCCACAGTCACCAGATCTCAACCCAATAGAGCATCTTTGGGAAGTGGTGGAACGGGAGCTTCATACCCTGGATGTGCATCCCTCAAATCTCCATCAACTGCAAGATGCTATCCTATCAATATGGGCCAACATTTCTAAAGAATGCTATCAGCACCTTGTTGAATTATTGCCACGTAGAATTAAGACAGTTCTGAAGGCAAAAGGGGGTCCAACACCGTATTAGTATGGTGTTCCTAATAATTCTTTAGGTGAGTGTATATATATAATACATACAGTACTTAAACCTATGAGGCCTATGAAAAAATATATATTTTTTTTACATTTTTTTTATATGTATATAAAAGCCTATGAGGCACTAGAAAGGTGTAGGAGGTCCTGATAACATCTGCCTCTTGTGACGGGTCACATGTGGTGCAATGATGTGGTCACATTTGGGGTAATTTATCATAGAAAACAATCAGATTCCACCTTTCATTTTGGACAGCTCCTTTGGAAAATGAAAAGTGGAATCTGACTGGTTGCTATGGGCAACTAAGCCAGTTCTACTTTACACCAATTTGATAAATAACTCAAATTGTGACCACATCATTGCGCCTCCCTTGACTTGCCGCAACAGTGGCTTTGCAACCCCCTGCCCCTGGATGCGGCAACCCAGGCCACAGACGGGAAGAGACCTGTGGCCTCCATCTCAGACAGCAGCGGAGAACAGAACACAGGTGAGTATTTTGTTTGTTTTTTAAAGATATATTTTGGCACTACTGGGGGCACTATGGGGGTGACATTATATGTATGTCGGCATTATAACTACTGGGACAGTAGGGGGCTTTATTGCTACTGAGGGCTATAAAGGAGTGCCTTATAGAGGGGCCTTGTTACTGTTGGAGTACTATAGGGGGACCTCAATGCCTTATGGGGACAATATAATTATTGGGGGTGCTATTATTATTGGGCACAATATGGAGGACATTACTAATAGGATTGCTGTTGGAGGTACTGTAGGGGGGCACTATTACTATTGAGGGACGTCTCTGAACACTATAACTATGTGGGAAATATCTATATAGCACTTTTATTTCTGCAATATAATGTTTGTGAGCATTTGGGAGCAAAGTGGACACAGTTTTGGGGGTAGCAGTAGGATGACAATGCTGGGACACCAGGAGAGGGAGAATTATGGAAAAGTGAGGAACCTAAGGTGTCTGTGCGTCAAACTCTGCAGAGATGAGATGTGGTTGAAAGATGCTGTCAGGACTGCTTTCTGGTCCTGAGGGAACCAGACGTAACCAGGAATGGAGCAGCAGAGAGAAAGTAAACAGGTAAGTGATGTTTTTTACATTCATTGGGACAGGGGAGAACCCCAGGGGTTGTCGGCTGCAAGTTAAAGTGACACCGCAATAGAACAAATTTGTGGAATTTAACCAAAAGCTGAGTGGGTGTTACTTTAAATTGATAAAGAATATGAAGGACTAAGTTATGTAAGACCATGGGCAGGGCAGTATATCGGGGAGCTTACTGTAATCTTGCCTATTGGTTTAATAGAGTAAAATATTCATGATAGTTTCTTTAGGTGGTATTTGTGCTATTCTTTTAATACTTAATGGCTGAAGTTGAAATTGTTGCTCTGTTTCTGTAAAACTGTAGTTAGAAACCATATAGTTCTTAGCATGAAACAGACTTTAAAAGTGTTATGAATTCACAGCTTCAGAATGTGCCTGGGTTTATTCCCAGGGGACAATTACATGACTTCAAATGAAATCTGAACATTATAACAAAATTCAGTAATGGTATAACATGCCTAACTCAAGGAAAAGTTTCAAACTTATGAATTATTGCTGATCGCTCTAACAAGAAAGAATTTGATTTTAGTTTATATAAACATTGCAGGATTTCAGCAGAAAGTGCTTTAGAAAGTTTTCTAACTGAAATTTGTTTAAAGTGGTTTAAAGTGGTGAGAAGGGGTAGCCAGTTTTTCACTATGCGTGTGCCTGATGCTGAGCAGAATTCTCCTGAAGTGCTAGTGATTTGTTGGCAAAGACCTGGCCAACTGCCTTCTATCCATGAGACTGGATCACTTACTAAAGTTACTCTGGTAGCTGGGTGTAAAGTATAGACAGATGCAGTATATAGTCCTTCAAACAGGCTGAAATAACAAATTGAAGGGGTTGTCCAGGTTCTGGGCTGAACCCGGATATAAACTCCCCTTCACTCCTTTACAATGTACGAGTGGAGCATCTTGGATGCTCCCCTTGCCTTGCGCTGCATAGTGCAGGGCAAGGTCTGTTTGTTGTGAGTCAGTGACCTACTGGGCTTCACATCAGTATGCAAGGCGGAGACTTCCACCTAGCAGAGAAATACCCCAATGCTCATATTAGGGGGCTGCCTTGGCGAAAATATGAGTATGTGCGGGTTTAGCTCTGAACCCGGACAACCCCTTTAATAAATTAGCTGCATCTCTGGCAGTCCATGCACCAAAAACTTAAGCCTAGAATAGAGCTATAACTGACCAGTTTCTGATGTAAGTTATAGTAAGTATGGCTGGCCACGTGAAGACCCACCCTTCTGCTAAGCTCCTACATTTTATCACCACTTTGGAAAGGTGGGAGAAGCTCAGAAGGTCGTAAATTATGGTGCAAATATGGCATGGTCCTTAATTTGCGACTTTTTACACCACAATTGTGGCATAAACACTTTAGTAAATACCCCTCTTAATAACTCTGGCGGATCCACCACCAGTGCTGAGGCTTTATTAAGACCAGCGTCTAAAACATTTGTCTTAATAAATGTGCCCCAAAATAATTATGCTAAAAATTGTGTGGTTACTCACATTTATCACCTATCAGAGTGTAGGCTGTGATAAGAAGAAGTTTAGTTGTATGGGGAAATGGGTGAGCAAACATACGTCCCATTTCATAAAAGTCTGTCCCAGTGGTTAGACCACCACCAATTATCAACCATCTTGTGAATGGGAATTGTGGACAATCTCATTAAATGCATGGAGTGGGAGACTGTTAAAGATACAATTCACTATGTGCAAAACTGCAAGAAAAACATGTGGAAACCATCACATCTGTGTATAGTCCTTTGCAGTGGGTTGCCTAAGGTGTTTGGCACTAGCGGCAGGTCCTTTCTCTGGCACCCCATGCTTTAAAACATTTTGCCCCCTCACACTAGTTATGTCTTCATTTTTCCCCCTCACAGTAGTAATGCCGTCATTGCGCCCATTCAGAGTAGTTATGCCGTCATTTCACCCCTTCACAGTACTTATGCCCACATTGTGTCCCCCTCACAGTAGTTATCCCTACATTGTGCCTTCTCACATTAGTTATGCCCATGCTGTGTCCCCATACAGTAGTTATCCCTTCAATGTTCCCCCCTCACAGTAGTTATGCCCTCCTTTGCCCCCTCTCACAGTAGTTATGACTTCTCTGTGCCCTCTTCAAAGTAGTTGTGCCCTCTTTGTGCCCCCCACTTTCACGGTAGTTATGGCCACACTGTGCCCCCTGACAGTAGTTATGCCCTCATTGCGCACCTTCACTGTAGTTATGCCCAGATATGTGCCTCGCTCACAGTAGTTATCCCTTTATTGTGCCCCCTTCACAGTAGTTATGCTCTCTGTGTCCCCATAAAAGTTTTTATGCCCCTTCAAAGTAGATATACTCTTTCTGTGCTTCCATAAAAGATATTATGCCCCTTCACAGTTGTAATACCCTCTCTGTGCCCCCTTCAGAGTAGGTATCCCTTCATTGTGCCCCCCTCACAGTATATCTACTGTGTGCCCCCCTCACAGTAGATATGGCCTCTCTATGCCCCAATAACAGTTTTTGTTTTGTTTTTTAATTTGCCAAACCAACGTTTAGAAAAGTTTGGTAACTAAACTACTACAATTTTTTACGGAATTTACTTGATTTGAGATTCTTTTACATAAACATTTTGGTATGAGTTTATGTTTAAACTGTTTTATTTAAACATTTTATATGAATATTGACAGGACAAGAATGAATAGCGTACAGTGTCAGTTTACAAGGATCTGAAAAGGCCATTAACCTAGACATGCGTAGTTTGAATACAAATTCCAAATGCACTACTCAACCCCCGTAGTAAGGAGGAGCATCCTAGGTAGAGTCATTGCCTAGGCACCTACACTGAGACGCTTTTAGCAAAACATCGCTACAAATTGGAGAGGATAGCAGAGAAAGTAGAGAGAAAGGAAAGAGATTAAAGAAGAAGAGAGCGGGGGGAGGAACAGGCAGGAAGGGGTATGGATAGTCTGTAAAGGCTAAGCAGAAACTCAGATAGACAGCATAGAAATGGAATCTGGTGACCGCTGGAAATCCATCCACTCAGACCAAATACGATGGTATTTGGCAGATTGTCCGGAGCTTTCAGCAGAGACTTCCTCCATTCTTGCTATATATAGCATCTCTTGATACCACTCTCTGATGGAGGGTTCACGGGATGTACGCCAATGTCGGGGAATCACCAAAATCTCAAGATACTTTTCTTTTGAAAGGCAATAGAGCCCGGTAAAATGGAGAGGAGCGCCACTTGGGCGGTATTTGCAACTGTTTGTTTCGTTATGTATCTATAAATCGCAAAAACCTCTTCCCAAAAAGGTTTGACCTTATTGCAGGCCCACCAGATGTGAAGCATTGTACCCTCAGCAACCCCACAATGCCAACAAGCGTCAGACACAGAGGGGAACATCCTATGTAGCTTGACCGGATATCTGTACCAACGCGTCAAAATTTTATAAATTTTTTCCTGGGCAGAGCATGCCATAGATAGCTTGTGTGTAGAAATAAACGCCTTCTGCTGATCTGCGGTCGTCAAAGGGGACCCTAACTCCTGCTCCCATCCCTTCAAAAAGCCAGGGGAACCCTTGTATACGTGCCTTCTAGCAGGCTTTGGTATATTGCAGAGATCAGGTGTGTCGGCGGGGACGTCAAGAGAAACAATTTCTCCATCTCAGAAAGGGAAGAACTGAAGAAGCCCTGTTCCCCTTTTGAAGAAATATACAATTTCATCTGCTGGTATTCTAGCCAGGACAACTGGGCTGTAGGTGATTTCAAGGCGAGTTCAGATAATGAGGGAAGTGGAGCGCCTGCTAGCAAATGAAAAAAATGGGGGTCTGTAGATGCCTGTAATCCCAAGAAAGACACTTTGTTGGCGCTAGCTGAAAATGCCGGGTTATGGAATATTGGCGTGAGGGGGCTATGCCTCCTAGAGCCAATCCCTTTATTAGTGAACGAATTCCACAATTTTAAAGACTGTCAGGCCATTGTGTTAAGTTTGTAGACTCGTGGGCGTACTTCTGGTTCAATCCATGGAGCATGTTTAAGTGAGATAGGATATAAGGATTGTTCCAAGTGAACCCACTGTTTAGTTGTATGATGAAAGTGCCAGTCCACAATTCGTGTAATAATGGATGCTGAGTGATAGAGCCTGAGATCCGGAAGACCAGCCCCCCCACTGGACTTAGCCCTATGGAGGGTGGATAGACAAATTCTTTGGTTTAAGGGGCCCCAGATAAACCTGAGAGTCTTAGATTTTATGGTACGGAAAAATATAGCAGGTGGGGTTAGAGGGACAGTCTGAAAAATGTATAAAAACTTTGGCAGGATATCCATTTTTAGAACGTTCATTCTACCAAACCAAGATAGCCCGATTTTGCTATAGTTATTTAGGTCTTTTAAGGTACGGTCCAGGAGGGGGAGGTAATTCAGTTTATAAAGAAGGTCAATATCTGCCGGTATTTGGATTCCCAAGTATTTTAGAGAAGAGGGTTGGTGTCTACATGGAAAGGAGGTAAGTATGTCGGTGAATTCTTCCTGCGGAATGGAAACGTTGAGGATCTCAGATTTGGAATAATTGACTTTAAAATTACTGAGATGGCCAAAACGCTCGAACTCCTTCAGAATGGAGGGGATAGAGATACGCGGTTGAGTTATGTATAAAAGGAGGTCGTCTGCATACAATGCAGTTTTATAGTGTGTTCCTACTTTAATGCCTTGTGTTGAAGGGTTCATGTGAAGAGCAATAGCCAAAAGTTCCATTACTATTACATAAAGCAGAGGAGAGAGAGGACACCCCTGTCTCGTGCCGTTGTATATGGGAAGAGCGTGTGACAATATACCGTTAGCCCTGACTTTGGCCATGGGGGTAGAGTATAGTGCTCGTATCCTGTCCATAAATTTAGGGCCCAACCCAATTTGTCTTAGGGAGGAATCTAAGAACTGCCATTGTACTCTATCAAATGCCTTTTCAGCATCGATTGATAGTAGGCATTAAGGGGAATTAGTGTATTTGGCCGCATTGGTTAGCAGGAGAGTTTTCAACGTATTGTCTCTAGCTTCCCTACCTCTAACAAATCCCACTTGGTCAGTATGTATGTGCCGTGGGAGCAGAGGAGCCAGTCTCTCAGCGAGCAGCTTGGAATACAGTTTAATATCTATATTAAGTAGGGATATGGGCCTGTAGCTTGATGCGAGAGTGTGATCCTTTCCAGGCTTTGGGATTACACTGATGTGGGCTTCCAGTGATTGGGTGACAAAACGTGAGTTTGCGTCAATACTATTGAAAACCTTAGTCAGAACAGGGGAAATTATGTCTTTAAACAGCCTAAAAAAGGCTGGTGTGAAGCCATCGGGGCCTGGGCTTTTTCCAGACGGAGAGTCCTGGATGGCACATATTAACTCTGAAACTGTGAAATCTGCTTCCAGCAAATCTCTGTCCGTATCAACTATGGTAGGGAGAGCCGTATCAGAAATGTACTTTTCAATTCGGGAATTTAACGAGGAGGCAGGAAGGTCCGAGTATTGTCCCTTAATGTTATATAACTGTGAATAATAAGAGCGAAACTCCTCCACTATGTCTACGGGGTTATGAATCATATGACGGGTAGAGGTCCGTATGCGTGGGATAAAAGTTTGTGCTGTCTTCGGATGGAGAGCTCGGGCCAGGGGTCTGCCACATTTATTGGAATATTCATAGAAGAATCTTTTTCCTCTATCCAAAAAGCTTTTATATTTCTGATCTATTAACGACTTAATAGAATCCCTAACTGTCATCAATTCTACGTGGACGTCAGGTGCTAAAGTCCGTTTGTGTTGTAATTCTAAAGTATGGGCTCTTGTCAGTAATGCTGTTAGCTTGTGGGCTTTCTCTTTTTTGAGTCTGTACCCATGTTTGATAAAGACTCCTCTGAGGACACATTTTAGTGTTTCCCACTGTGTTGGAGTAGATGTGTCATCGGAGGAATGGTCAAGCAGGAAGTCCTTAATAGTCTGTTGAATGTCCGCTACACATACTGCATCTTTAAGGAGATTGTCGTTTAAAAGCCAATTCCAGGGCTTAAAGGTCGAATTTGGCAATTCAAACGAGAGGTATACTGGGGCATGATCAAAGAATAAGATATTACCGATGGTGGCTTCCGGACCCCAGGCTAAAGTGTGGTGGCTGGCTAACTAGGAACAAGTCTATGCGGCTATAAGAATTGTGGGGTGTAGAATAGAAGGTGTAATCTTTACCTTGGGGGTTCAGAACTCTCCAGACGTCAATAAGCTGAAGAGAATAAAGGTAAGATCGAAGAGACCTCAGTTGTCTACTGGGTATACTACCAGAGTTAGCAGAGGAGTCTACGGCAGGATCCATTGTGAAGTTGAAGTCCCCGTCGATCAGCACCTGACCTTCCGCAAAGTCAGACAAGCATTCTAGGAAAGATCTGCAAGTAGAAATCTGATTATGATTGGGTAGATACCAGTTGACCACTGTGAACATAATTCCCTGTATCTTCAGCTTAATCGAAATGTAGCGCCCCTCTCCATCCGTTTCTATACCGGTCACCTCCCCCATGAAAGACTTATGGACAGCCACCGAAACTCCTTTAGACCTAGAATCTGAGCTTGGGCTGTGGTACCACTGTGTATAATATCGGTCCCGGAGAGAGGGTAGGTGGCCTCTCTTGAAATGTGTCTCTTGCAATAATAATATGGAAACTCTCTGCTTGTGCATGAGATAAAGGACCTGGGAGCGTTTTTGCGGGGTGCTAAAGCCCTTACATTCATAGACCCCAGCTTTATCACTGCCATTGCCTTAAGATCTGCTAAGGGGTGGAAGGGACAGGGAAGAAGGAGACCAAGAAGGGGTAAGACCTAGGGAAGGACCAAGAGAAAGGAAGTAGAGCAGTCAGAACAGAAAACAGGTGAAGAAAGTTGAGGGTAGCAGACACGTCTAGTGTGGACACCAAAAAGACAGCAGTATCCACAAGAAGGAACGTGTACCCTGTGCGGAAGCGAACTTTCTACAGGGAAGCCGCTCCCCCCGAAACCAACAATGAGAGACACAGAAGAAGAAGGAAAAAGGTGAGAGTAACTGAATACTCGTATGGTGGGCACACCATAATGTTACATAGGAGCAGAATAATACTAACTAGCTGCTAATTCAATACCTTGCGGTTACAGAAAGGTAGAATGATACCATCAGGGACCACTATAATGATCATCAATCCCCTTTTTGACATGCTGGTATAACACTGTTTGTGCGCCAAGGGGCCCCTAAGGAAACCATTCCCCAGTAACTTAACCATAGGTCAATGAACAATGAATGCATAACTAAGAACATTTCAATCAATGGGATGCATGCTGAGGATTGTCGCTTTTGCCTTCTGCGCGGATCAAGTGATCAAACCTCTTCAGATTAAGAATTGCTGCCAGATTGTGGAAGGGGCATTACAAGGGTAGGTTCCGATAACCTCGTCCGAGGTAGGATCAGATTGTCCGGTCCTCATTATTCTACAAAGTGGTCGTCGGCCCCCACCGGGTTCCCAGTAGCGGGGCGATTCCTTTGTCTAGGAGGTTTAGTCGCCCTTTGAGGTAGTGGATTGGCTTCAACCATCGGGCCAGTTGGTAAAGATGGCCAGTCCTGGATTCTCACCGGCGAAATACCCAGGGCTGCCGAGAAGGACGCGACATCTCTGGGGTGGCGAAGTATCACTGTCCGGCTATTTATGCGGGCTTGTAGGTGAAAAGGAAAGCCCCAAGTATATACAATTTTCCACTGCTGAAGGACGGATAGCAAGGGCCGAAGCACCTTTCTTTTGAGCAATGTGAGCCGAGATAAGTCTGCCAGAATTTGGAGCTGTATCCCATTGAATGCTACTTGACCGGCTTCCCTGGCACCTTTCATTATGGCCTCTTTGAGTTGGTATCTGTGAACCCAGCATATAACATCTCTGGTTCTATCTGGGTTGTCCGGCTTAGGCCCCAAGGCCCTGTGCGCCCTATCTAGCTCCAGGGGACTGTTTCGGGGCACCTGTAGGAGGTCATTAAAAATGTGCCACAAGGTGGAGTCCAGATCTTTTGCAAGTATGGACTCGGGCAGTCCTATGACACGTATGTTGTTACGACGTCCCCTATTCTCGGCGTTGTCTAGCATATCCGCCAGATATTGTAATTGAAAAGAGTGAGCCTCAACTTCAGCGCCCTGTTTGTCTTGAGTCGCAGATAGATGTGTCACAGAACCCTCTTATCTCTGTTACTTTCTCGTTCAGGGCAATTAACTCATTCTTGATGTTACGTCTGGAAATATAAGTTTCCATGTCATCTTTGGTGGGGATAGACGAGAATTTAGCCAGCAAATCCTGCAGCCTTAAGAGGTCAAGGGTGCCGCAATGTTGTTCTGCCTCATGTATTAATATGGCAGGCGGGGAGGGAGAAGCATATTGTGCCAGAGGTGGTGATGGGGTAGATACCTGGCGGCTTTGTTCCAGGGAGAATTCCCAGTCTCCCTCCTCCTGCATGGACACAGCGGAAGGAGTGATGGCGGATTCCCGCCTCTCTGGACTATGGCGGTCGTGCGGGGAAGAAGGTGACTCCCCCGTGGCATGTACCCCTGTTACCTCCGCGTCCGGTGCTGAGCCAAGAGAAGCCTCCGTTGCTCTTGCCGGAGTCCCCGACGCCTGGGTCTTCATTCCTGCGGGTGCAGGTAACGCTCTGCTTCCCTCCTTGTGACCGGCCTGGTGTGGCGTGCAGCAAGATGGCGCCGGAGCTGTGCTGTGCGGGCCGGGAGCCAGAAATCGCGTGATGCCCTGTGCAGGCGAGGAGTCGGGCTGACTGAGGGACGTGGGTCCGATCTTCTTCCTTTTGGGTCCCATACTGTGTCTTTAGATGCGGTGTGCCTCAGATTTTGGGTCTCTCAGCGGGTCCAGGGTAGGAGCTGGAGCAACGTGCGTCCTCACTCCTCCATAGCCAGGCCACGCCCCCAATAACAGTTTTTATGCCCCTTCACAGTAGTAATGCCCTCTCTGTGCCCCCTTTTTAGTTTTAATGCTTATATTGTGCTTCCTCAGTGTTAATAAAAAAAAAAATACTCACCTTGTTCTGTTCCTGATGATCATATCACCTCCAGCTCTCCCCTGCAGGCACAGATCGCGATGCAGCACTGTGTGGGAGAAGTATACATGCAGATTCCCAGGCCTACATGCTCCTCCTACACAGTCACAGACACAGCGCGATCTGTGCTTGCAGGGCTAAATGGCGGATCCCTGCTTCAACATTCAGAGCACTGGCCTGGAGGAGGGAAGGAGCGCGGGGAGCTTAGTGGTCAGTAAGTGAAAGTGCTGCCTAGCAATGAGTGTTTCCTTCTGCATTGATGGAGGTGCTCATTACATCCGGCGCCCCCCTGACAGCTGGCACCCGTGGTGGACCACCCCTTACCCCTGCCCCCCTATCGCATGCCACTGGACCTATAAACTTCTTTAAGACCAGTTAGTAAAACATCAGCTGAATTTGTGGAATTTTTAATAAAGACGGGCTTATTCTTTTATTATATGACTGTATGTAACTAATGAGTGTCTAAGCTCATCAAGTCCTTGAAGATTGTGAATTCAGTGGAACCACAAATTTATTTATTTTTCTCAATAAACAAAACACCGAAGTGTTAGTGGCTCACCAGTCTTCCTGATGGATAGGTGCACACCCCTTAGCACCCGATGTGCTAAAATAAGGCTGAGGTATGTAGTGAAGGATTGAATGGGGGGCACTCTGTATTTGACATCACATAAATATAGTATTAAAATAATTTATTATATAACAGCAGGTAATAAAACAATAGATAAACAATAAATGTAATATGAACAACAATATCAATAAAATATCAATAAAATGTCAATAAAAGTATCAATAGAGGCAGATTGTCTCACTTTTTCTTTTTTTTATATATCTTTTGTACTAAACTTTCACATTCAAATTCTGACTCCATAAGCATAAAATCCTAAAAATCTAAAGGAATTGAAAAGATCGAAAAATATCGAAAGATATCTCCTCAGAATTTGCTGTAGTGGTGTCTTTACTGTGCAAAGTCCCAATAGACATATAAATCGCAGTGCTTTTGCTGTACACAGTTCCAGTATAACATGTAAATCGTAGTGGATGTCTGGTAATATAAGTTATTTCTTACCCCTTGTGGCTGGTTATAGTTTTACTCACGGTAGGTGGGTGGATGTCCTGTATATTAGATCCTTTTATAAGAAAAGAAACTTGCACATGTAATGTGGTTTTCACCGCGGTGTCTCGACTATCCGGGGTATGCTATTGCAGGACCTGTGGCGTCCCACGTGGTCTGCGATAGCCCTGGTGATTGATCACCTGATTGTCATATGACTCCGATTGTAGGCGTATCTTCAATGCCGAATCAGAAGTCCGACGTTTCAGCTGAAAATAAGGAATCTTTTGCTATTTTTCTCTCAGATTGTCCTTATAGCTGTATATAAATGATGAACAAACATACACTAAATTAAAACAGGATCCTACAGAAATGTATTATAAACAACTCACTCAGTACTGTACAAAAGGAACCACATTGGGAATCCTTTTGGAACAAGAGTCAAAATACATTAAAGATACACAGAAAAGGATACCGGTGCTGTACTGTATTCCTAAAATACATAAAGACATAAAGAAGCCACCAGGTAGACCGATATTATCGGGAATTAATTCTATAACCTCAAATCTATCGTGCTATATAGATAAAATATTACAACCAGTTGTAAAAAATATACCTTCATACATTAAGGACACTACTGATATAATAAAAATAATAGAACAGATCAAATATAGGGGAAAGTGTTTTGTAGGTACCCTGGATGTTAATTCCCTGTATACTACAATTGATCATGAACAGGGTTTGGAAGCACTTCACAAACAACTTATAGTAAATAATAAATTGAAGGAGGAACAAATTCTATTTGTGATAGAAGGAGTTAAGTATATATTAACACAATTATTTTATATTTGAAGACCAATTTTATGTTCAGGAGAAGGGTACCGCCATGGGGACCAGATTCGCTCCCAGTTATGCGAACCTATTTATGGCACAATGGGAGGCTGATGCAATCAAGCCATACCTGGGTGCGGGTCTGGCCCTATGGCCGAGATATATAGATGATAATATTTTTATCTGGAAAGACATAGAAGAATCTTTAAATACCTTCCTTGAACATATAAACTCTAACGATAGGAATTTGAGATTCACCTCCACTATTAGTAAAACCAACATACAGTTTTTAGACCTTGACATCAGGATAGAACAGCAGAAACTAATATGTAGAACTTATTTAAAACCGGTATCAAGAAATAACTATATTTTATACTCCAGCTGTCACCTGCCTAGGTGGTTAACCAATATCCCTAGGAGTCAATTCAGGAGACTAAAACGTAATTGTACTCGAGAAGAACAGCTTAAAATAGAGGTGGGGGAACTACAACAACAATTTTTGGACAAACAATATCCCCTAAATATATTGGAAGAATCCCTAAAAAAGGTAAGGGAAATGAACAGAATAGATTTCTTCACACCAGGTCAAGTACAGCAAACCGATGACACAATCAGAATGATCCTACCATTTCATGCACAACATAGGAAGGTTGAAAAGATTATAGAAAACCATTGGCATCATCTACTTGATGACAAAATAATAGGGCCCATGCTTACAAATACCCCTAAAATTACGTATACCAAGGTTCCAAACCTGGGTTTAAAAGTAGCACCTACTGTTAAAAACATGAAAAACATCACTATCAAACGCAATTGGCTCTCTTTCAGTGGGTTTCATAGATGTGGACGGTGTCCAAACTGTAAGATTACATCTTTCCCTAAAAAAAACTTTGAGGGCACAATCCAGACAAAACATGTTCTATATGGATATCAAAGAAGGTTTAACATGCGACTCGACTGAGGTAATATACAGTGGGGGAAATAATTATTTGACCCCTCACTGATTTTGTAAGTTTGTCCAATGACAAAGAAATGAAAAGTCTCAGAACAGTATCATTTCAATGGTAGGTTTATTGTAACAGTGGCAGATAGCACATCAAAAGGAAAATCGAAAAAATAACTTTAAATAAAAGATAGCAACTGATTTGCATTTCATTGAGTGAAATAAGTATTTGAACCCCTACCAACCATTAAGAGTTCTGGCTCCCACAGAGTGGTTAGACACTTCTACTCAATTAGTCACCCTCATTAAGGACACCTGTCTTAACTAGTCACCTGTATAAAAGACACCTGTCCACAGAATCAATCAATCAAGCAGACTCCAAACTCTCCAACATGGGAAAGACCAAAGAGCTGTCCAAGGATGTCAGAGACAAAATTGTAGACCTGCACAAGGCTGGAATGGGCTACAAAACCATTAGCAAGAAGCTGGGAGAGAAGGTGACAACTGTTGGTGCGATTGTTCGAAAATGGAAGGAGCACAAAATGACCATCAATCGACCTCGCTCTGGGGCTCCACGCAAGATCTCACCTCGTGGGGTGTCAATGGTTCTGAGAAAGGTGAAAAAGCATCCTAGAACTACACGGGAGGAGTTAGTTAATGACCTCAAATTAGCAGGGACCACAGTCACCAAGAAAACCATTGGAAACACATTACACCGCAATGGATTAAAATCCTGCAGGGCTCGCAAGGTCCCCCTACTCAGGAAGGCACATGTGCAGGCCCGTCTGAAGTTTGCCAATGAACACCTGAATGATTCAGAGAGTGACTGGGAGAAGGTGCTGTGGTCTGATGAGACCAAAATAGAGCTCTTTGGCATTAACTCAACTCGCTGTGTTTGGAGGAAGAAAAATGCTGCCTATGACCCCCAAAACACCGTCCCCACCGTCAAGCATGGGGGTGGAAACATTTTGCTTTGGGGGTGTTTTTCTGCTAAGGGCACAGGACAACTTATTTGCATAATCGGGAAAATGGACGGAGCCATGTATCGTGAAATCCTGAGCGACAACCTCCTTCCCTCTGCCAGGAAACTGAAAATGGGTCGTGGATGGGTGTTCCAGCACGACAATGACCCAAAACATACAGCAAAGGCAACAAAGGAGTGGCTCAAGAAGAAGCACATTAAGGTCATGGAGTGGCCTAGTCAGTCTCCGGACCTTAATCCAATCGAAAACCTATGGAGGGAGCTCAAGCTCAGAGTTGCACAGAGACAGCCTCGAAACCTTAGGGATTTAGAGATGATCTGCAAAGAGGAGTGGACCAACATTCCTCCTAAAATGTGCGCAAACTTGGTCATCAATTACAAGAAACGTTTGACCTCTGTGCTTGCAAACAAGGGTTTTTCCACCAAGTATTAAGCCTTTTTTTGTTAGAGGGTTCAAATACTTATTTCACTCAATGAAATGCAAATCAGTTGCTATCTTTTATTTAAAGTTATTTTTTCGATTTTCCTTTTGATGTGCTATCTGCCACTGTTACAATAAACCTACCATTGAAATGATACTGTTCTGAGACTTTTCATTTCTTTGTCATTGGACAAACTTACAAAATCAGTGAGGGGTCAAATAATTATTTCCCCCACTGTACCTAATAGAATGCCCTTGTTTTAAACAGTACATAGGGAGAACAAAAAGAACCCTATGTAAAAAATAACAGAACATGTTTCTAATATGAAGAAAGGTTACGAGTTGCACTATTTATCTAAACACTACAAAAAGGTGCATAACTGTGACCCCTCCACACTTAAATATATGGCAATAAAGAAAATTAGAAACCATGGAGGGGGGAATCTCATTGCCCAAATGTCTAGGAGAGAATCTAGAAGAATTTTTGAGTTTGACACCATCATTCCTGGGGGTCTCAATAGTGAAATGGAGATATTTGGATTTCTATGATCAATGATAAACAAGGACGCATGTTTGAAACGAGACATCTGGGTCTGGCTATTTTCCAGCACCCAGATCTCTCCTCCTAGACGCGCGTACTTTCATTTCCCCCATTATATTATATCATATCCAGTAATTGTTTTTCAATATGTATGCCAAAAAGTATGGTCCCTAGCCTCTATAATTTGGAGACTAAACATGATCTTCTGTATACAAAACAAACTATTAACACATTCTGGATCAGCAAGGAGATTATTGGTTTCATCGGCTATAGAATATATATTGAAAAAGTCCAATTTTTTTTTACAATTTTTACATCTTTTAAATTTTTTACACGGAAGGTACTATTTCCTCCCTTTTAGGAAAGAATCCTTAGAGAAAAAAAATTGGAATTTTTTTTTACTATTTTTTTAGCGATAGACATTAAGATCAACAGGCAGACTTCAATAATTAAGAACTCTTTATAATTCCTGTATTTACATAGACACAGGAATATGATACCAAGCAAAACGCATGTGAGCTTTAAAAACCGCAAAGAAAGCGCACATGAGATTCCATTCAATTTGCTGGAAAGGGATTTTCTAAAAATGTATCAATGAGCATAATGGATTAAGGTTCGAATGTATAAAATATGGCCGTTTTGAATGTTTTCATACAACATATATATTTTTGTGCATAATGTATTTTTATGGTTGTAAAAGTAATTGTGAAAAGAATATATAGAAAACGTAGGTGTGTTTTGAAAAAAGCACACGTGATTTTAGAAGCACATGTGCGATTTGAAAAACACATATGCAAATTTGGAGTTGAAAATAAATTTTAGAAAGAACATATGGAAAACGCAGGTGCGTTTTAAAAATCGCATGAAAAACGCACATGCGATTTTAGACACATATGTGTGGTTTTGAAATTTTGAAAAGAATATATGGAAAACGCAGGAGTGTTCTAAAAAGCGTAGAAAAAACGCACATGCGATTTGAAAAATGCATGGAATTTAGGTTGGAAAATAAACCTTTGAAAAAATATATGGAAAACGCAGGTGCGTTTTGAAAATCGCATGGAAAATGCACATGCGTTTTCAGGCACACAGGTGTGATTCGAGAAGTATATGTACGATTATGATGTGCCCTTTAAAAATAAGACACGAATATCGCTTTAAAAATAAGATACGAATATCAATTTAAATCTAAGAACATATCTATGATCTGAGAAAATGTCTATGATGTGTGTTTTTGGAATAGGACATAACTATCGCTTAAAATATAAAGAGATGTGTGCTATTTGAGAGACACATGGACGATTTATTGCTTCTCTTGCGATATTTTCTATTTTGAGATGTCAGACTACTATATGGACTCCGTATTCTCTTAAAATTGAGAATGAATATCCACTTTTTCTGTCAGACCCTCACTGTTCCAGAATGCAACACCTAATTGATAGTTGCCCTGAAAAAAGGCTATCACTTACACTCACTGTTCAGCCACTGAGGAAGGGGTACCTTTAACCCCGAAACGCATATGGTATCGAACAGTGAGGGTCGAAAAAGACAGAAAGAAAAGAAAATAATATACAGCTATAAGGACAATCTGAGAGAAAAATAGCAAAAGATTCCTTATTTTCAGCTGAAACGTCGGACGTCTGATTCGGCATTGAAGATATGCCTACAATCGGAGTCATATGACAATCAGGTGATCGATCACCAGAGCTATCGCAGACCACGTGGGACGCCACAGGTCCTGCAATAACATACCCCGGATAGTTGAGACACCGCGGTGAAAACCACATTACATTTATTTTCGGATAAAAGGATCGAATATACAGGACATCCACCCACCTACCGTGAGTAAAACTATAACCAGCCACAAAGGGTAAGAAATAACTTTTTGGCAAAAATAAATAAAATATATAAGACTGGCACTCAATCTATGTGTATCACATGAAAAAAATCACAATTTAATGGATATACAGTACAGACCAAAAGTTGGACACACCTTCTCATTCAAAGAGTTTTCTTTATTTTCATGACTATGAAGGCAACAAAACTATGAATTAACACATGTGGAATTATATACATAACAAACAAGTGTGAAACAACTGAAAATATGTCATATTCTAGGTTCTTCAAAGTAGCCACCTTTTTCTTTGATTACTGCTTTGCACACTCTTGGCATTCTCTTGATGAGCTTCAAGAGGTAGTCCCCTGAAATGGTCTTCCAACAGTCTTGAAGGAGTTCCCACAGATGTTTAGCACTTGTTGGCCCTTTTGCCTTCACTCTGCGGTCCAGCTCACCCCAAACCATCTCGATTGGGTTCAGGTCCGGTGACTGTGGAGGCCAGGTCATCTGGCGCAGCGCCCCATCACTCTCCTTCATGGTCAAATAGCCCTTACTTTCAAAGTTTTCCCAATTTTTCGACTGACTGACTGACCTTCATTTCTTAAAGTAATGATGGCCACTCGTTTTTCTTTACTTAGCTGCTTTTTTCTTGCCATAATACCAATTCTAACAGTCTATTCAGTAGGACTATCAGCTGTGTATCCACCTGACTTCTCCTCAACACAACTGATGGTCCGAACCCCATTTATAAGGCAAGAAATCCCACTTATTAAACCTGACAGGGCACACCTGTGAAGTGAAAACCATTTCAGGGGACTACCTCTTGAAGCTCATCAAGAGAATGCCAAGAGTGTGCAAAGCAAACTTTTGGTCTGTACTGTATGTACTCTTTAAAATAGACACAATAAAAAATACTATAAAAATGTATAGTATAAAATTATGTATGACACTGCGTGACTCTAATTGTATCCAATTGGGTCACACATAGGCTTCACAGTTCATGCCTATGGTGATAATGGGTACAAACATAATACTAAAAAATACTAAAACGGTGCACCTACAAAGGGACAAGGAGAGAGAAAATGGGTCACAGTAGATCTCTCCAAAGTCGCATGTATGGTCCCTTAATTAGCTGTACAGAGAGGGAAATCTGAAAGCTGTAATGGAGAAGTCCTCCTCTAGATTCTGAGGATATGTTATAAACAACAATGTATTCCTTGAAATATGTCCAGGTATTCACCTTGGGAAGGTGATTGCTCCACAAGAACGCACAGTAAGACTGCGCCACTGAGGAAGGGGAAAGAAGTCCCCGAAACGCGTCTGTGTGATTCACCCCTGCATCTTTACTTACTGGAAATATCAAACAACATCTTTGGATGGACTGAATAAATAAAATTGGAACGTTTCAAAGTCCTACATCCCCAGGACTGTTCTACCTTCAATTCGAAGACGGTAACTGAAAGTCTCTTTTCGCGATCCTTGGCCGAAACCACGTGACAGCTAGTGGCAAGCGAGGACGCCGGTGGGTTATCGTAGAGACGTACATTGCGGTGAGTAGTAGCTGTGGTACGGAACCAACAGTCACCGGCTTCGAGACGTCACCGGTAAGAGTAAGACACTAAGTACCATCTACTATCTCTACCTAACCACTAGTTATACATCTGACTAAGACAGTTCTGATGATATAGCCTGTACTACGTCTGATGGATTGAGGCTAATCTCTGCATGACTGGATCAACACAGTCTTACTGTGCGTTCTTGTGAAGCAATCACCTTCCCAAGGTGAATACTTGGACATATTTCTAGGAATACATTGTTGTTTATAATAACATATCCTCAGAATCTAGAGGAGGACTTCTCCATTACAGCTTTCAGATTTCCCTCTCTGTACAGCTAATTAAGGGACCATACATGCAACTTTGGAGAGATCTACTGTGACCCATTTTCTCTCTCCTTGTCCCTTTGCAGGTGCACCGTTTCAGTATTTTTTAGTATTATGTTTGTACCCATTATCATCATAGGCATGAACTGTGAAGCCTATGTGTGACCCAATTGGATCCAATTAGAGTCATGCAGTGTCATACATAATTTTATACTATACATTTTTATTGTATTTTTTTATTGTGTCTATTTTCAAGAGTACATACTGTATATCCATTAAATTGTTATTTTGTTTTTCATGTGATACACATAGATTGAGTGCCAGTCTTATATATTTTTTTTTTTCTTTTTGCCAATTATTTTCTGATTGGGTGATCAGTTCAAGACTAGAGCACCTATTCCATACTGAAAAGGTAGTGAGCTATTCACGCCAATCATATCTATTAGGAAATAACTTATATTACCAGACATCTACTACGATTTACATGTTATACTGGAACTGTGTACAGCAAAAGCACTGCGATTTATATGTCTATTGGGACTTTGCTCAGTAAAGACACCACTACAGCAAATCCTGAGGAGATATCTTTCGATATTTTTCGATCTTTTCAATTCCTTCGATTTTTTGGATTTTATGCTTATGGAGTCACGATTTGAATGTGAAAGTTTAGTACAAAAGATATAACACAAAAAAAAGGGAGACAATCTGCCTCTATTGATACTTTTATTGACATTTTATTGATATTGTTGTTCATATTACATTTATTGTTTATCTATTGTTTTATTAGCTGCTGTTATATAATAAATTATTTTAATACTATATTCATGTGAAGCCAAATACAGATTGCCCTCTTATTTATTTTTCTGTTTCTGTACCTAGACCTTTCACATTTCCTGAAATAGTGCATAGTGTTTCATCCATTAAAGGGTAAATACAATGAGAATGATTTTCTGATATCATAGAAACATGTGAGAAGATCACAATGGCAGGGTTGCCAACCGTCCAGAAATTTCTGCACAGTCTTTAAAAATGTCAGTGAAAATACATAGATGTGTCCGTGATTTTTTTTAGGCTGGTGGAACTTGACTAGATAATTTTTGTGGCAATTATTATCATTTTACAGCTCACAGTAAATGCTGGCAATGAGTTCTTATCAGTATATTGAGCTATAGACATGTATTAACTATGATCTTTATTATCCATTATAGTTTTCCAATGTGTTCGTAAAAAATTCTGGTTGGCTACCCTGCACACTGGTGATGTCTGTAAATTCAGACTGCCAGTGGCTTCCAGAATGAAAGGGCTTTATAGAGATCACAAACGCCTTTGGCATAATTGGAATTTATGGAAATCGTACAGTTAATTAACGGTAGTTTGCTTACAATGCTGTATCAGATTTTCGGCAACAGAAACCCTGAGTAGTGCCAAAGGGAATTTAATGGTTATTCCGATCATGAAGGTCCAACAGCTGGGAACACCCCTGGTACATTTACATCAATGTTTTCCCCCTTTTAAAAGGAACCTTTCATCTGGTTTGAGACCAGTAAACCACCAGGATGCCATTATGCAGCTTGAATGGATCCACAGGATTTACTTTATGCTGTTAAAAACAAAGCAGGGCGCACCATAGGGTAATACCGTTGGTAGACAGCTAAAATAAATTGTTCCAGTACAGGGCTCACCTTTTGTGGCTGTGCTATCTGTAGGCACAACTCTAGTAAAAGCTTGTCAATACATGTGATGAAGTCACGATTCGCTGGTGGATCTGCAGCCGCGGAGGGATGACTTCTTGTCGGAGATCCCTGAAGTCTCCAAGAAGTGGTAGGATACAGAGGTAAAACTTTTAAAAATCTATTAGCTCCAAGCAAACTGCGTGCCGACAGATTCGACCACAAACCTTCCCCCACGAGAACCCAACACTCCGAACAACCTGGCAGCTTCAGATGCAACCAACCCAAATGTCTCTGCTGTACCGCTATACGGATGTCAACTTCTTTCCAAAGTAGATCTAATGGGAGAACCTTCTCCATCAGACAACATTTACACTGTGGATCAAAAAATGTTATCTAACTACTGGAATGCCCCTGCGGCCTACAGTATGTGGGGCGGACAATCCAAACCTTGCGCAACAGGCTTAACAAACACCGGTCAAATATCAAAAAGGGTTTCCTACAGCACAGCGTGTCTCAACACGCAACCATTCGCCATGAGGGCCTCGCCACTGGCTTTTCCATCACGCCCATTGAACAAATCGGCTCGGATTGCCACAATGTCATGCAGCCGATCAAAAGGCGCGAGATGTTTAGGATATACAAACTCAACTGCCTTAACCCATTTGGTCTTAACGAAGCCTTCGAGATAAAACTCTGAAATACCCCAAGTTCAGCTATGTTTCAATCGTGGCGTTCCCTATTTCAAACAGCCGAGGTCCCCCAAGGTTGTGTAATGTAGTATTTTACAAGTATATTCCACCACCACCTGATTTTCTGTACATATGTAAGCATGACGCTCCATATATTTAACCAACATTTTTATTTATTTCAGATTTTGTATCATTTATCTTCATTTCATTTTCATCATTATTTTTTACTATTTATTTTTCATTATTATTTTTATATTTATATATATATATACAGTGGGATGCAAAAGTTTGGGCAACCTTGTTAATCGTCATGATTTTCCTGTATAAATTGTTGGTTGTTACGATAAAAAATGTCAGTTAAATATATCATATAGGAGACACACACAGTGATATTTGAGAAGTGAAATGAAGTTTATTGGATTTACAGAAAGTGTGCTATAATTGTTTAAACAAAATTAGGCAGGTGCATAAATTTGGGCACCACAAAAAAGAAATGAAATCAATATTTTGTAGATCCTCCTTTTGCAGAAATTACAGCCTCTAAACGCTTCCTGTAGGTTCCAATGAGAGTTTGGATTCTGGTTGAAGGTATTTTGGACCATTCCTCTTTACAAAACATCTTTAGTTCATTCAGGTTTGATGGCTTCCGAGCATGGACAGCTCTCTTTAAGTCACACCACAGATTTTCAATTATATTCAGGTCTGGGGACTAAGATGGCCATTCCAGAATGTTGTACTTGTTCCTCTGCATAAATGCCTTAGTGGATTTTGAGCAGTGTTTAGGGTCGTTGTCTTGTTGAAAGATCCATCCCCGGAGAAGCTTCAGCTTTGTCACTGATTCCTGGACATTGGTCTCTAGAATCTGCTGATACTGAGTGGAATCCATGCGTCCCTCAACTTTGACAAGATTCCCAGTCCCTGCACTGGCCACACAGCCCCACAGCATGATGGAACCACCACCATATTTTACTGTAGGTAGCAGGTGTTTTTCCTGGAATGCTGTGTTCTTTTTCCTCCATGTATAACGCCCCTTGTTATGGCCAAATAACTAAATTTTAGTTTCATCAGTCCACAGCACCTTATTCCAAAATGAAGCTGGCTTGTCCAAATGTGCTTTAGCCTACCTAAAGCGGCACTTTTTGTGCTGTGGGCGGAGAAAAGGCTTCCTCTGCATCACTCTCGCATACAGCATCTCCTTTTGTAAAGTGCGCCGAATGGTTGAACGATTGTCACGAGGGTATCAAGAGCCACGTCTGACTCCGTTATACCCGGGGTCAGGAAGTCGCAGCGGGTGGCTGCGCGCTCTATATCTAAAGATCACGTTGTTTCTTAGTGATTGTTTTCTGTGTTTGCCTTGCTATCCTTTTTGTCTCTCTCAGGGATCCGTAGCTTCTCCTCCTCAGCTGTTTCTTGTCTGCCACTCCCTACCTCCTTATATTCTCCCCTCACACTTCTCTAGTTGCCAGTTATAGAGCTTCCTGCCTGGACATCTATACTGACCCACTGGAGTGGTGTATCCTGGTTGTCGTTCCTGAGTGCTACCCTCCGGATCCCTGTTGGGCTTATTGTTGTCTCCTGTTGTTGCCCACCTGGGATTATATGTTGAGTCTGTGTTGTCTGTCCTCCCCTTGGTGTTTTCCCTTAGAGTTAGTGGTGCGGACTAGTGTTCCCATCGCCCTGTTCACTATCTAGGGCTCAGCTCAGGGAAAGCCAGGGCTTTAGGCACGTGATCGGCGTACAGGTGAGGAACCCGTCTAGGGACGTCAGGGCAGCCAGGTGCCAGCCGCCAGGTGAGTCAGGGGTCACCATCTTCCCTCTCACTTGGGCAGGGCCTTCCTCGTTCCCTCCCTCTGTGTCACGTATGTGATAGCCACGCCGACCGTGATATTATAACTGGCCCTTACTTTTTGAGAAAAAAAAAATTATAATTTTTTATTTGTTGTTTTTTTTTTTCTCTCTCTACTTAGAATCCAATATGGATCCTATTGATGCCTTGGCAGAACAGCTTCAAAGCCTGTCTTTGGAGGTGGCAGGATTGAAGGCGTCTGTTCTCCAACAACAGCAGCAAATGCAGCAGACCGCACCCCCAGCGGTTGCTATGGGTAACCAGGTTGTCACAGAACCCAAGGTTGCTCTTCCCGACAGATTTTCTGGGGGAAGGGACAAATTTGCGACGTTCCGTGAGGCCTGCAAATTATATTTTAAGTTGCGCCCTTACTCCTCAGGTCATGAAGAACAGCGGGTAGGGATTGTCATTTCCCTGCTTCAGGGGGATCCGCAATCCTGGGCGTTCTCGTTACCCCCTGGTTCTCAGGCTCTTCGGTCAGTGGAGGGATTTTTTGGGGCTTTGGGTCTCATATATGATGACCCTGACCGAGTCGCCCTGGCTGAGTCGAAGTTACGGAGACTCCTACAGGGAGATCGGTCAGCAGAGGAATATTGCTCAGAGTTCCGTAGGTGGGCTACGGATACTCAGTGGAACGACCCGGCTCTCAGGAGTCAGTTCTGCTCTGGGTTATCTGAAAGGGTTAAGGATGCACTGGCGCTATATGAGACCCCCCTTTCCCTTGATGCTGTTATGTCCCTCTCTATCAGAATAGATAGACGTCTTAGGGAGAGATCGAAAATTCCGGAGCAATTGGTTACCTCTCCCAAGCAACAGTCAGCCTGTACTGACTTAGATGAGCCTATACAGCTAGGCGGAACTTCTCGTCAAGTCCGTCCTCCCGAGGTTCGCCGTAGGGGGGGGGCTTGTTTTTTCTGTGGGGGGAGGGGTCATTTCATTAATGTCTGTCCCTCCTTTCTCAAAAACAAAAGACCGTCGGAAAACTACTAACCCCGGGCTGTGCGGAGGATGTCAGCCGGGGGGTATACGTTTCCTCCATACGAACATCTCAATTTGTGTTACCAGCGGTCATTGTTTTTGGTGTTAAGACGGAGTCTATTTCTTTTTTTCTAGACAGTGGAGCAGGGGTAAACTTGATTGATGCCCATTTTGCCCGCACTATGGGTTTGTCTCTCTGTACGCTGCAGAGACCTATTCCCGTATTCGCTATAGATTCTGCTCCTCTGTCTCAGAGAAACCTCACCCACATTGTTCGTAATTTACACCTTCGGGTAGGGGACCACCATAATGAGTGTCTTTCATGTTACGTTCTGGAGGGCCTTCCCTCTCCGGTGGTATTGGGTCTTCCCTGGTTGGTAGCGCACAATCCAGTGGTGGATTGGCAGGCCAGGGAGATATTGGAGTGGAGTGAGCATTGCAGAGAGAATTGCTTAAATAACAATTGCTTAATCGCCTCCATAGCTTCCCTACCTACAATTATTTCGGACTTTGAGGACGTTTTTTCTGAAAAGGGTTGTCAGAAACTACCACCTCATCGTCCTTATGATTGCCCGGTTAACCTGATTCCCGGGGCAAAATTACCCAAGTCCAGGTTGTATAATCTTTCGGGTCCCGAGAGACAAGCCATGAAAGAAGATTATATCTCCGAGAGTCTGGCTAAGGGACACATCAGACCCTCTTCTTCACCCGTGGCTGCAGGGTTTTTCTTTGTTAAAAAGAAAGATGGGGGCCTGCGTCCTTGCTTAGATTTCCGTGAGTTAAACCAGATAACCATCCGTGACCCATACCCTCTTCCTCTCATTCCTGACCTTTTTAATCAGATTGCGGGTGCTAAGTGGTTCTCCAAACTTGATCTTAGGGGGGCCTACAATCTGATTCGTATCAGGGAAGGGGATGAGTGGAAGCTTTTAACACCCCTGAGGGGCATTATGAAAATCTAGTTATGCCTTTCGGTCTGACCAATGCCCCTGCTGTCTTCCAACATTTCGTTAATGATATTTTTAGTCATCTCATCGGCAGGTTTGTAGTCATATACCTAGATGATATCTTAATTTATTCGGCTGATCTGAAAACACATGAGGTGCATGTCAGGCAAGTACTGCAGGTCCTAAGGACGAATAAATTATATGCGAAAATTGAAAAATGTGTCTTCGCTGTTCAGGAATTACAGTTCCTGGGATATCTATTATCTGCTTCAGGTTTCCGCATGGATCCTGGGAAGGTCCAGGCAATTTTAGATTGGGATCTTCCTGAGAACCTTAAAGCCCTACAACGGTTTTTGGGTTTCGCTAATTTCTATAGAAAGTTCATTAAAAATTATTCAGTGATCGTTAAACCCCTTACCGACATGACTAGGAAGGGGACGGATTTTTCCAAATGGTCTGTCGCCGCTAAAGATGCATTTTCCTCCCTAAAGGAGAGGTTTACCTCGGCACCTGTTCTAATTCAACCTGATGTCTCCCAGCCTTTTATTGTCGAGGTAGATGCGTCAGAGGTGGGAGCTGTATTGTCTCAGGGTCCGTCTCCTGGCAAATGGCGTCCTTGCGCTTTCTTTTCCAAAAAATTATCTTCTGCGGAGAAGAATTATGATATTGAAAATAGGGAACTGTTGGCGATTAAACTGGCGCTTGAAGAGTGGCGTCACTTCTTAGAGGGAGCAATCCACCCCGTCACTGTGATTACGGATCACAAGAACCTTCTGTACCTAGAATCGGCTAAGCGTCTCACCCCTAGACAAGCTAGGTGGTCGCTATTCTTTACCAGATTTAACTTTGTAATCACCTATCGTCCTGGGGCAAAAAATACCAAGGCAGACGCATTATCTCGTAGTTTCCCTGGAGGGGGTAATGTTTGTGATCCGGTACCTATTTTACAAAGAGGAGTGGTTGTCTCTGCTGTACACTCTGTTCTAGAGGGAAAGGTGTTAGAGGCTCAGGGGGACGCCCCGGCCTCTTGCCCCTCAGAGAAATTGTTTGTACCGTTAAACCTGTGTCTTGAATTATTAAAAGAACATCATAATTCGGCACTTGCTGGACACCCGGGTAGTAAAGCAACCTTGGAGCTTTTATCTCGTCGTTTTTGGTGGCCAAGGTTGCGTCAGGATGTAATGGATTTCGTGTCTACTTGTTCTACTTGTGCACGCGCGAAAGTCTCTCATACACGTCCAGCAGGGTCTTTATTGCCACTTTTCATCCCCAATAGGCCATGGACACATCTGTCAATGGATTTCATCACTGACTTACCGTTGTTGGCGGGTAAAACAGTTATCTTGGTAGTAGTAGACAGGTTTAGCAAAATGGTACACTTTATTGCGCTACCCGCACTTCCTAATGCTAAAACTCTCGCTCAGGTGTTTATCAGTGAAATCGTGAAGCTTCACGGGGTCCCTTCCGATGTGGTTTCGGATCGGGGAACCCAGTTTATTTCTAAGTTTTGGAAAGCTTTTTGTTCCCGTTTGGGGGTTCACTTGTCCTTTTCCTCAGCTTTCCATCCTCAGTCGAATGGACAGACTGAGCGTACCAACCAAAACCTAGAAACATATTTAAGGTGTTTTGTGTCTGAAAACCAAGAGTTGTGGTCATCATATTTACCGTTAGCTGAGTTTGCCATAAATAATCATTATCAGGAGTCCACTGGCAAGTCACCATTCCTTGGTGCATACGGTTTTCATCCCCAATTTTGTACTTTCAAAGAGGGGGGGTCTTCTGGGGTTCCCGAAGAGGAAAGGTTTTCTTCATCTCTTTCATCGGTATGGCAGAAGGTGCAAGTTAACTTGAAAAAGATGAGTGGTAAATATAAATGCATGGCCGATAAGAAACGGTCGCCAGGTCCGGACCTAGGAGTGAATGACTATGTGTGGTTGTCTACTAGGAATATTAAGTTGAAGGTTCCTTCTTGGAAACTGGGTCCTAGGTTCATTGGTCCCTATAAAATAGTAGCCGTCATTAACCCTGTGGCTTTTCGCCTGGAGCTACCTCAGACTTTTAAGATCCATAACGTCTTCCATAAATCGTTACTCAAGAAGTATGTTCCACCTCTAGAACCATCGCCGCTGCCACCTCCTCCTGTCATTGTGGCTGGTAATCTGGAGTTTCAAATAGCCATAATTGTTGATTCTCGTCGGGTCCGCCGCTCTCTTCAGTATCTGGTGCATTGGAGGGGTTACGGTCCCGAGGAAAGAATGTGGGTTCCAGCGTCAGAGGTAAACGCCAACAGGTTAATTCAGACTTTCCATGCCTCTCATCCGGAGAGACCTGGTCCTGAGTGTCCGGAGGCCCCTCGTGAAAGGGGGGGTACTGTCACGAGGGTATCAAGAGCCACGTCTGACTCCGTTATACCCGGGGTCAGGAAGTCGCAGCGGGTGGCTGCGCGCTCTATATCTAAAGATCACGTTGTTTCTTAGTGATTGTTTTCTGTGTTTGCCTTGCTATCCTTTTTGTCTCTCTCAGGGATCCGTAGCTTCTCCTCCTCAGCTGTTTCTTGTCTGCCACTCCCTACCTCCTTATATTCTCCCCTCACACTTCTCTAGTTGCCAGTTATAGAGCTTCCTGCCTGGACATCTATACTGACCCACTGGAGTGGTGTATCCTGGTTGTCGTTCCTGAGTGCTACCCTCCGGATCCCTGTTGGGCTTATTGTTGTCTCCTGTTGTCGCCCACCTGGGATTATATGTTGAGTCTGTGTTGTCTGTCCTCCCCTTGGTGTTTTCCCTTAGAGTTAGTGGTGCGGACTAGTGTTCCCATCGCCCTGTTCACTATCTAGGGCTCAGCTCAGGGAAATCACGTGATCGGCGTACGGGTGAGGAACCCGTCTAGGGACGTCAGGGCAGCCAGGTGCCAGCCGCCAGGTGAGTCAGGGGTCACCATCTTCCCTCTCACTTGGGCAGGGCCTTCCTCGTTCCCTCCCTCTGTGTCACGTATGTGATAGCCACGCCGACCGTGATAACGATGCACAGTGACTCCATCTGCAGCAAGATGATGTTGTAGGTCTTTGGTGCTGGTCTGTGGGTTGACTCTGACTGTTCTCACCATTCGTCGCTTCTGTCTATCCGAGATTTTTCTTGGTCTGCCACTTCGAGCCTAACTTGAACTGAGCCTGTGGTCTTCCATTTCCTCAATATGTTCCTAACTGTGGAAACAGACAGCTGAAATCTCTGAGACAGCTTTCTGTATCCTTCCCCTAAACCATGATGGTGAACAATCTTTGTCTTCAGGTCATTTGAGAGTTGTTTTGAGACCCCCATGTTGCTACTCTTCAGAGAAAATTTAAAGAGAAGGGAAACTTACAATTGACCCCCTTAAATACTCTTTCTCATAATTGGATTCACCTGTGTATGTAGGTCAGGGGACACTGAGCTTACCAAGCCAATTTGAGTTCCAATAATTAGTTCTAAAGGTTTTGGAATCAATAAAATGACAACAGTGCCCAAATTTATGCACCTGCCTAATTTTGTTTAAACAATTATAGCACACTTTCTGTAAATCCAATAAACTTCATTTCACTTCTCAAATATCACTGTGTGTGTCTCCTATATGATATATTTAACTGACATTTTTTATCGTAACAACCAACGATTTATACAGGAAAATCATGACGATTAACAAGGTTGCCCAAACTTTCGCATCCCACTGTATATATATATATATATATAGAGATGAAAGAAGTCGGACTGCACTCCAAAAAATAGTGAAATACACGGTTTTATTCACCCATAGTCTGGCAAACTTGCCAGACTATGGGTGAATAAAACCGTGTATTTCACTATTTTTTGGAGTGCAGTCCGACTTCTTTCATCTCTACAATACTTGGGGTATTGCCGTTACCCTGTGCCGGACGTTGGTGGTGCTCCCGCTGGATCTCCTTCTCTTTCTATATATATATATATATACACATATATTTTTTCTTTGTTATCTTCATCATTGTTATTTTGTCATTATCAATATTATTTTTTGTCATTATCAATATTATTTATTTATTCATCTATTATTTATCATTCATTATCCATATATATATATATATATATATTTGATACATTATTATTATGCCCATTATTTTTCATTAATTGTTTAATGAACAATATGCACATGCATCACCATGGATCAATACCTTCTAATTCATTTATTACCCCCCTCCTCATTATCTTATCATTCTCCTATCAAATCATTAGTCCTTGATTAATTATTGGATGATAATTGCTCCATTTGTTGACTCATCTATTATTAATTATGTATCACTAATCCATCACCCATTAATGGATGATAATCAATTATTATGATATTACATCATTATCAGAAGTGATTGATCAAATCTTTTCTGCACCAATTACCATAATTTTATCTGTTATGAATGTCTCTTCCTCCTACCCCCTCCAGCCCCTCACCCAGACACAACGGCAGAGTCCTCCCCCTTGCTATTAATATATTTCACATCACAGGTCCGCCCTCCCTGCAACACCCACTCCACCTCCCTCCCCTGCCATCCTCGCTGCGCTCGTGTCCGCATTAAACCCGTGCGGCCACTAAGCGTCCTGGTTACCCATCTATCAGGTTACTATCTACTGCCGGAAAGCCGCGATCACGTGACCGGGTCCGATCACGTGACCTCCCCGTTCAGTGCGAGCGCTCCTTGATCAGAGGCATATAAACTGATCGGAGCACAAACATTCCTACGTCTCTGGCTTCACACCACCAATGATGGTACCTCTGCATTGTTACTTTATCATTATATATTGAACACCAAACCTATGCACATCTGCTGGGGACTCATCCCCACTAACCACTCCCCCTTTTCTTAGCCCCGCCTACTTTTCATTTTGGCGGGGGGTTTTTTGTGCATTTAAATGCTGTATGTTTGTGTAATTTCATATGCAGTGTTATGTACCTGATGAAGGGGAACTACTCCCTGAAACGCGTTGTACTTCTGCAATAAATAAGTTTCTATTTACTATCACTATCTGGACTGGATTCTTGCGCCCTGGGATATTTTATCTATTTACCTCTGTATTATGCAGCTGGGGCTTAGGGTCTGCCCGTAGCAAACCTGTCCATCTCCACAAAAGAAAATAAATTAAACTTACCGGCAGAAGAGTCCAGGACTCTTCTCCACCGGGCACTGGACACATGCACACTGTGCCAACGAAGCTGAGGTTTTTACTCAATTCACCGTGCATGTACTCCACATTAAAGACATGGTGTACTGTCCGAGGCATCATCAGTCCGCTGCACATGTGCCTGATGCCTCTGGAGAAGAGTCCTGGTCCCTAAATCCTAGTTTTATAAAGGCACGCTGGTCATGTTGCTATGAAAATCAGCGTGGTCCAGAACCACATAATCCACTCATGTGATCACATGTATCTGTAACGTATAAGGAAATATTTTTAACTGGATTCCTTTTTTATTGTGAATTTTATCATTCTGCTTTAATGAAATTAAGTAAATGCATCAGATAAGTACAAATAAAGGACACCGTACACATTATACTGTTGTTATCTCAAGCAACCAACCAACAGTCTAACGTGTGGGGAGCTCTCAGCTCTGACAGATGTCAGGGGAGAGAAGAATCGGGAGCTTTAAATATCAACGACCTATTCTGTGGTTTTCCCAGGAGATAAGCTGCCACCACAAGTGTCTGTCAGTGGCTTTCTCCTCTCTCCCCATTGAAATCACATAAATGCTCGGCTGAATTGAGAGTGTCTGTGTGTTGGCCGAGTGAGATAGCTGTCAGTCGAATGAGCATTTAGCCGATACCTACTGAAGGTTCATGAATGATCACTAAAGACATAACTTTCGGTGCTGAATTTGATCATGTGTAATTCAGTGAAATTTTAATAAGAAGCCTCAACAGGAAGTGGAAGAATGTTGTTAAGCTATACAGGTATTTATTTATCCAATGACAATACTTTTATGGATGTATGTTAAGTGATTGAAGGGTGAGTAATTTGAAGGGTGCCTGAAATAAATATCAATATATAACATTCGTGAGAAATACCTGCACTAGTTAACTTGGTCAGATTGTTCCAAGGCTGAAGAGGTGTGTTTTATGAAGTGATGATTAATTTGCCCAGCTAGATAAGAGAAAGTGATCTCAGCCAGGTTCTTAAGTTCATGAACTACATGGATACACACTGTCCAATCTCTTGCTGAATATGTACTACAGTATAATATAAAGTATTGATGAAAATGTTCTTGTGTTGTATTATACCCCCTCCAAAAAATCTTAATCTTTATACCATGAACAATGGAGGGCAAAAGAATTAGATACGAAGTAGAGCATTGTTGTCTATAGGCTCAGACGGCACGTATGAGTGGTACCAGCTAGATATAGACACTACAATTTAGTCATAATACCTGGTAATACGCATAGCTGGTAAGTGGCGTGATGCAGACTTTTTAAGTTGAACAAACATAGACATTAATGACTGTGTGTTGAGTTATTTTGAGAGCACACCACATTTACACTGTTATACAAGCTTTACACTGACTACCTTACATTGTATCAAAGTATCATATCTTCAGTGTTGTCTCATGCGAAGATATAATAAAATATTTACAAAAATATGAGGGGTGTACTAAATTTTGTGAGATACTGTACATACAATACAGTCAAAGTCTCACCTTGAAAGAAAGGACTGCAATTAACATTAGCAATAACAGCAATGGCAACACATGTCAACTTGCAGTACACAGTGCAAAACTTGAGCCTTTTACTTTCCACAGAAGGGGAGATACTCTGTCACTTAGCTTCTTCTCTTCCAAGAGCCAATTGGTTTGATACTGTCCCTCCAAACTCCCTCATTCCACACATTCCATTTGACTGGGATAAAAAAAAAAGACTTTAACTAGGCCTTTAGGATATTTGAGCCTGGCTCAGGTAGCAGAATGCCACCTGTTGATTCAGCTTTTTTTCTGGCTTTCCCACACTTTGGCTGTCCAACTCTGCTCAGTCTCCAGAGCACAGCATCCAGCCCAGCTCATCTAGCCTTTGGTAAATAGTTATACCCAGGGGCGTAGCTATAGGGGGTACAGAGGTAGCAGTCGCTACCGGGCCCAGGAGCCTGAGGGGGCCCAAAGACCCTTGTGCTGCATAAGAAGACACACAAAGGACTGAGGGAAGGGGGGCCCAAACCTAACTCTTGCACCAGGGCCCATGAGCCTTTAGCTACGCCCCTGGTACCAGCTGGATCCGAACCATTGCCTCTACTCTGCTATTCAACCTAGCTGCATCAACTTTGTTCTATCTATGAACTGCTACACCTCTCTACTTCACCAGTCCCCAGTCACAATTGTTACATCAGTTCTGCAGCTGCAGTCCTCTTTTTAACTCCACTACAATGCTTCACCATTCTCCTGGCTATGCTATGTCTTCCCACCAGTGACTCCTACCCATGGGAATCAAGATCTGCATTTCCAGACAAGTGGCTTAGATAACCCACCTCACCATATGAGAACGTAATGAGAACCTGTTACCATAAAATACAGTGGATTCTGCAGGCATCATGTCGTTTCCACTGAGTGGATCGGTTTGGGTCGGTACGGTACGGTTCGCTATTTTGGGTGTTTCCACTATGAAAGCGATCCATACAAGCGAACCGTACAGCACCATTCAGGGTCCTGCTTCAGATGTAGGGCCATAGAAAAATGGAACGGTTTGGTTAGGGCGGAGCTACTTGCGTCACACAATACATTCTCCTGATTGGCGGCCTGAATAACGTCAAACGTAAGCGCAACATAAACACCACGCCGCCATTACTACAGATAATAGGAGAAGGATGCCTGCAAACAACAGCAAGCTGTGGTCGTCTCAGGAGCTATCCACTTTTTTAACTATTCTTGGGGATGACGCATTTTTTTCTAAACCACGTATGGACCCGGCGGCCCGACTTGCAGTGGAAACGCTCACCCAAATAGACCGGACCATTAAAAATCTTCCAAACTGTGCCGACCCGAACCGATCCGCTCAGTGGAAACGAGGCAATATAGAGCAGAAGGAGTTGAGCAAATTGCTATATAGTTTTGAGTAACAGGATTCAGAAAACCTTGACATTTTTCATGTAAGGGCTCATGCACATGCCCTTTATATTTCAGTCTGCAAATAAAATAAAAACAGTTCTGCAAAATACAGATAGCTTCCTGGTGCAATCAGTTTTTTGGAATTCTCATCCGCAAATACAGACAAGAATAGTAGCTCCTCTATAATTTCCAGAACAGCCACACAGATCTGCAAAAAAAGTGGACATGTACATGGCCCCTTACAAATGAATGGGTCAGTGTTCTATTCACAAAAAATACGGATAGCACACTGAGGAAAAATAGTCATGTACATGAGGCCTAAATCTCAGCTCAGTGGCCATGTGGACTGTCTTCGCACTGATTGACAACCTTCCATGTAGAAGGGCTCTTTCACGTGACCGTATGTCTTTTTCAGTGTTTTGCGGACCATTTTTCCCGGATCCGTTTTTCGGGTTTTTTTTTCAGTAGTGTTTCCGGTTCCATTTTTCTGTATGGCATATAGAGTATACGCAAAAAACGCTTGTGTGAACGAGCCCTAAATGTGTATACATAGCTAGCCATCTATCACTGATAAGACCACCCACTTGGCAGTCTCTCTCACTGCTTATCTCTCCATTAGTAATACTGTTGATTAGTGATGAGCGGCAGATATTTCGCAAATATTTGCAAATTCGAGAATTCACCATTATTTTCTTGATTGCAAAAATCGGCAATGTAATATGCGCGTATTGCGTGCGCAAATACAGACGTGGGTCACTGCTAAATTTTTCAAGCTGCTAGAAGTTTCCTGAGACTGGAGAAAATGGTTGGCACAGCTTGGTTGGCACAGCTTTATATGCAGATAGAGGGGCTCCAATATATTTGCGATTGCGCAAATCTGCAATTAATGATGCACATATTTTTGCGCAATACATGCAACTTCACATTTTAACAGGTCTGACTACATATTACTGATTGGTGGTTTTTATATAGTAAGGGGTAGGCAACTTTGCTATTGGTTGCTAGGGATGTTGCTAAGCTCAGACAAAGACATTGCAGCCTTCTCATTGGCCCACAAGCAAGAAGGAAGGTTATTGATGGAAAAAAAAAAGAATATTCGAGAATAAGAATATATAGCACTATATTCAAAATCTTCGCAAATTCTCGAAGTGGCGATATCCGTGATAAAAATTTGTGATTCGAACATTTGCGCCCAACTATACTGTTGATCATGCAGGCACTCTGGGACCCCCGGTCCCCTAAACGAGGGAATATAAGTATTACCCTCAACTAGTGTCAGACTCTAGTGTCTAAGTTATGGCTTTTGGAAGGCTGGGAGTAAAAAATGAGAATGAAAAAATTTCTAATTTCCTGGTCATTAAGCGGGTTAAATATATGCAAATGAAGCTCTAGGAGCAACAGGGGCATTGCTATTACTCCTAGAGGCCATGCTGCTCTCTCTGCAACTGCTGCACCCTATGCATTTTGATTTACAGGGTCTGGTGTGATCACGTTTACACTGCCTGGCCCAGTCAAAGTGGAGAGGGTGCGGCACTTGCAGAGAGAGCAGAGCCTATAGGTGAATGGCAACTCCCCCATTGCTCTTGGAGGCTCATTTACATAGTTGGTGCGGATTCAAAGATTTTCAGATAGATTATGGTATGGGTGAAAATGGGCTGTGGGTAAAAATATTTACATCCCATCTGTGGATGGTTAACTGGCTTAGGTTTTCCCCGTCACATCCTTAAAGCTTGTAAAAGAGCGGGATCTTGACATAGGGGCCACTTAATATGGTTGATTTGGTGATCTCTGTAATGGGGACACCCCTTTGCTCGGTTTTCCTTCCTTTGAGGGATATCTGGTTTTCACTGTGTTGAAGACCCATAACTGGGGCTCCACGGTTATTTTGCAAGAACTAAAGCTTGGGATGCAACATTATGGATTGTAGGTGGCCATTTACTGGACAACTTGTCGCACATGGTTGCTCTGTGAAAGTTGTCTTTTTGAACAACAAAAGCCATAAGTAGAAATGACAAATTGCTGATCAGTCATCACTGTGGGCTACTCCAAGCCTCCATTGAGGTCATGAACACCTGTTGTTTGGCTTGAAGAAAACCAGCGTGGCAGAATAACTTCTTTACAGATGTCAACCTTTGGTTGGCATCTGTCAACATTTGGTTGGAATCAACCTTTATCCTAAAAAGGTACTGATGGTTGTCCAAAATGGTCTAAATTGGCCTTTTTGGCTGTTTAAAATCTTAATGCTTAATGCTCTGTTTACATTGCTAGTCTATCTTTTAGTATCCTGTTGCTTTTCCATTACAAGAATAGTGAAGTCTTGACTGCCGTGGCTCTATAAAGGAAGGAATTCAATATGCTAATGTAAACAGAACCTAAGAGACATTATTGACATGTGATGTAAAGGTATTTCCATCAATATTGGAAGAGTAGTTAATCTCTGGCATGCCCTACTGCAAGAGATGTAAAAGTGAATTCAGTATGTGAAAAGGACTAGACATTCTTTGATTGATGATATTACTTAAAGGCTAATGTCTAGATACATTGATTCAGGTATGAGCTGTATGCCCTTGTGGTGTCATGAAAGAACCTCTCTTTCCCCATGAGACAGCACTTTTCACACTGTCCCAGGGGGTTAGTTCTGTCTTCCTCTGAAACAAATAACAAGGTCTGGGAAAAGCTGAACTCAATCAACATGTTTTTTAATTGCTTGTTGTACCTCAAATATGTCTTTATGAATATTGCTCCAAACTCATCTTCTGTTAACACTCTGAGCCTATTAATCACACATGCTACTTTGCAGAGGGCATCTGTGTGGAATCTATGTGTAATCTATTATACTGAAGTGTACCCTATGCTTGTTTGAATCACAAGTTATATTTAGCTGACAGAAAAATAATCATTCTGCCATTTATGGTTGATGGCAAATACAAGTAGCAGATGGATCGTGAAATATATTTAAAAAAAAATAAACTAGAAATAAATCTGAGGTTTTCTGTAATTCCATTAGCATCCTAATCTTGGTTAAAGGCTATGTACACCTTTTGGGGATAATTTTTTTTTATAATTGCACTTTACTTATTTAGGGCTAAAAATCATTTTTTCAATTGGTCTTTATTAAAAATATTGAGCCGTTCTGTCACAAAGGGTTCGCTGTTTTTCTAGCTGTGTGCATCCTACTTTCACTTTCACTTTGTGTTGGTCTAATAACCCTTATTTTTAAATTAGTAAGAGGTCATAAACACTTATTTAAGCCACACTCTTATGAGTAAGATGATTTATAAGGTCTGATAGCAGAGATAAGCAGCCCTCCCTGTCTGATGGAGCAGAGAGAAAATTAAGATTCTGCTAGTAGTGCGTCTCAGCCCTGTACAGAGAAAAGGACTCCATATTTTTAATAAAGAATTGAAAAAAATATTTTTACCTCATAATGAGTACAATGCACTAATAAAAATAAATTGCCCCCAAAGGTGTACATAGCCTTTTACAGTATTGCCTTGTGTCCCACTGTGGCTTTATTAGTCTACTATTATAATTAAAATGTTCAGTTTATCTGGATTACTTATACAAATAATTCTTGCCTGCTTGCCATAAAGAATACGTAGAGGACATAATGGTCATGAGAGCTGAGCCTTAAGTGTGGTTGATACTGTATAAATGCCGAAGATTTGGAATGTGAACATAATCCAGACTCTAGGGAACTAGAGGAAGAATGTTTGATTGCAAACTACATTCTTCCCAAAAAGTAACTGTATAAGACAACGTTATCGTAGGTCTTGCTTCATTCTGGGGTAAAAATCGTGGAGAGACAAAGCCACTAATGATTATAATAAGGCATATAGTTGTCAACTGTAAGTGGTATTTAATGTAGCTTTGAATGGAAATATTATTTTGGCTGCAACTGTAGTGCCCTGGAGCAACGGAACTTTGGAGTATGGACGTTTGTTGACATTTGCACTATTGCTACCGCATCTCCCTACTTTATTGCACTTTGAAGGGTTGATTTGCACTATGATTTATGCTCAAATGGACAAATGAGACCACGCGTTTTCCCTCTTGGCGCGGTCTCATTTGCCCATTTATGCTCCATGTGAACTGAACCCACATCACTTTGGAGACTCGCTGCATATTCCATCTATTTACGGACTGGAAGTATTTTATAGTTTTATGATTTATGCTGTTGTGTGTACTACTGTTTTATATTGTTGAACTGCATTTCATATTTTAATAGATCCTGTTCATTTGTACTATTATTGCACTGTGGAAAGGGTTAATACAGAGCCAGGTAATACTGAGAAACTTTCGGACTTTCTACCTATGCACCGAGAAGCTAGTAATTTTCCACAGTTATTATAAAAACAAACATAGTGAACTTTTGACTGTCTGGTTAAGCTCTGTCTTGACTGTTGTTTACATCTGAAAACTACTTAGTCATTCCCTTTGACCTGTATTGAGGCTTAGTACAAGTCTATGGCAGACTGGAATTGCAACACTGTTTCTGTCAGGCTGTGCTTCTCCACTCCACCACTCCCACTAGAAGGTTCTAGTTCAGCTAGAAACTGTATAAAAGTGTATCAGTCAGAGCCAATAGTTGTCTGCAGATAGGTAACAGTGTTCAGTAGGAGAGACTGCACGAGTGACCAGAAGAAGACACTTGAATAGGGATACTGAGTCACAGCCCTTGAGTCACCAGCCTTTTGACCCGGGAGCAAGCCAGGTGACAGGGTACTAGCCTTCAGATAGAGATAAGGATGGCTCACTCATGCCTTTTCTAAGCACCTTCTTCTGCTAGGGCGGAGACTAGAGAAGTCATCAAAGTCCTTTGCCTGTGATCTTTTGCACTTGAGTTTATCCAGTAAAGAAGTACCCTGGTTTACTGCAGACCTTGACCCTCTGGACTTATTTCAGATTGGGGTGCACCCCACCTTACTATACCCTCTGGAGAGCAGCAGCGTGTGGTGACATCTTGACTGTGTCCAGAGGAACCAGTATTGTGTTGGGGCCACCCAAACCTGGCCATTGCACAACTGTCCAGAACGATAGGGACCGCGACGGAGTCCGACTGAGACTTAAGGCTGTATTACACAGCCTCGATGTGGCAGACAGTTGTTGGGAGGGAAGCGTCCCTACCTAGCAATCGCCTGCTCACTAACGGAGAAGACCGCTGCTATTACCTTAAAAAATCTCCTCCGCAGCATGAGGAGGAGCAATCGCTATGCCATAACTCATTCTCATGCTGTAAAGTGGTTTGCCGGCGGCACATCATTATTAGACACCACGATATGCCACCTACAAACAATAATTTTTTAACATGTCAATCAGCAGCAGTATTACATTGCAAGATGATCGCTAACAAGCATTTGCATTATCTGCAAAAATTCGGGCAGTGTAATACAGTCTTTATGCTCCCAAATGGAACAGAACCCTTTCAGTGATATGACTAAACTGATCTGATAAGCCAATGGTTCCAGTATGATCATCAGTTAAAATCAGGTTTTCCTAATCTTTTCATTAATGAGCAGCTTTAGAATGTAAATGTTGTAATAGCAGGGGTCTATGCCCATCAGTAATTCCCTGCTACTGGCAGGCACGGCCACCCGGACATTTATCCCGCTCCAGTGCTCTGGCGATCTGTTCCAGGAGGTGGCCCCTTGTGCTGTCTTGGAAGGCACGACTGCTGGAGTAGCACTGCTCTAGCCACTTCACACTCTGCCCCTCTGCTGCTTGATCTAACCTGTACTTGACTTTCATATTGACCCAATGCTTCCTGTCCTGCCCTTTGGCTTCATTACTGAATTGAACGTACTCTGCCTGCCTTGACCTCAGCTCGTCTACTGACTATGATTCTGCCTGTCCCCACGGTGCCGTGCATTGGTGTCTTTTGACAGCAGTCTGTTGGTTCCCCCACAGTGGAGTCCATAACACTGTATAGGGGTTAAATGGTTAAGACCAGAGGGGCAACTTAGATAACACCCTTAGAAGTAGCCCCAAGCCAAATCTGTTTAGTGACACAATGGGTCAAACCTTCCTTGTGATGCTATGATAAGCTTGGCATTAAAGGGAACCTGTCATGTGGATATTTGATTATAATCTAACTATTTATATACAATCATTAACTACTAAGAAGTACCTTAGATGTATTCACTTACTGGTGTGACAGATGGTTACCTCATAATATACACACAAAGATGCCACATGCCGCATGCTAATGAGCTGATTTGAGTTCAGCGTGATGTCAGTGAGTCCAGCGTATTTTTAATTCAGAGCTATAGCCACTCCCCTGCCCACCTGCTGCTGATTCATATGGAAAATAACTGTCAATCAGCAGCAGATGGGCGGGGAGAGTCAGGAGCTCATGAATATTCAGGACTCATCATTATGAGCTGGAGATTTTCAATACAAGATGTTAGCAGATTGACTGGGTCAATTAAAGAAAGTGACCCAGCATTTTGCTAAGAGAATCAGTCACTTATTTATGTTGCCCTTAATTAGGACACCATAAAACTGGTGACAGGTTCCCTTTAACAATTGCTTCCCTACTACTATTTTTTACTTTCTATCCAGTCAGAGACCCAAAATACACACTTTTAATGTGTTTTCATAATTACCACCATCAATTCCACTCATGTTTTTAAAGATTATATCAAGAAAGTGTGCAGTTTGTAGAATCTCCACAACATATGTAACAAGTCAGAGTCTGGGACATTTAGATGATGTTCGGATTCCCAGATATTTCAAATGTTTCACAGTATAAAGCCTCATTCACAGGTCAGTGTTTCACGGACGTGTGCTGTACGTGTTCTCCACAACAGCACATGTTCCTATTCATTTTAATGTGTGTATTCAGACATCAGTGTTTTAGCACGGTCCGTGGGTCCGTGTTTTTAGCACGGATACATGCTCTACTTTGTCCGTGTTCACACTCATTATAGTCAATGGGTCCGTGAAAACCACGGATGCAACACGGATGCTATCCGTGTTGCATCTATGTTTCATGGATCATTAAGAAGAGATGCTTTGAAAATTATTTTTCAGCTGTTAAGTGTCAGTGAAACACGGATGCAACACGGACAGCAAAAAATGGACACACGGACCCAACACGGATCCTTCACGGACAGCTTCATGGATGCATCACTGACCAGTGAGCGCTGAGGTCTCCTCACAGCTTACCAAGCACAGCGCCATACATTGCATAGTGGCTGCGACTGGTATTGCAGCTCAGCCCCATTCACTTGAATAGGTCTGAGCTGCTCCTAGGCCACATGACAGATGTACAGTGATGTCACTGGCCTAAGCACTCATGGAGCATTGTGGCCTCTTTAAACAGCTAATTGGTGGGGTCCCGATAGTCAGGATAGGCCATTAATATTAAATTCCCGGATAACCCTTTTAACCTTCCCAATCCCTCCCAAATACCTACATATTTAAATAGTATTACTATCCAACACCAAAATAATTTAAATAAATATGAGTTAGGGTCCATTCACACATCCGCAATTCCGCTCTGCATTTTGCGGAACGGAATTGCGGACCCATTCATTTCTATAGATTCTATGGACGCACTTCCGGGTCCGCAATTCCGATCTCAAAAAAAATAGAATATGTCCTATTCTTGTCCGCAATAGCGGACAAGAATAGGCATATTATATTAGTGGCGGCAATGTGCGGTCCGCAAAATGCGGAACGAACATTGCCGGTTTCCGTGTTTTGCGGATCCACAGATCCGCAAAACACACATGGATGTGTGAATGGACCCTTAATGGGGCACATTCAGTCTATACTTTCTACTCTTATCATTGATTTGTCCACATGCATCTATATGAGCCACCGGTATAGGGTCACCTGTGTGAAGATTAGTCACACATGGAGCAGCTTTGTTATACAAGAAGGCATCCATGTTATTGGCAGATCTGGCAGAGGGAGAGTCATAGTTGTCGCTGTCTCTATTCACTACACACTGCTCTTTAAAAGAGAAATGACAGACGTCAGGTCTGATCTGTTAGATTACAGGAGAAGTAACTTTAAACTTGTGCTATATATTAGCAATGTGCAGGTTTAAAGCCCAGGACATAAATTGATGTGGGGTATTTAAAGTGTTTTTATCGTACTAGAAAGGGCAAAATAATCAGGGTGATATAAAAAATATCTGAATTTCCATGTCTAGTCCAGGATAACGATTTCTTGCGGAGAAGAGTGGGCAAAATCTTTGGGAAGATATAAAAATACCTAAATTTCCATGTCTAGAAACAAGTATATAAAAAAGAAGACACAGCAGGTTGGTAAGAAATGTTCTGTGACCAGTAGTCCGTGTTCCTCAGTATCTGATGAATATAAGACCATTGTTTAAAAATAGGAAAGTGTTCTCAGTACAATGAAATGCATTGTTCAATGTGGGTGTAAACTACCCAGTGACTGCTCATCAATACATCGTGTCACTAATTCACTGTTTTCCGTTCTGCTCTGAGCTATGCAAACAAGAATTTGTTGTGTCTGAGTCAGGAAGAAGGGGCGGAAATAACAATAGTGTGGCAGTAAAACATTCCAATTTGTATGCTGATCCCAGTTGGTGGAAAGCTTTAATGGTCAGGTAGGTTATCTCATTATATTGTGAACACAAACACAATGCCTATCTATTAGGCCTTATTAACACAATGGTATTTTTGGTCCGCATTGGATCCACATCCAATTTTATTGTATTTTTCTTTTGGTAAAATATTTATAACCCCCATAATATTTTATAGTTATGTCTATAGAGCTGCTTGAGGGCTCATTATATGCAGGGCAATCTGTAGTTTTTAGTGATACTATTTTGTAGTGTGTATTACTTTTTGATCACTTTCCATAAAAAAATTTGGGGAGGTAAAGCAACAAATAAACAGAAAATCAGCCTTTTTTTTTTGTTATGGTGTTCACCATATAGGATACATAAATCAATAGCCGAAGGCTATATTAATTCTGTTTATGCCTAATTATTCCTTTTCTTTCTTTTTGTTAAAAATGACCTTTTATTATATCCTTTTAAAAATGAACACAGAGAAGGATAATGTGTTTTTTATCCCTCTGTGTTATCTTTTCTCAAAAACCCGTAAATAATAAAACACCAAAAAACATTAGTGCGTTGTTTTTCTTTCCGTTTTTTTTTTCCTATGTTTGTTGCTATTATTGATACTCTGGTATGGATATATTAATATAATAGTTGTGTTATTTTTCACACAAACTAAAATGGTAGGAAATATTTGTAGCTGCTTGTATATTCTAAGGCCTCTTTCACACGACCGTGTGTCCCCCATGGCCGTATAAGCGGATGCGGACCCATTCACTTGAATGGGTCCGCAAATCCAGAGATGCGGTGCGGAACGGAACTACGGAACGGAAGCACTACGGAGTGCTTTCGTGTCGTGTCGTTCCGTGCTTCTGTTCAGCAAAAAGTTTGAACTTGTTCTATCTTTTTGCGGAACGGATGGATCGCGGAACCTTTCAAGTAAATGGGTCCGCGATCTGCATGCGGCTGGCCCAAAGTCAGTGACCGTGCATTGTAGACCGCTATTTGCGATTCGCAGCACGGCCACAGGGGACACACAGTCGTGTCAAAGAGGCCTAAGTGTGCGGAGAATCAATCATTCTCTGTTTGCTATATCATTTGTTATTATTAGGATAGTTTGTTAACCCTCTTATTCACTTAGTTTCAATTTGCTTTCTCAATATAACAGCTTGCTACTCTAATAGAATGGTTTATTACACCATCCTATTCACTTAGTTTCAATTTGCTTTCTCAATATAACAGCTTCCTACTCTAATATTCTATCCTTATTTAATCTGAGTTAGGTTGTTCTAAGAACTAAATCCATTTCCTGAGTATCCTCAAATTATTATTGCAATCCTGTCTTTTTACAGTCAAATTTAGAGTGACGCCTGCAGGTCGCCCCCCTTATCTAACAGCACTAATGTTTTTTGAATTAAAAAGAACAGCAAAGCTCCCTCGACATGTTTCACCACATATGTGGTGTCTTCAGGGGTTAGGAGCTTGTAACATGAGCGCTGGGTTCATTAACATTTTATAGGGATAGAATGTCCTCCTCTATTGGTTTCATCCATTCCCCGCACTCAATGTATTAATTGACAGTATCAGTCACCTACTGAAATGAGCATACAGAGGTCTCTGAGCCTATGTGAATCAGAATTCTTGTGACCGCGAAATAAAATGGACCAATACCCCACTGGGAAGTGAGTTTTTTTATATATTAGATGCCACATATGTGGTAAAGCCACATGTCGGGGGAGCTTTTTTGTTCTTTTTAATTAAAAAACATTAGTGCTGTTAGATAAGGGGGACGACCTGCAGACGTCCCTCTAAGGCCTCCTGCACACGACCGTTGTGTGCACCCGTGGCCGTTGTGCCGTTTTCCGTTTTTTTTCGCTGGAAAAAAACGGAAAATGCACCGTTTTGCAGCCGCATCCGTGATCCGTGTTTCCTGGCCGTGAAAAAAATATGACCTGTCCTATTTTTTTCACGGCCAACGGTTCACGGACCCATTCAAGTCAATGGGTCCGTGAAAGAACACGGATGCACACAAGATTGGCATCCGTGTCCGTGATCCGTGGCCGTAGGTTAGTTTTTTTACAGACGGATCCGAAGATCCGTCTGCATAAAGCTTTTTCAAAGCTGAGTTTTCACTTCGTGAAAACTCAGAACCGACAGTATATTCTAACACAGAAGCGTTCCCATGGTGATGGGGACGCTTCTAGTTAGAATACACTACAAACTGTGTACATGACTGCCCCCTGCTGCCTGGCAGCACCCGATCTCTTACAGGGGGCCGTGATCAGCACAATTAACCCCTTCAGGTGCGGCACCTGAAAGGGTTAATTGTACTATCATATCCCCCTGTAAGAGATCAGGGCTGCCAGGCAGCAGGGGGCAGACCCCCCCCCCCTCCCCAGTTTGAATATCATTGATGGCCAGTGCGGCCTCCCCCCCCCCCCTCTATTGTAATAATTCGTTGGTGGCACAGTGTGCGCCCCCCCCTTCCCTCCCTCTATTGTAATAATTCGTTGGTGGCACAGTGTGCGCCCCCCATCGGCCCCCCCTCCCTCTATAGCATTAACAACATTGGTGGCCAGTGTGCGGCCTCCCATCTTCCCCCCCCACCCCCATCATTGGTGGCAGCGGAGTTCCGATCGGAGTCCCAGTTTAATCGCTGGGGCTCCGATCGGTAACCATGGCAACCAGGACGCTACTACAGTCCTGGTTGCCATGGTTACTTAGCAATAGTACAATAGTAGAAGATTCATACTTACCTGCTGCTACGATATTCGTGTCCGGCCGGGAGCTCCACCTACTGGTAAGTGACAGGGTCTGTGCGGCGCATTGCTAAATGAACTGTCACTTACCAGTAGGAGGAGCTCCCGGCCGGACGCAGAGATCGCAGCTCCCAGGTAAGTATGAATCTTTTACTATTGTACTATTGCTAGTAACCCGCTGCCACCAATGATCGGGGGGGGGGGGGAGATGGGAGGCCGCACACTGGCCACCAATGTTGTTAATGCTATAGAGGGAGGGGGGGCCGATGGGGGGCGCACACTGTGCCACCAACGATTTATTACAATAGAGGGAGGAAGGGGGGGGGCACACTGTGCCACCAACGATTTATTACAATAGAGAGAGGAAGGGGGGGGGCACACTGTGCCACCAACGAATTATTACAATAGAGGGAGGAAGGGGGGGGGGCGCACACTGTGCCACCAACGATTTATTACAATAGAGGGAGGAAGGGGGGGGCGCACACTGTGCCACCAACGATTTATTACAATAGAGGGAGGAAGGGGGGGGGCCACACTGGCCACCAATGATATTCAAACTGGGGAGGGGGGGGGGGGGCTGCCCCCTGCTGCCTGGCAGCCCTGATCTCTTACAGGGGGATATGATAGTACAATTAACCCCTTCAGGTGCGGCACTTGAGGGGTTAATTGTGCTGATCACGGCCCCCTGTAAGAGATCGGATGCTGCTAGGCAGCAGGGGGCAGTCATGTACACAGTTTGTAGTATATTCTAACTAGAAGCGTCCCCATCACCATGGGAACGCCTCTGTGTTAGAATATACTGTCGGAAATGAGGTTTCACGATCTAACTCATATCCGACAGTATATTCTAACATAGAGGCGTTCCCATGGTGATGGGGACGCTTCAAGTTAAAATATACCATCGGATTGGAGAAAACTCCCATCCTATGGTATATTAACTCCTGACTTTACATTGAAAGTCAATGGGGACGGATCCGTTTGAAATGGCACCATATTGTGTCAACGTCAAACGGATCCGTCCCCATTGACTTCCATTGTAATTCAGGACGGATCCGTTTGGCTCCGCACGGCCAGGCGGACACCAAAACGACTTTTTTTTCATGTCCGTGGATCCTCCAAAAATCAAGGAAGACCCACGGACGAAAAAACGGTCACGGATCACGGAAAAACGGGACCCGTTTTTGCGGACCGCAAAAAAATACGTTCGTGTGCAGGAGGCCTAAATTTGACTGTAAAAAAACAGGATTGCAATAATAATTTGAGGATACTCAGGAAATGGATTAGTTCTTAGAACAAGCTAACTCAGATCAAATAAGGATAGAATATTAGAGTAGCAAGCTGTTATATTGAGAAAGCAAATTGAAACTAAGTGAATAGGATGGTGCAAAAAACTATCTGTCATGAACGTTCCCGCGACAGGTGGCAGGAGATCAGTGAGTCTGGCAACACGTGGTTTGATTTGACTGGTTTTCCTTGTGGATCAATAGGCATCTGTGTTGTTTCTGGTAATGGCCACACCCCTTGCCTCAGGTGTTGCTAATGCGGTCATTTAACCTTCCTTATTTATAGTTCCCTCTCCCACTATGCTGTGTGGTTTTTAGCTTCAGTTTGAGTTGTGGATTGCTGGTGTGTGAATCTCAGTCGAGTTCCTGGTGCTTCCTTTGCTCCTTTGAAGTTAAGTCATTCCTTTCCCTTTTTGCATTTTGTTTGAGTTCTGTGTGTTGCATTTCCCTGTCATTTGTATTAAGGCCTGAGGGAGACTCCTGTTCATCCTTCCTTCTGGAGGAACAGGTTGTCTAAGTCCTGACATTAACATCAGGGTCCTATAGGGTGTCTTAGGACATTAGGGCTCTTTCACACCTGCGTTATTGTCTTCCGGCATAGAGTTCCGTCGTCGGGGCTCTATGCCGGAAGAATCCTGATCAGGATTATCCTAATGCATTCTGAATGGAGAGTAATCCGTTCAGGATGCATCAGGATGTCTTCAGTTCCGGTACGGAACGTTTGTTGGCCGGAGAAAATACCGCAGCATGCTGCGCTTTTTGCTCCGGCCAAAAATCCGGAACACTTGCCGCAAGGCCGGATCCGGAATTAATGCCCATTGGAAGGCATTGATCCGGATCCGGCCTTAAGCTAAACGTCGTTTCGGCGCATTGCCGGAGCCGACATTTAGCTTTTTCTGAATGGTTACCATGGCTGCCGGGACGCTAAAGTCCTGACAGCCATGGTAAGTGTAGCAGGGAGCGGGGGAGCAGTGTACTTACCGTCCGTGCGGCTCCCCGGGCGCTCCAGAGTGACGTCAGGGCGCCCCAAGCGCATGGATCACGTGATCGCATGGATCACGTCATCCATGCGCATGGGGCGCTCTGACGTCATTCTGGAGCGCCCCGGGAGCCGCACGGACTGTAAGTATACCGCTCCCCCGCTCCTCGCTCCTACTATGGCAACCAGGACTTTAATAGCGTCCTGGGTGCCATAGTAACACTGAAAGCATTTGGAAGACGGTTCCGTCTTCAAATGCTTTCAGTACACTTGCGTTTTTCCGGATCCGGAGTGTAATTCCGGCAAGTGGAGTACACGCCGGATCCGGACAACGCAAGTGTGAAAGAGGCCTTAGGTATTCCTGTGTATGAACTCTGGGATCTTTTCATACTGGTAGTTAGTCAGAACTTTGATTAGGGTTTTACTAGGAGGTGTCCATCTCCTTTCCCTAGTTTCCAGACCTTATTCCCTCACCCCTTTCCCTCCTATGTTCGGTGTGGTGTTTCCCTCCCACACCCGAACTTGACACCATCCTAATAATAACAAATTATATAGTAAACAGAGAACGATTGATTCTCAGCACACTTAGAATATATAAGCAGCTACAAATATTTGCTACCAATTTATTTTGTGTGGGAAAAAAAAACACAACTATTATATTAATATATCTATACCAGAGTATTAATAATAGCAACAAACATAGAATAAAAAAGCGGAAAGAAAAACAATTCACTAATGTTTTTTTGTGTTTTAATATTTAAGGGCTTTTTGAGAAAAGATAACAGAGGGATAAAAAACACACTATCCTTCTCTGTGTTCATTTTTAAAAGGATATAATAAATGGTAATTTTTAACAAAAAGAAAGAAGAGGAATAATAAACAGAATTAATATAGCCTTCGGCTATTGATTTATGTGTACTTTCAGAAATATTCTGGGCCCAAAAGGGGTCATTCTATCTATAATCACCATATAGGATAAATACATATATATTAATAGTATGGGTATTTTGGGATGCAGTGATGCCTATAATCTTTATTTTTATTGCTTATTTTTATTATGTGAAAATAGGGATGATTTGATTAATAATATTTTTTATATTTTTAAAAACTTTTTTACTTTTATTTTCACTTACATTAAGTCATCTTGGGGAACATCTGCTTATTAGATTGATTCTCCCATGGAAGATTTGCTATTTTCCTATGGAGCAAGGCAAGGCTGCATATGAATATCGCTGTGGTAGGCATGATAGCCTTCACCAGGCTCCAGGCTACCCCAATTACCGTAAGCAATGTTTGATATTCTGGAAATGATTTATCTATTTTAATAAAAATGATATTTGAAAAAAAAAAAAGATAATACAAATGGATCCGCTCAGAACAGATGCAGACGGTTGTATCATCTGAACGGATCCGTCCATGACGGATCCGCACAAAATGCGAATGTGAAAGTAGCCTTAGTTGCAAATTGCTCCTCCAGCAGTTTTTTTTTTATCAGTGCAACTTACTTTTCCAGCCTTTTGTTTCCCCTGTCCCAACCTTTTTTTTAGATGCTAAGCTGCCATCAAGTTCTGAATGAGTTAATTTTTTTCAGGAAATGGTAAAATGTCTCACTTTCAACATCTGATATGTGTTCTATGAACTATTGTGAAGAAAATATGGGTCTATGAGATTTCTAAATCATTGCATTCTATTTTTGTGTACATTTTACATAGTGTCCCAATTTTGTTGGACTTGGATTTGTACATTAAGTGGTAGAAAGATAGATAGATAGATAGATAGATAGATAGATAGATAGATAGATAGATAGATAGATAGAATATATGATATACAGACATAGATAGATAGAGACAGACATGGATAGATAGATAGATAGATAGATAGATAATAGATAGATAGATAGATAGATAGATAGATAGATAGAATATATGATATACAGACATAGATAGAGACAGACATGGATAGATAGATAATAGGTAGATAGATAAATAGATAGATAGATAGATAGATAGATAATAGATAGATAGATAGATAGATAGATAGGTAGATAATAGATAGATAGATAGATAGATAGATAGATAATAGATAGATAGATAGATAGATAGATAATAGATAGATAGATGACAGATAGATAGATAATAGATGACAGATAGATATTAGATAGATAGATAGATAGATAGATGATTGATAGATAAGAGATAGATAATAGATGACAGATAGATATTAGATGATAGATAGATAGATAGATGATTGATAGATAGATAGATAGATAGATAGATAGATAGATATTAGATGATAGATAATAGATAGATAGATAGATAGATAGATAGATAGATAGATAGATAGATAGATAGATAGATAGATAGATAGATGATAGATAGATAGATAGATATTAGATGATAGATAGATAGATAGATAGATAGATAGATAGATGATAGATAGAAGATAGATAGATAGATAGATAGATAGATGATAGATAGATAGATAGATAGATAGATAGATATTAGATGATAGATAATAGATAGATAGATAGATGATAGATAGATAGATGAGAGATAGATAGATAGATAGATAGATATTAGATGATAGATAGATAGATAGATAGATAGATAATAGATAGATAGATATTAGATGATACATAGATAGATAGATAGATAGATAGATAGATAGATAGATAGATAGATAGATAGATAGATAATAGATAGATAGATATTAGATGATACATAGATAGATAGATAGATAGATAGATAGATAGATAGATGGATAGATAGATAATAGATAGATAGATAGATAATAGATAGATAGATAGATAGATAGATAGATAATAGATAGATAGATATTAGATGATACATAGATAGAGAGATAGATAGATACATAGATAGATAGATAATAGATAGATAGATAGATAGATAGATGATAGATAGATAGGAGATAGATAGATAGATAGATAGATAGATAGATAGATAATAGATAGATAGATAGATAGATAGATAGATAGATATGAGATAGATAGATAGATAGATAGATAGATGATAGATAGATAGGAGATAGATAGATAGATAGATAGATAGATAGATAATAGATAGATAGATAGATAGATAGATGATAGATAGATGATAGATAGATAGATAGATAGATAGATGATAGATAGATAGATAGATAGATAGATAGATAGATAGATGATAGATAGATAAATAGATAGATAGATAGATGATAGATAGATAGATAGATAGATAGATAGATAGATAGATAGATGATAGATAGATAGATAGATAGATAGATAATAGATAGATAGATAGATAGATAGATAGATAGATAGATGATAGATAGATAGATAGATAGATAGATAGATAGATAGAAGATAGATAGATGATAGATAGATAGATAGATAGATAGATAGATAGATAGATGATAGATAGATAAATAGATAGATAGATGATAGATAGATAGATAGATAGATGATAGATAGATAGATAGATAGATAGATAGATAGATAGATAGATAGATAGAAGATAGATAGATGATAGATAGATAGATAGATAGATAGATAGATAGATAGATGATAGATAGATAAATAGATAGATAGATAGATATTAGATGATAGATAGATAGATAGATAGATAGATAGATAGATGATAGATAGATAAATAGATAGATAGATAGATAGATAGATAGATGATAGATAGATAGATAGATAGATAGATAGATAGATAGATAGATAGGAGATAAATAGATAGATAGATGATAGATAGATAGATAGATAGATAGATAGATAGATGATAGATAGATAGATAGATAGATAGATAGATAGATGATAGATAGATAGATAGATAGATAGATAGATAGATGATAGATAGATAGATAATAGATAGATAGATAGATAGATAGATAGATAGATAGATAGATAGATGATAGATAGATAGATAGATAGATAGATAGATAGATAGATGATAGATAGATAGATAGATAGATAGATAGATAGATAGATGATAGATAGATAGATAGATAGATAGATAGATAGATAGATAGATAGATAGATGATAGATAGATAGATAGGCTTTGCAGTGTGTAAACAGAACCTAATACGTTTACATCAGACAGCAATGCTGGACACTAAGCAATCTGTTAAAACACATTTTTATTTTCCATACTGCTGTCCCAGAATTTCTAAAACTGTCCTTTTTCATCTTAAGGTATCCTGCTGTATTTAACAGATTATAGGACTGGAAAATTGAGGTTTACTGGGCCTTGCCCTAAATTATTATTGATATCATTTCACACATAAAGCATCTTTGCTCACCTCTGATCGCCGGCCATGCAATGCGGACAATAAAATACAATAATGTAACGCCTGAAGAGCTCTGCTGATGAAACCTGCGCTGAGAAGCTTTATTGCTCATGAAACCTTGGCCTCCACAGCAAACATTTCACTAACTGATCCACTGTTTTTAATGTGGGCATCTTATTACTATGCACCGCAAGCATCATATGTAAAGTAAATGTCATTTTACTATAAAACGCACATTCATGTCTTTAGTAAATTTCAGAAGCAAATCAACTTCCAGAACGAAGCTTATTATTTTCATGTTGGGTGCAAATCTCAGCACCCTTATATTGGTTGTTGTCTTAAATATTTTGGACATCTATTTGACCTTTATTGGACCCTTTACAAGAACCAAACGTCCCATAAACACCACAGTTATGGGATGATTGTATATTGTTTGCAGCATCTGATGGTATACATGCAGTGTGACAATAGAAAATAGAGTTATGTCATATTTTCTATCACATCTAAAAGAGCAGAATGTGTTTGTTCTGACTGTTACACAAAGTTAGGTCAATGAACCAATTCAGAGGCCAATAGCGAACAGTGAACTCAGGACCTAAAAGAACCATTCGGCTGCTAGCTGGATTTGCAGCTGATGTAACACAGATTAAACAAAGTCCTTGAGGTCAATCACCCCCATTGGTAATCGCCATATTCTGGATGAACTGTATCAATGTGCAGCAGCAAACTGGTGCTGAATATCAGCTAAAACACATTGGGGGCCATTTAGAGATGGGGAGTTCTCAGTGGTAGGACGCGCTGCCAATTCATGCAAGACAAAAGACATTTGCACAGTTGAGGACAGGGGGACTGAATCTGCTCAGAAGACTCCATGAGAGTATACCCTTAAGGTGGCCATACACATGATACAATGAGATTTGAGCTGAAATAATCAGTCATGATGGCAGATGTCTGCTGAAAATGTAATTGGTCACACTGGAAAATTTAGTCCGTGGTTGGCCAAAACAGCAAATTTGGCCGATCATTTGCCATTGTGTTCAAAGACAAGGTAGTAACTGAAAAAATGACTCCCAGGTTGGCCAGGTTAGTCTGACATGTTGCCGGTGGTATTATTCATACAAAGGCTTCCGCAGACGACTATGCAGCCAATCTTCGTCTTAAGCGTGTGACCTGGTTAGAGGGATTTTCTAGGATTTTAATACTGATGACCTACACTCAGCATAGGTCAATATCAGATTGGCGGGGGTCTGACACCCGACTGTTTGAAGAGAAGGCCACGCAGCCTTCCCTTTATTGTTTACCTGCTCACCGTCGACATCACAGCGCTGAGCAGTGTAATTTAAAGCCGCCTCATTCACTTCAATGGGATAGCTCCTTCCTATTCAAGTGTATACTACAGCGCCGTCCCATAGAAGTGAATGGGACAGCTTCTTGTAATTACACCTGCTCACCGCTCTGATGTCGATGGCGAGCAGGTAAACTATGAAGGGAAGGCAACGCTCGCACAGAGAGCGGCCTTCTGTCCAAACAGCTGATTGGCGGGGGTGCCAGGTGTCAGACTCCTACCAATCTGATATTGATGACCTATCCTGAGGATAGCAATCAATTAAAGGTAACGGCAGAAACTCCAGGTATTCCTTTATTAGACGTACTTCAACGAAGGTGTACACAGAAAGCCAAAGTGCAATGTTTTGGCTACATGGTAGCCTTTGTCAAGCATGATAACAAATGATAGGTCTTTAATATTAAAATCCTGGAAAACCCCTTTAAGTCAAAGTTTATCAAAATCCTAGCTCATCGGGTAAAATTTAACAGTTGTTTTAGCTGACTGATGATAGATCATCATTAGAGGTGGGACGAATCCAATTTTTTTAGAATCCGAATCTGAAAAGGTTCTCGAATCTTTCGAATCTCGAATCCTACGAATCCTGTACATAAGAATTGTGTGAACGGTGTAAGAAACAAAGTGATCCAAACTCAATATTCTTTTAATATGAAAAAATAAAGAGTCCTTACTTTTTTAACAAAGTATTCGGATTTGGATTTGAAAATTGGAAATACAGGGTAATACAGCGCACATACCTCTTACATCCAGGGTAATACAGCGCACATACCTCTTACATCCAGTGATGTCTCTTTGACGTAGATGTTCTCTTTCCTCATCTCCTTTCAGACCTTCAGATTAGACCTCCAGTTTTCAGCCATTTTTCGTCTCTGCAGTTTGACAAAAAAATAAATCTTAGTTTACTACTTTTCCATCATTCTCACATATTTTGGACAAATCATCCTACCACCCCCAATACTGTGGCGCTGTGCTCCCCAATACAATACTGCAGAAACAGATAAACCCCCTGATAATACTAGTACCACACAGAGCCCCCCCATATAAAATACCCCTTTTGTGGCCTCAGTAGATGCCCCCACAGTGCACCCCAATAATGTGCCAGTAAAAAGGAACCCCCATAATGCCCCCCAATAATGTGCCAGTAATTGTCCCCATAGATGCCCCCCTATGTGCCAGTATCAAGTGCCAAACCCCCCCCATGTGCAAGTATCAACTGCCTCTCTCCTCCCCCCCATGTCCCAGTATCATAGTGCCATGTCCCCCCCAATGTGCCAGTATTAAGTGCCTCTCTCCCCCCCTATGTGCCAGTATCATAGTGCCATCCCCCCCAATGTGCCAGTATCAAGTGCCTCTCTCCTTCCCACCCACCTTCCCATGTGCCAGTATCATAATGCCATCTCCCCCCCCAATGTGCCAGTATTAAGTGCCTCTCTCCTCCCCCCCTATGTGCCAGTATAATAGTGCCACCCCCCCAATGTGCAAGTATCAAGTGCCTCTCTCCTTCCCCCCCATGTGCCAATATCATAGTGCCATCTCCCCCCACAATGGACCAGTATCATAGTGCCATCTCCCCCCTCCCAATGTGCCAGTATCATAGTGCCACCCCCCCCCCCATGTGCCAGTATCAGGTGCCTCTCTCCCCCCCATGTACCAGTATCATAGTGCCATCTCCCCCCTCCCAATGTGCCAGTATCAAGTGCCTCTCTACTTCCCCCCATGTGCCAGTATCATATTGCCAACCCCCCCACATGTGCCAGCATCATAGTGCCATCTCCCCCCCAATGTGCCAGTATTAAGTTCCTCTCTCCTCCCCTCCCCCTATGTGCCAGTATCATAGTGCCACCCCCCCTCCAATGTGCCAGTATCAAGTGCCTCTCTCCTTCCCACCCACCTTCCCATGTGCCAGTATCATAATGCCATCTCCCCCCCCCAATGTGCCAGTATTAAGTGCCTCTCTCCTTCCCACCCACCTTCCCATGTGCCAGTATCATGTCATCTCCCCCCCCAATGTGCCAGTATTAAGTGCCTCTCTCCTCCCCCCCTATGTGCCAGGATCATAGTGCCACCCCCCCAATGTGCCAGTATCAAGTGCCTCTCTCCTTCCCCCCCATGTGCCAGTATCATAGTGCCATCTCCCCCCACAATGGACCAGTATCATAGTGCCATCTCCCCCCCCAATGTGCCAGTATCATAGTGCCACCCCCCAATGTGCCAGTATCAAGTGCCTCTCTCCCCCCCATGTACCAGTATCATAGTGCCATCTCCCCCCTCCAAATGTGCCAGTATCAAGTGCCTCTCTCCTTCCCCCCCCCATGTGCCAATATCATATTGCCAGGTGTTGGTGTCCACTAGTAGATGTAACACTCCAGGCTGTTAACTATCAAGGGAGGTGAAGACAAATGTGACCATCACATGTGTGGGGATAATTGTGGGATTTTCTGTACAAGTGCTCTTTACCACTTGCTCACCAGCTATTGATTTTTGGCCAACGCAAGAGATATGCTCCTCAGAAAAGTAACACAGGTATCGGAGAGAGACATTTCTACACCGTTTCTTGGCTATTCCTTGAAACATAGTTTCCTTTCTGTTGTAGCATTTTCTTTCCATTTGTGTGAGGCGAGTGGCTACTTTACTGAAGTTATATAAATGAGGCGCACACATTGATCCTAGTCAGCATCGATCAAGATTAATAATAAGATAGTTCCTCTTTTCTGTGAATACTGCTATGTAGACCAGGGGTTAGCAACTTGAGCTATGCGGCGGTACAGAGTTCACTGAGTACAAGGTAATTTGTACAGTATAATGTTCCTGCAGTAACTGGAAAACAGTAGAAGCACGCAATGTCGATCTGGACCTTTAAACACTTTTACAAGAAAAGCTCAGTAATGCCACCTAGGGAGAAAAACAATTTCATATATGTGTCAATCACGGGCAGACACAGACAGCAGAGGGCCCCTGTGCAAAGAATTTGCCTGGGTCCCCCCCCCCCAGCCAAATTCGCAACCTAACCTATTCTGTCCTGATATTACTCATAGCAATACAAAACATACAGGGTAAGGCTACTTTCACACCTGCGGCACTACGCTACGGCCACCTGATCCGGCAGAAAATGCAAGGAATCGGCCAGACACAAACCGCAGCATGCAGCGATTTGTTACATAGTTACATAGTTAATACGGTTGAAAAAAGACAAATGTCCATCAAGTTCAAGTTCGTGTCCCGCTGATTCTCAGCATTTTTGCCAGATTGTGGCCAGATCTCTGCCGTACCCTATTATAGTCAATGGGGCCGGTGGGCATTCTGTCTGCATCCAGCAGTGCTGGATCCAGTGAATTCCAGCAGGCTGTTCTCTGCCAGAATCACTAACGCAGATGTGAAAGTAGCCTAATACAGCGCCACATACCTCTTCCATCCAGTGATGTCTCCTTTGGTGTAGATGTTCTCTGTCCTCATCTTTTCCTTTCAGACCAGACCGCCATGATGATTTCTTTCAGCCATCTCTTCTCTCTGCAGAGTTTGACAGACATCTTAGTTTCCTACTTTTCCATCATCCTCCCACCTTTTGAACACCCCATCCTGCCACCCCCAATACTGTGCCCAATGTGGTCCCTATACAAGTTACACACAGATAGTTCCCATTCAATAATTATTGGCACACAGTGACCTAAAAAATAACGGTGCCAAGAAAACAGTGTCCCTGACACTAATAGTGTGAACATAATGTTCCCCAAAAATAATTGTGCTAAGCTACTATGCCAGGGTGCCCACCACAGTAATACTGCTCCCCAAAGTCCCACCAATAGAAATAATTATCTACCAGACAACACGTAGTAGTAATAGTGGCCCTACAGTAATAATGTCCCCACTGTGTCCCAGAAGTAATAATGCTCCTATAGTGCTCATACTAGTATTCATGTCCCTCATAGTCCCTCAACTGTAATAAAGCCCACCATAATACCCACGGTAGTAATAATTCTCTTTATAATGTGTTACAGTAAAAAAAAAAATGCCCTGTTGTGTGGCAGTATAAAAAATACTTCCTCTTAGTGCCCCCTGTAGAGCCAATGTCCCCATAGTGCCTTCATAATGTGTGCCAATGCCCCCTACTGTGTGCCCAAAAAAAACTTAGTGCCCCCAGTTAAGACAAGGTCCCCATAGTGCCCTATAATTTGCGCCAGTATAAAATACTCCTATATCGTGCCCCAATAGTGCGCCTTCCCTTATCCCCATGGTGCCTGACAATGTGCCAGTATAAAATGCCCCCATAATGTGTGCCAGTAAAATTCCCCTATATAATGACCCCAATAGTGCTTCTCTCCCCCCTTCTCCATAGTGCCCCCCATGTGTGCCAGTATATAAGATAGGGTCCCCAGTAGATGACCCCATAGATGCTCCCCCCTTCTCCATGGAGCCCCCATGTATGCTAGTATATAAGATAGGGCCCCAGAACATGCCCCCATAGTGCTCCTTTCCCCCCTTCTACATAGTGCCCCCATGTGTGCCAGTATATGATAGGGTCCCCATAGTGCTCCTCCCTCTCCATAGTGCCCCCCATGTGTGCCAGTATATAAGATAGGGCCTCCATATTGCTCCCCCCCCCTCCATAGTGCCCCCATGTGTTCCAGTATACAAGATAGGGCCCCCCATAGTGCTCTTCCCCTCCATAGTGCCCCCCATGTCTGCCAGTATATAAAATAAGCAGGCCCCCATATGTCAATTGCTCAGGCCCCCCATATGTCACTTGCTCAAAACCCCCGAGTCAGGAGGACCCCCCTGTAATATCAGTTGTTAATGATTTTTTCAGACCCCCCATCAGACCTCAGATCAGACTAAAAATAAATAATTAAAACTTATCTCTCGTGCTCCGCTGCTCTCTGTGTCCTGATGTGAGTGCCTGCCCTGCTGGTCTCCAACAGCCCGCGCTGCACAGTCATGTGACCTGACTGCCTACAGCGTCAGGTCATAGTGCGCGCTGTACGCAGTCAGGCTGGAGGAGACCAGGGAGGAAGCGGAGCCGTAGGGGTAAGTAAGCGCCTCTCTCTTGCATACTAGAGGGAGCACATTCATACTAGTGAGAGCTTCTGGATGCGCTCACTAGTATGAATGGGCCCCCTCACACGCCGGGCCCCTGTGCAGCTGAAACGGCTGCACAGGCGATATATCCGCCCCTGGTGTCAATGCTAATAATCCAGCGCTTTCAGATTATAAATGGATTACCTAATGTTTTTATTTTGCCTTAACTAAAAAATAATAATTTCTTAAAATAAATTTTTGGTGGTCTTGAAATTGGAGAGACGAACTATAACTTCTAGGCTGGTCCAACTTCTTCCCAGGCTACAAGTCTGATAATATTCTTCCATCTTTGAGCTGCAACTGTCATTTTATGGGTGCCATCATGGCTAAGGCTACTTTAACACTAGCGTTTTCAATTCTGCTATTGAGATCCGACATAAAATAGTGGAAGAAACTGCTTCAGTTTTGTCCCCATTCATTGTCAATGGGGACAAAACTGAACTGAACGAAACGGAATGCTACAAAATGCATACCGTTCCGTTTGGTTTTGTCCCCATCGCGGACAGAATAACGCTGCTAGCAGTGTTTTTCTGTCCGCGATGTGGTGCGGAGCAAGATGGATGTAAGTCGATGGGGACGGATCTTTTTTCTCTGACACAATAGAAAACGGATCCGTCCCCGATTGACTTTCAATAGTGTTCATGACAGATCCATCATGGCTATAGAAGACATAATACAACCGGATCCGTTCATGACGGATGCATGCGGTTGTATTATGGTAAGGGAAGTGTTTTTGCAGATCCATGATGGATCTGCAAAAAACACTAGTATGAAAGTAGCCTAACTTGTGTTCTGTGATGAGGCCTCTTTCATACTCGTGTGTCGTGACTCATGGACGTGTACTGACAGTGTTCTCCAAGAACAGCACATGCATCCATTGATTTTAGTGTGTTTATTCACACATCCTTGTTTTACCACTACCATAGGTAAGTGGAAAAATAATGAAGACCTGCCCTACTTTGGTCCATACTGCAGACCACACATGCCCATTAAATTCTAGTGCTCCATTAAAACCACTAATAGAACATGGATGGCATCAGTGGTAGGAGATACTCTGCGAATCTCCTTTCTTAGTCTAGTGTGCACATGGAATACGGATGACGGGCACAAAACCTTTGTGAGGATCAGGATATTGAGATGCAATAACACAAAAGCACACATCTTGTATGTCAGCCTTCTTCCAGTTGGTATAGTAATTTAAAGCTGATCATATACAGAACATCTATCTCTCATATACACATTCAGATCAGTCTAGACTAGACCAGGCCCTACGCCGTTGACCCAGTCCATCACAATTATTCTATGTCTGGCCAGCTTCAGAGATATACTGCCCCCTACAGAGTGGGAAGTGCTGCCTGCTGGTCACAGAGGGTCCGGCTTTGTCCTCATACAGTAGGATCGCACTTCTGGGATCTGAGAAACAAAAGAAATGACACCTGAACGCTGTCTATTGTCATTTATATTCCTCCTTATCGCTTTAAATGTGAGAAAGTGTTAAATGTCTCTAGCATGGTGACAGCCTTTCGGTTTTGGTATAGTTTAGGTGTAACTAGAATCAGGAATGGAGGATCTAAGAAAAGAAATGACATTCATAACTTTCCTTATGTGTTAGGAATCCATTCAAATAATGTAATACTCGGCGGAGACTTTCTCAGTGGGAGCTGCACTGGGGTCCATATGCCATGTTATGGGGGACAACCCCAAAAAGTGCTTTCATGTGCTTACTGCTGTGATACCGTGCACTTCACTACTTGGGAATGGAGTGGTGTCCTAATAAAGCTACATGGGATAGGTGGGGGATCACTGCCACTCATTAAGCATTAAAGGGGTTGTGTCCCTTCAGCAGGTGGCATTTATCATGTAGAGGAAGCTAATACAAGCCACTTACTGATGTATTGTGATTGTCCATATTGCCTCCATTGCTGGCTGGATTCATTTTTCCTTCTATCATCTAATTTATCTCACATCTATCTATCCATCCAACCTATATCATTTTCCAGTATTTTTAGCTATCTTACTATCAATCTATTTTATCTGTCTGTGTATCTATCTGTCTTTTTATCCTTTATCTCATATCTATCCATCTTATATCATTTATGTGATATTATATGTATTTTAGCTGCCTACTATTTCTATCTATCTCTATTATGAATCTCTATCTATCTCATATCTATCTATGCTAACCTGTCTATCTATCTATCTATCTATTATCTATCTATCTATCATCTTTCTATCTATCTCTCTCATATCTATCTATCTATCTATCAATCAATCTGTCTATCTATCAATCATCTATCTATCTATCTATCAATTATCTATCTATCTATCTATCTATCTATCAATCAATCTGTCTATCTATCTATCTATCTATCTATCATCTATCTGTCTATATATCTATCTATCTATCTATCATCTATCTGTCTATATATCTATCTATCTATCATCTATATCTATTATCTATCTATCTTTCCACTATCTATCTCATATCTATCAATCTATCTATCTATCTATCTGTCTTTCCACTATCTATCTATCTATCTATCTATCTATCTATCTATCTATCTGTCTTTCCACTATCTATCTATCTATCTATCTATCTATCATCTATCTATCCATCTATCTCTATTATGAATCTCTATCTATCTCATATCTATCTATCCTATTGTTATCTATCTTATTTGTACCTATCTTTTTGATTGCATTTCTCTATTCATCTATTTATCTAATCTATGTCTTTCTTCCTTTATCTCATATCTATCCATTTGATCTAATCTATGTGATGTTTTCAGTATATTAGTATCTTAATATTCTATCTATCTATCTATCTATCTATCAATTGATCTACTTATCTATGTATCTCTATCTCTCCATCCATTCATCTTTCTAATCCCTGTGGTTTCCTAGTGTGCAGTGTAAATTAAATGTCATCTGATTGTAGTCCATTCAGTGTAACTTTTATTAGCTGGGGTCACTGAATAGGATTACACTGCCAGGAAGGAAAAGAGAAAAAAAACTGCCGAAAAAAGTGTATTTTTCCTGGGAGGAAATGCTTAGTAGTGGCGGGGCTGAACAGGGGGCGCCTGCTCCACCCTCTAGGTATCCGGTCGGGAGGAAAGCAGTCTCTACAGTTCCTGTGGTGCAGATGACAGCAGTGAGTGAGCCCCCGCTCTGCCCCTCCCTGCGCCGCGGCTCGGTCCATGCCGGTGACTTTTGCACCCGGCTGTCATCTGGAGTGTGATCCTGCAGCAGCAGCCAATCTCTCCCCGGCCACTTATCTGCCCTGCTCTATAAAGTAGCGGGCTGCGCTCCTGACCCCCCCTTCCCCTCTGGATCTGGTTCAGTGCTTGTAGGGGAGGAGTGATCGCGTGGATTCTATGACTGCCACTCCATAGCCGCACTCCAGCATGAGAACTAAGACGGAAAAGTCGCCTCTGAAAGGTAGGTTACTGTGTTCATCGCTGCTTGGGTGTCTTTTCCCCTGGACGTGTGAGGGTGAGCCTCTAGCACCAGGGTGACTACAAGTGAAAGTTGTGAAGAGCATTGTGTGATCCCTTTATCGGATCAGCCTTCAGCAAACTTCTTGTCCGCAGGGGAGGGAGAGACTGACGGATCGGACGGCGGCGATTAATACCTGGGGCGATTATAATCTGCATATTGAGGATGGGATGATGTTCCATAGATTACATACAATGTATGTGTCTGGTGGGATGACAAAACCTGACACCCCCCTTCTCCCAATGCAATACCCCTATCTCTGGGCAGAGTTACATTGCATTACACTCAGGAATGTAAACGATACTTTGTCATAAAGCTAAAGTATGAAAGTCAAAGCCACCCTGGAGTTTGTGGATCGTTCTCTCCGGCGGGCGCCCCCTGGTGGGGTGATGCTGAACTGCTGTGGATACATATGTATGTTTTATAGATAAGGGACCAGCACGTTATGATATGGCTTTCTGCGCTCTGTAATATAGGAGTATATTGTATACATTGTTATTAGAGGCAGTGTAGCCCGTGTGACCGCTGATATCTGCCTCAGGCAGGGCACGGACGGGAGTGGCGCCCCCCTCCCGCTCACACACCTCCACCAGGGACTCCCTTGCCATGTGTGTGGAGGAGGCAGCTGGCTTGACTGAAGATGAGCAGTTATGAGGGGGTTTACTTTCCCGCTGCCATTCCCTCCCACCACCAATGCGTTGGAGACAGCACCTGCTCTGTGGCATCCTGTGCCCAGCGTACAAGAACTTTCCCTACAATGTCTGTTGTGCAGCATGTCGGCCATTAGTGGAAAAGCCCCTACTATTCTAAGCTGCTGGTTCTTTCCAGCATTCCTCGGGGCGCCCTTATGGGGGGACCGTGCCCCCTGCACAATATTCCTGTCATGTCTGTTCTCTGAGGAGATTTTTCCTATTTTATTGCTTACACTCGTTACTTTCTTTCCACATAAAGTATAATTGTTTGCTTTCCAAGCTCAGCTTATTACAGAGCATTCCTCCGGGCGCCCTTATGGGGGGGGGGGACAGTGCCCCCTGCACTCGTATCCCTGTCATGTCTGTTCTCTGAGGAGATTTTGCTATGGCATTGCTTCCACTCCATACTTTCTTTCCACATAAAGTATAATTGTTTGCTTTCCAAGCTCAGCTTATTACAGAGCATTCCTCGGGGCGCCCTTATGGGGGGGGGACAGTGCCCCCTGCACTCGTATCCCTGTCATGTCTGTTCTCTGAGGAGATTTTTGCTTCCACTCCATACTTTCTATCCACATAAAGTATAATTGTTTGCTTTCCAAGCTCATCTGCTTATTACAGCTGCTGGTTCTTTCCAGCATTGCCAGGGTTGCCCTGCACTCGTATCCCTGTCATGTCTGTTCTCTGAGGAGATTTTGCTATGGCATTGCTTCCACTCCATACTTTCTATCCACATAAAGTATAATTGTTTGCTTTCCAAGCGCAGCTTATTACAGAGCATTCCTCGGGCGCCCTTATGGGGGGTCCGTGCCCCCTGCACTCGTATTCCTGTCATGTATATTCTCTGAGGAGATTTTTGCTATGGCATTGCTTCCACACGTTCCTTCCTTTGCACAGACAGTCTGATTTTGAGCTTTAGAACAATGCTCTACAGTGGCAGCGTGCAGGCCGCTGGCGGTGCCCTCTATCGTGCCTGGCATTGGCCTAGAGAACTGTACATAAAGTTCCAGGCCAGCTCCTCTCTGGAGAACACACTGAGGCTGCCCGTGTGACGTCAGTGACCGAACGAGGGGCGGGGCTAAGACTAGACTAGGCGCCGGCTGACTGACCCTGGCTGGATCTGGGCGCTTTGTACCTGTGCCAAGTTTCTTTCATTGTGTTGCCTTAGCCCCGCCCACTCGCTCATCCCTTATATAAAGCCCCGCTCTGCTCTTCAGAGCTTTAGAGTCTAGCGTCCTCGGAGATACGTCCTTCTATTGGATTACACCATAAGGATTTATAACCACAGGAGCTATGACGGTAAAGACTGACACCACACCGGCTAATACCTTAACTTACTCCAAAATGAGGGGCATGGTGGCAATACTCATCGGTGAGTGGAAGGGACTGCATTGCCCTGGGCTGCACGGCTTCTGCTATGGATGATGCATACTGGATATGGATCCCGTGTACTGAGCCGTTCTTTCTTTGTGTTTTGCAGCTTTTATGAAACAGAGAAGAATGGGACTGAACGACTTTATTCAGAAGATCTCCACCAACTCCTACACCTGCAAGCAGTAAGTACATTACTATTTCCATCTGCCCTGGTTCTCCTTAGATCTTCTGCAGCCTGGTTAGGTTTAGCAGACTGTAAATGAGGTGTTTGCTAGGTTGATCTATTTAAATGGTACAAAGTAACAGCATCTCAAGACGTTCAAGTTCTCCTTCCCTCAAAGTACCGAAGCAACTAGTGCTGATGCTACTTCTGCAGGATTTGTCTGCCCTCTAGTGGCCAGTGTGTGCTATTACTAATGGTTGTATTTCTCTCCTCTTTCAGTCCTGAGGTTCCATCCATCTTGACTATTTCAGAACCCCAGGAGCCAGAACTACTGAACGGCAACCCCTCTCCTCCGGTAAGTAATTCTGATACTTACTGATTTTCTTAATACTCTTTTGCAAGTGTGATAGACTTTGCAGGTTCTGTATATAGATGCTTTGAAATCTAGTGATTCTGATGTAATGTTGTGCAGCCCATGTTTACCCATAGTAACCAACTTGTTTCATTTTTGCAGCCCAGTCCATCTCAACAAATTAACCTTGGACCTTCATCCAATCCTCATGCCAAGCCATCTGACTTCCAGTTCCTGAAAATCATTGGGAAGGGTAGCTTCGGGAAAGTGCTTTTGGCCAGACACAAAGCTGATGAGAAGTTCTATGCGGTTAAAGTCCTCCAGAAAAAAGCAATCTTGAAGAAAAAAGAGGTAATTATCCTTTATGCTAATGTATTTGCTTCCCACATGGTGACTCACCGTGGGATCTGTCTTGAGAAATAGTATGGGCATTGAGGGTAGAGGACTCTAGGCGGTGAGTAACTCCACATCTCTTTTTAATTTCAGGAGAAACACATAATGTCAGAGCGTAACGTGCTGTTGAAAAATGTGAAACACCCGTTCCTGGTTGGCCTCCACTTCTCCTTCCAGACAGCCAGCAGATTATACTTCATTCTGGACTACATCAATGGTGGAGAGGTAAGCAGAAGTCATGCCCATTCTGCACTTTCTTTATTTACTATGGGAAAATAAAGTCAAGGGCTGGAAAGTTACTACATTTAGCATTTCCTTGAAAGCTGCCAAGGTCTATGCTGTCGTTGGCGTACCGGTGACTTCCAGCTATTGTTTCACCGCTAGTGAACTGTGTTTTGTGCAGCTGCTTGACATGGTTTAATCTTTGCTTCTATTTCTCTTGCAGCTATTCTACCATCTCCAAAGGGAACGTTGCTTCCTGGAACCACGAGCTCGCTTTTATGCTGCTGAGATAGCCAGTGCACTGGGATACTTGCATTCTCTCAACATTGTCTACAGGTAATTCAATTATGCAGAAATAATTTCTCTTACATGCTATTGTCTGGTTATGTCTATAAATTGTTTAGAGCCTCCCACGCATTTCGTAATTCACTTTGCTAGTCCATTTAGTACAACCTGTTGATACCGGACTGATTAAGCTGGCCATACACGTTAGGTGGAGGCTGAGCCAGCCGATTTCAGGTGAAATGGCAGAAAACCTAGTGTGTTTGTGACTCTTCCCCAGTGGCAGATGTCAGAGGAGATAAGGATTAGGCACTTGATTTCCTCAAGCCAGAATTAAGCTATAGCCAGAGGTGTTTAGAAGTCTTATAGATATATTTCAATAGATTGAACTGTTCATTTCTTATAAATGTAATTTTTGTTTTGCAGAGACTTGAAACCTGAGAACATATTACTGGACTCACAGGGTCACATTGTACTTACTGATTTTGGTCTTTGCAAGGAGAACATAGAGCCCAATGGCACAACCTCTACTTTCTGTGGCACTCCAGAGGTATGTATTCTGATAATTTTTTACCTCTTCGGAATATTGTTTGAAATTTTGCACCCCAAGTGTGTCCGATACCATGGTACTTAATGGCTACTGTCTTCTTTACAGTACCTTGCACCAGAAGTTCTTCACAAACAGCCTTACGACAGGACAGTTGACTGGTGGTGCCTAGGAGCCGTTCTCTATGAGATGTTGTATGGCTTGGTAAGTAGATCATCCAGTATAATAACATCATAATGGATGACTATAATGTAAGATCATTTTTGTTATTGATAGTCCACTGACCAAAATTTATTTCATCCACAGCCTCCATTCTACAGCAGAAACACAGCCGAGATGTATGACAACATCTTAAACAAGCCACTACAGCTGAAACCAAACATAACCAACTCGGCCAGGAACCTCCTGGAGGGTCTTTTGCAGAAGGATCGGACTAAGAGAATTGGTGCCAAGAACGACTTTGTAAGTAGAGTCTAAATATAAATTCCCACACTCCCTTGCCATTGCAATAACACACGTGTCTAATTACTTTTGATTGGTCTAATCCAATTCCTCCTTTCCTGACAGATGGAGATTAAGAACCACATCTTCTTCTCTCCAATTAACTGGGATGATCTCATCAATAAGAAGATTACCCCTCCTTTTAACCCAAATGTGGTAAGTGTCTGGTTTAGCACCACTGTCTTAGTATCATTACTTTTTATTTTTTCTTTTAGATACTATTATGTTAATAATATCCAGACCTTACCTGCACAGCAAACCTGCTTTTCATGTATGCCTAGATTGTTATTACTAATCATGTGGCATTGCCTGCCACCTTAGTCAGGGCCTCCAACATAGATGGCTATAATTTAGCAAGTTTCGGGTAGCAGACACAGTATGATCTCTTCTGTGAACTTCATTTGCTTGTTCATGGTTCTAATCTCCTCTTGTCTCCACCATTGTTTTTCAGAGTGGCCCCAGTGATTTGCAACACTTTGATCCTGAATTCACAGAAGAACCAGTTCCGAATTCTATAGGCCAGTCCTCTGACAGCATCCTCATAACGGCAAGCATTAAAGAGGCAGCAGAAGCTTTTATGGGCTTCTCCTATGCCCCACCTATGGAATCTTTTCTTTGAGGGACATTCTCACCATGTGGTCATTTTGAGTCATAGGTTTGTTTTTTTTCTCCCGACAAGAGAAAAAGAAAAGAAAATTGCACATCCTTCATGACAGCATCACAGCCTTAATTTTAACACCACCGGTTTTTCTGGAAGAACGCACAGTGGAGCTTAGTCAAAGGAGGAAGAAGTGACTTTACAAGGGCATGGCTCTTAGTTGTGAGGAGTCAGTGCCTGGAGCCTGAGTGCAGGCCATGGACTTTGTGAAAACAGGCACAGAAATATGAAGAGATTGAGTTGTAAGAAGAATTGTTTTAGTTTTTTAACTTTTCTCTTTGCGGCGTGCCTTTCTGAATTCCGAGGTCCTATTGAGAATGGTCCACATGAGATGGATATTCTTGGGTGGAGACTCTGGTTTCACAAGTGAACAATGGTATGAGTGACGCTTCTCACAGTATGACTGTGGTTTGTCACACAAATGTGACACTAATTCTGGGGCATTGTACTGTTTTTCTTCCATATGTGGAAGCTAAGTTTAATGTAAATCTTGTTTTGTCTAGTACTAATTCAGTGTATTGCCATGGGCTTGCAATGATCCTTGTTTGAAATGCTTGAAGTAAAGCATTTGCTGCTATTCAGATTTCTATTTTTAGAAACGGTTTTATGGACCAAAATGCCCCTCATTTAGTGGTTCCGAGCTGTAATATGTGGTTTTAATATACATTATTTATGTTTATTTTTGGACATTCCTGACCATCTTTGTGCATACTGTATATAATCAAGAGCTGTATATTTAAACTGACAGAGATACATGATGCCAATGTACTGTAATTAATAACAGAAATGTACCTTTTGTCACCAAACCCGAGGGTTTGCAATAAAACTTTCAAAACCAACTCTGATGTTTTAAGCTGGTGTAAATTTTTTTTTTTATATATAAAATAAAAGCTATTTAGACGTAAGAAAAGTGATTAGCAATAAAGTGGCTGGCACTCGCTTCCAGGGCTTTTGCCAAGTTTTAAAGTTATGAGGTACAAAATCTTTGTGGGTCAGACTGCTGGGACTCCCACCAATCATGGGAAACGGGGGTCCTGTTCCCCCAGTCTGATGAATGAGCAGGTTTGGCACGTGCACCTCCTCTCCATTAATTCTTCATCGGACCGCCAGAGATAGCAGAGTACAGTTCTCAAACTGCCGCTCCATCAGATTGGAGGAATGGGACCCCTGTTCTCAGGATTCGTGGGGTACCAGCGGTCAGACCCCCCATAATCAGTTCGATATCTTTTACCCTATGGATAGGGGATAACTTCAAAACTTGCCACAACCCATTAGGCCTCTTTCACACAGGCGTGTGCGGCCCGTGGTCGTGCTGCGGCCCGCAAAATGCGGGCCCCAATGCACGAGCACAGTCCGTGGGGCAGAGGATCGCGGACCCATTCACTTGAATGGGTCCGCGATCCGGCCGTTGCGCCAAAAGGTAGGACATGTTCTATCTTTTTGTGGAACGAAAGTATGGGACGAAACCCCACGGAAGCACTCCGTGGTGCTTCCGTGGTTCCATTCCGCACCTCCGGATTTGCGGACCCATTCAAGTGAATGGGGTCCGCATCTGTGATGCGGAATGCCCACGGAACGGTGCCCCGTGTATTGCGGGCCGGAATACGGCAATGGGCCGCACACGCCAGTGTGAAAGAGGCCTTAAAGTGATGAATTCAAGTGTCCACGGGCAGGGCCTTCTTTAATATTGATTGGACCCTGGGCAAGAGGGAGAACACAAGTGACGCTGCAGCATTCATGGGTCCATACTTTATTAACTAGCAGGACATGTAGGGCATACATGGGGGATGTCCCTGCACTTACTATTATTTCTGGGCGCCGTGCCGCTGTGGCCCCCATTACATTCTCCCGCTCTGTATGCTAAGTAACAGCATCGGAACACCAGGGAGGAGACATCAGCTTTTCTCCCTGGGTGTTCCTTCTCCCTGGCTGTAGCGCTGTCCAATCGCAGCGCAGAACGTCAGGGAGAAGGTGAGTTTTTTTTTCCCCTCCCTGGCTGTGATGGGGAGAAGGAACGCCCACAGAGAAAAGCTGATGTCATAGACATAATTATGTATTCAAACCTTATCATAGTCAGCAACAAGGTCCCTTTTTGATATGACTACCAGTATTATCTTGATACAGATGCACATGGCCCCAGCTACTAGAGCTTTGCTATATAACAAGTTTAGTTGTGTGTAACACGTACCTACAACATCACTTTCGGCACATGGAAGCAGGTGACTTTAGGCTGAATGCACACGGCCGTGTTCCGCAGCCGAGAGCGGTCCGTGGTATGCCGGGCTGGATTCCTGTTCAGAGCAGGAGCGCACGGCGTCATTGGTTGCTATGACACCGTGCGCTTCATGCCGCCGCTGCTGTACAGTAATACACTCGTATGATGTCCCTGCAACTGCCACAGCTTCTAACAGAAGAGATGGCTGGTGGTAGTTGAAGATTTAAAGGGCGTGCGACCACCTCCGTAAGGGGGACGGAGAAATAAGGAAAATGGCAAACAGGCGCCACTATACAGATACATTTTTATTAACTGGCTATACTACATTTTTAATTACATGCAATTACAAAAGTGTTCAGATCCAGGTGCTGGATTGAAAAATTTAGAATATTTTTCATGGCGCAATCCCTTTAAGTGGGTCTATGTCACACAGTAATATGCATTCTATGACAGCGCGTGCAGAGAGCATGCTGGATGGTGCATTAATATAGGCATGGGGTGCTGATGGATTACCGTTTTGACAGTTGCAGTCATATAACATGGTCATTATCACTTTCCTGCACTAAAAAAGGGAAATATGCATTAAATGAGATCCTGGTGGTGCAGCTTGTGCCCTTCATTGTTTACCAGGCAAGGCTCAGGTTTAGCAGCGGCTATGCCTGGTATTGCTATTCAATTAAATGAGAGGAAGCAAACTGTAATACTAGACATAGCGGCTAGGAAAATTATGGAGCTGTGCCTGGTAAACAATGAAGGGGGGCGAGCACCGTGGCCTCGTCAAACAGCTGATTGGTTGGCATATTGGGAGTCGGATCCGCACAAATTTACTATTGATGGCCAATTAACGCCTTTAAAGAGGACCTGTCACCATGAAAATGCATTCCTATCTGCAAGCGGCATGTTATAGAGCAGGAGGAGCTGAGCAGATATATTGTTTTGTGGGAAAATAATCAATTTTAATTTGTGATTTCATCTAAACCATTGCTCATGAATCTTTTCCCACTAGATATCAGTCTGCTCAGCTCCTTCTGCTCTATAACACACTGCCTGCATGGCTTTTTCAGTGTTTTGCGGTCCGTTTTTCACGGATCCGTTGTTCCGTTTTTTTTTTCCGTTGTGTTTCCGTTTCTGTTCCGTTTTTCCGTTCCGTTTTTCTGTATGGCATATACAGTATACAGTAATTGCATAGATAAAATTGGGCTGGGCATAACATTTTCAATAGATGGTTCAGCAAAAAACGGAACGGAAACGGAAGACATACGGATGCATTTCCATATGTGTTCCGTTTTTTTGGCGGACCCATTGACTTGAATGGAGCCACGGAACGTGATTTGCGGGCAATAATAGGACATGTTCTATGTTAGAACGGAACGGAAAAACGGAAACAGAATGCATACGGAGTACATTCAGGTTTTTTTGTGGAACCATTTAAATGAATGGTTCCGTATACGGACTGTATATGGAACGCAAAAAACGGCCAGTAAACGGGGAAAAGAAAACGGCCGTGTGCAGGAGGCCTCAGGCTCATGTGCTGTTTTGGTCAGGAGAGGGGTATCATTTATAGCAAGATTATTATTTAGAACACCGCAGCCCACTTCTGAAGAACCACATCTGCCATATCCTGTGACTAAAAATCACGCCCTTTTATAAGAAAGAATTCAAAAGGTGTCTAAGCAGCATCAAAAACATCCCTGCGGTTATGGAGCAAGTCAATAGTGCCTGTCTTCAAGAAAATCAAATACATCTCTAATGAATCAAATACTTAGGGCTTGTTCACACGACTGTGTATAGTCCGTGCCGGTGGGTCCGCGATCCGTCCGTTCCGCAAAAAGATAGAGCATGTTCTATCTTTTTGCGGTGCGGAGACACGGAACGGAATCCCAGGAAGCACTCCGTAGTGCTTCCGTAGTGTTCCGTTCCATGCTTCCGTTCCGCATCTCCAGATTTGCGGACCCATTGAAGTGAATGGGTCCGCATCCATGATGCGGAATGCACACGGAACGGTTCCCGTGTATTGCGGATCCACAAATGCGGGCCACAATACGGCAACGGGCAGCACACGGTCGTGTGAATGAGCCCTTATTCTGTAGAATTAGATTTGATTGTGCCTAATGAAAACGTATATCAAGTAATGGAGCGGAGTTGTCAGAAGACCCTCATATACAGTTATATAGCCCTGTCTCTCCATATTCACCCTCTGAATAGGCCTCGTTCACGTCTCTATTAGATCCTAGACTCTACCGCCGGATCCCTGCAATGATCTGGCGACTTTCCAGCATAAATGCCGGGTTTCCGCCAGACAAAAACCTCTGCATGCATTTGCGCCGGATCAGGAAGCCAGATCTCCTTAGGGTGAACATTGCCGTAGGGTGTATTCACATCACCGTTTTGTTTTCGGTTCTTCTGATCCATCAGAAAAACAGAAGATTTAACATTTTTGAATATCAGTTATGATCAGTTTGCATCCATTCTTGTCAGTTCTGTTAAAGATCCATTATTTTAGGCGGTACTCCTTGCGGGTGCCCTCACTGAAAATCAGTTCCATTTATTTGAATGGGGGCAGGAAGCACATGGATTTCTGCAAGCCCCAGTCAGGTGAATGGAACAGATTTTCAGTTGCAGAATTTTCTTACTCAAAATCTGCTGCGTGTGAAGGCACCCCTGCAGCACCTCTGACGGAACTGACACTAACTGATGCTGAAAAAAGACAGATCAGTTCATTTTAGTGCAAACTGATGCTAACTGAATATAACTAATGCTTAAAAATAACTGATCTGTTTTTTTTTTTTGTTTTTTTTCTGTTCTGACAGATCAGAAGAACGGAAAGCTAAACGGTGATGTAAATGTCCCCTATTGTCTGCAGTGTATGTAAACAACAGTGACATCTGCAGGCTGAGTGACGCTATTACACAATGCTCATACATTGCTTCTAATAGTTTACATCTGTACATGCAATAAATGATTTCTAACTGTTGAAATAGTAGTTATTTATGTGTTGATCATATCCACATTATGTTTGGTACTGAATTTAGAGGGAGAATATTTCGTACCATGTGAGCTGCAGCCGATACATGTTAAGGCCAAAGTTAGGAACAATTTGGAAAGAGCGAAATTGCTATTTTAGACATTGCTAAGACCTTTTTACTACTCAGTGACCCATGCCGAATACTAATCATTTTCCTGTGGTGAAAAATGGCCTGAGATTACCTGGATAATAAGACATTATTCACATTTTATGGAGATTCAGCCTTTATGAAGTCTTGTTAACATGGACAGATAGGCTTTGTACATACTTCCACTTTAGAGTGCCTTCACACGCAGGATTGTTGCGGGTTTTTGGGTGTGAAGTATGGTGCAGATTTCCTGTATGAAAATCTCTCCAATGGCAAACTTATTCTGCCGAAGAAAATGTTGCGGAAAAATCGTCAACAAGATCCACGCTGATTTTGTTGCAGGTTTTTCCACTGCAGAATTAGTTTGCCATAGGATAACATGGTGGAAGTCTTGATGTTGCGGATTTTCTCCGAGCTTTTAATATTGATGACCTATTCTCAGGCTAGGTCATCAATATCAGATCGGCGGGGGTCTGACACAGTGTGCACGTGCCGTCTCCCTTCTCTCTTCCTGCTTCCCGCTGCTGTGTCTATGGGACAGGAAGAGAGACGGGAGATGACGTGCACACTGCATGCTCCGTCTCCTCACACAGCTGATCGGCGGGAGTGCTGGGTGTCGGATCCCCACCGATCTAATATTGATGACCTATCCTGAGGATAGGTCATCAGTATTAAAATCCTGGAAAACCCCTTTAATCTTGCATCAATCAGACCTGAGAGGTGCTGATACTCAGATATTCTGGATTATTGGACGGTCATAGAAAAGTATATAGTATATAGAGTAGTACTCTATATACTCTATAACTATAGCTGAGTGGGCTCCATAGCCGCTTGGTGCCTGCTGATTTATACAGCAGACACTCGGTGACAGAGTCCGTCATTTGCAATAATGCCAATCACAGACTTCTAACCTCTCAGATGCCAGGGTCATTTGTGCCCACAGCAGTTGGGCAGTCAATTACCAAGATCACTGTGCTCCAGGTGATCAAATGGAGCCTTTAAGTTGCTATGGTCTTGATAAGAATTTAGTAATTATCCCATATTCTCCCACAGACTGCAATGGTAAATCATTGCAGTCTATGGGGTAAACATCAGATAATCGCATGTATAGGCTCGGGTCAGACAGCGATCTTGCAATCGACAGATGTAGTGCGATTAAGGATCGCTGTCTAGCAGTGCAACCAAATAAATGTATGGAGTTGCAGCTCAACTCAACTCCAACCCTGCTAGATTTTTTTGCGATTCTGGGGTCACAGCAACTTGTGAGTTGTGCTGAAACTTCATTTATTTCTATGGCTGCACTGTTACTGCAATCCTTGGTCGCATGACAGCTGTGTAGCCCCAGCCTAAAGTTCCCTAGATGCGCTAAAAATAAAGAAAAGTAATAAAAGTTTTAAAAAAATATAAAATTAAGTAAGATATAACAATTCATATCACACCAGTTTCCCCATTTTAAATAAATAAGCAATCAAAAAATTAAAGATCCTTAGTATCACCATCTCCCAAATGCCCAAACTATTAAAATATAAAAGTGTTTTTCACATATGCTGAATGGTGTAACGGAAAAAAAAATCTAAATAGCTGATGTGATCAAAAAGTTATAAATACCGTAAAATGGTATCAATAATAACTACAGCTCATCCCACAATATATGAGCCCTCACAGCTCCGCAGACATAAATATAAAAATGATGCTGATGCAAATTAAATTATATATTTTTTTAAGTATTAAAACACAAGAAAAACTCTAAAATGTGCTATCGCTGTAATTATACTTGTCAGGTGAATCTATAATCTTTTCTTTTTGACATGATCTAAAAAAGGAGGAAGGAAAATAAGCAAAAAGAAAAGATTATAGAATCACCTTTTTCACACTATTTAGTGCAATCACAGGACCTATGAAAAATACCCTGCGCAAAAACTGGTCGGTTTTAAAAAATTATCCTGTTTTCGGGGGGGTCATACCAAGCAAACCAGAAGTGATATATCGGAAGGCCCCAAATTTGAAGAGCTCTTTAGTCCGGAGCTATATTCCAGTGAAAATGGAGAAGAAAGAGAGGGACCAGTTGACATGGTGCGGCTTCTGCATTGCATGCAGAAACCGCAGCAGGGACGATAAAAAAGTGAAAAACATCCAGAAGATAACAGCAGGAAGTGGAGAAGAATATAAAATAAAAGGGGAAATAGGTTGTGAGCATATGGGAATAGTATATTTGTTGAAGTACCCCTGTGGATTGTTTTATATAGGGAGAACCTTGCGCAAACTTAAGACGAGGATACAGGAGCACATCAACAATATAAAGAAAGGGTTGGAAAGTCACAGCGTATCGATGCATTTTAAGAAAATGCATGGTAAAGACCCGAGAGGTTTGTGGTTTTCAGGAGTGGAAAAGGTGAAGTTGGATTGGAGAGGAGGAGACCCCGTGAGACAGATAGATTGACGAGAGGTGGAATGGATATTCAGAATGAAGACATTACAACCCTGTGGTTTAAACATTGATTTTTATTTGAAGCCCTGCCTGGTGGAATAGTGAGAGACCTCCGCCTATTGGTCAAATAGAAAGTAGGTGTGAAGTGGGTGTAGTCGTTAGTGGTTAGCTATTGGTGGAATGATATCATGTGATTAAGGAAACGGTTATGAATGAAGTTAAAGGAATATAGGAGGGGTATTGGATATGATCTGTTCTGATGTTCTTATTTATGTATGTTTTATAATTGTTTATGGTCCTAAGGAAGAATATGTAACATGTGCTATGATACATGTATCAAAAGTAAAAAAGTTTTAAAGAATATAATTTATAGGGTGGGTGTTGCCTGCAAAGGGGAGGGGATGAAGATTAACCCTATATAAAGCAGTGCATAGAGAAGGGTGGCATGATCGCCCCTGAGGAAGCCTTATCGGCGAAACCTAGGTCGGGCATTGGATTTGATGGACCTGATTGTATGATTGTATAAGGCGTGTTAATCACGATTTTATTGTGAGTATAATATTGTGCGGCCCTTCACTATGTACCCGAAACTTTGATTCCGTAGGAAGGTTGCTTTGAGGAAAGGCTACTACCAACGGGACTCAGGTGTGCTGGCTGTGTCAAAGAAAATTGCCGCTTCTCTTGAGCTTGTGAACTGGGACGTATACCTGGCAGCGCAACCACCTTTTGTATAAAGACTGTTTTATTGTGATTTTACCTGCATCACACAGAGGTCAGCAAAGCCGATCTCACATCAGGAAAACACAGTGGAGAACTTTATTTTTTTTTTGTATTTTATGTTTATTAAATTTTTGGATAAGGAACGCTGTAAAAACAAAACTTATAAAACTATGACAGACTTGCAACATTAAATTGTGCCACTTAAACATACAGCTTGTCCTGCAAAAAACAAACCCTCATATGGCTTTGGCTCCTAGGCTACAATACCCTTGAATATTTTTAGTCACTTGAGTTTTGCACATAGGTATGTGCATGGTGCCATCTAGTGGTACAAACTATATAATACACCTGCTGTAGTTGTAAATGCTACTACGGAACTTTTTAACAAACACCTAATACACATTTAGGCTGTGTTCACATGATGTTTTTGTCCTAAATTTAATATATATATATATGTGAAGTGTACATTAAATGAATGTCTCAACACAGAGTTCCATTGTAAAAAAAAAAAAAAACATATACGTTAACGTATACTTTTTCTCAACAGGATGGAAAATGTATATATTAACCCATTCTACCCTGGGCCAGCTTTCGCCCTTCTGCCCAGGTCATTTTTTGCAAATCTGACGTGTCACTTTACGTGGTAATAGCTTTGGAACACTATTATTTATCCAAGCCATTCTGAGATTGTTTTCTCGTGACACATTATACTTCATGATAGTCGTAAATTTGAGTCAATATATTTCACCTTTATTTATAAAAAAATCCTGAATTTACCCAATTTTTGGAAAATTCACAATTTTCTAAATTTCTATTTCTCTGCTTTTAAAACAGAAAGTGATACATCATAAAATATTTATTACTTAACATTCCCCATATGTCTACTTTATGTTGGCATCATTTTGTAAATGTCATTTTTTTTTTTTAGGACGTTAGAAGGCTTAGAAGTTTAGAAGCAATTATTAAAATTTCACTTTTTTAGCAGATTTTCCATTTTAATCATTTTTTTTTCATTAACACATCAAGGGTTAACAGCCAAACAAAACTCAATATTTATTACCCTGATTCTGCGGTTTACAAAAACACCCCACATGTGGTCGTAAACTGATGTAAGTGCACACAGTAGGGCGCAGAACAAAAGGAACGCCATATGGTTTTTGGAAGGCAGATTTTGCTGGACTGGTTTTTAGATGCCATGTCCCATTTGAAGCCCCCTGATGCACCCTTACAGTAGAAACTCCCAAAAAGTGACCCCATTTTGGAAACTACGGGATAAGGTGCCAGTATTATTGGTACCATTTTTGGGTACATATGATTTTTTGATCATTCATTATTACACTTTATGGGGCAAGGTGACCAAAAAATTGTTAATTTTGGCACAATGTTCATTTATTTATTTTTACAGCGTTCACCTGAGGGGTTAGGTCATGTGAAATTTTTATAGAGAAAATCGTTACGGACGTGACAATACCTAATATGTATACCTTTTCTTATTTATTTAAGTTTTACACAATAATATCATTTTTGAAACCAAAAAATGATGTTTTAGTGTCTCCATAGTCTGAGAGCCATAGCTTTTTAATTTTTTGACCGATTGTCTTAGGTAGGATCAAATTTTTTACTGGATGAGGTTACGGTTTTATTGGTACCATTTTGGGGGACGTACGCCTTTTTGATCGCTTGGTGTTGCACTTTATGTGATGTAAGGTCACAAAAATGGCTTTTTTTTTAACATTTTTTTTTTTTTTTTACGGTGTTCTACTGAGGGGTTAGGTCATGTGATATTTTTATAGAGCTGGTTTTTACGGACGTGGCGATACCTAATATGTATACTTTATTTTATTTATTTCACTTCAACACAATAATAGCATATTTGAAAGAAAAATGATGTTTTAGTGTCTCCATGTTCTGAGAGCTATATTTATTTTTATTTTTTGAGCGATTTTCTTATGTAAGGTTTCATTTTTTGTGGGATGAGGTGACGGTTTTATTGGTGCCATTATTTTCGATATACGCCTTTTTGATCGCTTGGTGTTGCACTTTTGGTGATGTAAGGTGACAAAAATAGCTTTTTTTTTACACAGTTTTTTATATTTTTTTATGGTGTTTTTCGGACGGGGTGTATCATCTGATATATTTATAGAGCCGGTCGTTATGGACGTGGCGATACCTAATATGTGTGTTTTTCCTTTTTTGTTTATTATGAAATATGGGAAAAGGGGCGTTTTTTTTCTTTTTCTTTTTCTTTTTTTACTTGAAACTTTTTTTTATTAAAAAAATACTGATCCTCTCTGCTATGCATTACAATACATCTGTATTGTAATGCATTGCCTGTCAGCATATTACACAGAGTAATACACTAACAGGTTGCCTAGGAGACCCAGCCTGAGGCTGGATCTCCTCGGCACCCGTAAAAGGCAGGTCCCTCTGCATGGCATCGGGCTGCCTTGTTACCCCTCGGGTCCCCGCCACAGCAGAGCGGGGACTCGATGGGCTCCCTCACCTGCAGCAAACCTCTGCTAGGTCGCGGTCAGCCAGACCCCTGCAGTGATCGGGCGGGCACCACTCCGGTGCCCGCCCGATCACATGACGTACTATTACGTCAAAATGCAGGAAGTCACTGACTTCCATGAAGTAATAGTACGTCACATGTCGGGAAGGGGTTAAACATGAGACAAAAGCATGATGTGAGCAGCACTTTATACTATGTGTACAATGCCATCTAGTGGTATAAATTAGATAATACACCTGTTCTAGTTATAGCATGGTGCCATCTAGTGGTATAATCTAGGTAATACACCTGTTCTGGTTGTAAATGTTATTTAAGAGTTTTAGGTATGAGCATGGTGTCATCTAGTGTTACATTCTAGATAATACCAAATATACTGCAATAATTGTACAGTATATGTTATTTATGAATGCTTAATTCATAATTTTCACTTTTCAAATTTTTAATATACTGGCCAGTGATTGGTTCAGTGTAATTTAAAACTGCTTTTTCACTAATGCAACAGAAATCATTCCAGGACATAATTTTCATATATTTTTTTTTCATTTTAACCCATTTGTTCCTTTAACACAGCAAGGGTTAACATCAAAAGAAACCTCTGTATTGATTACACTGATTCTGCAGTTTACAGAAATACCACATATGTGGTTTAAACTGCGTGGCAGAACTTAAAAGGCACATGGCAGAACTTAAAAGGTAAAGAGCACCATATTTTTTTGGAGTGCAGATTTTGCTGGAATGGTTTTTGGCTGCCATGTCACATTTGAAGAGACCCTGAGGTATCCAAAAAATGATCCCATTCTGGAAACTACACCCATCAAGTATTTTTTCAAGGGATGTAGTGAGCACCTTGACCTTACAGGCACTGCATATAATTTAGAAGCACTTGACCATGAAAATAATAATAAAAAAATATCTAATAAAATGTTGCTTTAGTCCACACATTTTGCATTTTCACAAGGGAAAATAGGAGAAAAAGCACCCCATAATTTGTTACCCATTTTCTCCTGAATACGGCAACACCCCATATAAGCTCATAAACGACTGTATGGGCGTATGGCAGGGCTCAGAAGGAAAGGAGAGCCATTTAGCTTTTGGAGGGCAGATTTTGCTAAAATGGTTTTTGGGTGCCATGTCGCATTTGGAAATACCCAGAGGTACCCATACAGTGGAAACCTCCAAAACGTGACCACATCTTGGAAAATATACCCCTTAAGCAAATTTTCAAGGGTGTAGTGAGCACTTAGACCTCTCTGGTGTTTTTCTGCATAGAATGCAAATGGGATGGTGTAGATTGAAAACTGAAAATTTTCTAAAGTTTCTATGGCCAACATACATAACATACCAGCTTGTGCCAACCAATTTTATACGGGTTCTCCTAGGTATAGCAGTACCCTACATGTGGCCATTATCTGCTGCCTGAGCACATGGAAGAGCTCAGAAAGGAAAGACCGCCATTTGGAGCACAGATTTTGCTGGAATGATTATTGGGTGACATTTTGTATTTGCAGAGACCCTGAAGTACCAATACAGTGAAAACATCCAAAAAGTGACCCAATTTTGCTATATTTTAATTATGCCATTTCATTGTTCGATATATTGTGCCCAGCTTGTGTTACCAGGGACATTTACACCCTAAATTTTTATGCTTGTTCTCCCAGATAGGGTGATACCCCACATGTGGTCATTAACTGCTGCCTGGGCATATGGTAGGGTTTAGAACAGAAATTACATCATGCATCATTTGGGGCCTACTTTGATAATGTTTACTATATTGTGCCACAATTACAGTGGCTAAGAGGTGTTGAAATATTGTACAACTCTGAGAAGTGACCCTATTGAGGAAACTACAGCCCTCAAGGAATTTATATAGGGGTATAGTGATTTTTTAAAATCCACAGGTAGTTATTTTTTTAAATATGGATGTGCTGCTGTTAGTGCAGGTTAAAGCTTTAAATTCAGGTTAAAAATAATGTATAATTAACTCCTAAAATTTTTGGCAGACTAAGGGCAGGTTCACATTACCGTTATGAATTCCGTTTTTCTTTTCCGTTATAACATGGTTATAACTAGTAATGGACGAACATCGGCCGGGACGATTTGCGAACTGATCAAATGTTCGGGCCCCATTCACTTTAATGGCAGACGAGCCTGAAAAACCTTAAGGTCATATTTGCAGCCACCAAATACTTACTAGAAGTACACGAATTGTCCCACAACATGGACAGTGACATACCACAGAGGGATCAATAGCAAAAATTCCCACAAAAAATATGTATTTTAATCAGGGGCCATTTTTATGCGTCTTAAAGGGAAACTGTCAAAAATGTTCCCTGCTGGAGCCTAGAATTTTTTTTATTTTAGTACAGGCCCTAAACATTAGGCTTTCACTGGACAGAAAACATCAAGTGATTATGTGGCTGGAGGCATATTAGGCGGTCATTGGATATCAATTTTACTGCAGGCCAGTGGAGTACAGGCCCCAAAAATTATGCATTCACCGTACATAAAAGATCAAATGATTATGTGGCTGGAGGTTTATTAGATGGTCGATGGATATCAATTTTACTGCAGATCAGTGAACTACAGGCCCCAAAACTTATTCATTCATCATACAGAAAAGAACAATTGATAATGTGACTGGAGGTACATTAGGCGGTCACCGTATAGCAATTTTACTGTTGGCCAGTTAGATTGCAGGCCCCAAAAATTCATCATTCACCGTACAGAAAAGAGCAATTGATAATGTAGCTGGAGGTACATAAGGCGGTCACCGAATAACAATTTTACTGTTGGCCAGTTAGATAACAGGCCCTAAAAATTATGCATTCACCGTACATAAAAGATCAAGTGATTATGTGGCTGGAGGTATATTAGACGGTCATTGGATATCAATTTTACTGCAGGCCAGTGGACTACAGGCCCCAAAAATAATTCATTCGCAGGACAGAAAAGAACAATTGATAATGTGGCTGGAGGTACATTAGGCGGTCACTGTATAACAATTTTACTGTTGGCCACTTCGATTACAGGCCCCAAAAATTAATCATTCACCGTACAGAAAAGAGCAATTGATAATGTGGCTGGAGGTACATTAGGCGGTCACCGAATAACAATTTTACTGTTGGCCAGTTAGATAACAGGCCCCAAAAATTATGCATTCACTGTACATAAAAGATTAAGTGATTATGTGGCTGGAGGTATATTAGATGGTCGATGGATATCTGTTTTACTTCAGGCCAGTGGACTACAGGCCCCAAAAATTATTCATTCACCGAACATAAAACATCAAGGGATTATGTAGTGTAGGAAGGTGCAAGGGTCCATCGTTGACGGAAGGTATGTGTCACCGAGATTCCTGGCCTCGGTGAAGTAGAAACCAGTATTTTCAAGTGTCAGCAGCAGCTAGTGCTGGTTGACACGTTGCTATTTTAGTATGGCTGTAAGCTGATCCGGGCCAGCTCTTACTGGGAGTAGCCAAAGTGCTGAGTGGGTGGCTTCTCCCCACGCTCCAGGCCGGGTCTTTTCTGGCCTATATCAAACCCAGCCAGCAGTCTCAGCTGGGTGTGGATTACTCCACTCTGAAAGTGGAGCGCTGTCAGTCCCTGTGTGTTTAGGGATCTGAAAACTTGTGCCGTGCAAAAGGGCTGGGAGCCGCATGCTGAGAAACAGGCCCCTAAAGCTTGCTGTGGACAACAGGTGGAGAAACTGCAAACCAGGTGAAGGTTTTTGTTCTGTGGACTTTTCATGGTGTGAACAAACACCTAGACTGCAAAATGTCACTTTTTGTTTTTCCTTATGTGTGAATAAAACACTGAACTGTTTAAGTTAAAGACTTTGTGGTTGCCACTATACTGCGTCCGCTAGCCTGTCTATCAGAGCAAATCCCCAGAATTGGTGTCGGATGCTGGCAAACGCAGTGAGGCAGGCCTGAAGGCCGAAAAGTTTTTGTTTTTCCCGGGCACGAGTGTATGTCCTATATTAAGCCGGCAAGGTTACGACCCGTGTCCCCTGACAAAATGGAGGTGGTCGTGAAAGCCCTTGTGGAGGCTAACTTGCAGCAGCGGGAGGCTAACAAGCAGCAGCAGGAAACTAACCAGCTGCTATTACAACATGTGATGGCGTTGCAAGCGGCAGGAGCATCCCAGAACGTCCACGATGCCTGGAAAGCTGTCCGTGCGGCAATCCTTAAGATGACCCCCTCGGGTGACGTCGAGACTTATCTGGCGGTGTTCGAAAAGGTGGCCATGAGGGAGAGGTTACCCCGAGACCAGTGGGCTGAGGTTGTCGCTTCGTTGCTGGCGTCTGGACCCCAGCAAGTGTTGTTCGATCTACCCGATGATCAAGCGGCCGACTACCCGACCGTAAAAGGTGAGATCCTGGCAAGACTGGGGGTGAATGTATTGGTCCGGGCCCAGCGGGTGCATCAGTGGGAATTTAACCCAGCTGAACCCGCCAGACCACAATATTATGACCTGCTACACCGGCTTCAAAAATGGCTGCAGCCTGATGTATTGACCGCCACTGCTATGCTGGACCGTCTTTGGCGGATGTGTTCTGGAGGGCTTTGCCGTACCCTCTCCAGCACTGGATCGGCCAGGTGTCTCCTGGTAACGCCTTAGAGATGGTCGACCTGGTGGAGCGCTACGAGACCACCAGAAAACTACAGGGGGTTCTTTTGGGAGGGGGCCCGTCAAACCCTGGAAATCCCCACCCCAGACCCGGCGGCTGGTGCCAGCAAAACCCGGCCGGGATGTACCCCCTGCAGACCCAGCCCCGGTGGTCTGCTGGCGGTGTCAGGAACCTGTACACGACTGTCCCTATCGGGGTGAAGCCATGGATACCAACTTTGGCTACCGCCACTCATTGTATGTCAGGAAGCTGTGTGCCATAGGTACCTCCGAGACTATAGACAATAGCCACCTGTGCCAGGTGGAAGTGGGGGACACTCTGGCGGTGGCACTACTGGATTCAGGGAGCCTGGTGTCCCTGGTAAGAGCTGCCCTGGTGTGGCCCGCCGAGTATACTGGCCGAAAAGTCGGCGTGCTGTGCATTCATGGAGACTTAAAGGCTATCCCACCGCCCTGGTCTCTCTGTCAACGGTGGCCGGCAGGAGGACTCATGAGGTGGCCGTCACCACAAAATTACAGTATGAACTAATAATTGGGAGAGACTTCCCCAGTTTCCCGGCACTATGGCCGGAGACGAAAGTTATCGATACCCGTGAGACAGATGTAACCGTAGCAGAGTGGCCCGGCTCAGTGGAAAGACCAGAACCCTGGAAACCTGAGACTGAAGGGCCAGCGGTAGGGGTGACCGCCACTTCGGTGGAAGAGGGAGAGACAACCCTGCTAAGTGTGATGGTGGGAGACATCATACATGGAGGACTTGCCGCCGGGTCCTGACCTGGCAGACCTCATTGTCTCCGGGGATAATTTTTGTTCTGCACAACACGAGGACCCAACCCTATCCCAAGCCTGGAATATTAATAATAGATAGGGAACCACAACAACCGGGGACAGAGTCGGTGTTACTCTGTTTTGTGGTTCATCAATATATGTCGTATTGGGTAAACCAGCTGCGAGGTGAATCCATTGAACAGTTGGTGGTGCCCCAGGCTTATCGCACACTCGTGTTAGAGTTAGCCCACCAGCATTTTCTCGGGGGTCATCTGGGAATGCAGAAAACACAGGACCGGATACTACAACAGTTTTACTGGCCCAGTGTGTTCAGAGAGGTAGAAGAATATTGTAAGTCTTGCCCAACCTGCCAGATAACGATCCCCTAGCCACATTTCCGTAGTACCCTGGTACCCCTTCCAATTCTAGATGTCCCATTCGGGCAAATCGCTATGGATCTCATAGGCCTGGTACCAAAGCCCGCTAGAGGGCACCAACACATCTTTGTCATCTGCTAAAAAGAGTGGTGTCTAAGGATGGGAGGGACTGGGACCTTCTTCTGCCCTATCTCATGTTTGCAGTTCGAGAGGTGCCCCAAGCCTCTACTGGGTTCTCGCCCTTCGAACTGCTATATGGCAGACACCCTCGCGGTCTGTTGGACGTGGCCAAAGAGGCGTGGGAACAACAACCCACGCCGCACAAAAGTGTTGTTGAGTACGTCACCCAGATGCAAGGACGGATGGAAACTGTTACCTCTGGTAGGGAGAATATGGAGGCAGTGCAGCAAGCCCAGAGTAGGATCTATAATCGGCAGGCTCGGGTCTGGAACTTTAACCCGAGTGATCGGGTATTGGTTTTGGTACCAACTGTCGACAGTAAGTTCCTAGATAGGTGGCAGGGGCCCTACGAGGTACTTGAAAAAATTGGAGAGTTATATTACAAGGTACACCAGCAAGGGAGGCGAAAGCTGGAGCAGGTGTACCATGTGAATCTGCTCAAACGGAAAGATAGGGAAACCTGTACTGAAGACAGCCCGTGACCAGGGTTTCTAGGGAAAGCGATTTTGGCCCCTCTGTCTGAAGCAAGGGAAGCGGCTGCCACAGTGAAAATTGCTGACAGCCTCTCCTCTAAACAGGCTCAGGAAGCCAGGGAGTTCATTAGTCGGATGTGTTCTCGGACCTCCCTGGATGCACTTTCATAATCCGGCATAACATTATCACTGAGCTTCAGGCAAAAGTCCGGTTAAAACCATACCGGGTACCCGAGGCTCGGCGACAAGCCATTGCAGAGGAAGTTCAGCTAATTCTGCAGCTTGACGTCATTGAAGAGTCCAAAAATGAATGGGCCAGTCCGATAGACTTAATACCCAAGGTGGACGGGACATTACGGTTCTGTAACGATTTTCACAAACTAAACGAAATCTCTAAGTTTGATGCATATCCCATGCCTCGGGTGGATGAGCTTATTGAGCGGTTAGGCCAAGCTCGATATTTTTCTGTTTTGGACCTCACCAAAGGGTACTGGCAGGTGCCCTTGACGGAGGCTGCCAAAGAGAAAACTGCCTTCATCACACCAGAAGGGCTATACCAATATAAGATGTTACCCTTTGGTCTGCATTGCGCCCCTGACACTTTTCAACGGCTCATGGACATTGTACTTTGTCCACATCGTCGGTACGAGGCGGCTTACCTGGACGATATTGTCATTCATAGTACCGACTGGGAAAGTCATCTACCAAAAGTGCAGGCTGTAGTGGACTCCCTTAGGAGGGCAGGACTGACCGATAACCCCAAAAAATGTGCGATAGGATTAGAGGAGACTAAGTACCTGGGGTATGTCATTGGACGCGGAGTCATCAAACCCCAAGTAAATAAAATAGAGGCGATTCGGAATTGGCCCCGACCTGTCACCACTAGGCAAATAAAGTCATTCATGGAAATGGTGGGCTATTATATAAGGTTCGTTCCCCATTTTGCCACTTAAGCGGCTCCGTTGACAGGGCTCCTGAAGGGATGGAAGTCCGCGATGGTCCGCTGGATTGACCAGGCGGAAGAGGCTTTTTCCGCATTGAAGTCGGTCCTGTGCGGATCACCGGTTTTGGTGATGCCCGACTTCAAGAGTGAGTTTGTGGTACAGACCGATGCCTCTGAAGTAGGCCTCGGAGCTGTACTCTCTCAGGAAATCAATGGGGAGGAGCATCCCGTTGTTTTCCTGAGCCGCAAACTTACCCCAGCCGAGACTAGGTACAGTATAGTGGAGAGAGAGTGCCTGGCCATCAAGTGGGCACTCGGGTCTCTCCGCTATTATCTGTTGGGGAGAAAGTTCCGTCTGGTGACCGACCACTCCCCTCTCAAGTGGATGAGCCAAGTCAAAGAGAGGAATGCTTGGGTCACCAGATGGTTCTTGTCGTTACAGAACTTCAAGTTCTCAGTGGAACACAGGGCAGGCCGCTTAAAGGGAAACAAGGATGCCCTGTCCCAGGTACACTGTCTGGCAAGTGTTCACCCCCTCAGGGTTGAACAAAGGGGGGAGGTATGTAGGAAGGCTCAAGGGTCCGTTGTTGACAGAAGGTATGTGTCACCGAGGTTCCTGGCCTCGGTGAAGTAAGAGCCAGTATTTTCAAGTGTCAGCGGCAGCTAGTGCTGGTTGACACGTCAGGGTCATCTTTAACAAGGGACAAAAGGGGCAGTTGCCCCGGGCCCAGTTGCTCCTGGGGGGCCCAAGGCAGCTCCCTGTTGAGCCCTGCTGGCCACTGCCCCGGGTTTCAGACTGTCAGCTACACAGGGGGGTGCTGCCATGCCATGCCTGCCTGCCGGCACTCCAGGCAGTGAACTATGAGAGCTGTGATTCTGAAAGGACCTTAGATGACATCATCACCATGTGACCAGTAACCTAGCAATATTACTGGTCACATGGCTATGAGGAAATCAAAGGTCCTATCTACCAGGAGTGTTGCTGCAGGAGAAGTTTGCCTTAACTCTGGAGCTTTTTTTATAAAGATTACATCAGGAAAAGGTGACAGGGGCTGTTATGCTAATATACTGTAAGCTAATGTATACTGTGGGGGGCTGTATACTGTGGAGTGCTGTATACTGTGGGGTGCTGTATACTGTAGTGTGCTATACTACTCTACTGTATACTGTGGGGGCTGCATATTTTGGGGTGCTATATACTGTGGGGGGCTGCATACTGTGGGGTGCTATATACTGTGGGGTGCTATACTGCTCTACTGTATACTATGGGGTGCTGTATACTGTGGGGTGCTGTATACTATGGGGTGCTGTATACTGTGGGGTGCTGTATACTGTGGGGTGCTGTATACTATGGGGTGCTGTATACTGTGGGGTGCTATACTGCTCTACTGTATACTATGGGGTGCTGTATACTGTGGGGTACTGTATACCATGGGGGGCTGCATACTATGGGGGGCTGTATATTGTGGGGTGCTGTATACTGTGGGGTACTGTATACTGTGGGGTGCTATACTGCTCTACTGTATACTGTGGGGTGCTGTATACTGTGGTGGGCTGTATATTTTAGGGTGCTGTATACTGTGGGGGGCTGTATACTGTGGGGTGCTATACTGCTCTACTGTATACTATGGGGTTCTGTATACTGTGGGGTGCTGTATACTGTGGGGTGCTGTATTCTATGGGGTGCTGTATACTGTGGAGTGCTATGCTGCTCTACTGTATACCGTGGGGTGCTGTATATTGTGGTGTGCTATTCTGTTCTACTGTATACTATGGGGTGCTGTATACTGTGGGGTACTGTATACTATGGGGTGCTGTATACTGTGGGGTGCTATACTGCTCTACTGTATACTGTGGGGTGCTGTATATTGTGGAGTGCTATTCTGCTCTACTGTATACTGTGGGGGGGGGGCTGTATACTGTGGGGGGCTGTATATTGTGGGGGGCTGTATAGTGTGGGGTGCTATACTGCTCTACTGTATACTGTGGAGGGCTGTATACTGTGGGGGGCTGTATATTGTGGGGGGCTGTATATTGTGGGGTGCTGTATAGTGTGGGCTGCTATACTGCTCTACTGTATACTGTGAGGTGCTGTATACTTTGGGGTGCTATACTGCTTTACTGTATACTGTGGGGAGCTGTATATTGTGGAGTGCTATACTGCTCTAATGTATACTGTGGGGGCTGTATACTGTGGGGGGCTGTATACTGTGGGGTGCAGTATACTATAGGGTGCTTTACTGCATACTGTGGGGTGCTGTATACTATAGGGTGCTATACTGCATACTGTGGGGTGCTGTATACTATAGGGTGCTATACTGCTTGCATACTGTGGGGTGCTGTATACTATAGGATGCTATACTGAATACTGTGGGGTGCAGTATACTATAGGGTGCTATACTGCATACTGTGGGGTGCTGTATACTATAGGGTGCTATACTGCATACTGTGGGGTGCTGTATACTATAGGGTGCTATACTGCTTGCATACTGTGGGGTGCTGTATACTATAGGATGCTATAATGCATACTGTGGGGTGCTGTATACTATAGGGTGCTATACTGCTTGCATACTGTGGGGTGCTGTATACTATAGAATGCTATACTGCATACTGTGGGGTGCAGTATACTATAGGGTGCTTTACTGCATACTGTGGGGTGCTGTATACTATAGGGTGCTATACTGCATACTGTGGGGTTCTGTATACTATAGGGTGCTATACTGCATACTGTGGGTTGCTGTATACAGGGAGTGCAGAATTATTAGGCAAATGAGTATTTTGACCACATCATCGTCTTTATGCATGTTGTCTTACTCCAAGCTGTATAGGCTCGAAAGCCTACTACCAATTAAGCATATTAGGTGATGTGCATCTCTGTAATGAAAAGAGGTGTGGTCTAATGACATCAACACCCTATATTAGGTGTGCATAATTATTAGGCAACTTCCTTTCCTTTGGCAAAATGGATCAAAAGAAGGACTTGACAGGCTCAGAAAAGTCAAAAATAGTGAGATATCTTGCAGAGGGATGCAGCACTCTTAAAATTGCAAAGCTTCTGAAGCGTGATCATCGAACAATCAAGCGTTTCATTCAAAATAGTCAACAGGGTCGCAAGAAGCGTGTGGAAAAACCAAGGCGCAAAATAACTGCCCATGAACTGAAAAAAGTCAAGTGTGCAGCTGCCAAGATGCCACTTGCCACCAGTTTGGCCATATTTCAGAGCTGCAACATCACTGGAGTGCCCAAAAGCACAAGGTGTGCAATACTCAGAGACATGGCCAAGGTAAGAAAGGCTGAAAGACGACCACCACTGAACAAGACACACAAGCTGAAACGTCAAGACTGGGCCAAGAAATATCTCAAGACTGATTTTTCTAAGGTTTTATGGACTGATGAAATGAGAGTGAGTCTTGATGGGCCAGATGGATGGGCCCGTGGCTGGATTGGTAAAGGGCAGAGAGCTCCAGTCCGACTCAGACGCCAGCAAGGTGGAGGTGGAGTACTGGTTTGGGCTGGTATCATCAAAGATGAGCTTGTGGGGCCTTTTCGGGTTGAGGATGGAGTCAAGCTCAACTCCCAGTCCTACTGCCAGTTTCTGGAAGACACCTTCTTCAAGCAGTGGTACAGGAAGAAGTCTGCATCCTTCAAGAAAACATGATTTTCATGCAGGACAATGCTCCATCACACGCGTCCAAGTACTCCACAGCGTGGCTGGCAAGAAAGGGTATAAAAGAAGAAAATCTAATGACATGGCCTCCTTGTTCACCTGATCTGAACCCCATTGAGAACCTGTGGTCCATCATCAAATGTGAGATTTACAAGGAGGGAAAACAGTACACCTCTCTGAACAGTGTCTGGGAGGCTGTGGTTGCTGCTGCACGCAATGTTGATGGTGAACAGATCAAAACACTGACAGAATCCATGGATAGCAGGCTTTTGAGTGTCCTTGCAAAGAAAGGTGGTTATATTGGTCACTGATTTGTTTTTGTTTTGTTTTTGAATGTCAGAAATGTATATTTGTGAATGTTGAGATGTTATATTGGTTTCACTGGTAAAAATAAATAATTGAAATGGGTATATATTTGTTTTTTGTTAAGTTGCCTAATAATTATGCACAGTAATAGTCACCTGCACACACAGATATCCCCCTAAAATAGCTAAAACTAAAAACAAACTAAAAACTACTTCCAAAAATATTCAGCTTTGATATTAATGAGTTTTTTGGGTTCATTGAGAACATGGTTGTTGTTCAATAATAAAATTAATCCTCCAAAATACAACTTGCCTAATAATTCTGCACTCCCTGTAGAGCTATGCCCTCTATCCACTGGTTTATTGTGTCATGTCCCCTCAGGTGTAGTCCACTTTTTTATCCGATGTATTACATCATATATATTTTTTTTTAATGAGAATTATTGAATAAAGTATAATTACATTTTGCTACTAAACCCATTTAGTCTCAGTTTATCTTTTGTTTGTGTATGTTGCGGGCACTGGCAGAGGAATTTTCACCCACAGAGAAACAGTTGCGGGTACCAATCCTATAGCGCATGCAAGAAGAGGGCGGTCTGAAGATGTGTTGGTCACTTCGGATATGAGATCATTCTTGCAACCAACCCATCGACAGCCGGCCTCCAGATCCAGCCTCAGGGAACGCCTAGACCGGCAGGTGTCCGACTACATCAGGTTAAAGGCCCAGGTGGTCGCTCTGGGAAGCGAGGAACCCCTTGATTACTGGGTGTGCAGGCTTGACCTTTTGCCAGAGCTGGCACAATTTGCCATGGAACTCTTGGCTTGCCCCTCGTCGAGTGTCCTGTCCGAAAGGACGTTCAGCGCAGCAGGGGGGATCGTGACCGATAAACTCACTCGCCTAGCTCACGATAGTGTGGACCAACTCATATTTCTAAAAATGAATGAGGCATGGATCTTGAAGGAATTCAACACCTGTGACGAACACGTTTAATTGAATAACCCTTATGCCAGCCCACACATATCCCCCACCACGGTTGAATGAATAATTTTTGGGGCCTGTACTACACTGGCCTGCAGTAAAATTGTTATCATGACCGTCTAATATATCTCCAGCCACATAATCGCTTGAAGTTTTCTTTTCGGTAAATGAATAATTTTTGGGGCCTGTAGTCCACTGGCCTGCAGTAAAATTGATATCCATTGACCATCTAATATACCTCCAGCCACATAATCACTTGATCTTTTATGTACGTTAAATGCATAATTTTTGGGGCCTGTAATCAAACTGGCCAACAGTAAAATTGTTATACAGTGACCGCCTAATGTACCTCCAGCTACTGTGGGGTTTTGCTCTGGTAGACAGGCTAGCAGACGCAGTATAGAGGCAACCATATAAGGAAAAACAAAAAGTGACATTTTGCAGTCTAGGTGTTTGTTCACACCATGAAAAGTCCACAGAACAAAAACCTTCACCTGGTTTGCAGTTTCTCCACCTGTGGTCCACAACAGGCTTTAGGGGCCTGTTTCTCAGCATGCGGCAACCAGCCCTTTTGCACGGCACAAGTTTTTAGATCCCAAAACACACAGGGACTGACAGCACTCCACTGTCAGAGAGGAGTAATCCACACCCAGCTGACACTGCTGGCTGGGTTTGATATAGGCCAGTAAAGACCCAGCCTGGAGCGTGGGAAGAAGCCACCCACCCAGCACTTTGGCTACTCCCAGTAAAAGCCGCCCCGGATCAGCTTACAGCCACACTAAAATAGTCTTTAATATTGATTGGACGCTGGGCAAAAATTTACTTGGCCCCCCCTGGATCCCGCCTTCCCACATTCTAGCATGCAATCACGCCCTCCACCACAACACACACAAAAAAAAATTCCACACACCTGGTAGAGTACAGTGAATAGGGGCTCGACTCACCCTAGCGTTACAGTGCACCCCAGCACCCCACAGTATGCAGTATAGCACCTTATAGTATACAGCACACCACAGTATGCAAGCAGTATAGCACCCTATAGTACAGGGAGTGCAGAATTATTAGGCAAATGAGTATTTTGACCACATCATCCTCTTTATGCATGTTGTCATACTCCAAGCTGTATAGGCTCGAAAGCCTACTACCAATTAAGCATATTAGGTGATGTGCATCTCTGTAATGAGAAGGGGTGTGGTCTAATGACATCAACACCCTATATTAGGTGTGCATAATTATTAGGCAACTTCCTTTCCTTTGGCAAAATGGGTCAAAAGAAGGACTTGACAGGCTCAGAAAAGTCAAAAATAGTGAGATATCTTGCAGAGGGATGCAGCACTCTTAAAATTGCAAAGCTTCTGAAGCGTGATCATCGAACAATCAAGCGTTTCATTCAAAATAGTCAACAGGGTCGCAAGAAGCGTGTGGAAAAACCAAGGCGCAAAATAACTGCCCATGAACTGAGAAAAGTCAAGCGTGCAGCTGCCAAGATGCCACTTGCCACCAGTTTGGCCATATTTCAGAGCTGCAACATCACTGGAGTGCCCAAAAGCACAAGGTGTGCAATACTCAGAGACATGGCCAAGGTAAGAAAGGCTGAAAGACGACCACCACTGAACAAGACACACAAGCTGAAACGTCAAGACTGGGCCAAGAAATATCTCAAGACTGATTTTTCTAAGGTTTTATGGACTGATGAAATGAGAGTGAGTCTTGATGGGCCAGATGGATGGGCCCGTGGCTGGATTGGTAAAGGGCAGAGAGCTCCAGTCCGACTCAGACGCCAGCAAGGTGGAGGTGGAGTACTGGTTTGGGCTGGTATCATCAAAGATGAGCTTGTGGGGCCTTTTCGGGTTGAGGATGGAGTCAAGCTCAACTCCCAGTCCTACTGCCAGTTTCTGGAAGACACCTTCTTCAAGCAGTGGTACAGGAAGAAGTCTGCATCCTTCAAGAAAACATGATTTTCATGCAGGACAATGCTCCATCACACGCGTCCAAGTACTCCACAGCGTGGCTGGCAAGAAAGGGTATAAAAGAAGAAAATCTAATGACATGGCCTCCTTGTTCACCTGATCTGAACCCCATTGAGAACCTGTGGTCCATCATCAAATGTGAGATTTACAAGGAGGGAAAACAGTACACCTCTCTGAACAGTGTCTGGGAGGCTGTGGTTGCTGCTGCACGCAATGTTGATGGTGAACAGATCAAAACACTGACAGAATCCATGGATAGCAGGCTTTTAAGTGTCCTTGCAAAGAAAGGTGGTTATATTGGTCACTGATTTGTTTTTGTTTTGTTTTTGAATGTCAGAAATGTATATTTGTGAATGTTGAGATGTTATATTGGTTTCACTGGTAAAAATAAATAATTGAAATGGGTATATATTTGTTTTTTGTTAAGTTGCCTAATAATTATGCACAGTAATAGTCACCTGCACACACAGATATCCCCCTAAAATAGCTAAAACTAAAAACAAACTAAAAACTACTTCCAAAAATATTCAGCTTTGATATTAATGAGTTTTTTGGGTTCATTGAGAACATGGTTGTTGTTCAATAATAAAATTAATCCTCCAAAATACAACTTGCCTAATAATTCTGCACTCCCTGTAGAGCTATGCCCTCTATCCACTGGTTTATTGTGTCATGTCCCCTCAGGTGTAGTCCACTTTTTTATCCGATGTATTACATCATATATATTTTTTTTTAATGAGAATTATTGAATAAAGTATAATTACATTTTGCTACTAAACCCATTTAGTCTCAGTTTATCTTTTGTTTGTGTATGTTGCGGGCACTGGCAGAGGAATTTTCACCCACAGAGAAACAGTTGCGGGTACCAATCCTATAGCGCATGCAAGAAGAGGGCGGTCTGAAGATGTGTTGGTCACTTCGGATATGAGATCATTCTTGCAACCAACCCATCGACAGCCGGCCTCCAGATCCAGCCTCAGGGAACGCCTAGACCGGCAGGTGTCCGACTACATCAGGTTAAAGGCCCAGGTGGTCGCTCTGGGAAGCGAGGAACCCCTTGATTACTGGGTGTGCAGGCTTGACCTTTTGCCAGAGCTGGCACAATTTGCCATGGAACTCTTGGCTTGCCCCTCGTCGAGTGTCCTGTCCGAAAGGACCTTCAGCGCAGCAGGGGGGATCGTGACCGATAAACTCACTCGCCTAGCTCACGATAGTGTGGACCAACTCATATTTCTAAAAATGAATGAGGCATGGATCTTGAAGGAATTCAACACCTGTGACGAACACGTTTAATTGAATAACCCTTATGCCAGCCCACACATATCCCCCACCACGGTTGAATGAATAATTTTTGGGGCCTGTACTACACTGGCCTGCAGTAAAATTGTTATCATGACCGTCTAATATATCTCCAGCCACATAATCGCTTGAAGTTTTCTTTTCGGTAAATGAATAATTTTTGGGGCCTGTAGTCCACTGGCCTGCAGTAAAATTGATATCCATTGACCATCTAATATACCTCCAGCCACATAATCACTTGATCTTTTATGTACGTTAAATGCATAATTTTTGGGGCCTGTAATCAAACTGGCCAACAGTAAAATTGTTATACAGTGACCGCCTAATGTACCTCCAGCTACTGTGGGGTTTTGCTCTGGTAGACAGGCTAGCAGACGCAGTATAGAGGCAACCATATAAGGAAAAACAAAAAGTGACATTTTGCAGTCTAGGTGTTTGTTCACACCATGAAAAGTCCACAGAACAAAAACCTTCACCTGGTTTGCAGTTTCTCCACCTGTGGTCCACAACAGGCTTTAGGGGCCTGTTTCTCAGCATGCGGCAACCAGCCCTTTTGCACGGCACAAGTTTTTAGATCCCAAAACACACAGGGACTGACAGCACTCCACTGTCAGAGAGGAGTAATCCACACCCAGCTGACACTGCTGGCTGGGTTTGATATAGGCCAGTAAAGACCCAGCCTGGAGCGTGGGAAGAAGCCACCCACCCAGCACTTTGGCTACTCCCAGTAAAAGCCGCCCCGGATCAGCTTACAGCCACACTAAAATAGTCTTTAATATTGATTGGACGCTGGGCAAAAATTTACTTGGCCCCCCCTGGATCCCGCCTTCCCACATTCTAGCATGCAATCACGCCCTCCACCACAACACACACAAAAAAAAATTCCACACACCTGGTAGAGTACAGTGAATAGGGGCTCGACTCACCCTAGCGTTACAGTGCACCCCAGCACCCCACAGTATGCAGTATAGCACCTTATAGTATACAGCACACCACAGTATGCAAGCAGTATAGCACCCTATAGTACAGGGAGTGCAGAATAATTAGGCAAATGAGTATTTTGACCACATCATCCTCTTTATGCATGTTGTCATACTCCAAGCTGTATAGGCTCGAAAGCCTACTACCAATTAAGCATATTAGGTGATGTGCATCTCTGTAATGAGAAGGGGTGTGGTCTAATGACATCAACACCCTATATTAGGTGTGCATAATTATTAGGCAACTTCCTTTCCTTTGGCAAAATGGGTCAAAAGAAGGACTTGACAGGCTCAGAAAAGTCAAAAATAGTGAGATATCTTGCAGAGGGATGCAGCACTCTTAAAATTGCAAAGCTTCTGAAGCGTGATCATCGAACAATCAAGCGTTTCATTCAAAATAGTCAACAGGGTCGCAAGAAGCGTGTGGAAAAACCAAGGCGCAAAATAACTGCCCATGAACTGAGAAAAGTCAAGCGTGCAGCTGCCAAGATGCCACTTGCCACCAGTTTGGCCATATTTCAGAGCTGCAACATCACTGGAGTGCCCAAAAGCACAAGGTGTGCAATACTCAGAGACATGGCCAAGGTAAGAAAGGCTGAAAGACGACCACCACTGAACAAGACACACAAGCTGAAACGTCAAGACTGGGCCAAGAAATATCTCAAGACTGATTTTTCTAAGGTTTTATGGACTGATGAAATGAGAGTGAGTCTTGATGGGCCAGATAGATGGGCCCGTGGCTGGATTGGTAAAGGGCAGAGAGCTCCAGTCCGACTCAGACGCCAGCAAGGTGGAGGTGGAGTACTGGTTTGGGCTGGTATCATCAAAGATGAGCTTGTGGGGCCTTTTCGGGTTGAGGATGGAGTCAAGCTCAACTCCCAGTCCTACTGCCAGTTTCTGGAAGACACCTTCTTCAAGCAGTGGTACAGGAAGAAGTCTGCATCCTTCAAGAAAACATGATTTTCATGCAGGACAATGCTCCATCACACGCGTCCAAGTACTCCACAGCGTGGCTGGCAAGAAAGGGTATAAAAGAAGAAAATCTAATGACATGGCCTCCTTGTTCACCTGATCTGAACCCCATTGAGAACCTGTGGTCCATCATCAAATGTGAGATTTACAAGGAGGGAAAACAGTACACCTCTCTAAACAGTGTCTGGGAGGCTGTGGTTGCTGCTGCACGCAATGTTGATGGTGAACAGATCAAAACACTGACAGAATCCATGGATAGCAGGCTTTTGAGTGTCCTTGCAAAGAAAGGTGGTTATATTGGTCACTGATTTGTTTTTGTTTTGTTTTTGAATGTCAGAAATGTATATTTGTGAATGTTGAGATGTTATATTGGTTTCACTGGTAAAAATAAATAATTTAAATGGGTATATATTTGTTTTTTGTTAAGTTGCCTAATAATTATGCACAGTAATAGTCACCTGCACACACAGATATCCCCCTAAAATAGCTAAAACTAAAAACAAACTAAAAACTACTTCCAAAAATATTCAGCTTTGATATTAATGAGTTTTTTGGGTTCATTGAGAACATGGTTGTTGTTCAATAATAAAATTTATCCTCAAAAATACAACTTGCCTAATAATTCTGCACTCCCTGTAGAGTAACATACCCATAAAATAGTAATGTCGACCTCAGGAGAGCCACGTACCCCGACGCGCGTTTCAGCTAGAATGCTTTCCTCTGGGGGATGGGGCTCACCCTGTAGATGTGCACATATTTAAAACGCCTTGCTCACCTGTATGTTATTAGATAAAATTAAAGCAGCAGGCTCACCATGTGTCTGCCGTAGATGGCGTCCACGGAGAATAGGTGGGGCGGCTGGGCACATCCGGGTGCCGTCAGAAGGTTCACCCAGTGGGCAGTAAAAGTTATGTAACTTCCCTGCCCGTGTTTGCTAGACCACGTGTCTGTGGTCATATGTATCTTGACACCGCCACTGTATGCCAAAGATACATTCACTTGCCGCTAACCATGGCCATATAGCTCTGGGATGCCCTTCTGGGAGAAATATTTCCTTCCGGGGACCTTCCATTGTGGTGTGCCAATGGCCACAAATTTTCTAAAGACCTCAGAGTTCACCAGTTTATATGGCAGTAGTTGGCAGGCTAGCAGTTCCGACAAGCCGGCGGTCAGCCATTGGGCAAGAGGGTTATCCGGCGTCATCAACTTTTATGTTCGAACAATTGGGCCATGGAAGCCTGCCTTTTGCCAGATGAACGCGACAACGGCACGGTGGATGGTGGAGTGGAGGACAAATGGGAGGAGAGAGGAGAAGGAGAAGAGGCAGGACGTGGAGCGCCGGGAGTGTGGCTTTGTGGGTTCTGACGGTATTGCTCCCACTGGGCTCGGTGATGGGAGGTCAGGTGCCTTCTTAAGGCAGTTGTCCCTAGGTGAGTGTTGGGCTTACTGCGACTTATGCGTTGACAGCACAGGCTGCAGATGGCAACACTATTGTCAGCAGCTGACACTTTAAAAAAAGCCAACACTGTGGAGCTATGTGCCGGCGTCCTGGGAGCGCCAGATGTGACCGTGCATGGTGGGTGGCTCGCTCCAGATATATTTGTAGTCTGCTTTTTGCCTCCTGTGCACTGCGAGTTCTGCCTGCTTCTCCTCCTTCTCCTCCCTATCTGCTGCTTCGTCTCTCCGTCTGAACTCCCCTCCTCTTCCTCTCTTGTGGGCACCCACGTGATGTCCATCGACACATCATCTTCACCACCACTGACATTAGAGATCTCGGAGTAGGAAGCAACAGCGGGTACCACCCTCCTTGGGCTGATCTGGGTACTGTCGTCAGACCGCTGGGTGGCGGCCGTTGCTACCTCCTCTTCTTCATCCGATTCCAAGAATGGCTGCGCATCGGTAAAGTCTGGGAATGGATGGGAAAATAATTCCTCTGACTCGAGTAGAGGGGCTATGGTGGTGGTGGTGGTGGTGTCTTTGGGCGTGCACACAGCAGAGAGTGAGGAGGGTGCAGAAGCGGAAGGCTGAGTGAGCCAATCAACCAAGTCTGGTGCGTCCTTTGACGTAATCGCACGCACCTTCTCCAACTTCCCACTTAGGCCCCGGCCTGGGCCACCAGCTCGACCCCTACCACCCCTGCAAATGGCCTGCCTCTTCCTCTGCCTGTCATTTTCAAAATGACCCTGTGACAAAGTCCCTATAGAAGAGCAGTATTTGTGGAAGCAGGTATATCGCAGGCCTCAATCAATGTTTTGTGGAAGCCGGTATATCAATCCCCTCTATCAGTATTTTGTGGAAACAAGTATATAGAACCCAATAAAGAGTATTTGCTGGAAGCCAGTAAATCAAACCCCATAATCAATATTTGCTGGAAGCTGGTAAATCAAACCCCTTAATCAATATTTGGTGGAAGCCAGTTGTAACGGGTTCACTTGTCTGGGTACAGTGCTTGCACTGTGCCTTTACAAATTCTCCTCCAACCTGGATGGCTCTCTGTATTTCTTCTTCCTTGGTTAGCCCTCTTAGGATGAGTCAGTCTGCATCCCTGCTGTAATGATTCAAATAAGGCCTCATGCACACGAGCGTTTTTTTTTTGCGGTCCGCAAAACGGATTTTCGTTGTTCCGTGATCCATGACCGTTTTTTCTTCCGTGGGTCTTCCTTAATTTTTGGAGGATCCACGGACATGAAAAGTGAAAAAAAAAAAAAAGTCATCTTAAAGTCACGGCGCTCCGTGACATAACTCCCCCTTTCTTGGAGTGCCAGTCCGGGATTGCCTTGACGGGTAACCTTGTGACTGGTTGCTAGGTGGTCTTGTGCCAGGGGTGCAGAGTTACTTATACATCTGATTGCTGGGACAGGCCATCGGCATTCTTATTGTCTCTCCCAGGCCGGTACTGTACTGAAAAGTTAAAAGGTTGGAGGGCAAGGCTCCAGCGTAGCAAACGTCCATTATCTCCAGCCACCCGATTGAGCCAGACCAGGGGGTTGTGGTCTGTTAGGATGGTAAACTCTCGCCCATAGAGGTAAGGCTGGAAGCGTTTGAGGGCCCATACGAGGGTCCTCAAGCACTTCCAGCCTTTGGTAGGCCACGGGATGTTCTTCCCCCTGGTCGTTGACTTGGCTCAGCACCGCCCCGAGTCCGTACATGGAGGCGTCTGTATGGACCAGAAATTTGCGGTTAAAATCAGGTGCAGCCAGTACAGGGCCTCCTCCTAGGGCAGTCTTCAGTTTTTCAAAAGCCTCGTTGCACACAGGGGACCACAGTACAGCTCGGGGAAGGGACTTTTTTGTTAGGTCGGTCATTGGCTTGGCTGTAGTGCTGTAATGGGGTATCCAGCTGTCCCCAGGAAAGCTAACACCTGTTTCTTGTTTTGAGGGACCGGCCGAGAATGGCCTCTATCTTGGCTGGCTCGGGTCGTTGGGTTCCCCCTCCCACTCTACGGCCGAGATACTGGACCCCTGCCATCCCTATCTGACAGTTGTCGGGGTGTATGGTCATCCCTGCCTGCTGTATCCTACCCAGGACTGCATCTAGGTGTTGCAGATGCTCTCCCCAAGAGCCACTAAAGATGGCGATGTCATCCAGGTAAGCACAGGAAAATTCCTGTTGGCCTTCCAGCAGCTGATCTACTAGCCGCTGGAATGTGGCTGGGGCATTCTTCACCCCGAACGACATAACTTTAAATTTAAATAAGCCGAACGGGGTGATGAAGGCCGATTTAGGGATGGCGCCAAGGGGATCTGCCAGTAACCGCGGCTGAGATCAAGAGGCACCTGCTAATCGGTCTAGGAGCTCATCTACTCGGGGCATGGGGTAGGCATCAGTCGTGGTTCTATCATTGAGTTTTCTGTAGTCTACACAGAATCTCGTAGTCCCATCTTTTTTGGGGACTAAAACTACCGGGGAGTCCCAGGGGCTTTTGGAGGGCTCTATTACTCCTAGGGCTCTCATCTCGTCAAGTTCAGCTCGAATGTGCCTTTGCACGGCTTCGGGGACTTGGTAGGCAGGCTGGCGTAGGGCAGCTTGGCCTGGGGTCTCTACTTTGTGACTGGTCAGGATTGTAGCCCCGGGGTGGGCTGAGAAGAGGGGGGCCCTGGCGTGCAGTATTGCTTGCTAACTGGTTCTGCTCGCTTGGGCTCAGATGGTCGCCCAGTTTAATCTGCTCTAGGCTGCTAACATTTCGTGTTTCGGCTAGCAGATCTGGGATTGCCCTATCGCCTGCTTCGGTATGGGAAGGAGTGCAAATTGCTGCTATGTCCGCAGCGCGATCTATATATGCCTTGAGCGCGTTCACATGGCTGATGCGTTTGACCTGTTGTTGCGCCCCCTTGGCAATAACATAGGTAGTCTCTCCCTTCCTTTCTAATACCTCATAGGGTCCCTCCCATGCCGTTTGTAGCTTATTTTGGCGCGTGGGTCTGAGCATCAGTACCCTCTGCCCTGGGATGAATTCCCGGGGTCTGGTGTGGGCATCATACTGCTCTTTCTGTTTGGCTTGGGCGGCCTTCAGGTTGCCCTGGGCTAGTTCCATGAGTCGGGCCAGTTTCGCCCAGAGTTCGACTACATAAGTAATGGCTAGAGTTTCCTTTTTCTCCCAGAACTCTCGTAATATATCTAGGGGCCCTCGGACCCGCCGGCCATTTAAAAATTCAAATGGAGAGAACCCAGTCGATTCCTGGGGGACCTCTCGGTACGCAAATAGGAAATGGGGTAAGAACCGCTCCCAATCTAGGTGGACCAGGGCCATATCAATTTGGTGGACCTGTCCGCCAGCTACCTTTACATCCACCTTGTGTCCTAGCGGCTGGGCTGGCAGCAGTGTGCTGGGTTGTACCAGGGTCAGGGTAGCCCCAGAGTCTCTGAGTCCTTCCTTCTGTTGCCCATTAACCCAGACGGGCTGGTAGTGGTGCCCCCTGTTGTCTAGTGCTGGTTGTTGGACAAGGGAGACTTCATGCGGATAGCCCCATTCGTCGTATGTATAATGAGGCATGGGGTAGGTGTCGTAGGTTTCCTCATGGTAGGTGTCCTGGTCTCTAGTTGATTCCTGGAGGCAATAAGTTTGTCTGGGTGCCGGTGAAGCTTGGTGTGGGTTGTGACGGGGCCTTGGCCGGAGGTGAGGACAGTTCCTCTTTAAGTGTCCAGGCTGGTTGCAGTGGAAGGACCCATCTGCAGGGGTATTGTTGCGGGCTGGGGCCGGATACTGGCGTTGTGAGGGGACTGGAACATGTCTCTGGGGTGCCAGCGGTTGTGCTTGGGAATGAGGAAAAGTAGGTCCCGAAGGAAAAGTAGGTGTTGCTAATCCTGATGGTGGGCCTTCTGATGTCCATAAACTTGTCGGCCATTTCTGCCGCTTCTTCGAGTGTCTTTGGTTTGTGGTCCCTGACCCAGTCTTTGATGTCCCTAGCAATGTTGAGAAAAAATTGCTCCATTAGTACTTGCTGTAGTGCGGTTTCAAAGGTGTTGGCCTTACACCCTTGTAACCAGCTGCGGGTGGCACGATTCATCCTGTGCGCCCATTCCGTGTGAGTGTCTCTTGGTCCCATCCTTGCCTCTCGGAAGCGTCACCGGTAGGTGTCGGCGGTAATAGCATACCGGGCTAGGAGGCATTTTTTTACCTCCGCATAGTCTCTGCTTTGCTCATCTGGAATGGCCCGGTATGCTTCTGCTGCTCGGCCTGTTAGTTTGTCGGCCAGGATGGGGACGCACTCAGAGTAAGCAATGTTGTGTAGTTTACACTGCCTCTCGAAGTCCTGGAGGAATCCATCAATGTCCCCAGGGTTGTCCTCAAACACTTTGAAGGATTGATGGGTCACCCTTAGACTATTGCTGAAAGTTGCGCTCCGGTTGGAGGTGGTGTCTCCAGAACTGCTCCTGCTGCGGCTGCTTTTTATTTTGCTAGCCCTTTTTCTCTCCGCCATTTGAGTTACCTGGTCTATCACTTCAAAGGAGGATTTGGCCCATATATTGCCAGTCTGCTCCTTAACCGCTGGGAGACGACATCCATTTCTATGTGGGGAGTGGCTTCATAGCCATTTTGGCTCAAAATTGTTTCTCTTTCGTCCGTGTCATGCTGTCTTTCGTCTCGCTGATCAAGATCTATAAGGGTGGCAATTAGCTCCGCTTTTTTGAGTCCTGCTGTGTCTTCCCCTCTCTGCATTAGTAGATCTTGAAGTGCTGCTACGTTCATCAGTTTGTAGCAATGTAAAGGATCTCATGACACCCTGACTGCGTATCTCTGTTGATGGATGCTCCTAGTGCCTCCCGAGGACTCCAAGCACTCCGCTCTACACCAAAACCACCACAGGAACCAGGAACAGGAAAAGCTCTTACAAGAGCTAGGAGTTATAGCCAGGGGAGTATATAAAATCTTCAGCATATAGCAATCCCCACACAGATGAGACGAGGCTCTATGTTGAATGTAAAACAGGAACTCTTTATTGAACACACATATACACATGACATACTGAGGACATGACATAGCTGCCAATCCTGTACAGTTTAAACACAAAACTAACCCTATTCAACAAACACAATGGCATTGTCTGTGACGCAATTAACAAACACACTGGCATTGTCTTTGACGCAATCAACAAAATACAATTACCAAAACACATTGGGATCTGCCTGTGATACAATTACCAAACATAATAGGCTAACTTAATCACTCACAGAGAAACCACACATTTTTCCAAAACACAGAAAACACCTCAAAACCCCACATATCCCCATAATGTATACATCCATGGATAGCTCTGATCTGGGTGAACAACATATCCAAAAATCACCCAGATCCGAGCAGGGGTTCCCGAATTCCATGGAAGTCACATTTGGCCGGCCGCAAGCATGGCTTTCCTGCCCAAAACAGTTCCACAGATTTAAGCTGTGCGGCCGGTCTGTCTTCTCCTTCAAAGTTAGTATATGGGCCATAATCCTGAGGCAAGAGGCTGGCAAACAGGCCCCTCCAAAACCCAGTGGCGAGGTTATTTTCGCCACAGTAGCTTTCTGCCATCTCTCTGGGCTGAGGTTCCTTTGTTTGAGGAGAATCCCGCCGCTTGCCACCAATATAACGGGTTCACTTGTCTGGATACAGTGCTTGCACTGTGCCTTTACAAATTCTCCTCCAACCTGGATGGCTCTCTGTATTTCTTCTTTCTTGGTTAGTTCTCTTAGGATGAGCCAGTCTGCATCTTGATATTTGTGGGAAGCTGGTGTATCGCAGGCCTCAATCAATATTTGGTGGAAGCCGGTATATCAATACTCTGTATCAGTATTTTGTGGAAACAGGTATATAGAACCCAATAATGAGTATTTGCTGGAAGCCGGTAAATCAAAGCCTTAATCAATATTTTGTGGAAGCTGGTGTATCGTAGGCCTCAATCAATATTTGGTGGAAGCCGGTATATCAATACGCTCTATCAGTATTTTGTTGAAACAGGTATATAGAACCTATTAATGAGTTTTTGCTGGAAGCTGGTAAATCAAACCCCTTAATCAATATTTGGGGGAAGCTGGTGTATTGCAGGCCTCAATAAATATTTGGTGGAAGCCGGTATCTCAATACCCTGTATCAGTATTTTGCGGAAACAGGTATATAGAACCCAATAATGATTATTTGTTGGAAGTTGGTAAATCAAACCCCTTAATCAATATTTGGTGGAAGCTGGTGTATCGCAGGCCTCAATCAATATTTTGTGGAAGCCGGTATATCAATGCCTTCTATCAGTATTTTGTGGAAACAGGTATATAGAACCCAATAATGAGTATTTGCTGGAAGTCGGTAAATCAAACCCCTTAACCCCTTAGGGACTAGGCTCATGTTCACCTTAAGGACCAGGCCATTTTTTGCAAATCTGACTAGTGTCAATTTATGTGTGAATAACTTTAAAACGCTTTTACTTATCCAGGCCATTCTGAGATTGTTTTTTCATCACATATTGTATTTCATGACACTGGTAAAATGGAGTCAAAAAAATTATAAAATTTTTATTTATAAAAAAAATACCAAATTTACAACAATTTTGAAAAATTTGCAAATTTCCAAATTTCAATTTATCTACTTTTATAATAGATAGTAATACCTCCAAAAATAGTTATTATTTTACATTCCCTATATGTTTACTTCATGTTTAGATAATTTTGGGAATGACATTTTATTTTGTGGGGACGCTACAAGGCTTAGAAGTTTAGAAGCAAATCTTAAAATTTTTCAGAAATTTAAAAAAAAACACTTTTTAAGGACCAGTTCAGGTCTAAAGTCACTTTGTGAGGCTTACATAATAGAAACCACCCAAAAATGACCACATTCTAGAAACTACACCCCTCAAGGTATTCAAAATTGATTTTACAAACGTCATTAACCCTTTAGGTGTTCCACAAGAGTTATTGGCAAATGGAGATGAAATGTAAGAATTACATTTTACATTTTAATCAATTTTTTCCAGTAACAAAGCAAGGGTTAACAGCCAAACAAAACTCAATATTTATTGCCTCAATTCTGTAGTTTTCAGAAACACCCCATATGTGGCCGTAAACTACTGTACAGGCAGACGGTAGGGCGGAGAGGGAAAGGTGCGTTGTGTGGTTTTTGGAAGGCATATTTTGCTGGACTGGTTTATTTACACCATGTCCCATTTGAAGCCCCCCTGATGCACCCCTAGAGTAGAAACTCCATAAAAGTGACCCCATCTAAGAAACTACACCCCTCAACTATTAAAAACTGATTTTACAAATGTCGTTAACCCTTTAGGTGTTCGACCAGAGTTATTGGCAAATGGAGATGAAATTTAAGAATTTTAATTTTTTGGGCAAATTTTCCATTTGAATAAATTTTTTCCAGTAACAAAGCAAGGGTTAACAGCCAAACAAAACTCAATATTTATTGCCCCGACTCTGTAGTTTGCCGAAACACCCCATAGTAGGACGTAGAGGGAAAGGTGTGCCGTGTGGTTTTTGGAAGGCAGATTTTGCTGGACTGTTTTATTTACACCATGTCCCATTTGAAGCCCCCCTGATGCACCCCTAGAGTAGAAACTCCATAAAAGTTACCCCATTTTGGAAACTACGGGATAAGGTGGCAGTTTTGTTGGGACTATTTTTAGGGTACATATGATTTTTGGTTGCTCTATATTACATTTTTGTGATGCAAGGTTACCAAAAAGCAATATAACAAAATAATAGCAAAGACAGGTGCACTCTGCGGTCTTACTAAACCCTCAAACTGATTTTAAAATTGAGAGATTAGCCAACATATCCTACGGTGTAGGACATGTCTGAGCCCGAGCACCGCGCCAAGGTTTCTCAACGCTCAGGCCTGGAGGTGTATAAACTCCAATTTAAATGTGCCTGTTTTCCATCTACAGGCTAGATTTAGGTGCACCTGTGAGGCCTGGGCCATATCAGCCAGTCTTGAGTGGGACTCGCAGACTCCTCCCTCCTCCCATTGCAAGCATGGTTACATGCTGGAGGTAACTGGTGAGTTGTTTGTGAGTCGGCCTCATGCTCCTGTAATTTGACCACTGGCTCCTGGTATAGCCCATAAGGCTCAGGTAGGTGAGTGTTAGGTTCCCTAGCTACTTGAGAAACCTTGGCACGGTGCTCGGGCTCAGACATGTCCTACACCGTAGGATATGTTGGCTAATCTCTCAATTTTAAAATCAGTTTGAGGGTTTAGTAAGACCGCAGAGTGCACCTGTCTTTGCTATTATTTTGTTATATTGCTATATTGATTATCACATCCACATAATTGCTATCTTGTGTAGGATGTCTATTGTGGTACTTGTGGTTCGCTGCAGTCATCCTCCACTGTATGCATTTTTGCTGGGGATCGTCATTAGCAACGGGCCACAAGTGCAGGATTTTCTCCCCTATATAAATGCACAACTGCATGTGGGTTTGAGCACATCCTGCTTGTTTAATACCACGCCATTCTTTTCAAGGTTACCAAAAATTGAAATTCTGAAATTTCATCTCCATTTGCCATAAACTGTTGAGGAACACTTAAAGGGTTAACAAAGTTTTTAAAATCAGTTTTGAATACCTTGAGGGGTGTAGTTTCTTAGATGAGGTCACTTTTATAGAGTTTCTACTCTAGGGGTGCATCAGGGGTTCTTCAAATGGGACATGGTGCCAAAATAAAAAAGCCATCAAAATCTACCTTCCAGAAACCATACAGCGTTTCTTTCCTTCTGCGCACTGCCGTTTGGTCATACAGCAGTTTACGACCACATATGGGGTGTTTCTGTAAACTGCAGAATCAGGGTAATAAATATTACGTTTTGTTTGGCTGTTAACCCTTGCTTTGTTACTGGAAAAAAAAACAGTTTAAAATGGAAAATTTGCAAAAAAATAGCTTTTTTTGGCACTGTTTTTATTTTATTTTTTTGACCGTGTTCATCTGAGAGGTTAGGTCATGGGGTATTTTTATAGAGCAGATTCTTACAGACACGTAGATACCTAATATGCGTACTTTTTATTTATTTAGGTTTTACACTATATTATCCTTTTATAAACAAAAAAAACCCAACATTTTAGTATCTCCATAGTCTAAGAGTCAGTTTTTTTTTTGTTTTTAGTTGATTATTTTAGGTAGGGGCTAATTTTTTGTGAGATGAGAGGACGGTTTTATTGGCACTATTTTGGGGGGCATATGACTTTTTGATCTCTTGCTAGTACACTATTTGTGATGTAAGGTGACAAAAAAATACCTTTTTTTGCACCGTTTTTGTTTTATTTTTTTGACCGTGTTCATCTGAGAGGTTAGGTAATGGGGTATATTTATAGAGCAGATTCTTACGGACGTGGCGATACCTAATATGTCAACTTTTTTTATTTATTTAGGTTTTACACTATATTATCCTTTTATAAACAAAAATAAAACATTTTAGTATCTCCATAGTCTGAGTCAGTTTTTTTTTTGTTTTTAGCCGATTATCTTAGGTAGGGGCTCATTGTTTGCGGGATGAGATGACGGTTTTATTGGCACTATTTTGGGGTGCATATGACTTTTTGATCGCTTGCTATTACACTTTTTGTGATGTAAGGTGACAAAAAAATACCTTTTTTTGCACCATTTCTTTTTTTACTGTATTCATCTGAGGGGTTAGGTCATGTGGTATTTTTATAGAGCAGATTCTTACGAACGTGGCGATACCTAATATGTCTACTTTTTTATTTATTTTAGTTTTACAAAATAATATTTTTGAAAATTTTTTGTTTTTGTTTTAGTGTCTCAAGTCTGAGAACCATAGTTTTTTTCCAATTGTCAGTGGCTAAATGGAATTAAAATTGGGGAAGGGGAATATAAATTTAGTACTCCATGGAAGTGTGGTACTCCCTGAAGCACCTAATAATGCAGTAGCCCGGATGATCGGGGCACATGTCACACTGAGTGGTGGTGTCCTTCCATATCCCCCTCCTGTGACACACTCTGCACATTTTTTGGGACCGTCCCTTCTTTTCAGTATGGGGGACCACACCTGGAAAGTGTTGGCCAGGAACGATCCGGGCGCCTACAGTTCCCGAGGTACTCCGGCCTGCTATTTCCCGGTCAGAAAAGATCCGGGCCTTGAGGACTGCCTAATAGAACTGCAGGAATTTCCCTGTGTTGCCAGCACTCCGGGACAGCACAAAAGAGTTGTACAAGGCAACCTGTACCAAGTAGACCGCACCTTTTTTGTACCATGCCCTGGTTTTGCGCATGGTATTATATGGCTTGAGGACTTGATCAGAGAGATCAACTCCTCCCATATACTGATTGTAGTCGACGATACAATCGGGCTTGAGGACCGTTGCCGCGGTACCTCACACAGGGGAAGGGGTGATGGCGTTACCGTGAATTGTGGACAGTACAAGGACATCTCTCTTGTCCTTATATCTGACCAGCAACAGGTTTCCACTGGTAAGGGCACGGGTCTCACCCCTAGGGATAGGTATCTGGAGGGGGTGGGTAGGGAGGCCGTGTTGATTTTTCCGAACGGTCCCACAAGCGGACGTAATCTGGCGGCGAGGGACTGGAACAAGGGGATACTAGTATAAAAGTTATCCACGTACAGGTGGTAACCTTTATCTAGCAGTGGGTGCATAAGGTCCCACACAAGTTTCCTGCTAACACCCTGAGTGGGGGGACATTCTGAGGGTTGAATACGGGAATCTCGCCCCTCGTACACACGAAACTTGTAAGTGTACCCTGAGGTACTCTCACAAAGTTTGTACAGCTTCACGCCATACCTCGCCCGCTTAGAGGGAACATACTGGCAGAAAAGGAGTCTCACCTTGAAAGCAATGAGAGACTCATCAACCACGACCTCCCTTCCAGGTAAATAGGCCTCCAAAAATTTGGCCCTAAAGGGATCGATGACCGGCCTGATTTTGTACAGGCGGTCATAGGCAGGATGACCTTGGGGGGAGGGGACATGCTGCATTATCTGCATAATGCAGGCATTTCCAGACGGCCTCAAACCGGGTACGTGCCATGGCCGTACTGTAAAGTTGGGTCTGGTAGAGGACGTCCCCACTCCAGTAATGCGTGAGACTAGGTTTTTTGACTAGGCCCATGTGCAGCACGAGGCCCCAAAACGTCCTCATCTCGGCTGCACTGACCGGAGTCCAGCCACCGGCCCTAGTCAAAAAGGAGCCCGGGTGTTGAGCAATGAATTGTTGGACATACAGGTTCGTTTGCTCCACCATCAGGTTCACAAAGTGGTCACTGAAAAAAAGACTAAAATAGTCATATTCAGTGAAGCCCACTGTGGGAATCTGGATTCCTGCTTGGCCAACAAAATCAGCAATCACAGGCTCAAAATGCTCTGGGGTACACCAGACAAGTTCACCGGTAGGGGCTGAGGTGGACTTATCTGGTGGGCTGGAAAACTAGTACGAGCCCCAGAGCTGCTCGTACTAGTGTGGGCCACAGGGTCCATAGCATGGTGGTCCCCTTGCTCTGCCTGGCAGAGTCTCCGCCACCTTGGGGGCTCATCATCATCGCTGGATGATGAGGAGGACGCAGATGACAAAAGGAAAGTGGGGTCATTCTCGTACTCACTGGGGCTTTCGGAGTCGGAGGCAAGCAGGGCGTATGCCTCCTCGGCCGAGAACGTCTGGCGGGTCATAGGGGAGTGTGTGTGTGTGTGTGGAAAACTTTATTCAGTGTGCGTGTGTGTGGGGGACGGGTGTTCACGGACTTTGCCCTACACCTATCAGAAAACAACAACAAAAAAAATAACAAAAAAAATGTGAAAATCCCCCCCCCCAAAAAAAAAGATTCAAACGCGCTGATCAGCGGTACAAGCTGATCAGCGGTGGGGTGGGCGATGCGCTAACAGTGGCCGGATGCTAAGAGTGCCGGCCACAGTCAGCGCATGCAAAAAAAAAAACTTGCGCCCCAAAAAAATGTGCGTGGGGGGAGCGGGTGTGGGGGGGGGGGGTGGGTGTGTGGGGGGGGGTGGGTGTGTGGGTGGGCTGGTGTGTGGGGGTATGGGGAGGGGCGGGTGGGGCAAGCTGCAGCACCCCTGAGGGGTCTAGGGTCACACAGCTGAGTGCTGTGGACCCCAGACACCCGATCTGGTGCTACAACCCAATTTTTTTTTTCCCTATCTCTCCCTCACTATCCCTGCCTAATCTACCTCTCCCTACCACTCCCTACCTCACCAAAAAACACAGATTTGTGCCTGATGGCACAAAAAAACTCACACAGCAGCTGGGCTCCTCTCTGCCACTCCACGGACGGGTATGAACGGGGAGAGGAACTCCGGCAATTCAAAACTGCCGCTCCGCCCGCCCATGTGCCCAGCCGACCAATCAGCAGCGATCCTGAGAGGTGGCGTGACCGCCACCTCTCAGGATCGCAGGACGGTGATTGGTGGTGTATTATCACACCACCGATCACCGTCCTATTCCGGGTTATCGGGTCACCAGAGACCCGAATAACCCGGAAACGCAGCAAACCGCAGGTCTGAATTGACCTGCGGTTTGCTGCGATCGCCGACACGGGGGGGTCACAGGACCCCTCTGGGCATTGACACAAGGTGCCTGCTCAATGATTTCAGCAGGCACCTTGTTCCGATCACCGCCCGCCGCGCGGCGGTGATCGGAAATACAAAGGGCATACAGGAATGCCCTGTGTCCTTAAGTACTGCAATAGAGCCGGACCGTGGTACGGTTACACGGACGCCAAATTATGCAGTGGGTCAGGATATTGGTTTGAAAGTCTATAAATTTGTTTGTGACGCCAATTGCAGCGTGCGCAGTGTTCTGTTGCAGGGCCCTTTAAGATGTTGTAACTCACGTACCAGGTTAGGAATGCCAGAGTGGTGTAATGTCTCTGAATGTACTGTTCCAGTCTATAAACACTAAACTGTAGCTAAGTCCCTGTTGAACACATTGCTGCCACCTGCTGGTGAACATGGAAATTACAGCAATATACATGTACAAGGCTTAGAATGCACATTTGTGAGAATATTAGATTAAATCACATTAGATGACAGTATGAATACACTAAAAGGGTCGTAGCGGGGTAAAAGAGTTTCGTAACATAACTCTGGGATGTTACAGTACCAGGACATCAGGGCGTACCTGTGCGCCCTGTGTCCGTAACAGGTTAAATGCTGCGTAACCACTATCCATATATGAGTCAGACGTTTCGGTTAGGGACCTTCTTCAGTGGGTTGGGGTTTCTGTGGTCAAAGATGAAGGGATATCAGGATCGTGGATGACCATTTGCTGGCACCGGGAAGAGCAAAACAGTGTGCGGTACTCCATTCTTTAATATACTGAGGTAATCAATAATAACCTAACCATGCCTATGGTTTATGGTTCTGTTGAGAACCTGCTAAGTATCCTTAGAGAGAGAGAAAGTCATGGAGTACTACAACTACCATCATTGTTGCTGCCCATACTCCGCTATTGAGAGGAGACGGTAATGTGATCTGCTTTGGAACTGTGCCTTTTGCTGCTGTATGTACTAAAACACCCAATGTTAATCCAGTAAAGAAAGACTTTATTTACTGCAACCAACAGGCCTGGTTATTGACTCCACCATCCATCTTCCTCTGCCCTACTGCCTTGCACCCTGCCAACTGACTACCATCAAGGCCAACTCAGTGACTAAAATTCAGAAGCCCCAAGACAAGAGTGTGCCCCGAGGGAAGAAAGACTGCGCCCTTCAGTCAATGCATGACCCTAGGGAGCACCAGAGTGGAGATTGCCACTGTGAACTGTGAGTACTACTACCACCCTCAAAACTACAACTACCACTCCCATCCTCCACACGCTCCCTGTTGGTCCACCGTACTTCACAGACATTGATTTATGAGGTAGCTATCCAATAGGTAGCACCATAAGGGCAGCTTTTGTCCTCCTGGAAAAGAGCTTATTTACATTCCTCTTTTTCCAGGAAGCATTGCCTGGTCTATAAACCTCCTTATGCCAACTTCTCCACAAGGAGAAACATTATTCCCCTAGACTTCTGTTATTTACTTTACATATTTCTAATAGTATGAGGCTGTCTCAATCACTGTTCTGTGTATAATAATGAACACTACCAGATGAATAGTTGTGTAACTTAGTGTTGTTCCAGTGCCAGCATACCTAATACTTGTGCTGCTAGTGCCTGGAGTTATGTGTATGCTAATTCAGCAAGAAAAGATCCGTCTGTCCTAAATCCTGTTTTCTCTTCTTGGAGGCTGGCATTATTATATACTGTATGTACAATGTGTCCTAGGATGATCCCTATGTGCCCCAGGATGACAACAAGTTGCCTCCCTTTTCAGTGTCTGTTTGACAGTGATCTACACTCACCTAAAGAATTATTAGGAACACCTGTTCTATTTCTCATTAATGCAATTATCTAGTTAACCAATCACATGGCAGTTGCTTCAATGCATTTAGGGGGGTGGTCCTGGTCAAGACAATCTCCTGAACTGCAAACTGAATGTCAGAATGGGAAAGAAAGGTGATTTAAGCAATTTTGAGCGTGGCATGGTTGTTGGTGCCAGACGGGCCGGTCTGAGTATTTCACAATCTGCTCAGTTACTGGGATTTTCACGCACAACCATTTCTAGAGTTTACAAAGAATGGTGTGAAAAGGGAAAAACATCCAGTATGCGGCAGTCCTGTGGGAAAAAATGCCTTATGGATGCTAGAGGTCAGAGGAGAATGGGCCGACTGATTCAAGCTGATAGAAGAGCAACGTTGACTGAAATAACCACTCGTTACAACCGAGGTATGCAGCAAAGCATTTGTGAAGCCACAACACGCACAACCTTGAGGCGGATGGGCTACAACAGCAGAAGACCCCACCGGGTACCACTCATCTCCACTACAAATAGGAAAAAAAGGCTACAATTTGCACGAGCTCACCAAAATTGGACTGTTGAAGACTGGAAAAATGTTGCCTGGTCTGATGAATCTCAATTTCTGAGTCCGAATTTGGCGTAAACAGAATGAGAACATGTATCCATCCTCTGATGGCTACTTCCAGCAGGATAATGCACCATGTCACAAAGCTCGAATCATTTAAAATTGGTTTCTTGAACATGACAATGAGTTCACTGTACTAAAATGGCCCCCACAGTCACCAGATCTCAACCCAATAGAGCACCTTTCGGATGTGGTGGAACGGGAGCTTTGTGCCCTGGATGTGCATCCCTCAAATCTCCATCAACTGCAAGATGCTATCCTATCAATATGGGCCAACATTTCTAAAGAATGCTATCAGCACCTTGTTGAATCAATGCCACGTATAATTAAGGCAGTTCTGAAGGCAAAAGGGGGTCCAACACCGTATTAGTATGGTGTTCCTAATAATTCTTTAGGTGAGTGTATATTGTCTTGACCATTGTCTCGAATGTACCTTGTACTATTAACACAAGATTGTGAAATTATTTGCATTACAGCAGAATAAGCTACGTACTTCCAAATTGTTTCTTGTTATTTAAATGTTATTTATTGCATTGTATTACCCTTATTGTTTTGTATAGATACGTCAGAGTTAACAATTCTAACTGTACCCTTTTAGGAGGCTAAGTGATTGACTTAGGTCCGCCCATACTATATTCTAGTGTTAGCTGAAAAAGTGAGAGAAGCTATATGTGCTCACTTCCCAGAGGACTAGGCCTACATCCCAGAGAATCGCTATCTCTTAGAGATCTACAGAGAGAAAGCCATCTCTAAGACTTGAGGCTAATAAAGACTTTACTGCAGTGAGAAGGTATTGCTAATACACCCTTCAAACTTTGACACGATCCTGGCCAGTCATATCTTAATTCTGTACTCCTCATCCAAGAAATTACACATAAGATTTGCAAGAACCTTAATGCCATCCTTTGATTCTGCAGAAAGAGACTGTGGAAAGATACAGGGAAGGAGTACCACAACCCCCATCCTTGCTTATATCCAGGGACGTAGCTATAGGGGGTGCAGAGGTAGCAGTCGCTACCGGGCCCAGGAGCCTGAGGGGGCCCAAAAACCCTTGTGCCACATAAGACACTGGCATCATAGAAAGTGCATGCTGGTCTATTTACCCCTCTGGCTAGAGGGAAGGGGTTAGGTCAAGAATGTGGCATGAATGTTTGCCTCTGGCAGCAGGAAGGCTATGTGCTACCCTGCCCCTTGCCAACAAGCACTAAGGGAATGGGGGCCCAAGCTGAACTCTTGCACCAGGGCCCGTGAGCCTTTAGCTACGCCCCTGATTATATCCATACATTGCTATCTGAGAAGATTTGCACTTTGAATTGTTTGGAACTGAGTACAATACTGTTGGATGTACTACAACTCTCATTCTGCACTTCAGTAAACAGAGACATCTATTTTCTACAACTGGCCTGGTTACTGACTCCAGCACCATTCACCAGCCACAGCACCTACATCTCCTGCCTTGAACCCATACAACACTCATAACCAGAGGCGTATCTAGAACTGACTGGGCCCCACAGCAAAATTTTGTACGCCCCCCCCCCCCCCTTCCCCCATTAATATCTAGGCATCATATGTGTGGATACGTAATGGTGGGTTCACATTCCGTATTTTCCATCCGTTTGATGTATATGTTGGTAAAAAGGGATACTAAAGCGTAGCACACCACGCTTTTGTATCCTGCAAAGTCTGTTAAACAAATATATACGTTAATTTTTTTTTATTACATGAGGACTCTATGGTGACGGATGCCTCTGTATGGCATCAGTTTGAGGCATCCGTTAATGCATAAGTTTTTTGTATACGTTAGATGAATGGCAAAATGTGATGTGAACCTAGCCTTCATGTGCCGTAATAGTGCCAAGTGCCAAGCACTAGTACACAGAGGAGTGGCATGGCAGAGAAGGGAGGCTGCCATGTACTGTATGCTATAGTACAGAAGGCTGGCAGAGTGCACATCCTGGTCCTGGTGATCAGTTGTGTGGACTGTGTTCCCCAAGGCTAGAAACTCCACGATATCATGTACTGGAATCTACAGTACATACTGTAAAGATGTTAGCCCTACCCCTGAATAATAATACATTTAGTGACTATATAATTACCAACATACAGAGAATAAATAATACCTCCATATTGGATAATAGCTCATACCATGACTGGGTAATGAAACACTGTAACGTTATAGCCCCATATCATGACTGGATTATGCCACCATACTGTAACTGAATAACCGCCATACAGTGACTGGATAACTGCCATACAATGACTAAATAACACCACCATACAATTACTGGATAACACCACCATACAATGACTGGATAACACTGCTATACAATGACTGGTTAACACCGCCATACAGTGACTAGATAACATTGCCATATAGTGACTGGATAATACCGCCATACAGTGACTTGATAACAGGCTATAAGGGGTACAGTACAGTATATGACCAGGGGCACAGTATAGAGTATAAGAGGGCACAGTACTATGGGTACTGTACAGGTTATGGTAAGGGGGCACAATGCAGGGTATAAGAGGGCATAGTAGAGGTTAGGAGGCACAGTACGGGGGTATCATCTTATACTCCTGTAATGTTCCTTTTACAGGGTATTATAATAGGGCACAGTACAATAATGGGGGCTCAGTACAGGGCAGGGGGCACAGTACAGCATAGGGGGGACTGTACAGGGCAGGTGGCACAGTACAGGGGAGGGTGCACAGACTCACCATTGGTGATCAGGCTGGCAGTGAGTCTGAAGCAGGAGGTGGCAGCATTGGCTGGCAGGCAGGCTGCAGCGGTGCTCAGAGGTCCCGTGTACTTCGATTCACCCAACACTAGTCATAACCATAGATGCTCCAGAATTGTTATACACGGGGAATGCCAGTAGTTACTAAAACAGACATGAGGTAACAGGTCCTCTTTAGGCCTGCTATGAATAGATTGGACTTTGACTTTGCTGCCACTGTCTTACTGTTTTATAGTGTTGGGTGCGAATATTCAAATAGCGAATATTAATCGCAAATATCGGCACTTCGAGAATTCGCGAATATTTATAGTGATATAGTGATTTATTCGTAATTTCGAATATTCTAGATTTTTTTTTTATCAATAACCTCCGTTCTTGCTTGTGGGCCAATGAGAAGGCTGCAATGTCTTTGTCTGAGCTTAGCAACATCCCTAGCAACCAATAGGAAAGTTGCCTACCCATTACTATATAACAGGGATGCTCAACATGCCCTGCTGTATGCTGATAGCTGTAGGCTGTTCAGGCATGCTGGGAGATGTCGTTTTGCAACAGCTGGAGGGCCGCAGGTTGAGCATGCCTGCTATATAAGAACCTCCCCAGCAGCCCTTGTATGCAGTATTTTGCAGTTCTGAGAGAGACAGCAGTGTCATTGCTGTGCTCTGTGCTTTACTGTGTCATTACATTAGTTAGTTAGCTTATATATATAATGCAGATAGTTAGTGGGAAATAGTCAGTGTAGGTTAGATTGTGATATAGTGTAGCTGATAGGTTCCAGTGCAGGGTGTTAGGTTCTGCTGTCCATACATACCTGCTACAGACATAGTGGTGTGATGTCACAAGTTCACAACAATACTTAGTGCACCAATCAGTAATATGTAGTCAGACAAAATGTGAAGTTGCACGTATTGCACCAAAATATTCGCATCATTAATTGCAGATTTCACTATCCTGAATATATTGGAGCACTCTATCTGCATATATAGCTATTGTAATGTTCTGCCGTGCCAACCATTTTCTCCAGTCTCAGGAAACTTCTAGCAGCTTGAAATATGTAGCTATAGTGACCCACGCCTGTATTTTGTGCGCATTACGCAAATATTACATGCCGATTTTTCGCAATCAAGAAAATTATCTCAAATTCGCGAATATATGACGAATAATCTACCAAATATTCGTGAAATATCACGAATTCAAATATTGCCCCTGCTGCTCATCACTACTCTTTTATCACACTGCTTTTACTTGCAAGGAAACAGTCTTAGTCACTTATATAAATCAGGGAATTAAAGGGGTTATCCCATGACTAATGTAAAAAATGAAAATCAGGAATCATATAGTACATGTCAATTTCTTTCTAACAAACTAGAACCAGCCCTGTACCCAGTGTCGGACTGGGGTGCCTAGGGCCCACCAGTAAAATTTATTTTGGGGGCCCACCGTACGGATACATTCAAATATTACCTGCTCACACAGCAGCAAGATGCTACCAGATTATTGAATATGGGGGTCCCTGCAGCAACTTTGAGGAGGTAGGTCCTGGGGAGAAGAGGACACTGGTAGCTTTCCTCTATGACTAAAAGTAATCTCAGCTCTGATCGTGTCTATAATCTGGGGAGTTTCTTTAATAATCTATAAAGTTTTTTTATATGAACATAGGCTAGTTGAGGTGCTGTACATTGAATATATGTATGTAGTGCAGTAAGTCTACTATGTTATGTGCCACTTGTGCAGGGGGGGGACTAGGGGCCCACCTTGTTCAGGGGCCCACCGGGGGATTCACCTGTACCCTTGTGGGCCACTCCGAGCCTGCCTGTACCTCACATGGATCCATAGATCTCCCCATTCATTGCTCTGCTAGATTTATATCAAGCTGACAGCTCAAGGGAGTGTCTTTTCTGCTGCAGTTAAGGGGGCGTGTCCATATTCTCCCTATAACAGCTCAGGAGGCAGTTGAAGGATGAAACTGAGCATGTGCGGACTTCTCAGTGAGCAGGTCAAAGAAATAAGAAAAAACCCTAACAGCAGGTCGCGCTATACAGATACATTTTATTGAATAACCCAGTGGCTATGCTACATTTTTAACAACATTCTGATAAAGGTGCTGGTTTTACAACTGTAGAATATTTTTCGTGGGACAACCCCTTTAACCACCTCAGCCCCCCTAGCTTAAACACCCTTAATAACCAGGCCACTTTTTACACTTCTGACCTACACTACTTTAACCGTTTATTGCTCGGTCATGCAACTTACCACCCAAATGAATTTTACCTCCTTTTCTTCTCACTAATAGAGCTTTCATTTGGTGGTATTTCATTGCTGCTGACATTTTTACTTTTTTTGTTATTAATCAAAATTTAACGATTTTTTTGCAAAAAAAATAAATTTTTCACTTTCAGTTGTAAAATTTTGCAAAAAAAACGACATCTATATATAAATTTTTCTCTAAATTTATTGTTCTACATGTCTTTGATAAAAAAAAATGTTTGGGTAAAAAAAAAATGGTTTGGGTAAAGGTTATAGCGTTTACAATCTATGGTACAAAAATGTGAATTTCCGCTTTTTGAAGCAGCTCTGACTTTCTGAGCACCTGTCATGTTTCCTGAGGTTCTACAATGGCCAGACAGTACAAACACCCCACAAATTACCCCATTTCGGAAAGTAGACACCCTAAGGTATTTGCTGATGGGCATAGTGAGTTCATAGAACTTTTTCTTTTTTGTCACAAGTTAGCGGAAAATGCTGATTTTTTTTTTCTTACAAAGTCTCATATTCCACTAACTTGTGACAAAAAATAAAAACTTCTATGAACTCACTATGCCCATCAGCGAATACCTTGGGGTGTCTTCTTTCCAAAATGGGGTCACTTGTGGGGTAGTTATACTGCCCTGGCATTCTAGGGGCCCTAATGTGTGGTAAGTAGTTTAAAATCAAAATCTGTAAAAAATGGCCGGTGAAATCCGAAAGGTGCTCTTTGGAATGTGGGCCCCTTTGCCCACCTAGGCTGCAAAAAAGTGTCACACATGTGGTATCTCCGTACTCAGGAGAAGTAGGGCAATGTGTTTTTGGGTGTCATTTTACATATACCCATGCTGGGTGAGAGAAATATCTTGGCAAAAGACAACTTTTCCCATTTTTTTTATACAAAGTTGGAATTTGACCAAGATATTTATCTCACCCAGCATGGGTATATGTAAAATGACACCCCAAAACACATTGCCCAACTTCTCCTGAGTACGGAGATACCACATGTGTGACACTTTTTTGCAGCCTAGGTGGGCAAAGGGGCCCTAATGTGTGGTAAGTAGTTTAAAATCAAAATCTGTAAAAAATGGCCGGTGAAATCCGAAAGGTGCTCTTTGGAATGTGGGCCCCTTTGCCCACCTAGGCTGCAAAAAAGTGTCACACATCTGGTATCCCCGTACTCAGGAGAAGTTGGGCAATGTGTTTTGGGGTGTCTTTTTACATATACCCATGCTGGGTGAGAGAAATATCTCGGTCAAATGCCAACTTTGTATAAAAAAAATGGGAAAAGTTGTCTTTTGCCAAGATATTTCTCTCACCCAGCATGGGTATATGTAAAAAGACACCCCAAAACACATTGCCCAACTTCTCCTGAGTACGGGGATACCAGATGTGTGACACTTTTTTTGCAGCCTAGGTGGGCAAAGGGGCCCACATTCCAAAGAGCACCTTTCGGATTTCACCGGCCATTTTTTACAGATTTTGATTTCAAACTACTTACCACACATTTGGGCCCCTAGAATGCCAGGGCAGTATAACTACCCCACAAGTGACCCCATTTTGGAAAGAAGACACCCTAAGGTATTCCGTGAGCGGCATGGCGAATTCCTAGAATTTTTTATTTTTTGTCACAAGTTAGCGGAAAATGATGATTTATTTATTTTTTCTTACAAAGTCTCATATTCCACTAACTTGTGACAAAAAATAAAAACTTCCATGACCTCACTATGCCCATCAGCAAATACCTTGGGGTGTCTTCTTTCCAAAATGGGGTCACTTGTGGGGTAGTTATACAGCCCTGGGATTCTAGGGGCCCTAATGTGTGGTAAGTAGTTTGAAATCAAAATCTGTAAAAAATGGCCGGTGAAATCCGAAAGGTGCTCTTTGGAATGTGGGCCCCTTTGCCCACCTAGGCTGCAAAAAAGTGTCACACATCTGGTATCCCCGTACTCAGGAGAAGTTGGGCAATGTGTTTTGGGGTGTCATTTTACATATACCCATGCTGGGTGAGATAAATATCTCGGTCAAATGCCAACTTTGTATAAAAAAATGGGAAAAGTTGTCTTTTGCCAAGATATTTCTCTCACCCAGCATGGGTATATGTAAAAAGACACCCCAAAACACATTGCCCAACTTCTCCTGAGTACGGGGATACCAGATGTGTGACACTTTTTTGCAGCCTAAGTGGGCAAAGGGGCCCACATTCCAAAGAGCACCTTTCGGATTTCACCGGCCATTTTTTACAGATTTTGATTTCAAACCACTTCTCACGCATTCGGCCCCTAAAATGCCAGGGCAGTATAACTACCCCACAAGTGACCCCATTTTGGAAAGAAGACACCCCAAGGTATTTCGTGATGGGCATAGTGAGTTCATGGAAGTTTTTATTTTTTGTCACAAAAAATGTCTGAATGGAGCCTTACAGGGGGGTGATCAATGACAGGGGGGTGATCAATGACAGGGGGGTGATCAGGGAGTCTATACGGGGTGATTACTCCCCTGTCATTGATCACCCCCCTATAAGGCTCCATTCAGATGTCTGTATATGTTTTGCGGATCTGATCCATGTATCAGTGGATCCGTAAAAATCATACGGACATCTGAATGCAGCCTTACAGGGGGGTGATCAATGACAGGGGGGTGATCAATGACAGGGGGGTGATCAGGGAGTCTATATGGGGTGATCACCCCCCTGTCATTGATCACCCCCCTATAAGGCTCTATTCAGATGTCCGTATGTGTTTTGCGGATCCGATCCATGTATCAGTGGATCCGTAAAAATCATACGGACATCTGAATGCAGCCTTATAGGGGAGTGATCAATGACAGGGGGGTGATCAATGACAGGGGGGTGATCAGGGAGTCTATATGGGGTGATCACCCCCCTGTCATTGATCAACCCCCTATAAGGCTCCATTCAGATGTCCGTATGTGTTTTGCGGATCCGATCCATGTATCAGTGGATCCGTAAAAATCATACGGACGTCTGAATGGAGCCTTACAAGGGGGTGATCAATGACAGGGGAGTGATCAGGGAGTCTATATGGGGTGATCACCCCCCTGTAAGGCTCCATTCAGACGCCTGTATGTGTTTTGCGGATCCGATCCATGTATCCGTGGATCCGTAAAAAACATACGGACATCTGAATGCAGCCTTACAGGGGGGTGATCAATGACAGGGGGGTGATCAATGACAGGGGGGTGATCAGGGAGTCTATATGGGGTGATCACCCCCGTCATTCATCACCCCCCTGTAAGGCTCCATTCAGACGTCCGTATGCGTTTTGCGGATCCGATCCATGTATCAGTGGATCCGTAAAAATCATACGGACATCTGAATGGAGCCTTACAGGGGGGTGATCAATGACAGGGGGGTGATCAATGACAGGGGGGTGATCAGGGAGTCTATATGGGGCGATCAGGGGGGATCAGGGGTTCATAAGAGGTTAATAAGTGACAGGGAGGGGTGTAGTGTAGTGTAGTGGTGTTTGGTGCTACAAACCGGATTCTAAAAAAGTTGGGACACTAAACAAATTGTGAATAAAAACTGAATGCAATGATGTGGAGATGGCAAATGTCAATATTTTATTTGTAATAGAACGTAGATGACAGATCAAACGTTTAATCCGAGTAAATGTATCATTTTAAAGGAAAAATACGTTGATTCCAATTTTCACGGTGTCAACAAATCCCAAAAAAGTTGGGACAAGTAGCAATAAGAGGCTGGAAAAAGTAAATTTGAGCATAACGAAGAGCTGGAAGACCAATTAACACTAATTAGGTCAATTGGTAACATGATTGGGTATAAAAAGAGCTTCTCAGAGTGGCAGTGTCTCTCAGAAGCCAAGATGGGTAGAGGATCACCAATTCCCACAATGTTGCGCAGAAAGATAGTGGAGCAATATCAGAAAGGTGTTACCCAGCGAAAAATTGCAAAGACTTTGCATCTATCATCATCAACTGTGCATAACATCATCCGAAGATTCAGAGAATCTGGAACAATCTCTGTGCGTAAGGGTCAAGGCCGTAAAACCATACTGGATGCCCGTGATCTCCGGGCCCTTAAACGACACTGCACCACAAACAGGAATGCTACTGTAAAGGAAATCACAGAATGGGCTCAGGAATACTTCCAGAAACCATTGTCAGTGAACACAATCCACCGTGCCATCCGCCGTTGCCAGCTGAAACTCTACAGTGCAAAGAAGAAGCCATTTCTAAGCAAGATCCATAAGCTCAGGCGTTTTCACTGGGCCAGGGATAATTTAAAATGGAGTGTGGCAAAATGGAAGACTGTTCTGTGGTCAGATGAGTCACGATTCGAAGTTCTTTTTGGAAATCTGGGACGCCATGTCATCCGGACCAAAGAGGACAAGGACAACCCAAGTTGTTATCAACGCTCAGTTCAGAAGCCTGCATCTCTGATGGTATGGGGTTGCATGAGTGTGTGTGGCATGGGCAGCTTGCATGTCTGGAAAGGCACCATCAATGCAGAAAAATATATTCAGATTCTAGAACAACATATGCTCCCATCCAGACGTCATCTCTTTCAGGGAAGACCCTGCATTTTTCAACAAGATAATGCCAGACCACATTCTGCATCAATTACAACATCATGGCTGCGTAGGAGAAGGATCCGGGTACTGAAATGGCCAGTCTGCAGTCCAGATCTTTCACCTATAGAGAACATTTGGCGCATCATAAAGAGGAAGGTTCAACAAAGAAGGCCCAAGACGATTGAACAGTTAGAGACCTGTATTAGACAAGAATGGGAGAGCATTCCTATTTCTAAACTTGAGAAACTGGTCTCCTCGGTCCCCAGACGTCTGTTGAGTGTTGTAAGAAGAAGGGGAGATGCCACACAGTGGTGAAAATGGCCTTGTCCCAACTTTTTTGGGATTTGTTGACACCATGAAATTCTGATTCAACATATTTTTCCCTTAAAATGGTACATTTTCTCAGTTTAAACTTTTGTTCCGTGATTTATGTTCTATTCTGAATTAAATATTAGAAGTTGGCACCTCCACATCATTGCATTCAGTTTTTATTCACGATTTGTATAGTGTCCCAACTTTTTTGGAATCCGGTTTGTACTTTACTGAGCTACCTGTGTCCTCTGGTGGTCGATCCAAACAAAAGGGACCACCAGAGGACCAAGTAGCAGGTATATTAGACGCTGTTATCAAAACAGCGTCTAATATACCTGTTAGGGGTTAAAAAAATCGCATCTCCAGCCTGCCAGCGAACGATCGCCGCTGGCAGGCTGGAGATCCACTCGCTTACCTTCCGATCCTGTGAACGCGCGCGCCTGTGTGCGCGCGTTCACAGGAAATCTTGCGTCTCGCGAGATGACGCGTAGATGCGTGACTGTGCGCAGGGCTGCCGACTCCGGAACGCGATCCTGCGTTAGGCGGTCCGGAGGCGGTTAAGGTGCCCATACACCTTCAATAGCTGTTGACTGAACGTTGGTTTGACTAAGTCTTCGTTCACAGTTGTGTTGGCAATCCAGCAGGCTAATCAGTTACCTGTTCCGGCATAAATTCCAGCTGTCCTCCAGACAAAAAACTGCTGCATGTAGCAGTCGTGTACGGAAATGCCGGATATGATGAGCTCAGGTAGCCTGATCATCTTTTAGATCAGGTTACTGGGTTACCAGTGCAACTGTGAACGAAGCCTAACAGTTATCTCTATCAACTCCCCATAAACACTTAGTTCAGACAAGATAGGAGACCAAGAGGATTGTCCATTCACATTCAAAGTGGCTGATCCTTTTATCCCCTGACATCATCTGTGGGAAACCACATACACATTAAAGGGGTATTCCCATCTTAATGATCACTGTTAAATCTGTTAATGATTTAACAGTGATAATTTTTCTAAATATATTTAATTAACTAATTCCCACTCCCAATAAAGATGGAGCCCGCCCCCTGCTGAAACCAGGAAGTGGACAGCGCGCCGGGAGCAGGTAAGTATAAAACAGCTTGATGAGAATACCCCGTTAAACTGGCAGCCAGTCCTGCTGAAAGCAATGGGCTTGGCCAACAATAGCCTAATGTTCATGGAGGACCTTTAGTCAATTCCCCATATGTAAATTTTAAGTAACCAACGGTGAACTTACACTTCATATTGCAATTCACTATACGTGGAGAACCTTTTCCTTCTGTCCGGTTTGTCTGTAATACCCAGTAATGAAGTCAGTTGGAATAAAATATCAGATCAATCTCTTATCTCTTATATATATACTGTATATAAAAATGAGTTTCTATCTGTCTGTCTAGACGCCTGTCTGTCTGTCTTTATGCGCGACCAAACGACTGGACCGATCTTCACCAAATTTGGCACACAGGTACATCAGGTGTCCTGGAAGGTTTTACATCAGATCTCAGCTCTCTAGGACTTACCGTTCCTGAGATATTCCCAAAAAAATTGTTAAAGGGGCGGTCAGTGTGAAAGTCACTGTTAAAGGGGTGGTCACTGTTAAAGGGGCGGGCACTGCGGAGGGCTCTGTTAAAGGGGCGGCCACTATGAAGGTCAATGTTAAAGGGGTGGTCAATGTTAAGGGGGTGGGCACTGTGGAAGTCACTGTTAAAGAAGCAGATACTTGGAGTTCACTGTTAAAGGGGCGGGCACTGTGGAGGTCACTGTTAAAGGGGCGGTCACTATTAAAGGGGCGGACACTGTGGAGGTCACTGTTAAAAGGGCAGGCAGTGCGGAGGTCACTGTTAAAGGAGCAGGCACTGTGGAGGTCAATGTTAAAGGGGCGGCCACTGTGGAGGTCATTGTTAAAGGGGCGGGTACTGTAGAAGTCACTGTTATGGGGAAAACAGTTGATATCTTTTTACGACACACGGAAACATAAAATGAAATAGATGAAATATACTCGTGCGCAGTCGGGTCCTTCTGCTAGTATATCATAAATATGGAAATTATAACTCATCTAAGTTGTTATGGGTACAGCTCAGCTCATCTCACTCTCACTGGTCACCACAGCCACTAGTGGTTGCCACAGAAATAGCCAAGCTCACTGTGAGTTTCATGTACCCACATAGAAGTGAATGGGAGCTACAGAAGCAACATAGGACAGGGAACTACAATGCATTTGGAAAGTCGTCAGACCCTTTCACTTTTTCACATTTTGTTATAGCCTTTTGCCAAAAAAAAAATCAAGTTTCCTCCATTAACCAAAACTCAATTTATTAAAAAAGAAAAACTAAAGTTTGCGTGGACATAAGTATTCACATCCTTTGCTATTAACACTTTTGCCTCTAGAGTCCTTTCATCTCTCTTGATCATCTTTGAGATGTTTCCACAACTGGACTGGAATGGTAAATTCAGTTGATTGGAAAGATACGGCTCTGTCTATATAAGGTCTCACAGCTGACAATGCGTATAAGAGCAAAAACCAAGGCATGAGGAAGAAAGAACTGCCTGTAGAGCTCAGAAACAAGATTGTGTGAAGGCACAGATCTGGAGGATACAAAAAAAAATTATGCTGCTCGGAAAATTCTCAAGAGCACATGGCCTCCATAATTCTTAAAGCAGCTCTGCCACCTGGATCAACCCTATTCTACCAGGCATATAGCCTGATGGCGCTGATACCTGTCTTATGTCTGTCGGTGGTATCGTTGTGGAGAAAAATGAACTATTAGAACCCCAGGGGCGTCACTGGAGCCAGGGGCGTAGCTATAGGGGGTGCAGAGGTAGCAGTCGCTACCGGGCCCAGGAGCCTGAGGGGGCCCAAAGACCCTTGTGTCACATGAGAAGACATAAGCATTATAGAAAGTGCATGTTGGCCAAGTTACACCTCTGGCTGGGGGGAAGGGGTCAAGGATTTGGCATGGGGGGTGCCTGATGGAATATAAGTAACTCCATTTTGTCCTTTCAGCAACGTGTATTACATTTGGCCAGTGCACTTACAAAATCTCCCTTCCCCCTTCCCCCCTTTGGAATGTGAAAAACTTCCTGTGTGGTTTCAAGATACCCATACATTCCTTAGTTTGTAAGTTTGAACAGTCCTACCTTATAGGGTTATCTTGGCTCAAATGCCTGCTGGCCTATGTGTATATACCTGATTGGTCAAATGCTGTTACTATGAGTCATCTATTATGTTAATGCAGAGCTCATGTGTGATCATACTATAGGTCAAACAAATGCTAACATATGATTGGATGTCAAGGAAGCTCAACCCCCTCTATTATAACTGTTTGCCAACTGTGAAATAAACCAGAATGGATTGGAACTAGACACGTGTTCAGTGTTCATCTGATTCATTCTCCCGGTACCGGATAAGATTTAATTCAAGCTGATCACCGAAATCATGTGTCAGGGACACGTTAGGCAAAAGAGTCCATATTGCCCTACAGTGCCGTTTACAGTACAGACCAAAAGTTTGGACACACCTTCTCATTCAAAGAGTTTTCTTTATTTTCATGACTATGAAAATTGTAGATTCACACTGAAGGCATCAAAACTATGAATTAACACGTGGAATTATATACATAACAAACAAGTGTGAAACAACTGAAAATATGTCATATTCTAGGTTCTTCAAAGTAGCCACCTTTTGCTTTGATTACTGCTTTGCACACACTTGGCATTCTCTTGATGAGCTTCAAGAGGTAGTCCCCTGAAATGGTTTTCACTTCACAGGTGTGCCCTGTCAGGTTTAATAAGTGGGATTTCTTGCCTTATAAATGGGGTTGGGACCATCAGTGGCGTTGAGGAGAAGTCAGGTGGATACACAGCTGATAGTCCTACTGAATAGACTGTTAGAATTTGTATTATGGCAAGAAAAAAGCAGCTAAGTAAAGAAAAACGAGTGGCCATCATTACTTTAAGAAATGAAGGTCAGTCAGTCAGCCGAAAAATTGGGAAAACGTTGAAAGTAAGGGCTATTTGACCATGAAGGAGAGTGATGGGGTGCTGCGCCAGATGACCTGGCCTCCACAGTCACCGGACCTGAACCCAATCGAGATGGTTTGGGGTGAGCTGGACCGCAGAGTGAAGGCAAAAGGGCCAACAAGTGCTAAGCATTTCTGGGAACTCCTTCAAGACTGTTGGAAGACCATTTCAGGGGACTACCTCTTGAAGCTCATCAAGAGAATGCCAAGAGTGTGCAAAGCAGTAATCAAAGCAAAAGGTGGCTACTTTGAAGAACCTAGAATATGACATATTTTCAGTTGTTTCACACTTGTTTGTTATGTATATAATTCCACATGTGTTGATTCATAGTTTTGATGCCTTCATAGTCATGAAAATAAAGAAAACTCTTTGAATGAGAAGGTGTGTCCAAACTTTTGGTCTGTACTGTACATTTTTGCCTCAGGCAGCAGGAAGGCTATGTGCTTCCCTGGCCACAAACGGGGGCCCAAGATTAACTCTTGCACCAGGGCCAATGAACCTTTAGCTACGCCCCTGACTGGAACGGTGTTTGAAGTGCATAAACTCGCCAAGATTCTCTGGTCTGATGAAACTACCTAAATTCTAAGTGTCATGTCTGAAGGAAACTAGGCACAGCTCATCACCTCCCCAATACCATCCCTACAGTCAAGCATGGTGGTGGCAGCATAATTGTCACGACGGGGAGTGGGGGAATCCCCCCCCATCGCACAATGTCCTTTGCTACCGGGCTGCAATGCAGGGAAAAGGGAGATGGTCACCTCCTAAAACTTCCCTCAACAGGCCCTAGTCTCCTAGCTGTATGAGCCCCCTTCAAAGGTAAGGGGACTCATACCCACGTGCCTAGAAGTCTAAGTATCCCTGCATTGCCCTACAGCTGGTGACAGGGCAGAGAACACCTGCATCAGTAACGCACATAGCACTTTTATTGCTCTTTGTAAGCGCCATATTCGTATTTATTGTTATGTCATTACAAACTAGACGGTGTTGCGTCTGCTTAATGAGTTTTGATGATGTTTAGATTATATTATGTACCTATTATGCACTTAGCACTTTTGTTGCGCTTATATAGCGCCATATTGTGTTATATTATCACAACTATATCGCCATTTGGGCTTCTGGTCTGCTATAGATTTGTAGTTGGTTGCTTAAATTCTATTATATAGTAGATCTTACCTTATATCCCTGTCCCCCCTAATGATTAACAACTGTGCACAAGATCTGATGTGGTTTGGTGGGTAGCGCTCTTTCGTAGGTGAATCGGTCTGCATATAGCATTGCCGGTTACCATGGTGAGACAGTTATTTGCATAGTAGGAGGTGGTGTAGGACCTTAGCCGTGCGTCATGTATAATCTACCTGGGGTTGGCGGATCATGTGACGGCCTACGTCATCTCCCGGTTACCATGGCGAGCGAGTCATCTGCATACTAGGAGGCGGGGTGTGATCATGTGATAGCAATTTTATTTGCGATCACGCCTTTGCAGCCTCACGGGGTGTTCTTTATTGGGCTCTGGTTGGTCACGTTACGGCCGGCGTCGTCTCCCGAGATCTCGCAAGATGACGCGAGCAATACTTAATTGCACAATGTATCCCTCTACGTGGCTTCGGCGGGTCATGTGATGGCTGATGTCATCTTCGCTTTATCTCGCGAGATGATGCGGCCATCGCTGATTGGTCTAGCTTGTGCCAGGTCCTGTTTGGTATACAATGATTGGTCGGTGCACAGCTGAACTGTATTCTATTTTCATTAGTTAGGGTATATTAGATGGTTAGTGGGTACAAGTATATACGCCCCTTGAAGAAGCGGAGCGAAACGTACGTCGGGGCGGGCTCTTTGTCGATCCAGGGCCTGATCCTCTTGTGATCCCATTTATTTTAGGTAATATGTTGCTGTTTTTACATGCTTGTTATTACTACTAATGTTTGTTGTTATACTGCCTATGGGCTTTCTGTTGGAGGTGCTTTTTAGCTGGCCCTCATTACTGCTCATATTAGTGTAGTCTTTTACATCTAACAGGGATTTTTTATAGTTAAGTGGGGACTGCTCCAATATTGCCTGCTTTTGCGGCATTTAGGTTCCCCCTATATAAGGATCGGGTACACCCTCTATTCGGCAAATGAGCTTCTTGTCGTAGCGCTTGTCTGCATTACTGCGGCTAATCTTATTATTATTTTTATGTCTTCTGTAATGTCAATTACTTAATAAAAATTTGAGAATACTGTGAGTCAGTATAACACGCACGTGACAGGCGTCACTCTCAGAATCACTGCACACTTCACTTATTTGGTCAGTTTCGGGGCTAAAACTGACCAAATACTTCAAGTGTAAACTAAGCCTTACAGGTCGATGTTAGCGCCAGGTATAAAAAATCGTGCAGAGGCCCAAGATTCTACTGTAGCTTGAAAGAGCGCACTCCTTCTACACCGTCGTCAGCTGATTCCACATAGATGTCTACAGAACCTGTTCTATTAAACGCTTATACAAGTAGAGACCCCCTGACAGAGTGGAGAGGGTGTCAGCAGTAAGTTTGTGTTGACGTCACTGATTAGTTTGCCCTTCCTCTGATCCGTAAGAACAATAACCCCCCAACAACGGTTCCTGTTTGTTGAGCATCCGCCTTCACTCGGTCAGCATTTGGAAAGTAATCCATTAGTATTGCTAAAGCCAAAAACAGAGATGACATGTGAATGGAATATTTACATGTCTTCTGTGTTTTGCACCCACTCCTGCTTTTGACTACAAAATCATAAGCCAATTCTGATGGGACCATACAGGCCTTACAGCTGCGTCTCTTTTTTCCTTCTTTCTGACAAAACAGAAGGGTCAAATAAATGATGATGTCAACCAGGCCAAAAAGGCAAAACAGTGGCCCAGTCATGAAGTGGAGAGGGTGGGAGAACAGCTTGAGAAGTCCAAAGAGTGGCCCAATTACATAGTGTAAAGGTGTGAGAATTAAGTTGAAATCGCAATGCAATTAATATAACTTGAAGTAATCGCATTGCGATTTCAACTTAACACTGTTATATTCCATATTCGCTAACTTCGTTAATTCTAGCCTAGAATTAACGAAGTTAACGCAATGCGATTAATATAACTTGAAGTAATCGCATTGCGATTTCAACTTAGACCTGGTTTACTATGGTTGGCTTGGTAGAATTAGCGAAGATAGAAACATAGAATGTGTCGGCAGATAAGAACCATTTGGCCCATCTAGTCTGCCCAATATACTGAATACTATGAATAGCCCCTGGCCCTATGTTATATGAAGGATGGCCTTATGCCTATCCCATGCATGCTTAAACTCCTTCACTGTATTTGCAGCTAACACTTCTGCAGGAAGGCTATTCCATGCATCCACTACTCTCTCAGTAAAGTAATACTTCCTGATATTACTTTTAAACCTTTGCGCCTCTAATTTAAAACTATGTCCTCTTGTAGCATTTTTTTTTCTTTTAAATATTCTCTCCTCTTTTACCTTGTTGATTCCCTTTATGTATTTAAAAGTTTCCATCATATCCCCTCTGTCTCATCTTTCTTCCAAGCTATAAATGTTAAGGTCCTTTAATCTTTCCTGGTAAGTTTTATCCTGCAATCCATGTACCAGTTTAGTAGCTCTTCTCTGAACTCTCTCCAAAGTATCAATATCCTTCTGGAGATATGGTCTCCAGTACTGAGCACAATACTCCAAATGAGGTCTCACTAGTGCTCTGTAGAGCGGCATGAGCACCTCCCTCTTTCTACTGGTAATTCCTCTAACTATACACCCAAGCATTCTGCTAGCATTTCCTGCTGCTCTATGACATTGTCTGCCTACTTTTAAGTCTTCTGAAATAATGACCCCTAAATCCCTTTCCTCAGATACTGAGGTTAGGACTGTATCACTGATTTTATATTCTGCTCTTGGGTTTTTACGCCCCAGGTGCATTATCTTGCACTTATCAACATTAAATTTTAGTTGCCAGATTTTTGACCATTCCTCTAGTTTTCCTAAATCCTTTTCCATTTGGTGTATCCCTCCAGGAACATCAACCCTGTTACAAATCTTTGTGTCATCAGCAAAAAGACACACCTTACCATGCCTTCTGCAATTTTGGTGATAAAGATATTAAACAATATGGGTCCCAGAACAGATCCCTGAGGTACCCCACTGGTAACAAGACCTTGGTCTGAATATACTCCATTGACTACAACCCTCTGTTGTCTGTCCCTCAGCCACTGCCTAATCCATTCAACAATATGGGAGTCCAAGCCCAAAGACTGCAATTTATTGATAAGCCTTCTATGTGGGACAGTATCAAAAGCCTTACTAAAGTCTAGATAAGCAATGTCTACTGCACCTCCTCCATCTATTATTTTAGTCACCCAATCAAAAAAATCGATAAGATTAGTTTGACATGATCTCCCTGAAGTAAACCCATGCTGTTTTTCATCTTTCAATCCATGGGATTTTAGATGTTCCACAATCCTCTCCTTAAGTATGGTTTCCATTAATTTCCCCACTATTGATGTCAGGCTTACTGGCCTATAGTTGCCCGATTCCTCCCTACTACCTCTCTTGTGAATGTGCACAACATTTGCTAATTTCCAATCTTCTGGGACGACTCCTGTTGCCAGGGATTGGTTAAATAAATCTGTTAATGGTTTTGCTAGTTCACCGCTGAGCTCTTTTAATAGCTTTGGGTGTATCCCATCAGGCCCCTGTGACTTATTTGTATTAATTTTAGACAGCTGAGGTCCTTTTCCTTCATTTTCCTTTGTAAAAACTGAACAGAAGTATTCATTGAGGCAGTCAGCTAATTTCTCTTCTGCCTGTGCTTTAGAAGCTCTTATAACTTGTTTGGCCTCTCTCTGCCTGTCATCCTCGTGTGTTTTTTTTTTTTTTTATAATTCCTAAATGCTATCTTTTTGTTTTTAATGATTTTGGCCACTTCTGCTGAGTACCACAGTGGTCTCTTCCTTTTTCTGCTTTTACAGACAAGCCTAATGCAATTTTCTGTTGCCTTCAATAGTGCCACTTTTAAGTAGTCCCATTTCTCCTGGACTCCAATGAAACTGTTTCAATCTGATAGGGACTCGTATACCACTAATCTAATTTTAGAAAAGTCAGTTTTTCTAAAATCTAAAACTTTTGTTTTTGTGTGGTGTGACTCAGTCACTGTACTTATGGTAAACCACTGACTGGTGATCACTAGATCCCAAGCTTTCCCCTACAGTAATATCATATACTAAATTCCCATTTGTGAATACTAAATCTAAAATGGCCTCCTTCCGGGTTGGCTCCTCAACTACTTGCTGTAGAGATAATCCCAGTAGGGAATTTAGAATATCTGTACTCCTGGCAGAACTAGCTATTTTGGTTTTCCAGTTTACATCAGGAAGATTGAAGTCTCCCATAATGATAACTTCCCCCTTCAATGTCATTTTAGCTATTTCCTCAACTTGTAGATCATCTAATTCTTTGACTTGGCTAGGTGGTCCATATATCACACCTACACGAGTTACCTTATGATTATCAAGCTGCAAGGTAACCCAAACTGACTCTAAATTGTTCTCGCTAACATGTATCAAATTAGATTTTATGCTATCTTTCACATACAGGGCCACCCCTCCCCCTTCTTGCCTTCTCTGTCTTTCCTGTATAGAGAGAAACCTGGTATTGTTATATCCCAGTCATTACTCCCCTTGAACCACGTCTCAGTAACAGCCACTACATCTATATTCTCAGATGCCATTATAGCCTCAAGTTCATTGATCTTATTCCCTAAACTGCAAACATTTGTAGACAAGAATCTGAGCTTGTCATTTCTTAACCTTTGTGCTACTGGCATCTTCTGGCATTGTTCCGGGGGGCAGTTGGACTGCTGGATCATCACTCTTTTGCCCCCCTTTCCTAGTTTAAATGCTCCTTAGCAAATACTGGAACTGTTCACCGAGGACATTCGTTCCCTTGAGAGAAAAATGCTAACCATCTTTCTTGTACAGTTCTTTTCCATTCCAACAAGAGCTAACATGAGACACAAAGCCAAACCCTTGGTTCAGACACCATTCACCAAGCCATACATTGAATTCCTTAATGCACATCTTCCTGTCATGCTGAAGGTTATGCACAGGCAAAACTGCAGAGAATGAAACGGTTGATGCAACCTCCCATATATCCTTTCCAAGTGTGTGAAAAGCTTCTTTCACCTTTGAAACCTCATTGCAAGCCAGATCGTTTGTCCCAAGATGGACAATAACATCCACCTCCCTTTCCTGCTTTGCTTGCCTAACAATATTAAGGATCCGTCGTCTATCCCTGCTAGCGGTAGCACCAGGGAGACATCTCACAACACCATTCTCCTCAAACTTCACACTTCTTATGATGGAATCGCCCACCAACAGCTGCTTACTATCAATCCTCACCTTCTCCTTTTTGCCTTTGGCTGCATTCTTGCATACTTTAGGCATGGGAGATGATTGCTTCTCACCCACTGTGCTTGAGCCATCCTCCATGTTGCTCTTGCACTCTGAAAGTGCTGCAAATGAATTATGGAGAACCACAGACTGTGGGACATGTCTTCTATCCACAACTCTCAGTCTACCAGAACCTACAGTAACCCATTCCTCAAAACGAAGTTAACGAAATATTCTCCATCTTCGTTTTAGCTTTATATTAGTCAACTTCGCTAATTCTAGCAATCAAATAGGAAAGTTGACTATAGAGACAGCTGTGTTTAATTCGCTATGCAATTATATTACTTTGCTTTTTTTAAAAATAAATAGAATAATTATAATACTTATCAAGTATTATAATTATTTTACTTATTTTTAAAAAAAAGCAAAGTAATATAATCGCATAGCGAATTAAAAACTTAGCTGTCTCTAGTCAACTTTCCTATTAGATTGCTAGAATTAGCGAAGTTGATGAATATGGAGCTAAAACGAAGATGGAGAATACTTTGTTATCTTCGTTTTGAGGAATATGACGAATACATTCGTCATATTCTTCATCTTCGCTAATTCCAGATATCAAACCAATAGGAAAGTTACCATAAGTTAAAATCGCAATACGTGATTATTTAAATCATATATTAATCGCGATAACTAGAATAATGCCGAATATTCGATTTTGACGAATATGAGACGAATATTCTAGAGAATATTCGCTAATTTCGTCGAAATTGAATATGGCACCTTCCGCTCATCACTACTCTTAATCAGAGCTAAAATGTTTGCTTCTGCTGCTCCAAATTAGTAGTTTAATCCTAGGATTTTATGTGCACAGAAGAAGAGACTTTATTACACAGCACATTCCTATACATAGTGAGGAAGGGGAGGAGTACATTGTGTAATATCTTCATTGGTCAGTAGTGGTACTACGTTTATCACAAATGACCCCTCCATAAGGGGGCATCTTCCAGGATGGGCTGAGACCCTCGTGCTGTTCTTTGAAGCAACAGGATACGGGAGCCATCTTGATTTCTGAAGAATGATATACATATATGCACATCTCTATCAGTCCCCCCTTGGATATCATTCTTTCCTAATCCTAAACATCTGTCCCAATGCTCCGACTCTTCTTCACCAGCTTCCGTGACAACCTATTCCTAATGAATAGACCCCCATGACACTGGATTTGAGCACGGGGAAGTCAGATGATCTGCCCCTATCTTTAATTGTTATAAAGGAGGAGACTGACAGAGTGTAGTGGACCTTGGTTTTCATCTTCAATTTCATCATAAAATTCTCCCATAAGCATCTCCTGGGTAGCATCAGCTACAGCTTTAGCTAGAAGTTTTCTAATACAGGGGATAAACACAACAGACAATTAATGCAAACATTATCAATACAACAATTATTATTATACCAATTTGTAATAGGGTCTGTTTCCAGTTTTTAAACCAGCTGTCAAACCACTCCCCCCATAGATTATCTATTCCAGAGTTTATTTTCCGTTCCTCTGAAAGGGAGGTAAGTCCCTTAAGGGCATTCATGACCTGGCCATTTGGTCCTAGATTGTCAGGAATTATGGTAGAACAGGTTACCCCAATCATTTTACATACACCTCCTTTCTCAGCAAGTAGCATATCCATTCTATTCTGGAATGCCATTCCACTAGTGGGTCCTAGTTGTTCTACTATTTCTTTTAAAGCATCTCTGGTATAGTTTACGAATCTCTGTTGTTTATAATAAATGTAGTTGATCCAGTCCACGTTTTTGTTTACCATAATTATAGGGATGAGGGATTCAAAACCTGCTGCCACTTTATCTCTAGCTTTGAACTCATCTGGGACCCCCCTGGGTCCTCCTATAGCATCCATATACTATAGGAGGATGACGGGGAAGTGTAATCCTACTCTAATTTAGGATTTCTTAGTTTTTCTACAGTCAGTATAAGGGGTTAACATGTTTGGGGCCCTGTCTCCCCAGTGGGTTACCTTTGGCATGTATTGGACTGAGTCTTCCCTGCATATTTATTTGTCAAATGCATCCTTTTTAGTCAGTTTTCTGCACCCCAGCAAAATTGGACATCCAATTGTCATAACATCTGCAATCAGCGACATCACAGAAGTCAATTTCAAACACTTGTATGGGTTCTGAAACATTCACCCAGAATACTAGGGCACCCCTGTTGGGGTTTGGACTCCAGTCTGAGCATTTGGCATACCAAGAAGCAGAGTAGGGGTGTGGATACGAGCTTGCTTTAACCCCTTCCAGACACATAATGTACTATTACGTCATGGAAGCCAGTGCGTTCCTGGTAATAGTAATAGTACGTCATGGTTAACTCCAGTCATTGCGCAGTGACCGGAATAAGATGGCTGCACTAATGAGCCGCCAGCCATTTTAGCTGAGGGCGAGGAGGAGTTTTTCCGCCCCCTGCAGCCCCGATCGCTGCTATTGGCCGGTTAGTGAAGACTGACACATCGCAGCGCCGGCAATGTATGGAGCTGCAGGGGGGCTCAGCTAGAGGTGGGAGGCGCTGATGACATCAGCCCATGTCTCCTCCCTAGATCAGGGAGGGGACACCAGACACAGGTGTCCTTTTCCGGCGCTGTGATTGGCTGGAACAATGCTCCAGCCAATGGCAGTGCTATGTAGCTGAAAGAACAGTTGGTTTCTATCTGCAGGCAGCCATTCTAGCTTGGTGACTGCTTGCAGAGAGGACTTGTTCCCCACTGTGCTGCTGGTTGTCAGCTGGGACTTGTGGTACTACCACATAAATCAGTGCTTTTCACAACTTTCAGAAGAACAACAACAACAACATCTGGAACAGCTGTAGGGATCTTTGGCTCATCTGCAGCAGTTTCCATTCCTTGATTACAGCAGGCACATGGGAGGGGTTGATCTGTCTGATCAAGTTTTGAAGCCCTACAGTGCCATGCGTAAAACTAAGGCTACTTTCACACTGGCGTTTTGGTTTCCATTTGTGAGATCCGTTTTAGGGCTCTCACAAGCGGTCCAAAACGGAGAAGTTTTTCCCTAATGCATTCTGAATGTATAAGGATCCGTTCAGAATGCATCAGTTTGCCTCCGTTCCACCTCCATTCCGCTCTGGAGGCAGACACCAAAACGCTGCTTGCAGTAAGCTGCTGTAAGTATCGGAGAAGACTATACTCTAGGGTTGTCATACATAAGCTGTGATGTTAAACTACATTCCTGATGTAGTAATAATAATCCAACATATCAAACTGAGGATGTGCACTACAGATATTCACAAAGAGCTGAATACATAGCAAAAATGTATCTCCATTATAATGTGACTGAATACATAACATAGCTGAATACATAAACAATGTTGCTGAATACATAATGTTGCTGAATACATAACGTTAATCCTCTAGGTTCTCCAGTGTAGAACATTAAGGCACATGGGAAATGAATACATAATCAATAGGGGAAATAAATACCATAGGGGTCTATGCTCTAGGTAAGTACTATACTGAGTACATAAATGGGAGAAAAGAAAGGTTGCAAATATCATAGAGGACTGCGCTCCGAGTGCTGAGTACTATGTAATATAAGGTTGTCTACAGGTAGGTCTCTCTGTGTCATGCTATCACTGTATATCCAGGATTTCTTAATTGTTATTAGGACTCCTCAGTACAAAGAAGAAATCTATACTGAACAATTATACCATGAAAAATTATGAAAAAATATGAAAAAATATATCCAGGCCATAATCTCCGAAGCCGCAGTAGGTAACAAGAGCAGAGAAGAGTTGGCACACCAAAGGAAAAAGGTTCATTAATGCACCAGAGGCAAAAGGGTGTGTGTCGCCACCTGCCCGGTCCATGGTATATATAGAGAACCAAATGAACATGCAGGACGCCGTGCGTTCCACCCACCGGATGTAGATCAGGCAGTGGAGCGCATCAGGACCGGAAATTGCGTTCCACCGGCCGGAAGTAGCCTGTCTGTGGAGCGCAAACTAAAGCTAGGTAACCGGCTTGGTAGCAGGAGAGTGGGAGGGGTATAGGAGACCAGGGAATAAGTGAAAGATGTATGGACCAAGGGCATGAAAAGAAGCTGAAATTAAAAGGAAGAGAAGGAGAGGAATGTATTAAAGAAAGAAAACTATAGAAAAAAAACGGTCAACGTATAAAAGAGGAAATAAGGAGAATAAACTAAGTGTAAAATATGGAGGATGTAACAGAAGAGACCTGATAAGATGATTATAGACAAGGAAGGTGTAAGGCAAAGAGGTAGAATAAGAAAGTGCCATTATAAGGATACCATTATGCGGCACGTGGTCCCAAGGGAGATCAGAGGGCCTGTAACAAAGAGAGACGCATGTCAATATTATATCAATAACACATTCTTTTATAATTCAGACCCACGTTCAGAGAAGATTTTGTACCTCATATTCCCTATTCATGCCTTTAGGTGTGAGGGTTTGTAACGTATGTATCCAATAAGCCTCCCTAACTTTAAGCATTTTGATTCTGTTACTTCCCCTTATAGGTTGTGGAACCTGCTCAATGACCTGGAATCTCAATTGCGCTATGGGGTGTCTAGCCTCATGAAAATGTGCCGGGACTGGCAAAAGCAGGTTCTGGCGTCGTATTCTACCTCTTTGCCTTACACCTGCCTTGTCTATAATCATCTTATCAGGTCTCTTCTGTTACATCCTCCATATTATACACTTAGTTTAGTTTCCTTATTTCCTCTTTTTCTTTAATACTTTCCTCTCATTCTCCTCCTTATTTAATTTCAGCTCTTTTCATGCCTTTGGTCCATACATCTATCACTTATTCCCTGGTCTCCTATACCCCTCCCACTCTCCTGCTACCAAGCCGGTTACCTAGCTTTAGTTTGCGCACCACGGACGGACTACTTCCGGCCGTTGGAACTCAATTTCCGGTCCCGATGCGCTCCACTGCCCGATCTACATCCAGTGGGTGGAACGCACGGTGTCCTGCATGTTCATTTGGTCCTCTATATATACCATGGACCGGGCAGGTGGCGACACACACCCTTTTGCCTCTGGTGCATTACTGCACCTTTTTCCTTTGGTGTGCCAACTCTTCTCTGCTCTTGTTACCTACTGTGGCATAGGTAAGTCCCCTCTTAGGAGATTATGGCCTGAATATATTTTTTCATAATTTTTCTTGGTATAATTGTTCAGTATAGATTTCTTCTTTGTACTGAGGAGTCCTAATAACAATTAGGAAATCCTGGATATACAGTGATAGCATGACACAGAGAGACCTACCTGTAGACAACCTTATATTACATAGTACTCAGCACTCTGACATTATCATGGACGATATATTCAGCATAGAATGTACCCGGAGCACAGTCCTCTATGATATTTGCAACCTTTTTTTCTCCCATTTATGTATTCAGTATAGTACTTAGAGCATAGACCCCTATGGTATTTATTTCCCCTATTGATTATGTATTCAGTACTTTGACGTAGTTAAGGATTTTGTATTCAGTATAATATTCACTAAGAGTACAACCATCTATGATATTCATAACCTTATTTTCTTTCATTTCCCATGTGCCTTATTGTTCTACACTGGAGAACCTAGAGGATTAACGTTATGTATTCAGCAACGTTATGTATTCAGCATTGTTATGTATTCAGCAACAATGTTTATATATTCAGCTATGTTATGTATTCAGTATTGTCACATTATAATGGAGATCAATTTTTGCTATGTATTCAGCTCTTTGTGAATATCCTCAGTTTGATATGTTGGATTATTATTACTACATCAGGAATGTAATTTAACATCACAGTTTATGTATGACAACCCTAGAGTATAGTCTTCTCCGATACTTACAGGAAGTCTCTTGTTACGTCAGTCCTTGTACTTGTCATTTTTCTAAGTTTTAATCAATTTTGTTCTATTGCAATTTTAGTGTCTGATCAAGGACTACGTGCCGAAAACGTTAACCCATGAACTGTTGCATGTTTTCCTATGTACTCAGCAATAAAAGTACCCTGGATTGATGATAAGCTGCTGTGATCTGTTATTATCTACAATTGGGGTGGGAACCCTATACACAGCAAACCTCGATGGTGTGCGACAAAGCTTCAAGAATTACAATAGAAAACGGATCCGTCCCCATTGACTTTCAATGATGTTCAAGACAGATCCATTTTGGCTATGTTAGAGATAATAAAAACGGATCCATTCTAAACGGATGCATGCGGTTGAATTATCTGAACGGAAGCGTTTGTGCAGATCCATGACGGATCCACACCAAACACGAGTGTGAAAGTAGTCTAAGGTGTGGTACAAAAAGCTGGCCGTATACATTGTACAGATGGCACTGTACAATGCGTACATTTTACATCGAGCTGAAGGCCACACAGGAACTTTCCTACAGTTCCAAGAGGTGGTCATCAAGGCCATAATTTTCCAGTCAGGAAGGGGAGGGACCGAGTTGTACCAGGACATTTCCCTGGTGAAGTCCCACAAACAGCAAAGAGGGGCAAGACCCAAAAAACGATGTTGGGTTTGTTACAAAAGGGAATCCGAAAAGACACCACTTATCAGTGTGACACCTGCCCAGATAAACCTGGCCTCTGCATAAAGGATTGTTTCCGAATTTACCACTCATCCATGGATTTTTTATTTCATCCTTTATGCTCCCTGTAATATTTCAACTTTATATCCCTGATTTAGTCCACCTCGCTAGCATATCCACTTTCCAACAACCACTAAATATTCTTTTTTGTTTGCCGAAAGGTCCAGTCTGTCGTTTATTAGTATTTTTGAATTTTTTGGCTTTTTTTTTTTTTGGGCTTTTCCAGCTCTGCACCACTTTTTCTGTGTGTGAGCTGTGACTGGCAAGTGCTCACTGCTTGAGAAAGGTCCCAGCAAGCGGATCGAAACGTTGCGTGTCTGGTGAATAAAGCCGTTGTGCTTATTTTTACTCCTTGGATGTGCCGTGGAATTTCTTCATATATATATATATATATATATATATATATATATATATATATATACACAGTACAGACCAAAAGTTTGGACACACCTTCTCATTCAAAGAGTTTTCTTTATTTTCATGACTATGAAGGCATCAAAACTATGAATTAACACATGTGGAATTATATACATAACAAACAAGTGTGAAACATATGTTATATTCTAGGTTCTTCAAAGTAGCCACCTTTTCCCTTTGATTACTGCTTTGCACACTCTTGGCATTCTCTTGATGAGCTTCAAGAGGTATTCCCCTGAAATGGTCTTCCAACACTCTTGAAGGAGTTCCCAGAGATGCTTAGCACTTGTTGGCCCTTTTGCCTTCACTCTGCGGTCCAGCTCACCCCAAACCATCTCGATTGGGTTCAGGTCCGGTGACTGTGGAGGCCAGGTCATCTGGCGCAGCACCCCATCACTCTCCTTCATGGTCAAATAGCCCTTACTTTCAAAGTTTTCCCAATTTTTCGGCTGACTGACTGACCTTCATTTCAAAGTAATGATGGCCACTCGTTTTTCTTTACTTAGCTGCTTTTTTCTTGCCATAATACAAATTCTAACAGTCTATTCAGTAGGACTATCAGCTGTGTATCCACCTGACTTCTCCTCAACGCAACTGATGGTCCCAACCCCATTTATAAGGCAAGAAATCCCACTTATTAAACCTGACAGGGCACACCTGTGAAGTGAAAACCATTTCAGGGGACTACCTCTCATCAAGAGAATGCCAAGAGTGTACAAAGCAGTAATCAAAGCAAAAGGTGGCTACTTTGAAGAACCTAGAATATGACATATTTTCAGTTGTTTCACACTTGTTTGCTATGTATATAATTCCACATGTGTTAATTCATAGTTTTGATGCCTTCAGTGTGAATCTACAATTTTCATAGTCATGAAAATAAAGAAAACTCTTTGAATGAGAAGGTGTGTCCAAACTTTTGGTCTGTACTATACATAAAGATAAAACATAACCTTTAATAATTTTACTATGAGGGTCCATTCACACGTCCGTAAGTGTTTTGCGAATCCGCAAAACACGGACACCGGCAATGTGCATTCCGCAATTTGTGGACCGCACATCGCCGGCACTATAATAGAAAATGCCTAATCTTGTCTGCAATTGCGGACAAGAATAGGACATGTTCTATTTTTTTGCGGTAACGGAAGCACAGATGCGGAAGTGCGGATCCGCAAATGCGGAAGTGCGGATCCGCAAATGCGGAAGTGCGGATCCGCAAATGCGGATGCGGATCCGCAAATGCGGATGCAGATCCGCAAATGCGGATGCAGATCCGCAAATGCGGATGCGGACAGCACATTCTGGCCCCATTGAACATGAATGGGTCTGCACCTGTTCCGCAAAATTGCGGAACGGATGCGGACCCATTTTGCGGACATGTGAATGGAAAAGATATCCCTCAAAATGAAAATAAATTAAATTATTAAAGTTAAAGGGGTTCTGCACTTTGTTTTAACTGATGATCTATCCTCTGGATAGATCATCATCATCTGATCCCTCATCCTGGGTGTCGGACACCCGCCGATCAGCTGTTTGAGAAGGCAGCGGCGCTCCATTCAAGTGAACAGAGCTTAGCCCCAGCTACGCTAGTTGATACTAGTTGTGACGTCACTGGGCCAGCGGTAAACAGCGAGAAGGCCGCGGTGCTGCTGAAGCGCCGCTGCCTTCTCAAACAGCTGATCGGTGGGGGTCCCGGGTGTCGGACCCCCGCCGATCAGATGCTGATGATCTATCCAGAGGATAGATCATCAGTTAAAACAAAGTGCAAAACCCCTTCAAGCAAAAAGCATAGATGTGGTAGGCATTAATAAGTGCTCAGCGGCACAAAATCAGGTGCTTGGCGGGACAAAATCAGAAACCATATGTCCTACCACAATCCGGGGGGTTCCAGTGCACATCCATGAATCCTGGAGGGAAAGCAAAAACCATCTATCCCTGGGCTAGATGATGATGTGGTATTGAAGGACAGGGTGGGCAAAGAACTGTCCCTGATATTGTCCTTCAGGGGGGTGCTATTCTGGCCTTGATAGCCTAACCACAGACCACCCACCCTGATAAGAGCGACCCCGTCCGGAACCTTACCCTATATAAAAATGGCCCTAGTAAGCCCCTAATCCCTAGGCCCCTGACTTCCAGGTGATCACTATATAGATCTATGTGTTTTTTGACTCATTATAAAAGTATAAGGATATCACACCCCTCTGTGTATCACACATATAGCACACCTATACTAGTCCTTAAAATGACTTTTGTGGCCCTATTAGCTAGCGTTTGGTGTCCCTAACAGCCTGTCCCTGCTCCACACAGCAACCTCTCCCTACACTGGCAAAACACTGAATGTAAAATGGCGGCCAGATCAGGTTTATTTATAAGGTAAGGGGTATGTCCATGTGCTGAAATGTCTCAATTGGCTGTCCTGTACCACCTGATGGATGTGTCATGGGTCAAAGTTCTTCATAATGTAAAAGAATATAGCGGGAACGAAATTTCTCCATATGTTCGCATGTTCGGCGAATCGCAATCACGCAAAGTTCACCGCGAAACGACCGCCGGGCGAACCGCAAGGCCATTCTACATACAGGCACATAGTACACATGTTATTACATACAGGCACATACTACAGATCACATATGCACTCGCTTTTATGCAGGATTCCTGGGGCTCCATCGTGCAGTGGAAGGGCAGTCCTGCAGCTAGTAACACTGCCTCTCCTGACAACCCTTCCCCTCCGAACTCTGTCCAGACTACATAGCTGCATCATTTACACCAGCTCTGGCTGTTTAAACACCAGCAGCTGTGTAAATAAGAGGGTAAGGGTTAACAGGGCACCAGCTAGCCACGGGGAAGGGGGGCAGTGACCAGAAGTTCTTACTGCAATGTCGGTCCTCTGATCAACAGCAGGCTGGGAGGAGGAGTCTTCTTATGATGTCTTCAGGCTGCTGTGTGCTGGACTGCAGGGCTGGCAGCATGATTAGACGTCACTACCAGCACTGCTGCTCATTGGCTACCTGCTACAGAAGTCGGGAGAGTAAAGAGATCGCTGTGCCCGGGTCTGAGAAAGGCTTGTACCCGGGCACAGGATTACAAACCTGGACCGTCCGGGTCATTCCCGTACGGGTGGCAACCCTACTGATGGCAGTGAAATGATAGTTCAGAGGGCCATCCCAGTCAGACCTGAGAGAGGATGGATGATGGCGCAGATAGGCAGCGGCCAAATGACTAGTAGTTCAGTTTGTCCTCCCTCTCAGCGGGTGTAAAAAAAGGCCCCCATTTTGGACCGGTAGTGAGGGTCCAACAAGGTGGAGAACCAGAAGTAATCCCTCTGCTGAATGGTGACAATTCAGCTGTCACTGCCCAAGCAAGTCAGCATGCAGCGGGCCAGTTGCGCAAGTGACTCGGAGGGACTCCCTGCCTCCATCTCCACTGCATACTGCCATGGTGTGCCTGGGTCATCTGCCTTGTCTTCCTCATCTCCCTCTTGCTACTCCGGCTACTCCTGCTCCTCCTCTCTTGTCACCTGTGTGTAAAAACCACCCATTTCGCTACACATTGCTTGTACTCCAATGTCCTCCTCCTCCTCCAGTTCAGAACCCACAGGGCTCATATGGCCATGAGATGTAGGCGCCACGTCTCCAGTCCCCCGACCAGCCAAATTTACCAGCATCTGTTCCAGGACATGAAGCAGTGAAATTACGTTGTTCCTCCCGTAGTCCTGGCGACTGAAAAATAACATGGCATCCTCAAAGGGCCTGAGCAAACAGCAGGTGTCACAAATGAGCTGCCACTGGCTGACATCGAAGTTACACAGGGGAGTACTCCTGTCCGCTTGGATCATCAAGAAATCGTTCATGGCCTTTCTCTGTTCATATAGTCGGTCCAACATATGGAGGGTGGAATTCCAACGGGTGGAAACGTCTCATATCATCCTATGTTGGGGGACACCGTTCTGCCGCTGCAGCTCAAGGAGGGTCTGCTTGGTGGTGTATCAGTGGCTGAAATGCATACAAAGTTTCCTGGCCATTTTTAGGATGCCTTGCAGATGGGTGGAAGACTTCAGGAACTGCTTGACAACCATATTGAACACGTGTGCCATGCAGGGCGCGTGGCTCAGCCCTCCTTGACGCAGTGCCGACACAATTTTTTCCCGTTGTCAGTCACCATGGTTCTGATTTTGAGTGGTCGCGGAGAAAGCCAGGATTCGATTTCTTGATGAAGGACACGGAGCAGTTCCTCTCTGTGTGACTCAGTTCGCACAGGCAACCAGGTAGAACAGCATGACACTGACGTGCCCTGCACATGTGGTATGCTTGAGGAGCACTGTGAATTGTCCTTGCAGTGAAGGCTGAGGAAGCGGTGGAGGATGAGGAGGCAAAAGCGGACATTGTCGTAGGACCAACGGCGTGAGAACGTGGAGGCGGAAGCGATGTCACCTGGACAAGTTGCTGGTTTGGCTGGGCAGGAACCATATTTACCCAGTGGGCCGTAAAGGACATATATTCTCCTTGACCGAAGTTATAGCTCCACACGTCAGCGCTGCCATGCAGTTTGGCAGATACCGACAGGCTCAAGGACTGGCCCACCTTCTGTTCTACAGGGCTGGTACTGACTTTTTGGCAAAGAAATAACGGCTTGGGACTCTCCACCTCGGCTTGGCACAAGCTATCAGTTCTCTGATCAGTTCTTTCCACTTGGAAAGGGAGGGACTGCAGCACCAGCAACTTGGCCAGCAGCAAATTCAGTTTCTGCTCCGTTGGATGAGTGCACGCATACTGTTTTCTCTTGGCAATCGCTTCAGTGATCAATTGCTGATGGAATGACTGACTAAGAGGAGGAGGAGGGTGAGGAGAAGGAGCATCAGTTTCTGATAGATGATGGGAAGGACAGACAGCACCCTTCGGCTGAGGTGGTGGTGCCTTGACTGCCTGAAATCGGGGCGTGCCACTGGGTGATGCAGCGGTTGCTTCGGCAGGCTTGGACCACCACATTGGAGCCATGGTTCTCCCAGGCCACTTTATGGTTGACGCTGCATATGTTGATGTAGGGCCATGGTGCCAACATTGGCACCCTGGCCATGCTTCACCTTCTGCCCACAGATTTGGCAAATGGTCATGTTCACCTCCTCCGGCGGCTTAACAAAAAAACTGCCACACTGCCGAGTAGGTGATTTTACCCCGAACACCTATCACTGGCTGACTGCTACCGCCGCTGCCTCCGTGATCCCCTGCACCACTACTTTCTGGGCAGATAGGCTCCTGCGAAGCGGGTGGTCTACCCCGGGCACGTTTGGCTCCCGACCTCCCACTGCTGCCACCTTGCTGACTCCCGGCCACACTACCGACTTGCTCCCTCTGCTGCTGCCTCACAGGCAAGCTGCCACCCTCTTCTCCCGATGATGATGAAGCCCCTTTGTCACCTGGCTCCCAATTGCGATCCGCTACATCATCATCGAGTACTGTCTGTCCTCCTTAAAGGTCTGTGAGCCAGGAGCCTGACCGCTCGCAACACCAGCTCCTAAGCCACTCTCCTCATCACTACTTGCCCGCCTACTGAAGGAAGCGGCGGATGTCTCCCACACATATTGGCTGGGCAGTAGCTGCTAAATGTCCTCTAATAACTCGTCCTCACTGTATAGTGGAGCTGAGCCCAAAACATATAATACTTCTCTCGCTGGGCTGAGGGAACAGAAAAGGACAGAGGACAGGTGAGGGCACAGGGTCTGCTCCCGGGCCATGCCAACTAAGGGTTGAGTCTGACAAACTTACCGACTTTTGGCTGGGGGTGTCTGATGTCACTTGGGATGAAGTGGATGACCGAGTCAACTATTCAAGAACCACTAGGTTGCTGGTTACGACACGACCGCTAGATGACACCGGGAGTTCAGGCCCCTCAAAATGACCTCTGCTGCCACACCTCCTTACTCTGCTGCGACCTGTGCCTGCGCCAGAAACATTTAGGCCTCTGCCCCTCCCCTGTGCAGGGCCTGTCACTTCTCTGTCTCACATACTGTTAGATCAAATAAGTAAATACAAAGGAAATGAATACATCCCAAAAAAGGCTGTAATTTTGTCACTTCACCACACAACGGCTAATACTTTTTTTTTGTCACTAATACACGCCAAAAAATAACTTTAGAACATATAACTGCACTGCTGAACGGTAAATAATACTTTTTTTTGCCACTAATACATGCTAAAAACGCTTTAGAACATATAACTGCACCGCTGAACGGCAAATAATACTTTTTTTTGACACTAATACACACCAAAAAGGGCTGTAATTTTCTCTCTTTACCACACAACGGCTAATAAGCCCTTTTTTCATCCCACTTTTACACGCCAAAAAGGCTTTAGAACATAAACCGCACCGCTGGACGGAAAATAATACTTTTTTTTGCCACTAATACATGCCAAAAAAGGCTTTAGAACATATAACTGCACCGCTGAATGGTAAATAATAAAAAAAAAATTGTCACTAATACATGACAAAAAGGGCTGCAATTTTCTGACTTTACCACACTACGGCTAATAAGCCCTTTTTTCCCCCACTTATACACGCCAAAAAAGGCTTTAGAACATATAACTGCACCATTGTACGGCAAATACTTTTTTGCCACTAATACATGCCAAAAAAGGCTTTAGAACATATAACTGCACCGGTAAACGGTGCCACTAATACATACCAAAAATGGCGCTTTTTTTTGCCACTAATACATACCAAAAATGGCTTTAGAACATATAACTGCACCCCTGAACGGCTAAAAATACTTTTTTTTGCCACTTATACACGACAAAGAAGGCTTTAGAACATATAACTGCACCGCTGAACTGCAAATAATACTATTGTTTTTGCCACTAATACACGCCAAAAAAGGCTGTGATTTTCTCACTTCACCACACAATGTCCAATAAGCCCTTTTTTCCCCACTAATACACGACAAAAAAGGCTTTAGAACATACAGGGAGTGCAGAATTATTAGGCAAGTTGTATTTTTGAGGATTAATTTTATTATTGAACAACAACCATGTTCTCAATGAACCCAAAAAACTCATTAATATCAAAGCTGAATATTTTTGGAAGTAGTTTTTAGTTTGTTTTTAGTTTTAGCTATTTTAGGGGGATATCTGTGTGTGCAGGTGACTATTACTGTGCATAATTATTAGGCAACTTAACAAAAAACAAATATATACCCATTTCAATTATTTATTTTTACCAGTGAAACCAATATAACATCTCAACATTCACAAATATACATTTCTGACATTCAAAAACAAAACAAAAACAAATCAGTGACCAATATAGCCACCTTTCTTTGCAAGGACACTCAAAAGCCTGCCATCCATGGATTCTGTCAGTGTTTTGATCTGTTCACCATCAACATTGCGTGCAGCAGCAACCACAGCCTCCCAGACACTGTTCAGAGAGATGTACTGTTTTCCCTCCTTGTAAATCTCACATTTGATGATGGACCACAGGTTCTCAATGGGGTTCAGATCAGGTGAACAAGGAGGCCATGTCATTAGATTTTCTTCTTTTATACCCTTTCTTGCCAGCCACGCTGTGGAGTACTTGGACGCGTGTGATGGAGCATTGTCCTGCATGAAAATCATGTTTTTCTTGAAGGATGCAGACTTCTTCCTGTACCACTGCTTGAAGAAGGTGTCTTCCAGAAACTGGCAGTAGGACTGGGAGTTGAGCTTGACTCCATCCTCAACCCGAAAAGGCCCCACAAGCTCATCTTTGATGATACCAGCCCAAACCAGTACTCCACCTCCACCTTGCTGGCGTCTGAGTCGGACTGGAGCTCTCTGCCCTTTACCAATCCAGCCATGGGCCCATCCATCTGGCCCATCAAGACTCACTCTCATTTCATCAGTCCATAAAACCTTAGAAAAATCAGTCTTGAGATATTTCTTGGCCCAGTCTTGACGTTTCAGCTTGTGTGTCTTGTTCAGTGGTGGTCGTCTTTCAGCCTTTCTTACCTTGGCCATGTCTCTGAGTATTGCACACCTTGTGCTTTTGGGCACTCCAGTGATGTTGCAGCTCTGAAATATGGCCAAACTGGTGGCAAGTGGCATCTTGGCAGCTGCACGCTTGACTTTTCTCAGTTCATGGGCAGTTATTTTGCGCCTTGGTTTTTCCACACGCTTCTTGCGACCCTGTTGACTATTTTGAATGAAAGGCTTGATTGTTCGATGATCACGCTTCAGAAGCTTTGCAATTTTAAGAGTGCTGCATCCGTCTGCAAGATATCTCACTATTTTTGACTTTTCTGAGCCTGTCAAGTCCTTCTTTTGACCCATTTTGCCAAAGGAAAGGAAGTTGCCTAATAATTATGCACACCTAATATAGGGTGTTGATGTCATTAGACCACACCCCTTCTCATTACAGAGATGCACATCACCTAATATGCTTAATTGGTAGTAGGCTTTCGAGCCTATACAGCTTGGAGTAAGACAACATGCATAAAGAGGATGATGTGGTCAAAATACTCATTTGCCTAATAATTCTGCACTCCCTGTATAATTGCACCACTGAACGGCAAATAATACTTTTTTTGCCGCTAATACACGCCAAAAAGTGCTGTAATTTTCTCACTTCACCACACAATGGCTAATAAGCCTTTTTTTCCCACTTATACACGCCAAAAAAGGCTTTAGAACATATAACCACCTCTGAACGGCAAACAATATTTTTTTTGCCACTAATACATGCCAAAAAAGGCTTCAGAACATATAACTGCACCACTGAACGGTAAATAATACTTTTTTTTTTGCCACTAATATATGCCAAAAAGGGCTGTGATTTTCTTACTTCACCACACAAAGGCAAAAAAGACATTTTTTTGCCACTAATACACGCCAAAAAAGCTTTAGAAAATATAACTGCACCGCTGAACAGCAAATAATACTTTTTTTTGCCTCTAATACCTGCCAAAAAGGCTATAATTTTTTCACTTCACCACACAACGGCAAATAATACCTTTTTTTGCCACTAATACACACCAAATAGGGCTGTCATTTTCTCACTTCACCACACAACGGCTAATAAGCCCTTTTTTACCTACCTACCTTTTTTACATACTAAAATGCTTTAGAACATATAATTGCACCGCTGTACGGCAAATACTTTTTTTGCAGCTAATACATGCCAAAAAAGGCTTTATCACATATAACTGCACCACTAAACGTCAAATAATACTTTTTTTTTGGGCCACTAATACACGCCAAAAATGGCAGTAATTTCCTCGCTTCACCACACAACGGCAAGTAATACTTTTTTTGCCACTAATACATGCCAAAAAAGCTTTAGAACATATAACTGCACTGCTGAACGGCAAATAATACTTTTTTTGCCACTAATACTTACCAAAAAAGGCTTTAGAACATTTAACTGCACCGTTAAATGACAAATTTTTAATTTTTTTTTGCAAGTAATACATGACAAAAAAGGCTTTAGAACATATAACTGCACAGCTGAACGGCAAATAAGCCCTTTTTTCCCCACTAATACACGCCAAAAAAGGCTTCAGAACATATACTGTAACTGCACCGCACAAGGGCTAATAAGACGTATAAATATTTCCTTGTAATAGACCTTGTTAATGGCTGTATCACACAGCACTTGCACCCCATTAAAGAGAAAGTTTTGCTGGAATTACAGAGGTATCATCTATTGCAAACCTGAAAGCAGCAGTATAATGGCAATTTGGATCCCCAGTCAGTGCAGTAAGGTGTAATAGGATTGTTCCTATTACCCAGGCTGTACAATCCCCTATTGAACCCTGTTCTGCTTCAATACTGTGGAATAATTCGTCCCTTTCCTTTCCATACACTTCTAATGCTCTTTCCCTGAACTTCTATTCAGCAAAATAAACGTTTTCAAGCCTTTCCCTAGCGCCTGCTGAGGTCTCTCCCTGCACTACGTGCACTGGAAAATGGCTAAGTCCAAGATGGCTGAGGCTATTTATAGGGCTGTGACATCACAGGGCTGGCTGGCTGCTGATTGGCTGCATGCATGGCATTGCAGGCGATCCCTCGTTTCCAGAGTTCTTTGCTCCATGTCCTAACTTGTGCAGTGGCCATTTTAGAAAAAGATGCAATTCGTTACCACGAAGCGTGAGGAAATTCGGATTCGGTGTGAATCGAATTTTTCCTGAAATTCGGATCGAATTCCACTTCGTCAATTTAGATTTGCTCATCTCTAGCCATAAGTGTTTGAGACAAGATTACCCCTTTAAATTGATTTGTCTACGCTAAATTATATTTTAACTACTAACTGTAAAACTATGGTATACTCGCATCTAGTTGTAACTGGTGCTGTCAAGTGCAGCTCAGCAGAGTTAAATATTCAACAACTTTTAATTTTAGAACAATTCAGAGAATGTTGTAAAATGCAGAGTATGTAATCGGCTTTGAGTTTAGCTAGAGCTAGACTAAACTATTCCTAGACTGTGCAGTTATATTAGGAGAAAGGGGGTTCTTGAAGGCGGAAGTCTGCACAGTTTTATCTTTAGACTGCGAAACACCATCTATAAGACAATCTTTCTTTTTAGATTATTCTGGAAAGTGGGAAGGAAAGAGGAAAAGTGCTATAGTGTTACAGCGTCAGGCCGTGGCTATCCCTGCTCTGCTTACTGACTTAGACCTACTGGCTGCTGGAGTAGCTCTGTCCCTCCAAACAGGCTGCAGCTTGCTTCTTGTGAGCTAGGCTTCTCTTGCTCTGCCTGTAGGTTGTGCACGCTCCCTCCGGCCCTTCTGGTGTCACGCACCCTAATCTTCCCCAGCCAATGGCTGGTCACTCATTGGTACTTAAGGCACCTTTCCCGGTGCCTAAGTAACATGCCTCAGTTCCTTCAAAGGTTTGCTGTTTTTGTTAGTTTGCCCGTATACAAACCCCTGCCTATTTCCTGGATTTTGACCCTTTAATGCCTGTGCTGACTTCTGCCTGATCTCTTCACAGACTCTGATCTGCCTGCTCTGACTTCAGAGTGTTTACTGGATTCCACAAACTCTGCCTGCCCTGACCTCGGCCTATACCTGGCTACCGTTTTGCCTGATTCCTCGGTGTTACACACTGGTGTCTCTTGATCCCTGTGGGTCAACAGTCATTTGAACAAAGACTATTCCTACAAGTAGTGGTTCCCATGCAGTGAAGTCTAGATCCCTCTATAGGGGTTAAAGGGTGAATGCCATGCACTAGAACAGTGTTTCTTAACCTGCAGTACTTTTACCCTGGGTGGGTAGGAGGGGGTGAGGGGGAGGGGGCATACACCACAAGATATGCCACAAGTTTAAAAAATATATATCAGGTGCCCTGTCATCTGAGGCCAGTTTCTGTATATTCTTTTTTACTATACATTCTTATAACAATGCAGACGCACTGGTACGTGAATAATCAAATAGTTACTGACTTGCTCCCTGCTGCTCCAGTCATGTGTGCTCGCTCATGTTTGTCCTACTTCTGGTCCTTGGGTTTTCCCCTCTGGAAGGGGCAGTCATGTATCTTCAATGGGTTCAGATCATGTAACTTCTACGGGGCCCGGGGAAGGAGGGGTCCAGTGCTGAACACCTGTTCTCAATGTAAAAACACTGCATTTTCTGACAGCCACCACTAGAGAGAGCTCAGTGCAAATAGATTATTACAGCTTCTAATTCAGTCAGTTGTAACTACATAAATTCCTGTGCACTGAGCTCCAGTTAGCTTTGTAATAGAAGGGAAGCAGAAGATTTATCATTGTATTTATACCAGTTGTCTGGTGTTTATACATTGAGAAATATGATGTTCAGAATGAGTGCCTTTTTTTTTATAAAGCACCTGTTTCATGTTTTCTGACATAGAAGTGAGAAAAAGTGGGTGAGGCAAGGTGTGATTTTTTTTTTACAGTTTTATTCATTAATATTTCTTCCACTTAATAAAAAAATAAATATAAAAAAATAAACATGTTACACTTTGCAACATACCAGAAATAGATGCCTTTTTCTCCCCATGATGCAATTCACAACATTATAAATTGTTATGATGCTGCAAATCCACTCCAGATAAGCAGTGTCGATAACACAAAATACTGCTACCTCACAAAGCATTTCCCACAGTGAACATGCTCATCTGAAATTGGCCTTAGGAAGCATATTCTCCTGTTTCTCTGTGTGTAGAATATGGAGAGCAGGGGTGTACATAGCCTTTCTGCTACCTTAGGTAAAAATTGAAACAGCATCCCCCCATGCCAAATTCTTAACCTTTACCCCTTGCCTCCAGCCCTATTACATAGACGCTACAAAACATACAGGGTAATACAGCACCACATACCTATTACATCCAATGATGTTTTGACAGGTTTTTCAGCTTTCCTTATCTTCTCCATTCAGAGCAGACAGCCATGATGATTTCTTTCAGCCAGCTCTTGTCTCTGCAGAGTTTGACACATAGACATCTTAGTTTCCTACTTTTCCATCCTCCTTCCCACCTTCTGAACATCCCATCCTGCCACTCCTAATACTATGCTCACTGTGCTCCCCAATACTATACTGCAAAAATAGTGCCCCTGAAAATACTAGTACCATACAGATAGTTCACCCTTCAATAATTACTGGCACACAGAGCCCTAAAAAATAACTGGAATACTTTCCCTGACACTTATAGTGCCGTAAACATACAGTACTGTCCTCCAAAATTGGGCTAAGCTGATACTGTGCCAGGTTGTCCCCTACTGTAACAGTCCTTCCACAAGTCCCACCAACAGTAATAATTCTCTGCCAGAGTGCACTGTGCTATCAGTGCCCCAATAGCAATATTGTCCCTCCCAGAAGTAATAATGTCGCCATAGTACCCATTCTGGTAATCATATTCTCCACAGTACCCCAGTAGTAACAAAGTCTACCATAATGTCCCCAGTAGTAATAACTCCCCCAATAATGTGTGCCTGCACAAAAAAATACCCCCTTACAATGTGAGCCAGTACAAAAATTCTTCCTTATAACATGTGCCAATACAAAAATGCTTCCTTATAATTAGAGATGAGCGAATCGAAGCTAAGTGGAATTCGATCTTTCAGGAAAAATTCAATTCGCACCGAATCCGAATTTCCTCACGCTTCGTGGTAACAAATCACATTTTTTCCTAAAATGGCTGCTGCACGTGTGAGGACATGGAGCAAGGAACTCTGGGAACACGGGATCACCCATAATGCCATGCATGCAGCCAATCAGCAGCCAGCCCTGTGATGTCACAGCTCTATAAATAGCCTCAGCCATCTTGGATTCTGCCATTTTCCAGTGTACTTAGTGTATGGAGAGACATCAGCAGGCACTAGGGACAGTGCTAGAAAAGACTTCATTGTGCTAAAAAAAAAAGATTTACAAGTTCAGGGAAAGATTATTCAAGGTGGAGGGAAAGGATAGGGAGGAAGCATTCCACAGCATTTATGTAGAACAGGGTTCAGTAGGGGAGGTTACAGCCTGGGTAATAGGAACAATCCTATTACACCTTGCTGCACTGACTGGGGATCCAAATTGCCATTATACAGCTCTGTAATTCCAGCAAACCGTTCTTGTTATTGGGGTGCAAGTGCTGTTTGATACAGCCATTAACAGGTTTTATTACAAGGAAATATTTATATGTCTTATTTGCCCTTGTGCGTTGCAGTTATATGTTCTAAAGCATTTTTTGGCTCGTATTAGTGGGAAAAAAGGCTTATTAGCCGTTGTGTGGTGAAGTACGAAAATTACAGCCCTTTTTGGTGTGTATTAGTGGCACAAAAAAATATATATTTGCCGTTCAGCAGTGCAGTTATATGTTCTAAAACATTTTGTGGAGTGTATAAATGGCAAAAGAAAAATATATTTGCCGTTCAGCAGTGCAGTTATATATTCTAAAGCCTTTTGTGGAGTGCATAAGTGGAAAAAAGAAAAATATATTTGCCGTTCAGCGGTGCAGTTATATATTCTAAAGCCTTTTGTGGAGTGCATAAGTGGAAAAAATATATATATTTGCTGTTCAGCGATGCAGTTATATATTCTAAAGCCTTTTGTGTTGTGTATAAGTGGAAAAAAATTAAGGGCCTATTTGCCTTCATCAGTGCAGTTATATATTCTAAAGCCTTTTTTGTCGTGCATTAGTGCAAAAGAAAAATATATTTGCCATTCAGCGGTGCAGTTATATCTTCTAAAGCCTTTTGTATCGTGTATAAGTAGAAATAAATAAGGGCCTATTTGCCGCTCAGTGGTGCAATTATATTTTCTAAAGCCTTTTTTGTCGTGCATTAGTGCAAAAGAAAAATATATTTTCCGTTCATCGGTGCAGTTATATGTTCTAAAACCTTTTGTGGAGTGTATAAGTGAAAAAAAGAAAAATATATTTGCCGTCCAGCAGTGCAACTATATGTTCTAAAGCCTTTTGTGTCATGTATAAGTGGAAAAAATAAGGGCCTATTTGTCGTTCTGCAGTGCAGTTATATGTTCTAAGGCCCTTTTGTGGAGTGTATAAGTGGAAAAAAGAAAAATATATTTGCCGTTCAGTGGTGCAGTTATATCTTCTAAAGCCTTTTGTTTCGTGTATAAGTAGAAATAAATAAGGGCCCATTTGCCGCTCAGCGGTGCAGTTATATTTTCTACAGCCTTTTGTGGAGTGTATAAGTGGAAAAAAATATATATATTTGCCATTCAGCAGTGCAGTTTTATGTTCTAAAGCCTTTTGTGTCATGTATAAGTGGAGAAAATAAGGGCCTATTTGCCTTTCAGAGGTTCAGTTATATGTTCTAAAGCCCTTTTGTGGAGTGTATAAGTGGAAAAAAGAAAAATATATTTGCCGTTCAGTGGTGCAGTTATATGTTTTAAAGCCTTTTGTGTCGTGTATAAGTAGAAATAAATAAGGGCCTATTTGCCGCTCAGCGGTGCAGTTATATGTTCTAAAGCCTTTTTTTGGAGAGTATAAGTGGAAAAAAGAAATATATATTTGCCGTTCAGTGGTGCAGTTATACATTATAAAGCCTTTTGTGGAGTGTATAAGTGGAAAAAAGAAAAATATATTTGCCATTCAGCGGTGCAGTTATATGTTCTAAAGCCTTTTGTGTCGTGTATAAGTGGAAAAAAATAAGGGCCTATTTGCCGTTCAGCAGTGCAGTTATATGTTCTAAAGCCTTTTGTGCTGTGTATAAGTGGAAAAAAATAAGGGCCTATTTGCCGTTCAGCGGTCAGTTATATGTTCTAAAGCCTTTTGTGTCATGTATAAGTGGAAAAAAATAAGGGCCTATTTGCCGTTCAGCGGTGCAGTTATATGTTATAAAGCCTTTTGTGTCATGTATAAGTGGAAAAAAATAAGGGCCTATTTGCCGTTCAGCAGTGCAGTTATATGTTCTAAAGCCTTTTGTGCTATGTATAAGTGGAAAAAAATAAGGGCCTATTTGCCGTTCAGCGGTCAGTTATATGTTCTAAAGCCTTTTGTGTCATGTATAAGTGGAAAAAAAATAAGGGCCTATTTGCCGTTCAGCGGTGCAGTTATATGTTATAAAGCCTTTTGTGTCGTGTATAAGTGGAAAAACATAAGGGCCTATTTGCCGTTCAGCGGTGCAGTTTTATGTTCTAAAGCCCTTTTGTGGAGTGTATAGATGGAAAAAAGAAATATATATTTGCCGTTCAGTGGTGCAGTTATATGTTCTAAAGCCCTTTTGTGGACTGTATAAGTGGAAAAAAGAAAAATATATTTGCCGTTCAGCGTTGCAGTAATATGTTCTAAAGCCTTTTGTGTAGTGTAAAAGTAGAAAAAAATAAGAGCCTATTTGCCGTTCAGCAGTGCAGTTATATGTTCTAAAGCCCTTTTGTGGAGTGTATAAGTGGAAAATATATATATATATATATATTTTCTGTTCAGCGGTGCAGTTATACGTTCTAAAGCCTTTTGTGGAGTATATAAGTGGAAAAAAGAAAAATATATTTGCCATTCAGTGGTGCAGTTATATGTTCTAAAGCCTTTTGTGTCGTGTATAAGTAGAAAAAAATAAGGGCCTATTTGCCGTTCAGCAGTGCAGTTATATGTTCTAAAGCCTTTTGTGGAGTGTATAAGTGGAAAAAAATAAGGGCCTATTTGCCGTTCAGCGGTGCAGTTATATGTTCTAAAGCCCTTTTTGTCATGTATTAGTGGCAAAAGAAAAATATATTTGCCTTTCAGCGGTGCAGTTATATGTTCTAAAGCCTTTTGTGTCGTGTATAAGTGGAAAAAATAAGGGCCTATTTGCCGTTCAGCAGTGCAGTTATATGTTCTAAAGCCTTTTGTGTCATGTATAAGTGGAAAAAAATAACGGCCTATTTGCCGTTCAACGGTCAGTTATATGTTCTAAAGCCTTTTGTGTCATGTATAAGTGGAAAAAAATAAGGGCCTATTTGCCGTTCAGCAGTGCAGTTATATGTTCTAAAGCCCTTTTGTGGAGTGTATAAGTGGAAAATATATATATATATATATATATTTTCTGTTCAGCGGTGCAGTTATACGTTCTAAAGCCTTTTGTGGAGTATATAAGTGGAAAAAAGAAAAATATATTTGCCATTCAGTGGTGCAGTTATATGTTCTAAAGCCTTTTGTGTCGTGTATAAGTAGAAAAAAATAAGGGCCTATTTGCCGTTCAGCAGTGCAGTTATATGTTCTAAAGCCCTTTTGTGGAGTGTATAAGTGGAAAATATATATATATATATATATTTTCTGTTCAGCGGTGCAGTTATACGTTCTAAAGCCTTTTGTGGAGTATATAAGTGGAAAAAAGAAAAATATATTTGCCATTCAGTGGTGCAGTTATATGTTCTAAAGCCTTTTGTGTCGTGTATAAGTAGAAAAAAATAAGGGCCTATTTGCCGTTCAGCAGTGCAGTTATATGTTCTAAAGCCTTTTGTGGAGTGTATAAGTGGAAAAAAATAAGGGCCTATTTGCCGTTCAGCGGTGCAGTTATATGTTCTAAAGCCCTTTTTGTCATGTATTAGTGGCAAAAGAAAAATATATTTGCCTTTCAGCGGTGCAGTTATATGTTCTAAAGCCTTTTGTGTCGTGTATAAGTGGAAAAAATAAGGGCCTATTTGCCGTTCAGCAGTGCAGTTATATGTTCTAAAGCCTTTTGTGTCATGTATAAGTGGAAAAAAATAACGGCCTATTTGCCGTTCAGTGGTGCAGTTATATGTTCTAAAGCCTTTTGAGTCGTGTATAAGTGAAAAAGCATGAGGGCCTATTTGCAGTTCAACGGTCAGTTATATGTTCTAAAGCCTTTTGTGTCATGTATAAGTGGAAAAAAATAAGGGCCTATTTTCCGTTCAGTGGTGCAGTTATATTTTCTAAAGCCTTTTGTGGAGTATACAAGTAAAAAAAAATATATATATATTTGCAGTTCAGCGGTGCAGTTATATGTTCTAAAGCCTTTTGTGTCATGTATAAGTGGAAAAAAGATAAATATATTTGCCATTCAGCGGTGCAGTTATATGTTATAAAGCCCTTTTTGTCATGTATTAGTGGCAAAAGAAAAATATATTTGCCGTTCAGTGGCGCAGTTATATGTTCTAAAGCCTTTTGTGTCGTGTATAAGGGGAAAAAAATAAGGGCCTATTTGCCGTTCAGCAGTGCAGTTATATGTTCTAAAGCCTTTTGTGTTGTGTATAAGTGGAAAAAAATAAGGGCCTATTTGCCGTTCAGCGGTCAGTTATATGTTCTAAAGCCTTTTGTGTCATGTATAAGTGGAAAAAAATAAGGGCCTATTTGCCGTTCAGCGGTGCAGTTATATGTTATAAAGCCTTTTGTGTTGTGTATAAGTGGAAAAACATGAGGGCTTATTTGCAGTTCAGTGGTGCAGTTAAATGTTCTAAAGCCTTTTGTGTCATGTATAAGTGGAAAAAAATAAGGGCCTATTTGCCGTTCAACGGTGCAGTTTTATGTTCTAAAGCCCTTTTGTGGAGTGTATAGATGGAAAAAAGAAAAATATATTTGCCGTTCAGTGGTGCAGTTATATGTTCTAAAGACTTTTGTGTCGTGTATAAGTAGAAAAAAATAAGGGCCTATTTGCCGTTCAATGGTCAGTTATATGTTCTAAAGCCTTTTGTGTCATGTATAAGTGGAAAAAAATAAGGGCCTATTTGCCGTTCAGTGGTGCAGTTATATGTTCTAAAGCCTTTTGAGTCGTGTATAAGTGAAAAAACATGAGGGCCTATTTGCAGTTCAGCGGTGCAGTTATATGTTCTAAAGCCTTTTTGGGTCATGTATAAGTGGAAAAACATGAGGGCCTATTTGCAGTTCAGTGGTGCAGTTATATGTTCTAAAGCCTTTTGTGTTGTGTATAAGTGGAAAAAAATAAGGGCCTATTTGCCGTTCAGCGGTCAGTTATATGTTCTAAAGCCTTTTGTGTCATGTATAAGTGGAAAAAAATAAGGGCCTATTTGCCGTTCAGCGGTGCAGTTATATGTTATAAAGCCTTTTGTGTTGTGTATAAGTGGAAAAACATGAGGGCTTATTTGCAGTTCAGTAGTGCAGTTATATGTTCTAAAGCCTTTTGTGTCATGTATAAGTGGAAAAAAATAAGGGCCTATTTGCCGTTCAACGGTGCAGTTTTATGTTCTAAAGCCCTTTTGTGGAGTGTATAGATGGAAAAAAGAAAAATATATTTGCCGTTCAGTGGTGCAGTTATATGTTCTAAAGACTTTTGTGTCGTGTATAAGTAGAAAAAAATAAGGGCCTATTTGCCGTTCAACGGTCAGTTATATGTTCTAAAGCCTTTTGTGTCATGTATAAGTGGAAAAAAATAAGGGCCTATTTGCCGTTCAGTGGTGCAGTTATATGTTCTAAAGCCTTTTGAGTCGTGTATAAGTGAAAAAACATGAGGGCCTATTTGCAGTTCAGCGGTGCAGTTATATGTTCTAAAGCCTTTTTGGGTCATGTATAAGTGGAAAAACATGAGGGCCTATTTGCAGTTCAGTGGTGCAGTTATATGTTCTAAAGCCTTTTGTGTCATGTATAAGTGGAAAAAAATAAGGGCCTATTTGCCGTTCAACGGTGCAGTTTTATGTTCTAAAGCCCTTTTGTGGAGTGTATAGATGGAAAAAAGAAAAATATATTTGCCGTTCAGTGGTGCAGTTATATGTTCTAAAGACTTTTGTGTCGTGTATAAGTAGAAAAAAATAAGGGCCTATTTGCCGTTCAACGGTCAGTTATATGTTCTAAAGCCTTTTGTGTCATGTAATAAGTGGAAAAAAAATAAGGGCCTATTTGCCGTTCAGTGGTGCAGTTATATGTTCTAAAGCCTTTTGAGTCGTGTATAAGTGAAAAAACATGAGGGCCTATTTGCAGTTCAGGGTGCAGTTATATGTTCTAAAGCCTTTTTGGGTCATGTATAAGTGGAAAAACATGAGGGCCTATTTGCAGTTCTGCGTTGCAGTAATATGTTCTAAAGCCTTTTGTGTCGTGTAAAAGTGGAAAAAATAAGGGCCTATTTGCTATTCAGCAGTGCAGTTATATGTTCTAAAGCCTTTTTGTGGAGTGCATAGGTGGAAAAAAGAAAAATATGTTTTCCGTTCAGTGGTGCAGTTATATTTTCTAAAGCCTTTTGTGTAGTATACAAGTGGAAAAAATATATATATATTTGCAGTTCAGCGGTGCAGTTATATGTTCTAAAGCCTTTTGTGTCATGTATAAGTGGAAAAAAGAAAAATATATTTGCCATTCAGCGGTGCAGTTATATGTTATAAAGCCCTTTTTGTCATGTATTAGTGGCAAAAGAAAAATATATTTGCCGTTCAGCGGTGCGGTTATATGTTCTAAAGCCTTTTGTGTCGTGTATAAGTGGAAAAAAATAAGGGCCTATAATGCCGTTCAGCAGTGCAGTTATATGTTCTAAAGCCTTTTGTGTTGTGTATAAGTGGAAAAATAAGGGCCTATTTGCCGTTCAGCGGTGCAGTTATATGTTATAAAGCCTTTTGTGTCGTGTATAAGTGGAAAAACATGAGGACTTATTTTCAGTTCAGTGGTGCAGTTATATGTTCTAAAGCCTTTTGTGTCATGTATAAGTGGAAAAAAATAAGGGCCTATTTGCAGTTCAACGGTGCAGTTTTATGTTCTAAAGCCCTTTTGTGGGGTGTATAGATGGAAAAAAGAAAAATATATTTGCCGTTCAGTGGTGCAGTTATATGTTCTAAAGACTTTTATGTCGTGTATAAGTGGAAAAAAATAAGGGCCTATTTGCCGTTCAGCAGTGCAGTTATATGTTCTAAAGCCCTTTTTGTCATGTATTAGTGGCAAAAAATATATATATTTGCCTTTCAGCAGTGCAGTTATATGTTCTAAAGCCTTTTGTGGAGTGCATAAGTGGAAAAAAATAAGGACCTACAGTACAGACCAAAAGTTTGGACACACCTTCTCATTCAAAGAGTTTTCTTTATTTTCATGACTATGAAGGCATCAAAATTATGAATTAACACATGTGGAATTATATACATAACAAACAAGTGTGAAACAACAGAAAATATGTCATATTCTAGGTTCTTCAAAGTAGCCACCTTTTGCTTTGATTACTGCTTTGCACACTCTTGGCATTCTCTTAATTAGCTTCAAGAGGTAGTCCCCTGAAATGGTTTTCACTTCACAGGTGTGCCCTGTCATGTTTAATAAGTGGGATTTCTTGCCTTATAAATGGGGTTGGGACCATCAGTTGCGTTGAGGAGAAGTCAGGTGGATACACAGCTGATAGTCCTACGGAATAGACTGTTAGAATTTGTATTATGGCAAGAAAAAAGCAGCTAAGTAAAGAAAAACGAGTGGCCATCATTACTTTAAGAAATGAAGGTCAGTCAGTCAGCCGAAAAATTGGGAAAACTTTGAAAGTAAGGGCTATTTGACCATGAAGGAGAGTGATGGGGTGCTGCGCCAGATGACCTGGCCTCCACAGTCACCGGACCTTAACCCAATCGAGATGGTTTGGGATGAGCTGGACCGCAGAGTGAAGGCAAAAGGGCCAACAAGTGCTAAGCATCTCTGGGAACTCCTTCAAGAGTGTTGGAAGACCATTTCAGGGGACTACCTCTTGAAGCTCATCAAGAGAATGCCAAAAGTGTGCAAAGCAGTAATCAAAGCAAAAGGTGGCTACTTTGAAGAACCTAGAATATGACATATTTTCAGTTGTTTCACAATTGTTTGTTATGTATATAATTCCACATGTGTTAATTCATAGTTTTGATGCCTTCATAGTCATGAAAATAAAGAAAACTGTTTGAATGAGAAGGTGTGTCTAAACTTTTGGTCTGTACTGTATTTGCCGTTCAGCAGTGCAGTTATATGTTCTAAAGCCTTTTGTGTAGTGTATAAGTGGAAAAAAAATAGGGGCCTATTTGCCGTTCAGCGGTAAGTTATACTGTATGTTCTAAAGCCTTTTGTGTCGTGAATAAGTGGAAAAACATGAGGGCCTATTTGCAGTTCAGCGGTGCAGTTATATGTTCTAAAGCCTTTTGTGTCCTGTATAAGTGGAAAAACATGAGGGCCTATTTGTAGTAATACATTTCAAAGCCTTTTGTGTCGTATATATAAGTGGAAAAAATAAGGGCCTATTTGCCGTTCAGCAGTGCAGTTATATGTTCTAAAGCCTTTTGTGTAGTGTATAAGTGGAAAAAAAATAGGGGCCTATTTGCTATTCAGCAGTGCAGTTATATGTTCTAAAGCCCTTTTGTGGTGTGTATAAGTGAAAAAAAGAAAAATATATTTGCCATTCAGTGGTGCAGTTATATTTTCTAAAGCCTTTTGTGGAGTGTATAAGTGGAAAATATATATATATATATTTTCCGTTCAGCGGTGCAGTTATATGTTCTAAAGCCTTTTGTGTATAAGTGGAAAGAATAAGGGCATATTTGCCGTTCTGCGGTACAGTTATATGTTCTAAAGCCTTTTTGTGGAGTGTATAAGTGGAAAAAAGAAAAATATATTTGCTGTTCAGTGGTGCAGTTATATGTTTAAAGCCCTTTTCTGGAGTGTATAAGTGGAAAAAGAAATATATATTTGCCGTTCAGTGGTGCAGTTATATGTTCTAAAGCCCTTTTGTGAAGTGTATAAGTGGAAAACAGAAAAATATATTTGCCGTTCAGCGTTGCAGTTATATGTTCTAAAGCCTTTTGTTTTGTGTATAAGTGGAAAAAATAAGGGCTTATTTGCCGTACAGCGGTGTAGTTATATGTTCTAAAGCCCTTTTGTGGAGTGTGTAAGTGGAAAAAAGAAAAATATATTTGCCGTTCAGCGGTGCAGTTATATGTTCTAAAGCCCTTTTTGTCATGTATTAGTGGCAAAAGAAAAATATATTTGCTGTTCAGCAGTGCAGTTATACAAACCGGATTCCAAAAAAGTTGGGACACTATAAAAAACGGGAATAAAAACTGAATGCAACGATGTGGAGGTGCCAACTTCTAATATTTTATTCAGAATAGAACATAAATCACGGAACAAAAGTTTAAACTGAAAAAATGTACCATTTTAAGGGAAAAATATGTTGAATCAGAATTTCATGGTGTCAACAAATCCCCAAAAAGTTGGGACAAGGCCATTTTCACCACTGTGTGGCATCTCCCCTTCTTCTTACAACACTCAACAGACGTCTGGGGACCGAGGAGACCAGTTGCTCAAGTTTAGAAATAGGAATGCTCTCCCATTCTTGTCTAACACAGGCCTCTAACTGTTCAATCGTCTTGGGCCTTCTTTGTTGCACCTTCCTCTTTATGATGCGCCAAATGTTCTCTATAGGTGAAAGATCTGGACTGCAGACTGGCCATTTCAGTACCCGGATCCTACGCAGCCATGATGTTGTGATTGATGCAGAATGTGGTCAGGCATTATCTTGTTAAAAAATGCAGGGTCTTCCCTGAAAGAGATGACGTCTGGATGGGAGCATATGTTGTTCTAGAACCTAAATATATTTTTCTGCATTGATGGTGCCTTTCCAGACATGCAAGCTGCCCATGCCACACGTACTCATGCAACCCCATACCATCAGAGATGCAGGCTTCTGAACTGAGCGTTGATAACAACTTGGGTTGTCCTTGTCCTCTTTGGTCCGGATGACATGGCGTCCCAGATTTCCAAAAAGAACTTCGAATCGTGACTCGTCTGACCACAGAACAGTCTTCCATTTTGCCACACTCCATTTTAAATGATCCCTGGCCCAGTGAAAACGCCTGAGCTTATGGATCTTGCTTAGAAATGGCTTCTTCTTTGCACTGTAGAGTTTCAGCTGGCAACGGCGGATGGCACGGTGGACTGTGTTCACTGACAATGGTTTCTGGAAGTATTCCTGAGCCCATTCTGTGATTTCCTTTACAGTAGCATTCCTGTTTGTGGTGCAGTGTCGTTTAAGGGCCCGGAGATCACGGGCATCCAGTATGGTTTTACGGCCTTGACCCTTACGCACAGAGATTGTTCCAGATTCTCTGAATCTTCGGATGATGTTATGCACAGTTGATGATGATAGATGCAAAGTCTTTGCAATTTTTCGCTGGGTAACACCTTTCTGATATTGCTCCACTATCTTTCTGCGCAACATTGTGGGAATTGGTGATCCTCTACCCATCTTGGCTTCTGAGAGACACTGCCACTCTGAGAAGCTCTTTTTATACCCAATCATGTTGCCAATTGACCTAATTAGTGTTAATTGGTCTTTTTTCCAGCCTCTTATTGCTACTTGTCCCAACTTTTTGGGGATTTGTTGACACCGTGAAAATTGGAATCAACGTATTTTTCCTTTAAAATTATACATTTACTCGGATTAAACGTTTGATCTGTCATCTACGTTCTATTACAAATAAAATATTGACATTTGCCATCTCGACATCATTGCATTCAGTTTTTATTCACAATTTGTTTAGTGTCCCAACTTTTTTGGAATCCAGTTTGTATGTTCTATACTTGGATACTTTGCCGCAGCAGGTCCCAATGGTGATGTGGGCTTAATTCACACTTAGTACAATGCGTCTTGTAGGACCGCGCGATTATTAACAATTTTCAAGATAACCACTCCAGGTCCGAACCATCCACCTCTGTGTATATGGGTAAAATATTGGTTTCCACAGACAACTTCCCTCTCCACTCGTTCCTGTGGAATATCAAAAATCATACCAATAGTGAAGTACTGCTATCATTAACCCCATGCACTCCTGGTATTATACTCTCAAGTGCACGTGGGTATACAAGCACATCAGACGAAAGCCGTCATTACGAGCTCCTCTTATTCTTTTCTTCCCATAGTCAATGTGCACAAGACTGCTGTGTTTTATCTCTTTTGATGTGCCTATACCACTACTGACATTTGTGAGTATAATAATAAAAAATCTGTTTATATATACATTGGTGACAATGCTTCACTATCAGAGCGAATTTTTATGTAGAATTGACTATGGGAAGAAAAGAATAAGAGGAGCTCGTAATGACGACTTTCGTCTGATGTGCTTGTATACCCGCGTACACTTGTGAGTATAATACCAGGAGTGCATGGGAATAATGATAGCAGTACTTCACTATCGGTGTGATTTTTGATATTCCACAGGAACGAGTGGAGGGGGAAGTTGTCTGTGGAAACCAATATTTTACCCATATACACAGAGGTAGATGGTTCTGACTTGAAAATTGTTAATAATCGCACGGTCCCACAAGACGTATATGTTCTAAAGCCCTTTTCTGCATGTATTAGTGGCACAAAAATAGTATTTGCCGTTGTGTGATGAAGTGATAAAATTACAGCCCTTTTGGGCGTGTATTAGTGGGGGGAAAAAAGGGCTTATAAGCCATTGTATGGTGATGTGAGAAAATTGCAGACTTTTTATGGGTGTTTTAATCTCCTTTTTATTTATTTATTTGATCTAATAGTATGTCAGACAGAGAAGTGCCAGGCCCTGCACAGGGGAGTGTTTCTGGCGCAGGCACAGGTCGCTTCAGAGTAAAGGGGTGTGGCAGCAGGGGTCACTTCGAGAAGCCTGAGCTCCTGGTGTAGCTAGCTTGCTAGGACCTGTCCTAGGTTGCTAGTATAGCTCATATGTGTATACAGCTAGACCTGCCAATAGCCTTAATACAGTTCCTATGTTTATGTGTTAAAGACAAAACCAGAGTTATTTACTGTGACATCATGTTTTGGATGTCATATAACTGTAATATTTTGTGTTCACAGAAGCAGAAAAAGATAATATGCCTTTAAGATTCATTTAGTAATGTAGGGTAAGCTCAGTGACACAGCAGAAACAACAGAAAGCATAGAGTGAATCTGTTGTTGCTGGGCAGAAGTCTAGACCAATCTCAGACAGCTTCTCACACAGCAAGAGTTTTCACCAATCACAGCCAGCCTCACACACAGCCTGTCTGGGAATTCCCCTAGCAGGAGATGCTAGAATAATTATTCACCAGAGACAGTAGCTGAAGAGACATTCACTCCACTGAGAGCTGAGTTCTATGGGAACAAAAGGCCAAAATAGGTAGTTAAAACAGTTATATAATGTTCATATTGTTAGTATTGTGTTTAGAACTGTATACTGAACCAGTTATATGTGTGTTTACTTACAGTTCCACCAATTGCAACCATACAATTGCAAATACAAATTGCAAGCTACAAATTGCAAGCATACAATTCAAGCATTCAGATTTCATATTGCATTCCAAATTGCATACAACCATACCAGATCATACTCAACCAATCTGCAAATAGTCACTGCAAACTGCATCCTGCAAGTAGAACTATTAGTTTGACCTCAGATATACCTCTGTGACAGTACAGATACTGAAGAGAGAAATATATCCACCATTTTATGTTAAATGACAAGATTGAACAGTTGAACCACCATCTTATGCATACCGCCATTTTGTGATATCTTTTCAACACGTGTTTTGTACATGGACTATCTGCTGCGGAGGCGGCAGTGTTATATATGAAGAAAAGTTGAAGTTAATAAAGAAGTTATTTGAAGCATTTGTTGTGCTCTTTAAACCTACTGTTTCTGTAGAACGGCGCAAGAGGAATTACAGAGTAATAGACAGTCTGGTTAGACTAAAAGTCAGAGATATTAAAATTTTTCTAATGCCACAGCGCAAAAGGCACTTCATAGTGCTGCACCTGTCACACCCAGTGTCATCTAGCGGTCGTGTCTTGACCAGCAACCCAGTGGTTCTTGAATGGTCGACTCGGTCACCCACTTCGTCCCAAGTGACATCAGACACCCCCAGCCAAGAGTCGGTGGGTTTGTCAGACATAACCCTTAGTTAGCATGTCCCGAGAGCAGGCCCTGTGCCCTCACCTGTCCTCAACCTGCCTCTGTCCTTTTCTGTTCCCTCAGCCAGAGAAGTATTATATGCTGTGGGCTCAGCCCCACTATACAGCGAGGACGAGCTATTAGAGGACAATCAGCAGCTACTGGCCAGCCAAGATGTGGAGGAGACATCTGCCGCTTCCTCCTCTAGGTGGGCAAGTAGTGATGAGGAGAGTGGCGTGGGAGCTGGTGTTGCGAGCGGTGAGACTCCTGACCCAGAGACCATTTAGGAGGACATCAGTGACCAGCAGACAGTACTCGATGATGATAATGTAGCTGATCGCACTTGGAAGTCGGGTGAATTAGGGGCTTCATCATTATCGGAAGAAGAAGGTGTCACACCAGCAACTTGGCCAGGTGACGCCGCTTCCGCCTCCACGTTCCAAGCCGTTGGTCCTGCGACAATATCGCCTCCTGCCTCCTCCACTGTGTCCTCCGCCTCCACTGCACGGACAATTCACAGTGCCCCTGCAGCATACCACATGTCCAGGACATGGCGGTGTCACGCTGTTCTGCACCTCGTTTGCCTGGGTGAACGGAGTCACACAGGGGAGGAACTGCTCCGTGTCCTTCATCAAGAAATTGAATCCTGGCTTTCTCCGCGACAACTCAAAATCAGAACCATAGTGACTGACAACAGGAAGAACATGGTGTCGGCGCTGCGTCAAAGAGGGCTGAGCCATGCGCCCTGCATGGCACACGTGTTCAATCTGATTGTCAAGCGGTTCCTGAAGTCTTCCATCCATCTGCAAGACATCCTAAAAATGGCCAGGAAACTTTGCATTCACTTTAGCCACTCATACACCGCAAAGCACACCCTCCTTGAGCTGCAGCGGCAGAACGGCATCCCCCAACATAGGCTGATATGCGACGTTTCCACCCGTTGGAATTCCACCCTCCATATGTTTGACCAACTATACGAACAGAGAAAGGCCATAAACGATTTCTTGATGATCCAAGCGGACAGGAGTACTCCCCTGTGTAACTTCAATGTCAGCCAGTGGCAGATCATGCGTGACACCTGCCATTTGCTCAGGCCCTTTGAGGAGGCCTCGTTATTTGTAACTCGCCAGGACTACGGGATGAACAACGTCATTTCACTGCTTCATGTCCTGGAACAGATGCTGGTAAATCTGGCTGGTCAGGGGACTGGAGACGTAGGGCCTACATCTCACGGCCACATGAGTGCTGTGGGGGCTGAACTTGAGGAGGAGGAGGAAATTGGAGCACAAGTAATGTGTAGCGAAATGGGTTTTACACACAGGTGACAGGAGAGGAGGAGCAGGAGCAGCCAGAGGAGCTACAGGGCAATGAGGAAGACGAGGCAGAGGACCCAGACACACCATGGCAGTATGCAGTGGAGATGGAGGCAGGGAGTCCCTCCAAGTCACTTGCACAAATGGCGCGATGCATAGTGACAGCCGAATTGTCACCATTTGGCAGAGGGAGGACTTCTGGTTCTCTACCTTGTTGGACCCTCACTACCGGTCCAAAATGGGGGCCTTTTTTTACAACCGCTGAGAGGGAGATCAAACTGAACTACTATATGTAATGAGTTGGCCGCTGCCTATCTGCACCATCGTCCATCCTCTTGCAGGTCTGACCAGGGGGCCCTCTGCGCTCTCATTCCAATGATATAGCTGCTGTGGTAGGGTGGGGGGGGGGTAGGAGCAGTACCAGCTCCATCAGCAGCGTGAGTCTAGAGTCGATGATGAGCAGCTTTGTTAACCCGACTAGTGAATAAACTACTCACCAGCAGCAGCAGCTAGACCTGGAGCAGGGCCTGAGCCAACAGGTGGTGGCATACTTGGAAGGTACCCTGCCAACCCATATTGAAGATCCTCTGGACTACTGGGCAGCCAAACTGGATTTGTGGCCGCAGCTAGCAGAGTTTGCCCTGGAAAAGCTGTCCTGCCCAGCCAGTAGTGTGGCATCAGAGCATGTGTTCAGTGCAGCGGGGGCCATAGTTACCTCAAGAAGAACTCGCCTGTCCATAATGTGGGTAGACTGACCTTTGTCAAGATGAATTAGGTGTGGATCAGCCAGGATTTCCACCCACCAATGCCTGATGCATCAGACTAGATCATGCATGGTGCCACACCAACACTTTGACAAGAGACCGGTTTCTTCTGGCTACCTGCCTCAGCTACTATTCTGATGCTGCCACCCGCCTGATGCCACACATCTGATGCAAAGTGCTCCTTCTTTTACCCACCATCTTCAGCTGGTACTCGTATTGCCACCCACCTCCCCACTCTGTCACCGGGTCACTCTGTGGTCTCCTGATGCTGCTGCCACCTCCACACTATGTCACCTTGCCACTCTGTGGTCTCCTGATGCTGCTGTCACCGCCACACTATGTTACCTTGCCACTCTGTGGTCTCCTGATGCTGCTGGCACCTCTACACTATGTCACCTTGCCACTCTGTGGTCTTCTGATGCTGCTGCCACCTCCTCATTATGTCAACAGGTCACTCTGTGGTCTCCTGATGCCGCTGCCACCTCCCCACTCTGTCACTGGGTCACTCTGTGGTCTCTTTGATGCAGCTGTCACCTTTACACTATGTCACCTTGCCACTCTGTGGTCTCCTGATGCTGCTGTCACCTCCACACTATGTCACCTTGCCACTCTGTGGTCTCCTGATGCTGCCACCTTCACACTATCATTGTGCCACTCTGTGGTCTCCTACTGATGCTGCTGCTGCCACCTCCACACTCTGTCACAGTGCCACTCTGTGGTCTCCTGATCCTGCTGTCACCTCCACACTATGTCACCTTGCCACTCTGTGGTCTCCTGATGCTGCTGCTGCCACCTTCACACTGTCATTGTGCCACTCTGTGGTCTCCTACTGATGCTGCTGCCGGCACCTCCACACTTTGTCACTGTGCCACACTGTGGCCTCCTGATGCTGCCGCCACCTCCACACTCTGTCATTATGCCGCTATGTGGCCTCCTGATGCTGCCGCCACCTCTAGAATCTGTCATTGGGCCACTCTGTGATCTCCTCATGCTGCTTCCACCTCACCACTATGTCATAGGGCCACTTCATGACTGGGCCACTATTTTGCCTTTTGGCCTGGCTGACATCATTATTTATTTGACCCTTCTTCTGATCTGTCAGAAGGAAGGAAAAATGGGACGCACAATGGATCCTGTCTGTGTAGCAGCTGTAAGGCCTGTATGGTCCCATCAGAATTGGCTTGTGATTTGGTAGCCAAAAGCAGGAGTGGGTACAAAACACAGAAAACATGCAAATATTCCATTCACATGTCATCTCTGTTTTGGATCCACTCCTGTTTTTTTGGCATTAGCAATACTGATGGATTACTGACCAAATGCTGACCGAGTGAAGGCGGATGCTCAACAGACAGGATCCGTTTTTTGGGGTTTATTGTTCTGATGGATCAGAGGAAGGGCAAAATAATCAGTGACGTCAGCACAAACTTACTGCTGACACCCTCCACACTGTCGGGGGGGAGGGGGGGGGCTCTACTTGTATAAGCGTTTAATAGAACAGGTTCTATATATGGTTTTATCTATGGTTCTATCTATGTGGAATCAGCTGACGACGGTGTAAAAGAAGTGCGCTTCTTCTTGGCGCTAACATCGACCTGTAAGGCTGAGTTCATACTTGAGTTATTTGGTCAGTTTTGGCCCAAATAAGTAAAGTGTGCATTCTAAGAGCAACACGTGTCATCTGCATGTCATACTGACAGTATTATTTCACTACCACAGCAGACTCCCTGTGTGTGTTACTGCAAGGCACAGTGTTCTACACCACTATAAAGGCTCTCTGCAGCCAGGAAATAGCAGTTTTTTAACAAACAGAAAGTTTTATGAAAAATTCGGTGTACTGGCTGAATCAAATTCTTGAAAAATTCGCTCATCTCTACTGATAACTCCAACATGAGCAATGAGGTCAGAATGAGGAGAGATTTGAAGTGTACCTAACCTTTTAACAAACTTTGCATTAATCAATAATACAGTGTGTGTGCATGAGGAATAACACTATATCTGACCACTATATCATTTGTATCTGACATTTTTGGCAGTTTTCCCTTGTGCAAGCTGAAGTCTAGTATGGGGTTCTCCCAGAGTTGCTGGGTGAAGACGAGCTGCCCCCTCAATATAGACTTGTATTGACATGGATAATATGATTCTTCTATTGAGCTGATCTGTCTTGGACAGGTTTAAGACATTTTTCAGGGCCATAAGCAATAAGCAAGGGAAGTGGAGAGAAGTAAACAGCTGATAGCATGAAAACTAGACATTTCTCACCAATAACACATACTGTATTACAATGTTTCTTATGGTCGCTTGTACTATGATGTCAACATTACGGAAAAGGCTATCTGATCAGTAAAATCAGAATGGCATAAAAAAAAAAAAAAAAAGTAATAGCCTCACTGATCCCCTGCAGTTCCCATTCCAATGCTTCCTGAGTCCCCGATGGTCTCTACTACCAGGTTCCAGAACTTCACAGTTCTGTCAACCTTGTAGTCAAGGGAGCTTGTTACTACAGCACTGCTCCCATTCAAGTCATTGATAGCAGCATGTGGTAACAAGCTTTCTCTACTACAAGGTTGACTGAGCTGTATAGTTCTGGCACTGACATCCGGCACTGGAGCTACACCTGCACAGTTGACTGATGGGGTTGCGGGGTGTTGGAACCCTCTGACAAGCTAGTGATGGCCTACCCTGAGGTTGATGGTGCTTTGTAGTTCTGGCAATGTAGCTACACCCAAACAGCTGATCAGTGGAGGTATGGGATGTCAGACCCCCACTGATCAGTTAGCAATATAGCCTATTAGTAAAGGCTGGACAACTCCTTTAATTCAATAAAGCTGGAGTATTTTTTTTTAAATTGATGTATTAGAGAAGAAATAATTTAGCGTGATACACTTTGCATGCCAATGAATGGGGAATTAATCGTTAAAATTATTATTGACCTGAACCTTTTTTGGAAGAAAATACTGGGATACATGTACAATTCCATGAGATGGGATAAGTGTATCTAGTATGTTATGTATGTAGTATGTAGAAATACGAAAAACATTCCATATCAAATGGTACTAACCTACTGCAGGAGATGACTTTCATTCCCTGCTTGCAGAAGCATATCTAGTAAAACCCCTCACCTAATACAGTTCCATTTCAATGTTCATTCATTCATACAACCCACATTGAAATATGATAAAATCTTTGAGAGATGGGCCGCCTTATTCTGCGCTCAGAGGGGTACATTTATATCGCATACCATACTCACATACCATGTGCTTATTATAATGCTGGTATGTTATGTGACAGTTGGGGTTCTCTCCCTTTAGCTATACCCTTATCTGCACCATAATAATTACACCATCCATTTCCACACATTTACTGTATGTGTCTTAAACGTTGATGCCACTTACCATAAAAATCTTACCCTTCTGCACATGGTAATTAAATAACTAAACAATATAAAGTTACTTCTGTGCTTTTATATGTGTGTTCATTTCAATTTCTCTAGTTACAGTACATTTCGTAACCAGTATACAGTCTATGTACTCTTGAACACTCCTATATTGAATGTTTGCTGCAATCAAACTGCATTGTTACAAAGTTGATTTGTTACAACACTTCAATAATAATAATAATGATAGTTATTACTATGATTGCACTATGCAAAAACTAAATATTTTGACATAGTTGACTATGCAATTTCTGGGACCTAATGCATTATAAAAATATTTTAATGTAAAAATAAGTTACGAAACTCTGTGCGAGTTTCATGTATGCATATATAATTCTAAAGTCCATTTATGTAATCAAACAGCTCTATCCTGTCTGGATTTATGTGCACCTACTTTAAATGCACCCCCACCCCCCAAAATCTGTTTTCATGTAAAACACAATGGGGGTCATTTACTATTCTGAAATATGCCTAAATTAGGCATGTTTCAGGCGCAGGTGGCGACTTTGCCCCACTCACGCCAGGTCTAAGATTGTGGGCGGGGAAGGGGGTGGGCCGGCAGGCCTGTCTCATTCATCATTTTCTACGCCTGAAACAGGTCTAAGTGTAAAACAGCTAGGAAGCTGTCTTACATGTAGAACTGGCGCTTAGCCTAAACCCTTCCCTCCAGCCAGAGGTGTAACATGACCAGAATTAACTTTCTATAATACCGGTGTCTTCTTAGGCTAGTTTCACACTAGCGGCAGGGGAGTCCGGCAGGCTGTTCCAGCGGGTGAACAGCCTGTCGGATCCGTCCTGTTGCTAGTTCACGTGTGCCCCTGAACTGCCGCTCCATGCCCATTGACTATAATGGGGCAGGGGCGGAGCTCCCCTGCCGCTAGTGTGAAAGTACCCTTATGTGGCACAAAGGTCTTTGGACCCCCTGAGGCTCCTGGGCCCGGTAGAGACTGTAACCTCTGCACCCCCTATAGCTACAACCCTGCCAAAATCTTTAGCTTGGGCTGCACAGCGATCATGGCCATAATACCTATCGCGTGAACAATATGTAGCAGTGCAGTCATTGAACTGTATGGGATCGCAACATAGCTCGCTGTGACCGCAGAGTTGCAAAAATCCAACATTGCTGCAACTTGAGAGCCATGCTGTGAACCCATTCAGTTCAGTGGCTACACTGCTATATGGTGAACTTTTTTCACACGGTCAAGATTGCAGTGTAGCCCCAGTCTCAAAGAAGACCGTCACCAATCCCTTTATGTCCATTTTTGTAAATAATTGTATTCCCCATAATATAACAATTCAGGATCATTTGTGGGTATCCCAATGTCGCATAGTAACACCCAGTTGTTAATTTATTCATAATTATCAAACAGGAATAACAGAGGTATGGCATATTGGCAGGGTTAGATGCTTCTGAATGTTTCATGGGAAATACAAATATTTGCTAAAATTGGTAAGACCTGAAAGAAGCGCAGACAGATCATTTTTAAAGACCTTCCAGAAGAAAGTTCCTTTAATATTCATTAAAATATACATCTAACATCTCTGCGACATAAACTCTAGAGGTTACAAAGCCTGATGATGCACGGCTGAGATTCAAATAACAAGATTTCCCATTCTGATTCTGTGAGAACCAATGTTGTCTTGTGTGGTTTGAAATATATTAAAGAAAATGTCTCTCAGAAAATTACCTATGGTTTAAATCATGTTTTTATGTTAAACATAGTTAAAAGAATTTTTGGTGGTTATTTTTAATTCTCCATGGCAATATTTATATAAAAAAAAACACCTCAAAATCCTGCAGTTTTAACACTGGCCACTAAACCTAATAATAGGCACCACCTCTTGGTCTGTATAGATCACTTTACTGCAGTTATCTGCTAATCATTACAGGAAGGACTACATTTAAATATATCACCTCTGTATATAGAAAACACAGGATCCACCATTCACTCTAGGTGATGTCACAGCTTATCTGCTCCTTCCAGACCTCTGCACAGCTCACAGCGCATGCCTAGAAAACTGGCTGGCCATACACATACTTTTGTCAGGCAAACCAACCGAGAACGGCAGGTTCAACCGACACATTAATGTGTGTGGGGAGCTCCCGACTCTCCCCTTAAAGATGATATCGAAGGAGAGAAGGATCAGGCAAAATGAATATTTCTGCCTGACCCTTTTGTTCTCCCAGAAGATAAGCCGCCACCAGCTGTGTCTGGCAGCTTTCTCTGCCCTCCCTGTAACATACACAGACACTTTGAGCTGAACTGAATGTGTATGTGTATGGCGAAGCTGCAGGAGCAGACTGGGAACTTAAAGTGGCCTTGGAAAAAAAATAAAGTATTGTAGGCGGGGCCAAATTGACCAAAGGCATAGCCAAAATAAGTAGGTGTCGTCAACACATGTAGATGGAGCCAAAAATACAATTTTTCAGAACAAAGTACCACCCCAGCAGAGCCAGATACCACAGTGCAGCACAATATACTGTCCCAGCAGAACCAATAATACTCCAGCAGCACAAGATACCTTCCCAGAAGATGCCCCACTTTGTTGGCCAGCACCACATTCTGTCATCCTACACCAGTTGCCTCAGGATGGCAATACAGTTGAATTCAGAAGTCAGGAGCGCACCTGTAGTCATCAGTCAGGTAGATAGGTACTTGATGCTCCCAGCTTTAGTAGCATCAAATAATTACTTGCTTGGTTGATAGACATGAGGAGGGCTTAGGTGGCACCGCTGGGTCTATATGTCCAGTCCACCCCTGGAAAACTAGAAATCTATAACAATTCAGAAACTAAAAATAGATTAGAAAAAAATGTCTATCTGGTTTTAACTGGCAGAAAAAAAATCGGTGACACATTCCCTTTAACCGCTTAAGAATGGTTAACTGTCATCATCTCTCCAGTTCCAGCACTGAGCTGCCTTCTCCTCCACTTCCAAGGGTATAACTACTGTGTGTGGGCACAAAGGGAGTACTACTTGTAGACTGTAAGCCCTCACGGGCAGGGCCCTCTCTCATTCTTAATAATAACTACTGTGTGTAGGCACAAATGGGGCAACACTACTGTAAGGGGAGTATGACTACTGTGTTGGAGCATTAAAAAGGCATAACTAGTGTGTGGAGGCACTAAGGTGGCATAACTGTGTGTGGGCACTAAGGAGGTATTCTACTGTGTAATTATATGAGGGGGGGGGGAAAGGGGGCATAGCTACTGTGTGGGGCCACTAAGAGGACATTCTGCTGTGAAGGGTTCCCTAATGGAGCATAACTGTGGTGGCACTAACAGGATATTCTTACTGAGATAAGGCACTAAGGGACCATTCTCATACCTCCCAATTTTTTGGAAAGGCCAAGTAGTTATACCCCACTTTGTGCTCCCACACAGTAGAATGCATACCTCCTAAGTGTCCCTCTTTTGGAGGGACAGTCCCTCATTTGGACCCCAGTCTCTCTGTCCCTCTTTGCTCCTTAAATGTCCCTTTTTCATATAGGAAATAAAATTGCATTAATAAACATATTAAACTGCTCCAGAAACTGTCTGGTTCCTACCTCCATATTACACCTCACTTTATATATTTTTTCATTATTTAGTGCAATTTTGACTTTAAAATGTATCTAATCAGATGAGCTAAGATTTAAAGGAGTGTTCCAGGGCAAGAAAAAAGCTGTCCCAGAAGCTGCACATACACACACAAACCCCCTCCCCTAGACCTTATACCTACCTTACCGATCCCCGGCTGCTGCAGTTCTGATGGTCCGGGGTCTCCACTGAACCCCACTTCCTGCTACTGTCTCAACATGGTAGGAAAATGGCTGTGAATGCTGCTCAGTAAAATCACTGGCTGCAGCCATTACCCACCTCAGCCAATGATTGGATCTTTATCATAATGAGCTGTAAGTGTCCCTCTTTGACCATCCAAAAAGTTGGGTAGCATGCTTTTGTAGTACCCCAGACCCGGGGTTTCTACAATATTGTACATTGTTATTTTATTGTTTTATCTTTCATATTATGACCATTTGTTCCAGTAAGGAATGGCTGGCAAAGGTTGGCAAGAAACAGGGCTAACCCCTCCTCTCCTCCTGGTATGAAAGGGTTGGTCCTGCTTCCTGCCAGGAGAAGAAGTTCCTGGAGATGAAGCACATGTCTGAGCTCCTAACGAGGATTCTCCAAAGTGAATTACAGTCATATACTGTGTCAAGTAAAGCCTAGAGAAGATAGCAGAGTGAACAGCTATATCCGGCATGTGAAGACACTGTTGTGATGTGAGGTACTACGGCTAGGATACTAATCAGGTGCTAAATTTCCGCCATCCAACCTGCCTCCAGATTCCTTACCGGTGCCAGAAAATAGCACTTGAAATCAGCTGCTATTGAATGTATTTGAAGTTCTACATTGCATTTAGTAAATGAGACTTTTATACGTTTAATTCTCCTTCTTTAACATTTCATTTCCACGGCGCTGATCCCCAGGGAACAATGGCCTGAGAGAATACATTGTGACTAGAGATGAGCAATGTTTTTAAAAATTCGATTTGGACATTTCGCTAAATTTTTCCCAAAAATTATATTCGATCCGAATTAATTAGTGACAAAGCGAGTTATAAATCAGCTATTTCCCGGCAGCAGGGAGCATGTATCTCGATGTACAACACTGTGCATTGCAGGAACATGCAGAGCTAGTCCGCTGTGGTAATGAAACAGTTACTGTTCATCAGTATGACAGGCAGGTGGGTCACTCTTATTTACTCTTTTGGACTAATAATTGCCTTATTTTCACACATGTCTCTTATTGCTATTGCTAAGACAAAACTTTTAATACACTATGTATAAAATGTATTTTTAAGACCTAATAAATCCATTTAAAACTATCAGTTGTGCTGCATTCCTTTTCCTCAATAGTCAGATGTATGGTGCTGTTGCCTTCACAGCGCTCCTATTGTACCAATGGGCTATGGTTGCTGCGCGCTGCCTCTAGCCTTGTAACAGCGGCTGCTGTACGCCGCTGTTCCCCCTCTTATTGCCGCGGTCCCGGGCGCCACGCTCAGCGGTGACCTGTGGCCGGTGCTTTCCATTTCACCGCTGCGGTCCTGGGCTCTGTTTCTGTAGGTGTTATTGCTTCTGAGGATTCCGCTCCACAGCTTCCACTCAGCCCTGGACACAGCATGACTTCAGCTGGTTTCGTGTTACACTGCTCTAAGGGCAGAGCGCATCACTCCCTGGGCTGTGTGGGTTAGGTCAGGTGACCTCACTGACCAACTCTTGCTCTCCTGCATGTATTTAAGTGGCTCAGCTCCCTTACCAGATGCCTCAGTGTCAAGGTCCTTGAGTTTGCTGGTTCCTGATCAGGGCCGGCCTTAGGTGTCCAGGCTCCCTGTGCGAGCTAACCTTGTGGCGCCCCCCCCCCCCCCCAAAAAAAAAAAAAAACACTGCTTGTTGCTGGCATCATGGCATAGGCTGGCTGACTATCCAACCAAGTAGTTACCAGCCCACACACCCCAAAGGCCGGTGTAATGTCATACTTCCCTACTTCGTGAGATTTTCCTACCCTCGTCACTTCCAGTCGCCCCGGACATGACGTGAGGAGGTGTGCAGCGCCACGCAGGCGCACAACGTCAGGTTAGGGAAGTTTCACAGCAGAGTGCGCATGCGCCAGGAGTCTCGCCGGCGGTTAGGGTAGGGAAAAACTATGGGCCAGTGCGCAGGCGCAGTGATCGGATGGATGTTCTCAGCTGAACACCGGCCGACACTGCGCATGCACCGAGAGCCTCACCAGCGGTTAGGGAAGGGAAAAATTACGTACGGGCCAGTGCTTTTTCCCTAACCGCTGGTGAGGCTCCCAGCGCATGCGCAGTGTCGGCCGGTGTCCTGCTGAGAACATCCATCCGATCACCGCACCTGTGCACTGGCCCATAATTTTTCCCTACCCTAACCGCCGGCGAGGCTCCCAGCGCATGCGCACTCTGCTGTGAAATTTCCCTAACCCATCGTTGTGCGCAGTGCGCCCCCCCAATATAATAAACATTGGTGGCACAGTGCGCCACCCCCAACACCCCAGTATAATAAACATTGGTGGCGCAGTGCGCCCCCCCAACACCCCAGTATAATAAACATTGGTGGCGCAGTGCGCCCCCCCAACACCCCAGTATAATAAACATTGGTGGCACAGTGCGCCCCCCCAACACCCCAGTATAATAAACATTGGTGGCGCAGTGCGCCCCCCAACACCCCAGTATAATAAACATTGGTGGCGCAGTGCGCCCCCCCTCAATATAATAAACATTGGTGGCGCAGTGCGCCCCCCCTCAATATAATAAACATTGGTGGCGCAGTGCGCCCCCCCTCAATATAATAAACATTGGTGGCGCAGTGCGCCCCCCCCTCAATATAATAAACATTGGTGGCGCAGTGGGCAGTGCCAATGAGGGTTAAAAAATAAAAAAATAATTAACTCACCTCCTCCAATTGATCGTCTTCTGTTCTTTCTTCATGACCTGTCAAAGGACCTGTGGTGACATCACTGTGCTCATCACATGATACATCACATGATCCATCACCATGGTAATGGGTCATGTGATGAGCTCAGTGACGTCACCACAGGTCCTGAAGAAAGACCGGCAGCTACGCGATCAACTGGAGGAGGTGAGTTAATTTTTTTAAATTATTTTTTAACCCTCATTGGCACTTCCCACTGAGCCACCAATGTTTCTTATACTGGGGGGGGAAGGCGCACTGTGCCACCAACGTTTCTTATACTAGGGGGGGGGCGCACTGAGCCACCAATTATGTTTGTTTCTTATACTGGGGTGTTTGGGGGGGGGGCGCACTGTGCCACCAATTATGTTTCTTATACTGGGGTGTTTGGGGGGGGGGGGCGCACTGTGCCACCAACGTTTCTTATACAAATACAGGAGGCGGGTGCCGGAATCAAATAGCCGGCACCCGACCTCTGTGACAGGGAGCTGTGATCAGCGGCAGTTAACCCCTCAGGTACCGCACCTGAAGGGTTAACTCAACTGCAGCTGATCGCAGCTCCCTGTCACAGAGGTCGGGTGCCGGCTATTTGATTCCAGCACCCGCCTCCTGTATTTGTATTACAGGTCAGTTTTCTTCATTGGTGGCGCAGTGGCCACAGCCCCTCCCCTCCTCCTCCTGTCTCTCTTCTTATTGGCAGCGGCGGGGGCAGCAGGCAGGTCAGACAGGGGAGGGGGAGATGGAGGGGGCGCCCCGAGGGAGAACACAAGTACAGCCTCGCCTGCCGCAGATTACATTGCGAGCTGTCGGCCGCCCAGCGCCCCTGTTACTATGGCGCCCTGTGCGGCCGCACAGCCCGCACACCCCAAAGGCCGGCCCTGTTCCTGATACTTTTGTGTGCTCCTGAATCTGATCTATACTTCGTTCCTGGACTCTGCTTATCATCTGATCCCTGCCTGCTTGATTTGTCTCTCCTGTTGCCGACCCGGATTTCCTGACCTGTACCTGTGCCGCCTGCCCCGACCTATTGCCTGTCTGACCACATCTCTGCCTTATCCTTCGGTCCTGCACCGTTGCTCCTGGTAACTTCTCTGCCTGCCTGACCACGCTTGTACTTCTGGTACCTACTCAGGTACCTCCTGGTCTGCCCGGACTAGCTGCCACTGACTCAGGGGATTGCTTTGGAGTAGCCCCTCGCAACTACCCTAACGGCTCAAGTAAATCCTCACCATCTGAGACTCTAGTGAAAACCAGGTAGTTGCTTAGACACGCCCTTCCAGAGCATAGCCAGTCAGTGGCACAGTGGGTTCACACCCGCTGATCCGTGACAAGCCTTCTCTGTGTCTCTGTCCCTTGCTATTAGATTAAGGTCTTCCATTATAGTTCCTAGAATACTTTACCTCTGTACCTAAAATGTCCTCTGGGGAACGGGCAGTGATAGGAGCGCTGTGAAGGCAACAGCATACATCTGACTATTGAGGAAAAGGAATGCAGCACAACTGATAGTTTTAAATGGATTTATTAGGTCTTAAAAATACATTTTTTTACTTAGGCCCCTTTCACACGGGCGAGAATTCCGTGCGGGTGCAATGCGTGAGGTGAACACATTGCACCCGCACTGAATCCGGACCCATTCACTTCAATGGGGCTGTTCAGATGAGCAAAGATTTTCACGCATCACTTGTGCGTTGCATGAAAATCGCAGAATGTTCTATATTCTGTGTTTTTCACGCAACACAGGCCCCATAGAAATGAATGGGTCTGCGTGAAAATCGTAAGCATCCGCAAGCAAGTGCGGATGCGGTGCGATTTTCACGCATGGTTGCTAGGAGACGATCGGGATTGAGACCCGATCATTATTATTTTCCCTTATAACATGGTTATAAGGGAAAATAATAGCATTATGAATACAGAATGCATAGTAAAATAGCGCTGGAGGGGTTAAAAAAAATAAAAAATAATTTAACTCACCTTAATCCATTTGCTCGCGCAGCCCGGCATATCTTCTGTCTTCATCTTAGCTGTGTGCAGGAAAAGGACCTGTGATGACGTCACTCCGGTCATCACATGATCCATCACCATGGTAAAAGATCATGTGACGGTCCATGTGATGACCGGAGTGACGTCACCACAGGTCCTTTTCCTGCACACAGCTAAGATGAAGACAGAAGAGATGCCGGGCTGCGCGAGCAAGTGGATTAAGGTGAGTTAAATTATTTTTTATTTTTTTTAACCCCTCCAGCGCTATTTTACTATGCATTCTGTATTCATAATGCTATTATTTTCCCTTATAACCATGTTATAAGGGAAAATAATAATGATCGGGTCTCAATCCCGATCGTCTCCTAGCAACCATGCGTGAAAATCGCACTTGCTTGCGGATGCTTACGATTTTCACGCAGACCCATTCATTTCTATGGGGCCTGTGTTGCGTGAAAAACACAGAATATAGAACATTCTGCTATTATTCTGTTATTATTTTCCCTTATAACCATGTTATAAGGGAAAATAATACAATCTACAGAACATCGATCCCAAGCCCGAACTTCTGTGAAGAAGTTCGGGTTTGGGTACCAAACATGCGCGATTTTTCTCACGCGAGTGCAAAACGCATTACAATGTTTTGCACTCACGCAAAAAAATCGCGCATGTTCCCGCAACGCACCTTTTCCTGCAACGCCCGTGTGAACTCAGCCTTAGACTCAGTTCACACTTCACTTATTTGGTCAGTTACCGGTCAAAAACTCACCAAATAACTGAAGTGTGAACTCAGCCTTACAGGTCAATGTTAGCATCAGGTATAATATACTTAATCGTGGAGTGGCCCTAGATTCTACTAGAGTGAAAGAGCGCTCTCATTTTACACCGTCTGCTGATTCCACATAGATTGCTAGAGACACTAATCATGACACAACACTTCATCAGAGCCACTACCACTCCCATCCTCTGCATCCTTCCATCCTCTGCATCCTTCCATCTTCTGCATCCTCTGGGGCTCGCTGCATTCTGATATCACATAATATCAGCCTGGACATGCTGAGAATTGTTGTCCTCTCCTTTTATATCACCTTCCTGTAATGTCCTCTGATATCCCATAATATTAACCTGGGCATGTTGACAGTTGTAGTTCTGTTCTCTTATAAACCCTCCCTGTAATATCCTCTGCTACCACATAACAGCCTGAACATGTTGGGAGTTTTAGTTCAAACCTCCTATACTGCCTCCCTGTAATGTCCTCTGATAGTGTATAATAGTCTGGACTTGCTGGGAGTTGTGGTTGAGTCCTCTTATTCCCCCTCCCTATATTGTCCTCTGATGGCACATAATAACAGCCCAGACATGTTTAGAGTTGTAGTTCTCTTATTCCTCCTCTCTGTAATGTCCTCTGACATTGCATAATAACAGCCTGGACATGATGGGATTTGTAGTTCTGTCCTCTTATACCTCCTCCTTGTAATATCTAATGCAAATTCTTAGAGGCAGCGAGGAAAGGACTTAAATATCGCAAGTAGGTGCCAAGTTTGGTGAGTAAAGTAATTATTTATCCTATAGATTTTTATTGTAGTTTGGCTGATGCTGTATATATTACGGTTTCCATTCTGTTTGTTGTAGTTTCATGTCCCACTGTCCCAGGTATGATGTCCTCCTTTTGGCCATGTGTTATGTTCTTCTTTTTGGGTTATGAATATGGCCACCTTTAGGTCAGACACAGATGATCGAGTTCAGTGCGAGAAACTTGATGAGTGTGACATTGAGAGTTCTTGTTCTCCTCTGACAGGATCACACAGCATTATAAGGATTTATAATTCTTTGTGTCCCTGAGAGACCTGGAATCTATTGAATTACACTGACCTAGTGCTGTCAGTGTAATTCAGTAGATTTCAGGTCTCACAGTTCCATAAAATCATATAAATCATTATAATGCTGTGTGATCCTGTCAGATGAGCAGAGTTCAGAATAAGAACTTGCATTGCCACATGCAGTGAGTTTTCTTGTATAGAGATGTCCCGAATAGTTCGCCGGCGAATAGTTCCCGGCAAACATAGCTTGTTCGTGTTCGCCGCGGCGGGCGAACATATGCGATGTTCGGTCCGCCCCCTATACATCATCATTGAGCAAACTTTGACCCTGTACCTCACAGTCAGTAGACAGATTCCAGCCAATCAGCAGCAGACCCTCTCTCCCAGACCCTCCCACCTCCTGGATAGCATCCATTTTAGATTCATTCGGAAGCTGCATTCTTAGTGAGAAGAGGGACAGTGTAGCTGCTGCTGATTTAATAGGGAAAGCATTAGCTAGGGCAGTGTTCTGTGTCCACAGACCCATCTGCTGTAAGGACAGCGTCCTGACAGCATCCCCAAAAAGCCCTTTTTAGGGCTGGTACATCAGTCTGCTTTTTTCTTTTTATATATATATATATATATATATATATATATTGCAGTTGCCTGCCCGTGTGTGAGAGGCTGCAGGCTCACAGACTGTACTGTGTGCACACCATTCATACAGGGTGTCACAGACAGTACCTTGCAGAAAAAAAAAAGTCCATTTATTATTTTTTTTATATATAATCGCAGTTGCCAGACAGTGAGAGGCTGCAGGCTCACAGACTGTACTGTGTGCACACCATTCATACAGGGTGTCACAGACAGTACCTTGCAGAAAAAAAAAAGTCCATTTATTATTTTTTTTATATATAATCGCAGTTGCCAGACAGTGAGAGGCTGCAGGCTCACAGACTGTACTGTGTGCACACCATTCATACAGGGTGTCACAGACAGAACCTTGCAGATAAAAAAAAGTCCATTTATTATTTCTCTGTGATATAATCGCAGTTGCAAGCCAGTGTGTGTCAGGCCCACACAGACTGTACTGTGCCCACTGCCCACCACTTATATAGGGTGGCACAGTACCTTGCACGCATAGTACCACTTATCTAAAAAAAAAATGACAGGCAGAGGCAGGCCACCCCGCAGGGGCCGTCGTGGTGCTGTGATTTCCACTGGCCCTGGAATAATGCCCAGTGTTCAGAGGCCACGTACCCTGAACCCAAAAAATTCAGAGAAAATAGTTGACTGGCTAACACAGGACACCCAATCTTCAACAGCTTCCGCTAAGAACCTTGACGCACCATCCTTCTCCAGCTCAGCTTCGGTCACCTGCTCTCAAGTTACCACTCTCCCGTCCGCCGCCACCACCACCACTACCACCACAGCCACCACAACCGCTTCACTTGATCCGTCAGAGGAGTTATTTACACATCAGTTGGATGAAATTAGTGATGCGCAACCATTATTGCCAGAGGATGTAGATAACAGGGATATGTCTCATTCAGGCAGCATTACACACATGGACGTACAGTGTGGTGATGATGATGAGGATGTTGTACCCGCTGCTGCTTCCTTTGCTGAGGTGTCAGATACAAGTGAAGTGGTTGATGATCACGATGTGTCCGTGGATGCCACGTGGGTGCCTGCTCGAAGAGAAGAAGGAGAGGGGGAAAGTTCAGAAGGGGAGACAGAGAGGAGGAGACGAGTTGGAAGCAGGGGGAGGTCGTCGCAAGGAGCTAGTGGCACAGTCAGACAGCATGCATCGGCACCCGAGGTCAGCCAGACAGCACGCCAATAAACGCATGCTGTTGCCACCACCAGAATGCCGTCATTGCAGAGCTCAGCAGTGTGGCATTTTTTTTGTGTGTCTGCCTCTGACAACAGCGATGCCATTTGCAACCTGTGCCAAAAGAAACTGAGTCGTGGGAAGTCCAACACCCACCTAGGTACAACTGCTTTGCGAAGGAACATGATCGCACATCACAAACGCTTATGGGATCAACACATGAGTACAAGCAGCACACAAACTCAAAGCCACCATCCTCCTCCTGGTCCAGTATCTTCAGCCACGTCAACCACTGCTGTCCTCCTTGCCCCCTCTCAACCATCCGCCACTCCGCCTCTCGCCTTCAGCAGTTCCAGCTCATCTGCCCACAGTCAGGTGTCTGTCAAGGACATTTTTGAGCGTAAGAAGCCAATGTCACAAAGTCACCCCCTTGCCCGGCGTCTGACAGCTGGCTTGACGGAACTCTTAGCCCGCCAGCTTTTACCATACCAGCTGGTGGAGTCTGAGGCCTTCAAAAAATTTGTCGCTATTGGGACACCACAGTGGAAGGTACCCGGACAAATTTTTTTTTCAAAAAAGGCAATACAAACCTCTACTCAGTTATTGAAAAGGAAGTCATGGCATCTCTGGCATACAGTGTTGGGGCAAGGGTCCATCTGACCACTGATACCTGGTCTGCAAAGCACGGTCAGGGCAGGTATATCACCTACACTGCGCATTGGGTCAACCTGCTGATGGCTGGAATGCGTGGCTCTGCAGCGGAGTTGGTGTTACCGCCACGACTTGCAGGCAGGCCTACTGCGACCTCCTCTACTCTATCCTCTTCGATAACCTCCTCGGCTGAGTCCTCTTCTGCTGCGGCATCTGGCTGCACATCAACTGAATCCCCCCAGCTCCCCAGGGGCTATTCCACATCCCGGATACAACAGTGTCACGCTGTCTTGGGGTTGACTTGCCTTAAAGCAGAGAGCCACACTGGACCAGCACTCCTGTCCGCCCTGAACGCACAGGTGGATCAGTGGCTGACCCCGCACCAACTGGAGATTGGCAAAGTGGTGTGTGACAATGGAAGCAATTTGTTGGCGGCATTGAATTTGGGCAAGTTGTCACATGTGCCGTGCATGGCACATGTGTTGAATCTCATTGTACAACGCTTTGTGTCCAAGTACCCAGGCTTACAGGACGTCCTCAAGCAGGCCAGGAAGGTGTGTGGCCATTTCAGGCGTTCCTACACGGCCATGGCGCACTTTTCAGATATCCAGCGGCGAAACAACATGCCAGTGAGGCGCTTGATTTGCGACAGCCCGACACGTTGGAATTCAACACTCCTAATGTTCGACCGCCTGCTCCAACAAGAAAAAGCCGTCAACAAGTATTTGTATGACCGGGGTGCTAAGACAGCCTCTGCGGAGCTGGGAATTTTTTTGCCACGTTACTGGACGCTCATGCACAATGCCTGTAGGCTCATGCGTCCTTTTGAGGAGGGGACAAACCTAGTCAGTCACACCGAATGCACCATCAGCGACCTCATCCCATTTGTTTTCTTCCTGGAGTGTGCCCTGCAAAGAGTGCTGGATCAGGCTGTAGATGAGCGTGAAGAGGAAGAGTTGTGGTCACCATCACCACCAGAAACAGCCTTGTCATCATCGCTTGCCGGACCTGCGGCAACGCTGGAAGAGGGGTATGAGGAAGAGGAGTCAGAGGAGGAATGTGGCTTTGAGGAGGAGGAAGACCAACCACAGCAGGCATCCCAGGGTGCTCGTTGTTGTCACCTATCTGGGACCCGTGGTGTTGTATGTGGCTGGGGGGAAGAACAGACCGTCAATGACATCAGTGAGGACGAGAAACGGGAAATGAGTAGCTCAGCATCCAACCTTGTGCAAATGGGGTCTTTCATGCTGTCATGTCTGTTGAGGGACCCTCGTATAAAAAGGATGAAGTAGAACGACCTGTACTGGGTGGCCATGCTACTAGACCCCCGGTATAAGCAGAAAGTGGTGGAAATGTTACCAAATTACCGAAAGTCTGAAAGGATGCAGCAGTTCAAAACCAAACTAAAAAATATGCTTTACACAGCTTATAAGGGGGATGTCAGAGCACAACGGGAATCTAACAGGGGAAGAGGTGAAAGTAATCCTCCTCCTCCCACGACCACGCTGGCAAGGACAGGACGCTTTACAGGCGTGTTGTTGATGGAGGACATGCAGAGCTTTTTCAGTCCTACACATCGCCACAGCCCTTTGGGATCCAGCCTTAGAGAACGACTCGACCGACAGGTAGCAGACTACCTCGGCTTAACTGCAGATATCGACACTCTGAGGAGCGATGAACCCCTTGACTACTGGGTGTGCAGGCTTGACCTGTGGCCTGAGCTATCCCAGTTTGCGATAGAACTTCTGGCCTGCCCCGCTTCAAGTGTCCAGTCAGAAAGAACCTTCAGTGCAGCAGGAAGCATTGTCACTGACAAGAGAAGTCGCCTCGGTCAAAAAAGTGTTGATTACCTCACCTTCATTAAGATGAATGAGGCATGGATCCCGAAGGGACTGACAGTGGGGGATACGTTTGACTAACAAAAGGCCTGATGACATGCCTTGGCCTCAAAATGGTCCCCACGCTGCTGTATTTAATGTCTGCATACCGGATGACTTTCGTGAATTCTCCGCCACCAACTAGGGTTCATGCTGCAATGTTTTAGGCACCTTTCTGCCTGGAAAACATCAATTTTTCCGGCCGCTGCTTCAACAGCGGCTGCAACAATACCATTATTTTTCAGGCATGTGTACATGCCTAATTTTTCTGGCCTCTGGTGCTGCACTGTGGCTGCAAAAACAAAACAAAAAAAAAGGCACATTCCCCTTCATGATCGTTACCTTGTCGTGGTGAAGGGGCTTGCGTATCACAATAAAGCGATCATCACCTCTATGAGTGTGTTGGCAATGTTGCCACACCCCAGATGATAAGGCCGTTGCTTCATTATGATCAGACCAAAAGCGATCGGCTGGATAATTTTTCATAGAAAAAACATTAATTTTCTTTTTTTTTTTTCTTTTTTTTTTTAAGTTGTATGGGTTTTTAATACATAAAATGAAAAAATCCTAATAAAGTCTCTTAATGGTTTATTAGAAATAATGCAGACAATTTAAAAAATCCCCATCAATTCCAATACAAAGCAAGTACAGAGCTCAGAACTAAATTATTTCAGGATGTCATAATGGTTTGTTAATTCGACAATGGTTAATCAATTCGACACACGTCCCCGGATAGGGGACGTAACAGGGATTAAACTGATAGGAATAGTACTAGTTAAGACACCACTCATATTGGGTGTCACAGCACATTGCTCTGTGCACGCGCAGTGCCCCAACTTGGGAGTAAGAGGACCGACCAAGCTGCTTTTTCCATCTCCCGGTTCCTAAAATCAATTCAGTTAGGTCAGGGCCGGTGCAAGGATTTTTGCCAACACAAGCGAAGCTACATTTTGGCGCCTTCCCCCTCGCAGCTCACCTGGCCCTGGTCCCGTCTGCAGCAGCTGGCTTCTCCTCTGTGTGGTCTTGGTATCTTCTCTATGCTTTAGACCAGGCATCCTCAAACTGAAGCCCTCCAGCTGTTGGAAAACTACAACTCCCAGCATGCCCGAACAGCCTACAGGTATCAGCCTACAGCAGGGCATTGTGGGAGTTGTAGTTTTACAACAGCTGGAGGGCCGGAGTTTGAGGATGCCTGCTTTAGACAATTGCTGGTTTGAGGACATTATTTTTTGCCCTCTAAGACGCACCTAGGTTTTAGAGGAGGATAATAAGAAAAACATATTTTCCATTACACCTCAGGTCAGACCAGCAATCAGACCCCCAATGTTAATCAGACCTCAGATCAGACGCCCAATGCCTCAGATCAGACCCCCATGTCAGCCATTAGCCCCCCATGTCAGCCATTAGCCCCCCCAGTCACATCACATCCCCCCCCCTCCTTTTTACATATTTATGCCGTGCACTCTGGCGCTAGTGCGCTCATCAGTGATCACCTACCCACCTGTCCTGCTGCTACGGCAATCTGGCTGTGTGTGAGTCAGACTCAGACACAGTCAGCTCCAGTCCCTGCTGCCGCCGCCGACACTGCGCCAGTCACACCTTCCTGGCCTGACCCTGTGACTGTGTTGCCGTGCTTCCGGGCCCGTGCCGCTCTGTGGGTGAGGGCCGGCGGCGCACGCAGGCTGGGGCGGGCGGCCGGCGACGCTGGGTCGCAACTCACAAGTAAGTCTTTAAAAAAAAAAAGAAAAAAAAAGCAGGTTAATTTTTCCACCCTCCCCCAGGGTGCGCCCTAAGGCAGCTGCTTGGTCTGCCTTATGGTAGCACCGGCCCTGAGTTAGGTGTATCAGAGTTTGGTCTGTCACTGTGAAGGCAGTCGAAGGTACCCGGCCTAAATAGTTTTTTCACAAAAGGCAATCCCTGATATGGGACGTAACAGGGATTAAACTGATGAGAACTACAGAAAATACCACTCATATCGGGTGTGACAGTAAATTGCATGGCGCAGATGCAGTGACCGTGGATTCAAACAAAGGGGAGGGAGCCAGCATTTTTTTAACCATCTCCCCGTTCGAAAAATCAATTCAATTCATCTTTCGGGGACCCTTGGTGTTGTACGTGGCTGGGTGGAGGAAGAAACCTTCAATGACATCAACGGGACATGGCTAGCTTGGTATCCAACCTTGTGCAAATGGGGAGTTTGCGGTTGGGCAAATGGACTGTTTGCGGTTGTTTGCGGTGCATTAAAAGGGGAGTTTGGTCTGTCAATGTCTGTGAAGCGGGCGTAACCCTTACACTACCTGATCGATACAACATCATACCTGATCATATACACACACTGGATGTTTTAAACCATCACTGGCGGTGAGTATGCGCTTTACTCACCACTCCATAGTCCTCTTTTGCAGGTGCCAGCGCTGTCTAGGTCCCAATACCATACAATGTCAGATCAGACCCCCATTAGACATCCACGTCAGACCCCCAAGTATCAGACCTCAGAACAGATTTTAAAATAAATAAATTAACTTACCGCGCTTCACAGTCACCTGACTTTTTTCATCAACAGGTCATAGTGCACACACTACGTCCTGACACTGTAGGCAGTCAGGACAGTGGAGCACAGCCCGGAGGAGACCAGGGAGGTGGGGTGAGTACAGCGCTCACAGCACTTCACTCCCTCGCCTCCTGCAGACTAGTGAGCACTTCCATAATGGAAACGATTAGTGTTGAGCGAACTTGCGCTTTTCAAGTTCAGCGTTCTGGTTCAGGTTAGCTACGAATTCCGTAATGGATTTCGGTACCACGGACCATAATGGATATCTATGACGGCATGCGCCATGGAAGCCTATGTGAGGCATTCCATATTGCATTCTGTCATAATAGAAGTCTATGCTGGACTTCAAAACAGCAACGGCTGTGTGCATGAGGTCTTACAGGGCATCTGTCTGCAGATTTGTACCTATGAAACTGGCTGACCTATTACATGTGCTCTTTGCAGCTGAAGACATCTGTGTTGGTCCCATGTTAACATGTACCTGCATTAATAAGCAAAAGTAAATTTTAATATATGCAAATAAGCTTGCTGTTATACCTGCTGTGCCCTCTCGTCTTAGATTGACAGAACCAGGCAGTGAAAACGTCATCACACCTGGCTCTGGCAATCAAAATGCAGAGGACGCAGCAGTTGCAGAGACGGCAAACCCTCTAGGTGTAATGGCATGCAGGAATTTTGTCCTGAACGGAAACCTAACAGATCCCATTATAGTCAATGGAGTCCATAGTCTCCGTTCGTTTCAGTTAAATGCTGAATCCGGCACTTCCGTTATTTTTGTTCTTCTGCTCCTATAAAGGAAATGCAAAAATGCAGATGTTAAAGCAGCCTAATAAATACACTGTATACAGTGAGGCCTAATATACAGGTAGTAACCAGTTTACTATGTTTATTCATTTAATTCCCAAGTCAAAGGGGGACATTTAAGGAGCAAATAGGGACAGAGGGACTTGGGTCAAAAAGAGGGACACCTGGGAGTAGAGATGGCCAGTTTGCAGTGTTCGCCCACGAACACATGCGATCTGCCATCTTTAACTGACAAGTCCAGTGAGGCACAGGTAAGTCCTTACCTGTGCCTGTAAACGAGCCGGTCTGAAATGAAATGCGGTCTCCAGGAGCAGGCAGTTCCGAGAACGGCCCCCGGAGGCTGTTCTCGGAACTGCCTGCTCCCAGAGACCGCATTTCATTTCAGACCGGCTCGCGCACAGGCACAGGTAAGGACTTACCTGTGCCTCGCCGGACCTGTCAGTTAAGATGGCAGATCGCATGTGTACGCGGGCAAACACTGCGAACTGGCCATCACTGCCTGGGAGGCATGCCAATGTCTCTTATCATACAGCAGCGACCAGACCAGAGGAAGATGGCTTTGTAGTTATTTTTCTTTATTGTATTAGTAAAGTTTTAGAAGGGTCGGGGGAGGGGACCCTGGCAGTGAACTTCCAGAAAACATATAAGAGTCTACTCTGGAGTGAGAAAATCTTGAAAGAGCCAAGTAACCCATTGTGATTTTAGATAAGCTTTAAATCCTTTAATGAAGCACACACGGCGACATTAATCACAACAGGAATGCAAATGAAGGGAACAGAAGTGCTCCATGTTTGAGGCTGTTGTTGTGTCAGGCACAGAACAGTATGCTGCCGCTCCAGGCCCCTCCCAGAGACGGGGATAGGTTGCTAAGAATAGTTGCAGCCTGTGTCACTGAAGGGCAAAGTGTTTTTAAATAAAAACAAAGTTGTTCGTACCAGCACTTTAATTCCTCCTATGAAGCCATGCTGTGCAAGGTTGCTCATTGCCTGCTGCTGTCACCGGTAGGAGAGAAGCATCTTTCCCATAGAGATACATGCACCCTGGGAAAAAGTCCCATACACCAGGAAAATGCTTCCAGAGAGCACCACAGAGGACTTCATACTGCAGCAGAACGTCACAGTTGGCCAGGACCAACCAGTCCCTAGACAAGCAGGTAAAAACATCCTGAGTGACAATGGGAATACAGATTGTTCTCCTGCTGCACTTTACTTTAAAGTTAATTTCCTAAACTTTAATTGCTTGGCGTGTTAACATTAAGGCCGGTGATATCACAGGGCTTTTTTGTGCCGATTTTGTGTGGTTTTGTACAGCAAGCAACAAGATGTAAAATAACGCTAAATTTTAATTCACAGATTGCGTAAAGTCATCTTTTCAAATTTAGGTAGTTTTACAGCATGTTGCCTTATTTTAGTTGTTTTTTTAGAGGCTTTAGTTTTTGTGTTATTTTTCTATACATTCCAATATATATTTCCCAGAACCAATTGTTCAACCAATCACTCCCTGACTAAAGATGCTTGTTCATAAAGCTAAATTTCCATTCACGGATTGCGTAAAATGATCTTTTTTATTTCAGTCAGTTATACAGCATTTTGCCTTATTTTAGTTGTGTTTTTTTTAGAGGCTTTAGGTTTTGTTATTTTTCTATACATATTTCCTAGAACCTATTGTTCAACCAATCACTCCCTCACTAAAACTGCATGTTTATAAAGCTAAATTTACATTCACAGATTGCATAAAGTGATCTTTTTTATTTCAGGCAGTTTTACATAGCAAGTTAGGGTGCCCTTGGTGTAATAAGTGATGTATGGGTGCAAGGCAAGACATGTAGGTGCAGTGGCCAGTGAATGGTTCTGAAGTCAGTAACCAGGCCAGTTGTAGAAAATACACTGAACAAAAATATAAACACAACACTTTTGGTTTTGCTCACATTTTGCATGAGCTGAACTGAAACATCTGAAACATTTTCTACATACACAAAAGACCCATTGCTCTCAAATATTGTTCACAAATCTGTCTAAATCTGTGTTAGTGAGCACTTGTCCTTTGCCAAGATAATCCATCCCACCTCACAGGTGTGGCATATCAAGGTGCTGATTAGACAGCATGAATATTGCACAGGTGTGCCTTAGACTGCACACAATAAAATGCCACTCTGAAATCTGTAGTTTGACCACACAGCACAATGCCACAGATGCTGCAACGTTTGAGGGAGCGTGCAATTGGCATGCTGACTGCAGGAATGTCTACCAGAGCTGTTGCCCGTGAAATGAATGTTAATTTCTCTACCATAAGCCGTCTCCAAAGGCATTTCAGAGAATTTGGCAGTACATCCGACCAGCATCACAACCGCAGACCACGTGTAACCACACCAGCCCAGGACCTTCACATCCAGCATGTTCACCTCCCTGATCGTCTAAGACCAGCCACCCAGACAGCTGAAGCAACAATCGGTTTGCATAACCAAAGAATTTCTGCACAAACTGTCAGAAACCATCTCAGGGAAGCTCATCTGCATGCTCGTCATCCTCATTGGGGTCTGGATCTGACTCCAGTTCGTCGTCGTAACCGACTTGAGTGGGCAAATGCTCACATTCGATGGCGTCTGGCACGTTGGAGAGGCGTTCTGTTCACAGATGAGTCCCGCTTTTCACTGTTCAGGGCAGATGGCAGACAGAGTGTGTGGCATTGTGTGGGTGAGAGGTTTGCTGACATCAACGTTGTGGATCGAGTGGCCCATGGTGGCGGTGGGGTTATGGTATGGGCAGGCGTATGTTATGGACAACGAACACAGGTGCGTTTTATTGATGTATTGATGGCATTTTGTATGCACAGAGATACCTTAATGAGATCCTGAGGCCCATTGTTGTGCCATTTATCCACGACAATCACCTCATGTTGCAGCATGATAATGCACAACCCCATATTGTAAGGATCTGTACACAATTCCTGGAAGCTGAAAACATCCCAGTTCTTGCATGGCCAGCATATTCACCGGACATGTCACCCATTGAGCATGTTTGGGATGCTCTGGATCGGCGTATACGACAGCGTGTTCCAGTTCCTGTAAATACTCAGCAACTTCTCAAAGCTATTGAAGAGGAGTGGACCAACATTCCACAGGCCACAATCAACAACCTGATCAACTCTATGCGACGAAGATGTGTTGCACTGCATGAGGCAGATGGTGGCCACACCAGATACTGACTGGTTTTCTGACACCCCCCCCCCCCCTCTCCAGTAAGGCAAAACCATGCACATTTCAGAGTGTCCTTTTATTGTGGGAACTCTAAGGCACACCTGTGCAATATTTATGCTGTCTAAACAGCACCTTGATATGTCACACCTGTGAGGTGGGATGGATTATCTCGGGAAAGGAGAAGTGCTCACTAACACAGATTTAGACAGATTTGTGAACAATATTTGAGAGTAATGGGTCTTTTGTGTATGTAGAAAATGTTTCAGATCTTTGAGTTCAGCTCATGCAAAATAAGAGCAAAACCAAAAGTGTTGCATTTATATTGTTGTTCAGTGTAGATTACTAAAGTGCACAATGGGAGTTGTAGTGCATCCAATAGTATCAAACTACAGTTCCAATCAATTCATAGTGCAAATCTTCCCAAATAGCATGTATGGATATAAGCAAGACTGGGGCTTGTAGTACTCCTTTCCTCTATCTTTCCAAAGTCTCTTTCTGGAGTACCTAAGTTGTCTGTAATTCCCAGCTGAGTGGTACAGAATGAAGATATGGTGGGCCAGACCATGTCCAAGTGTAAAGGGTGTCTTAGCAATGTCCCTCTACCTGCAGTAAAGTCTTTATCAGCCTTAAACAACAAATGCCTTACTGACTGATTCCAGTGCTCAGCCATGCATATTCTGGGCCTTCCTGTTTTTTTTTATTTCCTCTCTCTGGAATACTGTAAAATAGAAGTGTCTTTCTCTCAGTGAATCTCTCAAAGATATAAATTTTCTGCGATATAGGCCTAGTCCTCTGTGGAGTGAGCAAGGCTATCGCACTACTAAGGTTTCTTTCACAGTTTTACATTTTCCGGTATTGAGATCAAGCAGAGGATCTAAATACCGGAGAAAATGCTCTTGGTTTGTCCCCATTTATTGTCAATGGGGACAAAACTGAACTTAATAGAACGGAATGCTTTTTTCCTTCCGTCATGGGATGTGGAGCAAAACGCATCCGGCATGACCCACAATGCAAGTCAATGGGGACTAATCCATTTTCTTGGATACAATATAAAACGGATCCATCCCCGATTGACTTTAAATGGTGTTCATAACGGATCCGTCATGCTATGTTAAAGATAATACAACTGGATCCGTTCATAACGGACGCAGTGGTACCTTGGAACTGAACCCAAGTTCGGGAAATGTTTTTTTACAGTAGAAATTAAATTATGAGGTTATTATGCTAAGTCTCATGAGACTTCGCGAAGTAATAACTTCGGCTCATAGGAGCCAATACGTTCAAATACTGTACGGAGCGCTCGCTCCGTACAGTATTCAAACTAAGTATTATGCGAATCGACTTCGCATGCGTCATCCAAAGTCGATTTGCTCATCCCTAATTCTAATGTTTTGGATGGTGGAGTGTGAGACGTCTTGCAAAATTTGGTTGATAAATTACAAGTGGCACAACATGTATGTAACCGCGGCTGCTGTGCGTAGCTGTTCCCCTGCTTACCGCCACGGTCCCGGGCGCCATGTTTAGCGGTGATCTGCTGCCAGTGCTTTCCCATTCACCGCTGCAGTCCTGGGCTCTGTCCGTGTAGGTACTGTTGTTCTTCGATCCGCTCCACAGTTTCCTTTCAGCCCCGGCCACAGTATGGTTGCTGCTTGTTCACTGCAGCACTTCCTTAAGGGCCAGCGCGCGTCACTTTCTGTGCTTCATGGGTTAGATCATGTGACCTCGCTGTCCAATCCTAGCCCTCCTGCATATATATTAGTGTCACGCCTTGCCCCGTGAATGTGCGGAGGTCTGTCAGACTGGCTGCACATGTCTGACTTCTCTGTTTGTTTTGATTTGGGTTTGAGCTGGATCCACCTTCCCTCAGGTGTACTGGGTTTCATTGTTAGTGAGGCTATTTATCCCTCCTTCCCCCAGTGGCCTGTGCGGGTTATAGTTCTTTCCTGGGAGCTCTTGATGTGTGGTGCATTGTCTCTCCAGCACTGCTCAAGATAAGTACTCTCCGTTATTCCCCTTTGTGTGTTTTATCTAGGCCTCTAGGGAGACGCTTGCTTCCTCCTGGTTTGAAGAAGCAGGTTGCCTCTTCCCTTTTCCCTGCTGCTTAGGGTTTTCCCAGAGTGTTTAGGTTTAGGCACGAGGGCATGTACATATCCACCATAAGGGTATGCACATGGACACAGAAGTCTAGGGAAAGCTTTTAGGGATCGCTTGGAGGTGACCCTTTTCTCCCTAGCTTTTGGGCCTAGTCGTTTGTTCTGTTTGCTTTCCTGTGTTTGGTTATTTCTCCGCTTACCTGCCTATCGTGACAATTAGTGGCTCAGCCTCCTTCCCAGATGCCTTAGCGTCAAGGTCCTTGTGTCCTGCTAGGTTGCTGCTATCTCTGCTTGTGTTCCTGTGTACCTGATTCGTGCTTGTGTTTCTGGACTCCACTACCTGTTTGATCCCTGCCTACTTGCCTTTACTCTCCTGTTGCTGACCCGGATTGCCTGACCTGTACCTGTGCCGCCTGCCCTGACGTATTGCTTGTTTGACTTAGCCTCTGCCTCATCCTTTGGTCCTGCACTGTTGCTCCTGGTTACGACTCAGCTTGCTGACTACATCTGTATCTCTGGTACCTTGCTCAGGTACCTCCTGGCCCACCTGGACCAGCTGCCTTGTGTGCCAATCCTCCTCAAGAGAAAGCGACCTGGTGTTCCCCTCGTAAAAGTCTATCCCCACCATCGGGGGTACTGTGAAGATCGAGGGGTTCACTTAGACAACACTCTTAGAGAAGGTAGGACACGTGGCACAGTGTAATTATAGGCTTGCTCTGTATCAAAATTTTAGGGTCTGTTTGCTTCCTCCTATTGTGCCCTACACCTGAGCTCTGTTCACAGAAGTGAAGAAAATTCTAATCACTATGGACAACAGGCAGACAACAAAAGCAAACATTACTCGGAAACAGAGCAGGGGTGCCATTAGGGTACACAGATGTAGAATATGAGCCTATAGCTGGCTATGAGCTGTTTAGTACATATCATTACAACATAGAGAAGTAAGATAATTTCACACTTTGGATGCCATTTCTTTTGTGCATTAATTTTCAGTCAAAAGTAGGAGGTGGAGCTTACAGGAAGGAGAAGTGTATTTAAAAGTTTTTTGGGAATTCTTTGGAATTTTAGTTTTGGCTACATAAAAATGGCAAAGTTGCATAGACCCATGAAATAATTTCGCCTAGGAAAGCTACAGCTACAGTAGTTGGTCATTTCCCTGCATCTACTGAGTCTGCTACAGGTGAAATATAGTGTTACATGAAGCCATTCATAGATTCCAGTGTGATACTATAGAGTGTTACATGATGTATTATTATTATAATGATTACATGAATAGCTTTCTGTGTGATATATAGATGGACCAGATCCATATGAGTGAGGCTGTTTAATGTTGGTGGCTCTCTGTTTTGGCTCATAGAGGGGAGTCCCCAGGGGTGCACCTAGCCTTCCTGCTGCCTGAGGTAAAAACTGAAATGGCGCCCCAACCCCCCAATGCCAATTTCTTAACCTAACTCCTTCCCACCAGCCCTACTGTTAAAGACATACTTGGAAAACATTACATACAGGGTAATACAGCACCACATACTGTGCCCACTGTTGTCACGGACGTTCTCGTCGCAGGTACCAGGAGATCGGAGAGACTGGCAACTCGTGGGTAAAATTGACAAGTTCACTGGATCTTATTGTGTCTGTGTTTTGGTGAATGCCACACCCCTTGCTTCAGGTGTTGCTTGTTGATAATTTACCTTTCCCATAAGTAGCAGCTTCTCACTCTTGGAGGTGCGGTTTATAGATTTTCTTCCTGCCTTCTAACTAGCTGGTCGGTTGTACTCTGTGGTGCTTCTGGAATTGGCAGTTTTCTACTTTCAGATAGGTCTTGTCTGTTCTTATTGTTTTGTGTTTGTTATATTCCCTGTTGTTTGTATCTGGGTCTGAGACAGAGACTTCCATTGGTCCATCTGGGGAGGAATGGGTTGTCTTTGGTCCTAACCTAATTCCAGGGCCTTATAGGGATATAAGGGCCTAGGTATACAGCATATGAATATTCCTACCTTCAAGGTCTATTCATATTGTTAGGTAGTTAGGGCCCGGATTAGGGTTGTTTAGGAGGTGACCTGTTTCTTCCCTAGTTTTCAGGCCCAGTTACTGTTCCCTTCCCTCCTGTGTTTAGTGTGGAGTTTTTCCCCCACACTGATCGTGACAACTGTGATTCCTAATACTATACTGCAGAAACACATAATCCCCCTTCTGTTGCCCCACTGGTACTGCCTGAGGCAGTCGCCTCACCTCGCCTCATTGATGGTGCACCCCTGGGAGTCCTGAGCAAAGAATACTAGGCAACAGATGGATTTATCACTAAAAATAGGTGCTACGTATCTAGGTGTATAAATCTTTAGGCCTCATGACAGGTGATGCATAAATCTGCTGCAAGGCCTCGAGAAGTGGAGCAGAAAATGGGAGTAGTATTGGTTCTGGCTGCAATAATTATTCGCTGTGGCAATCCTCACATCAACGCTCCCTAGGGCCAGGGCAGTGGTAGAAGGGCACACCCTTTCTTCCTTTGTAGCTATAACGTTCCCATAAACGTAACAATTTTTATTGGATACAATAAAAATATTAACGCAGTTAATACAAGGATCAACCAATATAAAAAAAAAGTATAAGTACTTCAATACATTAACTAATGGTGCCATACAAAATAAAAGGACCTAAAGTGCTAACAGTGGCTATTATGCTGATGTAAACACTCATATAGCAATATATATATATTCTCCTATAATCTGGGTACTGGAAATAATGTGTTACACTAGCAGTAGCAATAGAATATGGATAGGTAACTAGCTTTAACTATGATACCTGAGGAAATCGTCTCCGCAATAAAAGTAACTATTGTTACGCTATGCTAATCTAAGGGAAAAATGCTGCCATACCAATGTATGTTAAATTTCATTTAATTAAAACAGCACACAAATACTCCCGCTTAAGATAACTAATTCAAATATCCATTCCAAAATGAATGTAGTGAATGAAATATACATTACTAGGAGAGCTCATATCTAGAGTTAAGCGGACACCTGGATGTTCGGGTTCGACGAGTTCGGCCGAACTTGAAAAAAAGGTTCGGGTTCGGGACCCGAACTTTACCCCGAACCCAAACCCCATTGAAGTCAATGGGGACCCGAACTTTTGGGCACTAAATTGGCTCTAAAATAGTCCTGGAAAGGGCTAGAGGGCTGCAAAAGGCATACAAATGTGCTTAAGAGCATGACAACTGTTCTGCAAACAAATGTGGATAGGGAAATGACTTAAAATACCAGGCACAGCAGGGGTTCATTCACGGCAAAAGGGGGTTCATGTCACCCAGCAATAGAACAGAGGATTTTGAGAGATTTAGGCCCCTGTCACCCAGGCACAGCAGGGGTTCATTCATGGCAAAAGGGGGATCTTGGCACCCAGCAATAGAACAGAGGATTTTGAGAGATTTAGGCCCCTGTCACCCAGGCACAGCAGGGGTTCATTCACGGCAAAAGGGGGTTCATGTCACCCAGCAATTGAACAGAGGATTTTGAGAGATTTAGGCCCCTGTCACCCAGGCAAAGCAGTAGTTCATTCACGGCAAAAGGGGGTTCATGTCACCCAGCAATAGAACTGAGGATTTTGAGAGCTTTAGGCCCCTGTCACCCAGGCACAGCAGGGGTTCATTCATGGCAAAAGGGGGATCTTGGCACCCAGCAATAGAACAGAGGATTTTGAGAGATTTAGGCCCCTGTCACCCAGGCACAGCAGGGGTTCATTCACGGCAAAAGGGGGTTCATGTCACCCAGCAATTGAACAGAGGATTTTGAGAGATTTAGGCCCCTGTCACCCAGGCAAAGCAGTAGTTCATTCACGGCAAAAGGGGGTTCATGTCACCCAGCAATAGAACTGAGGATTTTGAGAGATTTAGGCCCCTGTCACCCAGGCACAGCAGGGGTTTATTCACAGCAAAAGTGGGTTCTTGTCACCCAGCAATACAACAAACAATTTTGAGAGATTTAGGCCCCTGTCACCCAGGCACAGCAGGGGTTTATTCACGGCAAAAGTGGGTTCTTGTCACCCAGCAATAGAACAGATGATTTTGAGAGATTTAGGCCCCTGTCAACCAGGCTAAGCAGAGGTTTGTATACGCCCAAAATTTTAAAATGTCACCCGACAATTGAAAATAAGATTTTTTTCAATTTAGGGCACTAAAATTGGCACTTTTTTGCATTAAAATGGCTATAAAATAGTCCTTGAAAAGGCTAGAGGGATGTAAAAGGCAGTAAAATGTGCTTAAGAGCATGGCAACTGCTCTGCAAACAAATGTGGATAGGGAAATAACTTAAAATAAAATAACGAAAAATTACAAATTATTAACCTGCAACTCAGAGAAGGATATGGAGTCGGAGGTTGAGGAGGCGGTGAATGTGGTGTTGTAGGTGGAGGCAGCAATGGAGGAGGATGAGGTAGCCAACAATGTTTTATTTTTATTTTTTATTGGGGTAGGTAGCCCCCAAAATATTGTGACAAATAAAAAATAAATAAAACAAAGAATCATTGCACTTGACTTGAGTTCAAGAATGTATGTTTGATGGTGGTATAAATGTCTATTCTGCACAAGGTACAGACAAGTCTTGTGGGATCCAAGCCTGGTTCATTTTAATGAACGTGAGCTTGTCCACGTTGGCTGTGGACAGGCAGCTGCGCTTGTCTGTGATGACGCCCCCTGCCGTGCTAAACACACGTTCAGATAATACACTTGCTGCAGGGCAGGCCAGCACCTCCAAGGCGTAAAGGGCAAGCTCAGGCCATGTGCCCAATTTGGAGACCCAGAAGTTCAAGGGGGCAGACCCGTCATTCAGTACGTGTAGTCGTGTGCACACATACTGCTCTACCATGTTGGTGAAATGCTGCCTTCTGCTAAGACGTTTCATATCAGCTGGTGGTGCTTGTTGTTGTGGCATGCTGACACAGCTTTTCCACATGTCGGCCATGCTAACCCTGCCTTCTGAGGTGCAGGCCGTGCCCCAGCTGCGTTGGTGAACTCTTCCTCGTCCTCTGCCTTCGCCTTGTGCTTCCACTATGCCCGCGCTGTCAGGTGGGAATGCCACCAGCAGCCCGTCTACCAGCGTGCGCTTGTACTCGCGCATCTTATGATCACGCTCCAGTGAGGGAATTAAGGACGGTACGTTGTCCTTGTAACGGGGATCCAGCAGCGAGGCCACCCAGTAATCAGCACAAATTAGAATGTGGGCAACTCTGCGGTCATTGCGGAGACACTGCAGCATGTATTCGCTCATGTGTGCAAGGCTGCCCAGAGGCAACGAAAAGCTGTCCTCTGTGGGAGGTGTATCGTCTGTGTCCTCTGTATCCCCCCATCCACGCACCAGTGATGGCCATGAGCTGGTCTGGGTGCCACCCTGCTGCGAACATGGTTCCTCCTCCTCCATCTCCTCATCCTCCACCTCCTCATCCTCCAGAACTGTGCCCTGGCTGGACGATTGTGTACCTTGGGTTTGTGGGTGCAGGAACCCACCCTCGGAGCCACTTGGGAATGACTGGCCGGAAGCCCTACGAAATGATCCCTCTTCCTCCTCCTTCTGTGCCACATCCTCTTCCATCATCGCCAGGAGCATTTTTTCAAGGAGGCATAAAAGTGGGATAGTAACGCTGAGAACGGCGTTATCGGCACTGGCCATGTTGGTGGAGTACTCGAAACACCGCAACAAGGAACACAAGTCTCGCATGGAGGCCCAGTCATTGGTGATGAAGCGGTGCTGTTCCGGGCTTGAGGCTGACTGGCACAAACCACTCATCGGTCTGTTGTTCAAGGCCCGTCCACAGCTCCTGCGCGATGTGGGGTTTGTCCCCTAAACATATAAGTTTTAAAACTGCCTGCTGTCATTTACCCCTGACTGTGCTAAAGTTGGTGGTGAAGGTGTTACACTGACCGGATGAGGAGCTGGTAGAGGATGAGGAAGTGGAGTAGGAGGCGGAAGCAACAGGAGGCAAACTGAAGCGCCCTGCAATCCTCGGTGGTGGAAGGACATGCGCCAAACTGCTATCCGCCTCAGGCCCAGCCACCACTGCATTTACCCAGTGTGCTGTTATGTAGATATAACGGCCCTGACTGTGCTTACTGGTCCACGTATCCATAGTCAGGTGCACCTTGCCACAGATGGCGTTGCGCAGTGCACAACTGATTTTGTCCCCTACTTGGTTGTGAAGAGAAGCGATGGCTCGCCTTGAAAAGTAGTGACAGCTGGGCACGACGTACTGTGGGACAGCCACCCCCATAAGGCCTTTAAAACTATCCGTCTCCACCAGACGGAATGACAGCATTTCAAAGGCAAGTAATTTAGAAATGCTGGCATTCAGGGCTAGGGATCGCGGGTGGGTAGGGGGGTACTTCCTCTTCCTCTCCAGCGTTTGGGATATGGAGAGCTGAACGCTTTCGTGTGACATTGTGGAGATGCTTAGTGACCCAGGTGTTGGTGTTGCTGGCAGATCCTCTGTTTGTGGGGTGCCAGGTGGCACTGTCACTCCAGAGGTGGATGAAGAGGCCGCGACTGCAGCAGAAGAGGAAGCAGGAGGAGCCAGAGACCTTTCTTGGTTTTTGAGGTGTCTACTCCACTGCAGCTTGTGCTTTGCACTTAAATGCCTGGTCATGCAGGTTGTGCTCAGGTTGAGAACGTTTATGCCTCGCTTCAGGCTCTGATTGCACAGCGTGCAAACCACTTGTGTCTTGTCGTCAGCACATTGTCTGAAGAACTGCCACGCCAGGGAACTCCTTGGAGCTGGCTTTGGTGTGCTCGGTCCCTTGCTGCGGTGGGCAGTAGCAGGCGTACTGTCTAGAGGACGGCCGCTCCGCTTTTGCACCCTGCTCCCTCTTCTGCTGTGCTTGTGGCTTTGTGCGACCACCGCCTCGTCCTCCGAACTACATCGGTCACTCGCATGACCTTGATTCCATGTGGGGTCGAGGACCTCATCGTCCTCCACATCATCTTCCACCCAGTCTTCACCCCTGACTTCCTTGTCGGTCTGCACGCTTTCGAAAGCCCCAGCAGTTGGCACCTGTGTTTTGTCATCATCTGAGACGTGCTGCGATGGTCCTCCCATGTACTCATCTTGAAAAATAAGTGGTTGGGCATTGGTGCACTCAATCTCTTCGACTTCTGGGGCAGGGCTAGGTGGATGGCCCTGGGAAACCATGCTAACAGAGTCATCAAAAAGCAGAAGAGACTGCTGCATGACTTGGTGCTCAGACTGCTTGGCTGATTTGCAAGGAGGTGAGGTGAAAGACTGATGGACATCGGCTGCAGGTGCCAACTGTGGTTTTTCAGCAAGAGACTGGGTGGGAGACAATGTGAAGGAACTGGATCCACTGTCAGCAACCCAATCTACTATCGCCTATACTTGTTCAGGCCTCACCATTCGTAGAGCAGCTTTAGGCCCGACCAAATACCGCTGCAGGTTTTGTCGCCTACTCGCACCTGAGGAAGGGGTTTCACTTTTGCTTGTAGCTTGCACAGAACGACCACATCCTCTCCCTGCAACAGGAGCTCCACCAGAAGCACCACGACCTGGGCCACGTCCCTTAATTGACGATCTCCTCAAATTTTTTGATTTTAGGATCTTGCCCTAAATGGGTGTTTAATTAATAGTAAAAAAGAACGACAGTATGTAACGGGTGTATGTCACACGGCCTGAACCAGACTAGGCCTCAATTAAAGATTTCTTTGCACAAAAAGGCTGTATTTCAAATGGCTGTATTTCAAATGCCTAATTCAAACCCCTGTATGTAGAGGTGGTATCTCACAGGGCCTGAACCTCTGTAGGCCTGAATTCAATATTGGTGCACCAAATGGCGGTATTTAAAATCTCTGAATGTAACCCAAATGTATTAAGGGTGTATCTCACAATGAAATCTGCGTCAAAGGCTGCCAACAAAATTTTTGGAGCCCAAACGACTGTTTGTTTAACAACTGAATTTGACAGCAGTATATACGCCTGTAATTTCACACGTGCTGATGCTGCAAGGCCTGAAAATAGTGTTTTTTGTCAAATAAGTGTGTTTTTCAAACCCCAGGGTGTATTTCTAGCTTAAATTGCACACTGACTAATACAGATGTTGTAGATTGCCCAAAAAGTCTTTTTTTGCTAACAGAATATGAATGCTATATATATTAAACTTGAATTTAACACTTGCAGATCTGGCAAATACAGTTTTTTGAAGAAAAAAAATGTTTTTCAAACCCCAGAAAATGATGGGTGTATTTCTACCTTAAATTGCACACTGACTAATCCAGATGTTGTAGTTTGCCCCAAAAAAATGGTCATTTGCAATGTCCCAAAAACTCAGATGCAGTGCTGGTGCACTGAGCATGCATAAAATGGCCGCCGCCGCAGCCACCCACCTAACTAACAGAATTCTAAAAGTTTGTATTTTTGGTCAATGAGCTCAGGGCAGGGTAAAACGATAGTGCCCTGCACCCACACAACTATTTGTCTGTAGATCGCTGAGTTAGATTCTCTCCTATGCTCTCCCTGAAATCACAAGTCCAGCAGCATCCTCTCCCTACACTTGTAACAGCAGAGTGACGTGCAGCGCTTCTTGACCCAAGCTTATATAGAGCCTGGGTCACATGCTGCTCTGGCCAATCACAGCCATGCCATTAGTAGGCATGGCTGTGATGGCCTCTTGGGGCAAGTAGTATGACGCTTGTTGATTGGCTGCTGTGCAGCCTTTCAAAAAGCGCCAAGAAAGCGCCGAACACCGAACCCGAACTTTTACGAAAATGTTCGGGTGTGGGGTCCAAAAATCCGGTTCGAACCCGAACTTTACAGTTCGGGTTCGCTCAACCCTACTCATATCTAATAGAAATACTGTGTCACCGGTCACCTCAACGCATCTTTGTCAGGAGGTAACGGCAGCTCAGCCTTAGCAGGCTGAGAAACTGCTAGAACTTCTAGAGAACTACTTAGAAGACTAGAAGATGGACATGCAGATGGCAGAACAAGTCATTAAAATCAAAGTAAAAAATATAGATGTTCCAGAAAATATTTGTCGTCTTCTGACCTGCACTCTTGTATTGAGAGTATACAGGTAGACAGGACATCATGACACTGTTCGACACCACCCATTAATTATAATGGGGTCCGGTTGAGATCCAGCCAAAATCCGGCAAATGTGCAGAGAATCAACCGGAAAAATACCACTGTGGTTTTTGTTATGCTGGTTCCAGGCACTCTATGCCAGAATGGCCTGCCGGAATGATCTAATGGCAGTGTGAAACAGACTGTAGCCATTTTTTATTCCCTTTGCACAGCTGAGCCTATATGTACACTCAAGCTGTGTGAGGTGTGTATGGAGCAGACTCACACGGGCTGTGCGCAATCCATACATGGTGGGTGTCAACCTGCAGCAGGCTTAAAAGGCAGGCAGTAAAATTCCCAAACACTGCAATAATATACTATTGCCGTCTATGGTATTAGAAGATTGAAAGCTCAAGTCGCCAAAGGGGCTAAACTTTACAGTAAATATAGAACTTTTTTAAAATATTGAAAAAATACAAAGATATTGAAAATATAAAAATAAACTATACAAAAAAATTAACATCATGGATATCACAATGTCTAAAAATGTCTAAACATGCTGGGTGATGGTTAGAACATAAAAAATAAATATAAGTGATCAATTTGCTGTCTTTGATCATATCTTCCCCTAAAAGAAATTGAAGATGTAGTGATCAAAAAGTCATATGTACCGCAAAATGGTACCAATAAAAACTACAGCTTGCCCTGCAAACACTTTCTCCTTTTTCTACTGTTCCCTCGGTTCCTTTCTATAGACTGTTTTAACAACAAGGATATGAGTAACTCTTCCTTCTGTGCATAACTGGACTACTAAGAGTTATTCTGCACTGTATCTGGATTGTATAAAAGGATTGTTGTACATGTGAATGTGGCCTAACAATAGAACAAGATATACATGTTCATTGTTTTATATATCTAAATGCTGCAGTTTGTGATCTACAATTACTGGTAAAAACATTAGTTACAAGGCTCCCACCACATTTTTTTTCACCCGGTAGCCTCCAGTTCGGTACACTAATAAGGATATAAACTGGTGAGGTTTCCAAATTATCCTTTGCCTGTTGCCAGCATCTTTTGTTCTCTTGAATAAAAGCACTACACAAGTTGTGAAATCGGGATTAAGTTATGGCACAACAATCAGCAGACAAGGTATCTAGGTGCCTGCATACAAACAACTGTTCTGCCCCAAGTAAAATCAGTTGTTTAATCTGAACTAAAAATATTGTGAAATTGACAAGAGCCAACAGATAACTATAACTTTGGCTACTTTCACACTTGCGTTAGGTGCGGATCCGTCTGGTATCTGCACAGACGGATCCGCACCTATAAATGCAAACGGTGGTATCCGTTCAGTGCGGATCCGTCTGCATAACAGCTTTTTCAGATCTGAGTTTTCACTATCGTGAAAACTCATATCCGACAGTATATTCTAACACAGAGGCGTTCCCATGGTGATGGGGACGCTTCAAGTTAGAATATACTAAGAACTGTGTACATAACTGCCCCCTGCTGCCTGGCAGCACCCGATCTCTTACAGGGGGCTGTGAGCCGCACAATTAACCCCTCAGGTGCCGAACCCCCTCCCTCCCAGTATTAAAAGCATTGGTGGCCAGTGCGGCCCCCCCCTCCCTCCCCAGTATTAAAAGCATTGGTGGCCAGTGCGGCCCCCCCTCCCCAGTATTAAATTCATTGGTGGCTAGTGCGGCCCCCCTCCCTCCCCAGTATTAAATTCATTGGTGGCCAGTGCGGCCTCCCCTCTCCCCCCCCCCCTAATTAAAATCACCCCCCCATCATTGGTGGCCATGGAGAGTTCCAATCGGAGTCCCAGTTTAATCGCTGGGGCTCCGATCGGTTACCATGGCAGCCAGGACGCTACTGCAATCCTGGCTGCCATGGTTACTTAGCAATTTAGGAAGCATTATACTTACCTGTGCTGTCTGTGGCCGGCCGGTCGCGCCTCTTACTGGTAAGTGAAAGGTCTGTGCGGCGCATTGCTTATAGCACAGACCTGTCATTTACCAGTAGGAGGAGCGCCCGGCCGGCCACAGACAGCGCAGGTAAGTATAATGCTTCTAAAATTGCTAAGTAACCATGGCAGCCAGGACTGCAGTAGCGTCCTGGCTGCCATGGTAACCGATCGGAGCCCCAGCGATTAAACTGGGACTCCGATGGGAACTCTCTGCTGCCACCAATGATGGGGGAAGGGGTGATTTTAATTAGGGGGGGGGGAGAGGGGAGGCCGCACTGGCCACCAATGAATTTAATACTGGGGAGGGAGGGGGGAACGCACTGGCCACCAATGAATTTAATACTGGGGAGGGAGGGGGGCCGCACTGGCCACCAATGAATTTAATACTGGGGAGGGAGGGGGGGCCGCACTGGCCACCAATGAATTTACCTGAGGAGTTAATTGTGCGTATCATAGCCCCCTGTAAGAGATCAGGTGTTGCCAGGCAGCAGGGGGCAGTTATGTACACAGTTCTCTGTATATTCTAACTTGAAGCATCCCCATCACTATCGGAACGCCTCTGTGTTAGAATATACTGTCGGATCTGAGTTCTCACGATCTAACTCAAATCTGAAGGTATATTCTAACATAGAGGCGTTCCCATGGTGATGGGGGACGCTTCAAGTTAAAATATACCATCGGATTGGAGAAAACTCAGATCCGATGGTATATTAATAGGGACTCCTGACTTTACATTGAAAGTCAATGGGGGACGGATCCGTTTGCAATTGCACCATATTGTGTCAACGTCAAACGGATCCATCCCCATTGACTTGCATTGTAAGTCAGGACGGATCAGTTTGGCTCTGCACGGCCAGGCGGACACGGTGTCCGCCTTCAGAGCGGAATGGAGGCGGAACGGAGTTAAACTGATGCATTCTGAACGGATCCTTATACATTCAGAATGCATTGGGGATGAACGGATCCGTTTGGGGTCGCTTGTGAGAGCCCTCAAACGGATCTCACAAGCGGAACCCCAAACGCAAGTGTGAAAGTGGCCTTTACTGCATATTCTATTATTGAAAATGCCTATTGGAGCGTCTCATCACTGAACACTATTTTTTGTCATTGATGGCTGTATCAGAGTTTGCAGGAGGACTGCACAGTACCTACTGCCATCATGCATAGCGCTGAGGCGTACGGAAATAAAGGTCGCTTAACACGAGTCGATTCTCTGCCAGATAATCGCTAACACGTATTCATAGTAACACTGGTTAGCGATTATCTGGCTGGGTAAGTGCCGCAGATTACATGATGAGCATGCAAAACACTAGTTCATTGGGTAATCGCATCTTTTATGAGGACAAATAAATCATCGTTTGCCAATAGCAAATTGTCCTGTCTAAATAGCCTCTGCTGCAGGTAAGCAACGAGTCAGTACGGGGATGAGTGATGGTATTAGCGATTGCTCCTCCCCGACCTGTAGAGGAGATTGCTGTTTGTAAATGCAGCCGTCACCTCCACTGACAAGCAGGGGCTTGCCGGGAAGGAATGCTTCCTTCCTGACAATCGCCTGCTGAATTGTCTCGTGTAAAGGGACCTTAACACTAGGTGGTATGGTGTGGGGCTCTAATAGCTATCATGGCCCTTCCGGTCTGGTATTAATCGAGGTTATAAAAGGTAATGTTCCAACAAGATAATGCCTGCCCACACATGCTCTTCATGGTATCCAGCAGCTCCCCCAGAAAGCTTACCAGATCTTTCCCCCATCGAGAATATCTGAGACTGAAGTGGGCAAAAGATCTCTCATGCAAAGCAGCCAACAACCACTTTGGCTGAACTACGGATCCAAGTTAAAAGAGCTTGAAATTACATACTACAGGAGGATATTTTGCATTTGTATGACTGTTACCATTCCAGAGTGGCAGCCTGTATTGCAGCAAGAGGAGATGCCACCCAGTATTAATGTGACCCTGTCTTGACATACACCCTGCTGCAGAACCCAAGATAAAGGGTGCACCACCTTGGTTGTGTGATCATTAACCAATGACCACTAAGCAGTTTATACTTTGTCAGTCTCAGTTTCATTGCATTAAGTTTTCCATATTTTTTTTCCTGGTAGTGTATATGCACATGGGCATTGCAGCACTATTTATTTCCATGCTAGCACGATTAGCCTAGTAGAGATACAGATATCTACAGTAAATGTGTAGGGCAAAGCACCAATCATTTTTATAAAAACAATTATTAGGAGTACAGACTAATGAACCACCAACCATGCTGTCTTCTTACTTGTCTCTGAATATATAGTAGCACTCTGGTATGGTTTCACATCAGAATAGGAGACCTCGCTGGATAATTCTCAAGTAGTTCTGTATCACTCCTGGCCAAGAGTTCATTATGTGGGTAGGCTAAAACCTGATAATCTCGACTAAGTAGTGATCAACTATTGTGACCCAGCCAGCCTTCTAGGCCCTGTCTATGTGCTCACCATTGTGAATAGTGGCCTTGGTACAGCATGAGAGTCACAGTGGCTGGAGTAAAGGGACTGTCCTTTGTCTACTGGTGACTGCCTGTTAAGCCTGGAAAGCGTCAACCAGCAAGTTTGTTCCCTCACTGTGTTGGCCTCAAGTGAGTACCATGCAATGTTCATAGGCCAATCCCATACGTTTTAGACCCTCTTACAAGTGTGGTTTGAAAGTAGCCTTATCTATGCCACCTGGTTTTATTTATGTTATATAGCGGTTACTGTATTGTCCCATCCAGCAATCTCTCTATGCGGTATGTATTCTCAGCTGTATAGTGTAATGCAGGTTATGTATTCCTAGTGCAGCGATACCTAACTTACAGCCCTGCTAGACAGTTGATGCTGCTGACATTGATCATATGCCAGTTATTTGCTTTATAATAAAATGACAATAAGGGCAGCTTTTCAAGCCAAACATATTGGGCCAGATTTATCATTAGCTCAAGTCAGTATAATGGAGTGAAAAAGTCCCAAAAAAATGCGCAAACGCTAAAACTGCGCACAACTTCTACTCTGCACTATGCTCGTCAGTTTTCTGAAAGTGGGCGTGTTTTTTTATGTAAATGAATCTCTAGACAGATTTACTATTGGGACTATTTAAAAAGTCGCAAAAAAGTCGCAAAAAAATGCGCAATTTCACTCCAGTGAGGACCATGCTTATCTTATGAGACTTTTTAATAGAACATGCGACTTTTTCGTATAAACATGCGACTTTTTCATAAAGATGTGCGACTTTTGTAAAGCTGCTTACTGACAGATAAATTGCTACCGTCAAACCACATTTATTACAGTCTTAAAGGGCCGATCATAAATCTGACTTGGCTAAAACTGACTTTAGCCATATGTGAAAGTGGAGTGAGCTGTCAGAGTCATGATAAATCTGGCCCAAAGTGTATTTGTCACATGTTATGACTCCTGTTAGCTAAACCCTTTTATCTTAACACCTTTAAAAACAGTCAATAATACATTTGGCACACACCATGTACTCTACTTTTTTATATAATTTGCAACAACATTCTGGTACATTTTGCTTAGTGAATCTACCAAGATATGCTTCCTAGGAAAGTAGCTTTAGAAAGTATGCGTTTGTGCTTGAACAGGGTCCATTCACACGTCCGTGGTGTATTGCGGATATGCAAATTGATTTCGGGTATCTGTCATTTATAAGTTATAAGTAAGTGGTTGCCGAGAACCAACATCACAGTCATTGCTGACTGGGCCTGGAAAAGAGTCCCGGCCACCTGAGAAGAGTCATGGTTATTCATGAATTCCTGCTCTACCTGCTGATGACTAACAGTCTTCTACCTAGTTCCCTTTCTCTCTAGGAGAGAACTGTCAATCATCAGAAGATGGGCGGGAGAGCAGGAGATTATGAATAACCATGACTCTTCTCAAGTAGATTTGACTCTTTTCAAGGCCTGGGCTGTAATGATTATGATGCTAGTTCTCAGCAACCTCTTACTTTTAGCTGATGAGTGACACACCGCTGAGATCAGCATTTCTGTCTCTAAGTTATACTGCCCTCAGTACGGTCAGCATGAAGTTGATGACAGGTTCCCTTTAAGGCCTCATACACATGGTCATGTCCAATTCTCAGTCAGCTAAAAATGGATCCATGTACAACTGATGCATGCATTCCATTTTTTCTGACTCTCATTAATAGAAAGGGCTATTCTGTTATTCAAAAAAGGACAAGGATAGGACCTGCAGTTAGTACCATTGACTTGTATGGGTCGGTGAGCCTATTAATATGGTCTTATGCATGAGCTCTTAGGAATGTGAGACCTCTGCAGTTGCACACACCACGTCACACAACGCAGCTAAAGGGGCATCACAAATGGCTCGGCACCCAAATCATTATGTTAACTGTATAGCATATTTTAGAGCACTGTTATTAGAAATCTTTGTGTTTTTTGCTGTTATTTAGTCACTGTATATAGGTATTATTTGAATATTTTATGGTGGTATTTACTTGTGTGGCACTGTAAGAATTTTTTTGCAGTGCATGGTAGAGGCCGCACTATATAAAATTGTTATTTAGGCAGCTATATGAAAGTGTTATTGGCCAACATATGGCACTCTAATGTGATCATACTGTAGTGTGCTTATAATCAGGCACTTTATGATATAGTTATTTTACATTGGATGACTATACACTAATGTAGGCTTCAACAGCAGTTACTGCACTTGGCCCCATCCACTATAAGGCTGGCCCTGCTGTACATGGCTGTGAAATATGTTGACATCATATACGGTAAATATTAATCATGACATAATATGTTGGATCAAGTAACTCATTAAACTAGTTCATCCAGCTGGAAAACAAAGTATATTGAGCTATGAAATCATTTTGAATGCAATGCATTGAATGGATTTGTTCTGATTTTAATTGGAATATTGTATACTGGGACAGCAAATTCTTTTGCTTTCTTAGGGAAAGCTAAATTACCGTGTTGTCACGTACTGGCTATCAACAAGTCACATCCTGGAAAATCTTCTAGCTCCGACGTAATTTCAGCAGGGACCTTGTAGCAGCTTTTTAGCAGGTTGCTAAACAGAGCAAACATACAGAACAACACAAATACATGGGGAAATACTCTTTGTTATGTCATTTACTGCTCTTGAAATGTTTATTCTGCCCCTGAGATTTTAATGACTTTGCGTTTTTGTTTTTCGCTTCTTGCCTTTCCAGAGCCAGAACTTTTTTTATTTTTCAATTCACATAGTCGTATGAGGGCTTATTTTTTGCAGTACAAGTTGTACTTTCCAATGCCATAATTTAATATTGCATAGGATGTAGTGGGAAGTGGGAAAAAAATTCCAAATTTTATTACGGCGTTCATTATGCGGTAAAACTGACTTGTGGTCTTCATCCTCCATGTCAGTACGAATCCGGCGATACCACATATGTACCACATACTTTTCCTTGCATTTTGATGCTGAAAAAAATTGCAAAAAACTTTGTTGCTGTCATTTTCTGACCCCTATAACTTTTTTGTAGTTATGTGTGCAGAGCTGTATCGGGACTCATTTTTTGTATGTCAATATATACTTTTCATTGATACCATTGTTGGGTTTGTACGACTTTTTGATCACTTTTTATAAAAAAAAATTTGTGGTAGGAGAAGCGAGCAAAATGTGGAAATTTTGACCCCTTTTTTTGTTCTATTTTTTTTCGCCGATTTCCGTATGGGATTAATACTTTTATATTTTGATAGTACGGGCATTTATGCAGACCCCCCAGTCAGACCTCTCCAGACCCCCCAGTCAGACCTCTCCAGACCCCCCAGTCAGACCTCTCCAGACCCCCCAGTCAGACCTCTCCAGACCCCCCAGTCAGACCTCTCCAGACCCCCCTGTCAGACCTTCAGACCCCCCCCCCCAGTCAGACCTCCAGACCCCCCATTAGACCACTCTAGACCCCCCAGTCAGACCTCCATACCCCCCAGTCAGACCTCCAGACCCCCCCATTAGACCACTTCAGACCCCCAGTCAGACCTCTTTACCCCCCCAGTCAGACCTCCAGACCCCATTAGACCTCTCCCGACCCCCAGTGAGACCTCTCCAGACCCCCCATTAGACCTCCATATCCGACCTCAGATAAGACTGTAAAGTAATAAAGTAACTTACCTCTCCTGCCGCCATTCTCCTTGTCCTGGCTGTCTTCTCTTCTCAGGGCCCACGCTGCAGTCACCCGACCTCCTGTAGCGTCAGGTCAGAGTGCGCTCTGTACGTCCTGACGCTGCAGACAGCCAGGACACAGCAGACCGGGCCGTGAGAAGAGTGAGCAGGAGAAGGGGTAAGTACTGGACATCACTCACAGCGCTTCTCTCCCCCTCCTCCTGCAGACTAGTGTGCGCTTCCATTATGGAAGCACTCGCTAGCATTCCTTTTATAAGATGCATTGCATCTTATAAAGGGAAAAGTACAGTACCAATGGCAAGGGAGGCCTCCCTGGCTTAGGGGCCCTGGTCGCAACCGCGACCACTGCGACCCCTATAGTTATGCCAGTGCATAGACTATGACAGGGGCTGCCGCACACAAGCTCCAGCTTCTCTGATTCCCACATGGGGGATCTGAAGCATAACCGGAAGCGCACGCTTTTGGTTTTCAGAGTGATCAGATGCCGTGGTCAGGCACCCGGTTTCTATGGCGCCCACTCCACTCGGTAGCGGGTCCCATCCTTATTGACCTGATATGTGACGTAAAAGTACATCACATGTCGGGAATGGGTTAAGCTAAAGCCTTAAAGGGGGTTTTCAAGACCATTATACTGATGACCTATCCTCTGTATCTGAACATGGGGGTACAGCCCCAGGATCCCCAGCTTGATGTAACAGGTCACATGATTTGGACGTCCCACGTGATCTATGGGGCGCTCTAGTTAAACAGACAGCTGCTGGCCACAGTTGTCTGTGATTAAGCGATCTATTTTCAAATACCCTGCTATATTACATTTGGCCTCTGGAATTTGGACCTTGTAGTGTTTCTGACTTTTACCCCTTTGTCTGATGATTTGGATCTGATGAGACTTCCTGGTGTGACCTTCTGGCTTGATTACATTACTGATTTGGCTTTAGATTTGACTCTCCTGGTATCAACCTTGACTTTTAGGATTCTGCTATATTGGTTTTGGTACAGTTCTGGTTCTGTTTGTACAACCCATATAGTCAGTAATCTTCTCTGTGTATCTGTTACTACATTTTTTCTTTGCATTGCTCCCTGTAGGTCCCTGCACCTACGAGAAGTTAGGGAGGGACCGCCAGCTGATAATAGACTAATGCGTATGTCCAGCTTTAGACAATCAAACTTTGTTCAACCAAGGCTAATGTATTAAACCAGTTATATGGTCACCAGTTATATGGTGTCCTTACTAAGGGCTACATAAACTAGTGACAGATCCCCGGGTCACTTTCTTTAATTGACGCAGCCATTTTGCTGAAATCTTGTATTGGACAGCTCCAGCACATGCTGATGAGTCATGAATATTTATGACCTTCTGGTTTTCTCCATGCCCCTGCCTCTTATTCAGTTGGAAAAAAACATAGATCAGTGGCAGGGGATGGAGAAAGCCAGAAGCGCATGAATATCCAGACTCGTTAGCATGCGCTGGACCTGTTAGAACCTAGCAGCATAAAACTGCTGACCGATTCCCTTTAACCTTTTTAGTTTTCATACTTCGTAAGGCCGGGTTCAAATACCCTTGAAGTCCATTTCAGTTTCCCTCTGCCATAATACAAAACCACCAGAGGGAAACGGATGCCCTAGTTTTCTATGGGATCATTTATGCAATGTGGTGCATCAGTTTTGATGCCGTATGTGAGATAGCGCCTGACAGAGAAACGATGCATGCAGTGTTTTTCTGTCTGGCGCTATTAGGCTATGAACGCTGTACCGTGCAGGCAGGGGCGGACTAGGAATTTAGAATGGCCATGGATAAAAACTAAAAGTGACTCCATATTGTAGAAAGGTCAAAATTGACAGAAGGCAGTGTCAACAGAAGTAGGCAGTGCCAGCAATACCATAGTGCAGCACAAAACCAATTTTTTAGTCCGTCAACAATTTTATCAAAATGATGCCATTAGATTGGATAGCATATTCATGGTTACAGGGTTACATTTTATTTACATAAAACCAGAATACCCTTTTAAGAAAAAGTGTAAGGCTTATTGCACACGACCGTATGTTTTTGCGGTCCGTTTTAAACGGACCCATTGACTTTAATGGAGCCACGGCACGTGATTTGCGGCCAAATATAGGACATGTTGGAACGGAAAAACGGAAATACGCCAACGGAAGGCATACGGAGTACCTTCCGTTTTTTTTGCGGGCCCATTGAAATGAATGGTTCCGTATACGGACCGTATACGGAACAAAAAAAACGAACCGCAAAACGGAAAAAAAAAAACGTTCGTGGGCATGAGGCCTAAGGCTGGGTTTCTGTGCTATGATAGTTGCTTGTGGCCAAAGCCACACCCACAGGCTGTGGAAAACCAGCTTAAAATCACCTGTATGTCATGCGTAGTGCACCATACTATCTGCAAACTCAATTTTTAAGATCTCTGTTTGCTGTCAGGTAATGAGAAATTCTTGTTTGTATTCAGGGGCTGAAAAATAGTACAGTCCTAATACTTCTTGTCAAACCTGCATTCGGCTAATAGGATTTTATTTTAGTTAACATCAACTCAAAAAATATTGCACACGGAGTCTCAAACTAAAAAAGAGAGGGCATTCCTCAGAGAAGACCACTATAGAGGCACCAATTTCTACTTGTCCTTGCCTGATGAAAGCTTTCTTTCCATTTGTCCATCTTTCCAGCATTTGCACAGAGTCGAAGAAATGTGCGCCTGACATCCAGAAATTACGTCCTGCACCTTAGCCGAGCTGTCAACAATAAAAAGAAATCCAGTTGATTGAGTTTACACTCAAGTGTATCATTTTGTTTCTCACTGACTTTACCCAGTATAATTTCTTGCCCTTTTAGTGTAGGATCCGTACAGGTGTCACACCAAATTTTTTCAGAGACCCCAGTTAGTTGGACATTGTTAAAGGGGTTGTCTCACTTCAGCAAGTGGCATTTATCATGTAGAGAAAGTTAATACAAGGCACTTACTAATGTATTGTGATTGTCCATATTGCTTCCTTCCTATTTCATCATATCATATACACTGCTAATTTCCATGGTTACGACCACCCTACAATTCAGTAACGGTGGCTGTGCATGCACACTGTGGTCAAAAGTGCTGGCCAGGACCGTGGGAGTGCACATATAGTGTGCAAGCACGGCCACTGCTGCTGGATTACAGGGTGGTCGAAACCATGGAAACGAGCAGTGTATAATGTGATGGAAAAATAAATCCAGCCAGCAAAGGAGGCAATATGGACAATCACAATACATTAGTAAGTGCCTTTCTCTACATGATAAATGTCATTTGCTGAAGTCAGACAACCCCTTTAAGATGTAATCTGTTTTCAAAGTTGTCTGCTCAAGCCTGCAAGCCAGTAATGTCCTATGAATGTCTGTGGCAGATGCCCAGTACAGGAGTAGACTAGCCTTCTGGCTCACAAACTCTACTGTCCATCACATTAATATGTCCAAACGTTTCACATTGTCCATAATGTCTAATTACAGCAATATCTTGTCTTATGATGGCCAGTTGTAACTTCAGCACAAAGAGGGAACAATTAGGTCCTATTCAGATTGCCTTTTTTGTCTTTGGAATTTTGAAGCCCCAGGGTGAATCGTGTCAGCTTGACATGTAGGTTCTCACAGCAGTTTTACTGTTTGGCTATTTAAACTTTTTTTCCTCTGCCCTTTACACTTTTCATGTCTTCAAACCTAAGAAACATTATGTAAGTATATTGTAAGAGTTTCCTCTGCAAATACGGTCAAAATGCCAAGGACTTTAGTTGTCTGAGCACATGAGTGCTGATAAGGCGTTGTGTCTGTTTTCTCACTGTGAAACATCTACTAAGTAGTAAAAAATAAGCAACATGACAAGACAAGAGGTTTAAAAGCAAATTTATACTACACAATTGCCTAGTCGATAATCAGGAACAAGTGTTAGCCCTGTATTACACCAGCAGATCATAGCATAACAAACTCTCCTTTCCCAAGAATCATCTTCCACATCTGCTGGTCTAGTGCCAGCCTTAATGCCTACACTCCTTCCCAATAATCTACCCATATAAAGGTGCTGCAGGTCACCCGATGAACAAGCAAAATGCTTAGGTGAAATAATTGCTAACACTGAAGGGAGGGGAGCAAGGAAGCTACTGAGCATGTAGGTCCACTTATGAATGCAGGAGAAGGTGGCCCAGAAGAATAAACAGCAGGGGGAGCTACCAGACAGGCAAATGTAATCTACAGAAAAAAGACAAACATGAGGAAAACATGCAGACTGCATAATTGGAGCTCATTTTTTGCCTTCCTGTGAGTCAACATTGCAGGGAAATTAAATGGTCTGTTTCCAACCCTACGAACTATGGGGTGTTGTGGAAATTTTATTATGCGGACATTTTACTTTAGGATGTGTGTGTGTTTTTATAGTTTGTCATCTGTCTCCCTGTGTCTTGGAGAAATGTCTGCTTTTAAGACATGCATATCTGCCTTGTCGGTATACTAGTACCGTATACTGACAATAGCTGTAGCAATGTCTCGCAGATAATTTCAAACCTATGGGAACCAGTAGAATGATCTTTATTAGACACTGATCACCTTTGAGCAGTGTAGAATGCTGACAGGGATGGGGCGTGTGCATTGTCCTAGCCACATTGATTGCCCCGCCCTGTCCTTTGACATCTCTTCCTGCATGTTATCACTTCCTGTATCCTTGTCTTGGGCCAGCCCCTTTTATACCTTTTGTTAGTAAATAAAGGTGAGGAGACTGAGAAGGGCGGGAGGAGTCTCTTAGAATCTTCAACCAAGATGGTAACAGATGTGTGGCTCTCTGACTGGGGCTGAGGGGGGAGACTTACCCTTTTCCTTACACAAACTTTGATGCGAGCTAATTACAACTATTAATATTTACCACAACAGTGGGTAATTTATTATTGATCTTATGCCACTTTTTGGCCTATTTTCATTGCAGATCTTGTGGCAAATGGACTTTGCAGCAATATCTGAGACTTTTCCATGCTCACACCACTTTTCTGCGGAAAAAGGGGGCGGGGAAGAGGATGGGTCGGCCCATCTAATTCATCATTTTCCACACCAGTTTATGACGTGGAAAATGGTCTTAAACTACACCAGCAAAGTAGCTAGCGTAGTTTGAAGCATGTTATTTTAAAATCCAAGTTACCCATACATATTAAGATAGAGCACAATTATCTTTGCCTGAAGAAAATATTTACAGGCAGTGACCCAACAGAATACTAGAGGATTCTCTGGTGGGCTCAGCCATAGTGGGCCCCAGGGGTGGTTTGGCCATAGACCTTACAGGGAAATTTCCCGGTGGACCGATGCCCAGGGGGCCACCTGAGCCCTCCTCACAGACGGCCAGTGGAAGTTTTTGGGGATATATTTTGTGCTGCTGGTGGCAGTATTTTGTGATGGACTGTGGTATTTGTTAACTCCATTATTAAATTTGCCCCAATATATATGCAGTAAGCTGGTAAACTACTTTTAGTTTGATATTGCCGAATTGTATTACATAAAATATTAGCTTGTCCTACTCTTACTGTGTCACTAGTACTACTAAACAGTGATGGCCAGTTCGCCGTGTTCGCCCGCGAACACATGCGGGCTGCCATCTTAACTCACAAGTCCGGCGATGCACAGGTAAGTCCTTACCTGTGCCTGTGCGCGAGCCGATCTGAAACAAATGCGGTCATCGGGAGCAGGCAGTTCCTAGAACAGCCACCAGGGGCCTTCATCGGGCTGTTCTCGGAACTGCCTGCTCCCGGTGACCGCATTTGTTTCAGACCGGCTTCCGACACAGGCACAGGTAAGGACTTACCTGTGCATTGCCGGACTTGTGAGTTAAGATGGCAGCCCGCATGTGTTTCACGGGCAAACACGGCAAACTGGTCATCACTGCTACTAAATATGGGATCAAAATAGTTCATAGTCTGCGAATATACTTTAGTATAGAATGTGCATAGACCAGTACAATGGTGTCAACATTAGTGCAGGCTTTCCTGCCTGGTGATGGATTTTGTATGTGTAGGCAGGCTTCGACTGGCCCACCAGAGAGGCAGGGGATTCCTCGGTAGACCCCCAGTCTCTGTGCCCAGAGATAAGACGGAGGAGTAATTATTTCTCTTGTTTCTCAGGAGATAATTATTGTAGCCACTAAGTGGCAGTATTGCACTGTGATGTAGCCTCCTACTGGTGTAAATTGTACAGGAGGCCCCGCAGTATCTTCTAAACTTCCCGGGCTGCTGGCAGTGAAGGAGAAAAGAACATGTCTGGCCATCCTCCTGCCCTCCCTGCTGTCAGAAAACTGTGGTTGCTGGAGAGAAGTACTCCTCTGTGGTGCTGGGCTGATTTCTCAGGTGTGTGACAGTAGTGAGCTGTAGGAGACTGTAAGAGGGACATAGTAGATTTGTTTATAGAGGATTCAGATCTGTGTATGTATGCTGCTCTCTGCAGAGTTCAGAGTGGCAATGGGGGGACTCTGCCCTAGGTCCCCCCAATGCCTCTGCTTTAGGTGCACCCCCATAAATGCCCCAGCTCCATATGCCCCTACTCTAAATGCACCACTAATATTGCCTCTTTTCCAGTTATCCCTGCTCCAGTATCCCCACTATTACCCTGCCTCATGTGACCCTAATGCCTCTGTTTCAGTTATGACCCTCCGTTTGTGCCCTTTGCTCACTTTGATCCTCTAGCACCTTTGCTTGGGCTTTGTTAAAGGTTATGACCTGCAAAGGGCATTGGACTTATGGCTGAAAAATTCTGCACAGTGCGTCACATTCTCCAGTATTGAGACGTATGGTTTACATGGCGGTAGTAATGATATTCCGTATTTACAGGCATCACTGCTGCCATGTAAAGAGATACTGGTGGTGGAGTGGTGGATAATTTAAAGGGGTTGTCTGGGTTTTCAAATTATCCTCTCCACACCATAGGGCATAACTATATGATTTGTGGGGTCCGATTCTGCGACCCCCATTGATTCCAGTAATGGGTCCTGTTCCCCCTTTTTGATGGTGTGGCAGGCCACACATACACCCTGTTGCTCCATTTATTCTCTTTGGGACCAATGGAAATAGCCAGCGCTGTACTCTGCCATCTCCAGCGACCCCATAGAGAATGGATGGAGAGGCAGGGCATATGCTCGACCTGCCACTCAATCAAGAAGGGGGATCAGTGGGGGCTCCAGCGTTCAAATCCCTGTGGATACAAGATAACTAGAAGAGTAGACACAGGCCCTTTGACAGGCGAGCATTTCTATTTTAGTTTGATTCATATTTTGGGCCAGACTTTTAATTATTTATTTTTTTCACCCAAAGAAAACCTTTAAGGATAGGGAATGTGAAAAGGTCGGCTATGACATGACAGGTGATAAGTGTCTGATTGATGGGGGTCTCACTGCTGGGACCTCCATGATCAAGGGAACGTGGTCTTAAGACCCTTGTGTACATAGATTGGTGGTAATGTAATTGAATGTCTCAGGACCCCTTTTTACATGAGCAGTGGGTGTTCCAGCAGTTAGACCCCAGCAATCTGATATTTATTACCTATCCTGTAGATAGGCAATAGGTAATTATGGTAGGACAACCCTTTTAAATATACTGTAGATTATGTGCAATCTGGAGAGGTTAAGATTTGGTAAATTTTATGCCAGACATTTATGCTTAAAGGGGTTAAAGGGTTTGTCTCACTTCAGTAAATTACATTTGTGCTCGGATCGGCTCATGCTGAGAGGGTACCCTACCTAAGCCTATACTCCACCCCCCCAACCTAGAAGCAGCAGAGTTATGCCGGAACTGCTTATCGAAGGGTAGCCTAAAGGGGGCTACCCCAATGATGAGACCTGAAAGAAGGGAGGGCTCCTGGGTGGGTTGAAATCGTTCGAACCGACAGGTGGGGGGAGGAGGGCCAGGTTTAAATAGTGAACGCCCCGCCTCCCCTCACACAAATGCGGCACTCTTAATTGCCTACCACTTGTGCTCGGATCGGCTCATGCTGAGAGGGTACCCTACCTAAGCCTATACTCCACCCCCCCAACCTAGAAGCAGCAGAGTTATGCCGGAACTGCTTATCGAAGGGTAGCCTAAAGGGGCCAAAAGAACCATGCATAGGAGTTAGAAAACTTGATAACAGAAACTACAGACCAAAACTCGAAAGCCAATGATATTTCGTATAAGGATCCGGGATATTACGCATGGAACACACGGAACTGCGACGACCCAACCGTTTGATGACATGTACTGGCACCTAATGCATGGACGCCGTTGCTGCTGCGCCCATGCGGAAGGAATGTCCTGTGATCCAGCGAGGACCGACCCCTGAACCTGTCAACTAACCTGAATGTACGTAAGAAAGGCCTCGGTGGTTAGCCGGGCATTGCCTAGTTCGAGTACGGGAGAACATGCCGCTTGGACTAAATACTACGCAGCCAAGCCTCCAAGGCCTGCACCGGACACCATCTGCTGTCCGTGGGAAAGTATCTGACCGCCACTGGTTGCCCCGGCCGTGACGTCTTGGACGAGGCCAAGGTGAGGACATAGATGGACCCGCGCCGGATGAGCTGACCTTTCCGCAGGCACCCAGCCAGCGTATTGGTGCCCATGAGCTCGCCTGACCTGAGGAATCCATGGAAGGCCAGGTACAAGGCTGTTTCTACCAGAGCGCTAACCTGTGGCCCGAACGGTTTGCCCCTGCAGTTTGCCTGTCACGGCCTGAACAAGCTACCGGTAAATGGCTGACGCCCATGTCGTTTCACAACAGACATCTTGCGCAAACCCTTCAACGCCGCTTTGATCGGGTGGGCGGAGAAGAGTGACGGTAGGTCCGGATGTAGCCTGTACCAATGGTGCTGAATACCTGCCATGTATAGTTAACAATGCTATAGGACAAGTTTAATTGAGAGTGGCAAAAACCCTGACAAAGCCCAATAGGTGAGTGATAGGCCCCCTTTTTTTTTTTTTTTTTAATCTCCATGCGTGAGAGACTCTAATGGCGGAGTCCTGTGTGTAAACCTAAAGCGGAGAAGCCTTGCGTGAGAGACTAATGGCGGAGCCATGCGTGAGAGACTAATGGCGGAGTCATATGTGTAAAACTAAAACGGAGAAGCTCTGCGTGAGGGACTCTAATGGCGGAGTCATATGTGTAAAACTAAAACGGAGAAGCTCTGCGTGAGGGACTCAGATGGCGGAGTCATTTGTGTAACCTAAAACGGAGAAGCCATGCATGAGAGACTCTAATGGCGGAGTCATATGTGTAAACCTAAAACGGAGCAGCCATGCGTGAGAGATTCTAATGACGGAGTCACATGTGCCAACCTAAAACGGAGAAGCCAGGCGTGAGAGACTAATGGCGGACTCGTATGTGTAAAACTCACATTGAGAAGCCATGCGTGAGAGACTCTAATGGCGGAGTCATATGTGTAACCTAAAACGGAGAAGCCATGCGTGAGAGACTCTAATGGCGGAGTCATATGTGTAAACCTAAAACGGAGCAGCCATGCGTGAGAGATTCTAATGGCGGAGTCATATGTGCCAACCTAAAACGGAGAAGCCAGGCGTGAGAGACTAATGGCGGAGTCGTATGTGTAAAACTCACATGGAGAAGCCATGCGTGAGAGACTCTAATGGCGGAGTCATATGTGCCAACCTAAAACGGAGAAGCCAGGCTTGAGAGACTAATGGCGGAGTCGTATGTGTAAAACTCACATGGAGAAGCCATGCGTGAGAGACTCTAATGGCGGAGTCATATGTGTAACCTAAAACGGAGAAGCCATGCGTGAGAGACTCTAATGGCGGAGTCATAAGTGTAAACCTAAAACGGAGAAGAGATGCGTGAGAGACTCTAATGGCAGATCCGTATGTGTAAAACTAACACGGAGAAGCCATGCGTGAGAGACTCAGATGGCGGAGTCAAATGTGTAAACCTAAAACGGAGAAGCCATGCGTGAGAGACTCAAAAATGTATTTTTATTTTTTTTTATTTTTTTTATTTTTTTTCACTATCAACCACTTAAGCAGCTCCCGTATGGGCACAGCTCTGAGTACGAGCATGAAGAGCATGGTATAACGCAGATCACCTGCACGGACTAACTAACATCCTGTGCCTAAATAACCCCCTTGGAACCTAATGTACGGCCGGCAGCAGGAAGCCAGCCACCGCCTATGATCTGCTCCCCCTGACCGAGCCTAGTACTCCTTCCCCTGATCCCTGCCTACCTAACGGCACGGCGGCCCGTGCCAGACTTTATTGAAGATGAGGAGCCTTACCCCCCAGCCGCGTGGGGAGCTCACGCTGCTCCCTGGCAGAATGCACCAGTGCGGGGGAGCCCCCCTCCTCAGCTAGGGCCGACCCACCGCCGGCTGGACACTCGTACCGCGTGGGGAGCAGCGCCACTCCCTGGCAATGTGCACCGGATCAGAGGGAGCCCTTCCTTTACCGTGGGCCCCGGCCCCCACTGGTTTGAACCGTGTGCCGCGTGAGGAGCCGCACAGCTCCCTGGCATTGTGCGCCGGTGCGGGAGTGCCCCCCCTCACCTAGGGGCTGGTTATTGTGACTGGAACCCGCTGGGAGACTGAAGCCTAACTGGACCTACCTGTGACCGTGAAGGCTGACCTCCCAGGCCGTGGCTGACCCACGTGCGTAGTCGTGACGCAACTACCCGTAGATGCCCACCCAGTGCCTGTAGTTAACGGGAGTGCGACTGAGTCTGTGGATGTGACCGACTAGCCCCTGTAGTCGTGAGGGGACCCTACATCGAGAGTAGCGGTAACGGACCATCGCCTGTAGACGTGGTAGTATTACCTCATGAGTCTGTTGACATGAGACTAATGCCTGCAGTCGTGGCCGGTCTTAATAATGAGTCTGTAGTCGTAACGGATTTGTGCTTGCAGTCGTGGCAGGGCTTTAGAGCGGGTCTGTAGTCGTGACAGACTGATGCCTGCAGTCGTGGCAGGACTTTATAACGAGTCTGTAGTCGTGACAGACTGATGCCTGCAGTCGTGGCAGGGCTTTATAACGGGTCTGTAGTCGTGACAGACTGATGCCTGCAGTCGTGGCAGGACTTTATAACGAGTCTGTAGTCGTGACAGACTGATGCCTGCAGTCGTGGCAGGGCTTTAGAGCGGGTCTGTAGTCGTGACAGACTGATGCCTGCAGTCGTGGCAGGGCTTTATAAGGAGTCTGTAGTCGTGACAGACCTGGCAAAGCAACATTCCTATCTATACCATTATTATTATTATTATTATTTTTTTTCTTTCCCCCCCCACCAAAGGCTACGACTGTAGGTGCCACCCTGTAAGAGATCCGCCAGAGGCCTGGACATAATAGTCCACCATCCCCCGTCCCCCAAGCCTATGCAGGAGAAAAGAGGGGGTTGGCCCCCGCATGCACCACCCCTGACTCACCTGGCGGCCATGACAGCCACGAACCCCACAGTATCGTAAGTTAGCCCACCACCTGTGGACCTGAACAACCAAGAACAGACGTGTGAGTGAGCGCACGCCAGCTGGGCGACACTTCACTCATGCCACCGCTCCCTAGCTAACCACCGGATTATTGTGACTGCGCCCGAACCAACCCCCTGACTGACCGTATGGGCTTACGGGCGGCCCGGCTGCGTGCGCAAAGTGACGTGGCCAGCCCCCCTCCTTGAAGCCCTCTTTATATTTGATCCTTGAACATATTCCAAATTTTATTTAAATATTATTATTATTTTTTTTTTTTTTATACTCCTGCCTTAGTACCTAGCCACTGTGCCTGAGCAGAGGAGCCCTGCACCTGGACTGCAGTACCAGTATGGGCCTGTAGGTGTCGACCATCCCCCGCCCTCTCTCAAGCCAGGACCTGCTGGAGCGCAGCAAGCCAGTGATTCCCTTCTAGGTTAGAATTAACCATTGAAATCATAACTTGTTATACAGTGCACATGTCAGAGTATCTGCTTATCTTGTCTTGCCTGAGTTTGGCGCAGTAAAGAAGACGAGTTTATTCTGCAGCGGATTCCTAGACATGACTGAAAGTCACATAAGCATGTCCACCTTCACAGCCTCGCTAATTGTAATTACCAGGAGAACGTGCATCAGGATCGGCTGCGAGGGATTTGCGCTCCGCCATGTGGAACATTGCATCCCGTGCCCACCGCTATGGACTATTTGTACAGGGAAAGCCGCGGCGTATTAATCGCCTATAGGTTTCGGCTTCCGCCCCCTGATCCTGCAGCTGGACCTCCGCTTACTGATTGCAGCTAATGAATAGATCCCTGTGTGAGCGGACGGCGTTTTACTCTACGGCGGAACGTTCTGATACGGGAGTGAGTGATATATAACGCTGCGTCGTGGAGCCGACGGCCGGCGTGACCGATGCTCAGGGTATGCGAGCGGACGTCGTGACCCGTCGCTGCTGAGCCACAGGTGAGGGGTGCCTGCCTGGGGGACGCTGCATGTGGGAGCGGGGGTGCTTAGCGCAGGGCCTGGAGCGGATCGGGGTGCCTGTCTCGGGGTACCGGAAGCGATCGGGAGTGCGGGCAGTCTCCAGCGCAGCTGGGGACCGGCGGCACGCTCGGCAGCCCCACATGTTATACATAGCGAGACGGGTGTGCAAGCCACCCTGCCTACCTAATCACCGTAGCGACGAGCTCGACGCAGCCGATCCCCCGATCCTCCAGTGACGCATGCCCTTCTCTGGCACCAACCCACAAGCCGATTCGAAATCGTTCGAACCGACAGGTGGGGGGAGGAGGGCCAGGTTTAAATAGTGAACGCCCCGCCTCCCCTCACACAAATGCGGCACTCTTAATTGCCTACCACATATCATGCAGTTAATACAAGGCACTTACTAATGTATTGTGATTGTCCATATTGCCTCCTTTCCATCACATTATACACAGCACGTGTCCATGGTTATTACCACCGTGTAATCCAGCAGTGGTGGCCGTGCTTACACACTATACGGAAAGGCTGGAAGTGCTCATAGGTCAACACCTTTACCTATAATGTACAAGCACGGCCACCACTGCTGGATTGCAGAGTGGTCAAAACCATGGACACGTGCTGTGTATAATGTGATGGAAAAGAGTCAATATGGAGAATAACAATACATTAGTAAGTACCTTGTATTAACTTTCTCTACATGATAAATGCCAATTGCTGAAGTGAGACAACCCCTTTAAGTGTGCTACACTTAATAGGGTTAGACATAAATGTCTTGTGTGCATTGCGTGTTTCCTGTGTGATTGGTGTGTGCTATATATGATCTATGTATCAATGGCAGGGCCGCTGATAGGCCAGTACAGCTGGCCCAGTTGTACCGGGCCCGGCTGGCAGGGGGGCCCGGGCTGCCGACTCCCGAGCCATTTCAGGGCTCCAGATGGCGACCAAAATGGTCGCCAATGCGACTTAGAATTTACAAATGGCGACAAGACTTTTTAGTCTTGTCGCCATTTGCGACTAGACCCGCCGCCGCAGCTCTGCTCAATACAGCGGCGGGGCACAGGAGCTGATGATAGTTCTCAGCAGCGCAGGAGGAGTCTCTCCCTCCCCCCTGTGCTGCCCCCGCCGCTGCCAATAAGAAGAGAGATGGGAGGAGGAGGAGGAGGGGCTGTGGCCACTGCGCCACCAATGAAGAAAACTGAGCTGTAATACAAATACAGGAGGCGGGTGCCGGAATCAAATAGCCGGCACCCGACCTCTGTGACAGGGAGCTGCGATCCGCTGCGGTTGAGTTAACCCTTCAGGTGCGGTACCTGAGGGGTTAATTGTAGCTGATCGCAGCTCCCTGTCACAGAGGTCGAGTGCCGGCTATTTGATTCCGGCACCCGCCTCCTGTATTTGTATAAGAAACGTTGGTGGCACAGTGCCCCCCCCCCCCCCCCCCCCACAGTGGGAAGTGCCAATGAGGGTTAAAAATAATAAAAGAAAATTAACTCACCTCCTCCAGTTGATAGCGTAGCAGCCGGTCTCCTGTTATTACTTCTTTCTTCAGGACCTGTGGTGACGTCACTGAGCTCATCACATGGCCCATTACCATGGTGATGGATCATGTGAGGAGCTCAGTGACGTCACCACAGGTCCTGCAGAAAGAAGTAAGAACAGGAGACCGGCAGCTACGCGATCAACTGGAGGAGGTGAGTTAATTATTTTTTTTATTTTTTAACCCTCATTGGCACTGCCCGATGCACCACCAATGTTTATTATATTGAGGGGGCGCACTGCGCCACCAATGTTTATACTGGGGTGATGGGGCGCACTGCGCCACCAATGTTTATACTGGGGTGATGGGGCGCACTGCGCCACCAATGTTTATACTGGGGTGATGGGGGGGCGCACTGCGCCACCAATGTTTATACTGGGGTGATGGGGGGGCGCACTGCGCCACCAATGTTTATACTGGGGTGATGGGGGGGCGCACTGCGCCACCAATGTTTATACTGGGGTGATGGGGGGGCGCACTGCGCCACCAATGTTTATACTGGGGTGATGGGGCGCACTGCGCCACCAATGTTTATACTGGGGTGATGGGGCGCACTGCGCCACCAATGTTTATACTGGGGTGATGGGGCGCACTGCGCCACCAATGTTTATACTGGGGTGATGGGGCGCACTGCGCCACCAATGTTTATACTGGGGTGATGGGGGGGCGCACTGCGCCACCAATGTTTATTATATTGACCTTCTACTATGCATTCTGTATTCAGAATGCTATTACTTTCCCTTATAACCATGTTATAAGGGAAAATAATACAGTGAATAGACTGTCACCTAGGAACCGTGCGTGAAAATCGCACCGCATCCACACTTGCTTGCAGATGCTTGCGATTTTCACACAGCCCCATTAACTTCTATGGGGCCTGCGTTGCGTGAAAAACGCACAACAGAGCATGCTGCGATTTTCACGCAACGCACAAGTGATGTGTGAAAATCACCGCTCATATGCACAGCCCCATAGAAGTGAATGGGTCCGGATTTAGTGCGGGTGCATTCCGGTATTTTGAATGCTGGATCCGGCACTAATACATTCCTATGGGGAAAAATGCTGCATCCGGCATTCAGGCAAGTCTTCATTTTTTTTCGCCGGAGATAAAACCGTAGCATGCTGTGGTTTTATCTTTTGCCTGATCAGTCAAAATGACTGAACTGAAGACGTCCTGATGCAAACTGAACGGATTACTCTCCATTCAGAATGCATGGGGATATACCTGATCCGTTCTTTTCCGGTATTGAGCCCCCGTGACGGAACTCAGTGCCGGAAAAGAAAAACGCTAGTGTGAAAGTACTTTAAAATATTAAGTTTAAATCCCCCCTTTCCCAATTTTACATATAAAATATATAAACAATAAATAAATAAACATATTACATAGCGCTGTCCAAACTATTAAATTATTAAAAAATATCTCCTATGCGGTGAGCATTCGCCATTTTTTAGTCACCTTGTCACCCCAAAAAATAGCATAGGACTGTTTTATTATGAGCCGAATGTTTCATAAAATGCGAAATGCACGCAGCTTTTTTGTTTTTTTTGGGGTTTTTTTTGCGCGGTATTGAGTATCGCAATAATTTTTTATGGTGACGAAAGCGAATCAAAATTTTGGTTTCAAAACAACCCTACGCCGATCTGATCGGCGTAGCGTTGTCACGATACCAAAGATTTGATTCAGTTTCGATTTGGCGACTAAAAATTTGATTTGGCTCCTAAATTTTTCAGTTCAGGAGCCAATGGCTACTAGGTATTTTTTTTAGTCTGGAGCACTGCATTTTAAGTATTTTGCTGTCAGTGGGCTGGCTCCAGTAACAGCAGGCAGTGTGGGGGCGGCGCTCACTCACTGACGTCACACGCCTGCTCCTCCCACTAGGCGGCGCAGGCGCGTGACGTCAGTGAGTGAGCGCTGCCGCCCGCACTTGTTACTGGAGGCTGGAGGGTGGAGGGAGGAGGCAGGAGCTGAATGTAAGGTAGTATTTTAGTAAAGAGATGAGCGCTGTGCCTGTGCTAAAATTAAAGTTACTGTCTGCAGCCTGCACGGCTGCACCGATTTATTAATGTATACTACTGTGAGTGGCGGGGGGGGGATCTATATGGATGACGTCATGACGGCACTGTTATAGGGAGGGCGGGGGATCCGTGGATGGCACTGTTATGGGGGGGGGGGTCTGTCATGTGGATGACACTTATGGGGGGGGCCGGGGGGTCTGTGGATGACACTTATGGGGGGGATCTGTGGATGGCACCATTATGGAGGGAGGGGGATCTGTGGATGACACTGTTATGGGGGGGATCTGTGGATGACACTGTTATGGGGGGATCTGTGGATGACTGTTATGGGGGGGATCTGTGGATGGCATGAGCATGAACTTGCAAGACAGCTAAACTTTAAAGACCTTATAAATGAGTTTGCTGAAGCAAAGGTACGAAGAATGTCCACTACAAATTTGTAACACCTTTGGCAAAATGGGAAAGGACTAGTGAAACTGGTCAGTGTTTTTGGGTGAAGCCATAAATATATGCACATATGCAGACTGTGAATGTTCAATTGCACTCTGAACTTGGGTCGTTTGACTCCTGTTGTTTTTGTGCCTGTTGGCGCACTTATGTTTACCCAGTTGTCTACAGTAAACTATCTTTAACGAGACCTGGCTTGTTGTTTTTTTTCCACCTTTATCATTTGTTTAATCTTCCTAATTTTTTCAAAATACCACTTCATTTATTCATTAATGTTTTTTTATTACATATTGATATTAAAGAGGTCTGTTCTCATCTGAAAACAGTATTTATTTTGGATAATAAAACTTATAACTGGCTGGAGAAAAATAAATATCACTTGTAGACAAATCTGCATGTTGTTTCAAGGCGGCGTCTGGGGAGGGGCCAAGGGCGGGGCCAGGGGTGTGGCTGAAGGAGGGATCAGGGGGTGGAGCTGAAGGGGGCCCCGTCATGTATGCTGTACGGGGCCCCATGATTTCTATCAGCGGCCCTGATCAGTGGTGTATGTGCAGCATGTGCCATATGCATCAGTGGCATGTGAGCCATGTATAAGTGTCTTGTGTCCCACATCTGTCCAATGAGTGATTGGTGTGCGCTGCATGTGTCTTGTTTCTGACTGACTTAAGTGCAGGATATCTATATATGTGTAAATTCTGCCACATGTATGTTTGTGAATGTCTGCCATCATACTTCATCTTTAATATTTCTGTTATCACTGTAAGTGCTCATGAACACGACTGTCGGATGTTTTGCAGTCTAAAAAATACTCTTTATGTATTAAATGCAGTAGTTTTATGTATTTAAATACTGTTTTGCTGTAAAATCTGACATCAACAGGACATGATATGCGCCAGATTATCTACGGTTCTCGATTAGCAGAGCAGGCACGACAAGTGTGGCAATGCCTAGTACTACAGATCTGTCCCTCTCAGCCCTGTTCAATGAATACAACCACAACTGTACGTATAGTACATCACTGTAGGGGCTGTGGACCCCCACTGCTCATAGATGGCTGTTCATTAAAAATCCCATTTTATCTGCATCTAAATAGTACAAAGTACAATGTAAGGCCTCATGCACACGACCGTTCTGTTTTTTGCGGTCCGCAAACTGCGGATCCACAAAAAATAGAAGCCGCCCGTGTGCCTTCCGCAATTTGCGGAACGGAACGGGCAGCCCATTGTAGAAATGCCTATTCTTGTCCGCAAAACGGACAAGAATAGGACATGTTCTATTTTTTGGGCGGAGCTACGGAACAGAGCAACGGATGCGGACAGCACACGGAGTGCTGTCCGCATCTTTTGCGGCCCCATTGACGTGAATGAGTCCGCATCCGAGCCACAAAAACTGCGGCTCGGATGCGGAACAAAACAACGGTCGTGTGCATGAGGCCTTAATGTAATAATCAGCAAGTAAGGACACAACTTTATCAACACAGAACCTTTCTTAACAACAAGGGCATTGCTTTTACCTCTAGAGGTTCCCTTCTCTCTGTTGCTGCCGCACCCTCTGCACTTTCATTGAAAGGGCCCGGCAGTGTAAATGCCATCACACCTGGCCCTGACTTCTCCTAGTCTCCCATCTTTGCCGCGCTTCAGTACCCGACACAGTACAGAGGAGAACTTGCCAGCAAGCCTCTCTCCTCTACTGCGCCTGCACCAGCGACTGAATCGCATGGGAAAGGTGGGAGACTAGGAGAAGTCATGGCCATGTGTGACGACATTTACACTGCCGAGCCCTGTCAATGAAAGAGCAGGGGCCTCGGCAGCAGCAGGGAGATTGGAGCCTGTAGGAGTAAGGCCTCATGCACACGACCGTATGTATTTTGCGGTCTGCAAAAAACGGATGTGCAAAAAATACACTACGGAGCAGCTGTCCCCTAATAGAACAGTCCTATCCTTATCCATAATGCGGACAATAATAGGACATGTTCTATTTTTTTGCGGAACGGAATGTGGACATATGGAAACGGAATGCTAACCTTCCATTTTTTGCGGACCCATTGAAATGAATGGTTCTGTATACGGTCCGCAAAAAAACGGAACGGACACGGAATGAAAGTACGCTTGTGTGCATGAGGCCTAACAGGAACACCCCCTTTGCTCCTAGAGACTCATTTGCATATATTAAAAGTTCACAGATAACCACAGATGGGGTTACGACCAAGAGTGTTAGCTTCTGCTGACCTGCGCTCGTCATAAGGTCTTGTTTCACTACCACTTTTTCATTTAATTCAAACATGTACTGTTATGGAGATATGAAATATGCAGATATTCTTTTTATGTTTTATGACATTTAAAATCATGTTTTTTCATATTTTTTTTTGCATGTTAACTGTACCTACATTTATTTGACATTTTGTCTCTGTGATGCACAGTGATCTGTTTGGGCACCCCTGGGTATATCCTGATAGGCTTTATCACAGGACAGCTTAGGCACTTGTTAGCTCTTGATGTGTCAGCCCCATCCATGTTTTATCCCCCAATATATTTTTTGCACTTCATGATAAAGCCCTAAATATTGTATATGTCACAAGATGGTAAGGTCCAGAAGTGTTATTTTACAGCAATAACATTCAACGACTGGGGTTTTAAACATGGTGACTGCTCAGAAGCTAAGCAGGCACTGTAACTACTAGGTTTCTAGACACCTGTAGACAATGTCTGTGATCGGTGGTATCGCCATCATGGACATTTACCCCCTCAGATGTCCTAGTCAATTGAGACTACGGCATCTGAGAGGATTTTCCCCAGGAGCGCTGCATTTCCAGGGCCTGAATGGCTCTCCCATGCAGCAATCGAGGGAGCTGTTAGTTTGTTGTGATAGCCTTGAGCCCTGTGCCAGTGTTCCATAGAGGTACACCGAATCCCAGGTGCATTAGCAATTCATTGCAGTCTATGGTAGAAGCGATCAGATGATTGCATGCTCATATCCCCTAGGGGGACTTAAAAAATGGGGCGGGAAAAGTAAAAAAAAAAAAATTATTTCAAAAAATATAAAACATCAAATCACCCTCTTTCCCCATATTAAAAATAAAAATCATAGGCATTACTATGTCAAATCCCTGACATATTAAAATCCAAACATATTCATCCTGTACAGTAAATGCCATAACGGAAAAAGAGAATCAAAATGGCTGATTCACAGTTTGTTCGTTGCTTCACCTACCAAAAAAATGTGAAGAGAAAGTGATCAAGAAGTCATACACACTACGAAATATTATCAATAAAGGCTACAGATCAACCCTAAAAAAATGAGCTCTCGCAAATCTCCGTGGATTTAAATATATAAAAGTTATGGGTGTCAGAAAATGGCAATGAAAAGAAAAAAATCCATTTGTTTTCAAAGTTATTTTTTAAAGTTTTAAAACACAAGAAAAACTACAGTATATACCGTAAATGTAGTATCCCTGAGAAATTGTACTGTCCCGTAGAATGAAGTTAACAGTTGAGTTTTACTGCATAGGAAACAACATAAAAACGAAACCCATACAACTATGCCAGAAATTCCACCCCATTTGGAATTTTTTTTACAGCTTCCCACTATATCATATGCAGGATAAGATGGTGCCATTAGAAAGTACAACTTGTCTCGCAAAAAAAACAAGCTCTTATGTGGCTCTTTGAACAGAAAAAAAAAAAAGAGTTAAGGCTCTGGGAAGGCAGGAATCCCATGACTATTGTACAAAATAAAAATCAGACACCATATAGTACATGACGATCTCTTTATAACAAAGCTAGAACCAGCCCTGTACCTCACATGGATCCAGAGATCTCCCCATTCATTGCTCTGCTAGATTTATATCAAGCTGCAGCTCAGGAGGTGTGTCTTTTCTGCTGCAGCTAAGGAGGCGTGTCCATATTCTCCCTATCACAGCTCAGGAGGTGTGTCTTTTTCTGCTGGAGCTCCCTGCCTATCACAGCCCAGGAGGCAGTTGAAGGATGAAACTGAGCATGTGCGACCTTCTCAATGAGGCAGACAAAGAAATAAAAAAGAGAACAAACAGAAGGTGGCGAAACAGATCCATTTTATCGAATAACTTAGTGGCTATGCAAAATTTTTAATGACATGCAATTACAAAATTATTCAGATCCAGGTGCTGGTTTGAAAACTGGAATATTTTTTGTGGAACAGCCCACTTAAGGGTTTAGATAAGCCAAGACATGTCTGATTATGTGCCTAAACCAAGAAAAGACTGGCTTAAAGTCCCATGTACATAGAGTATTGTGGGCCGAACCCACTGACAATTTAATGTACAGTATATGGGAAGCTCCAGACTTTTCCCCAACAGATGAACAAATGTAGATAGAGCGGACGGCACTCACCCTGAGACAACATGTACAGCAGTGTAACCAGCTGAATGGGTGACGGCCGTTTCGCACCGAAGTGCTTCCTCTGGCCCGTAATCAAAGTGTTCAATTCACCTGGTCTAGACCCCACACATCAGGTGCAAGGTTTATTGAGGAGATTACTCCACAAACACTGTGAAAATGGCACCTTGTCGCAAAAGACGGCAGAAAAATTACTGCCACTCTTCCCCTTAAAGCCATCTTGGTACTTTGTACCCAAGGTCCACAAGTCACTGACCCATCCCCCGGGTAGACCCATTGTGTCTGGGGTTGGGTCAGTGACTGAATCCCTGTCCAAATACGTGGACTGGCTACTCAGGCCCATGGTGAGTGTCATACCTGCATACGTTAGAGACACGTCGGACCTCCTCCAAAAATTAAGGTCTATACCTTGGCAGGAGGACTTCCGTCTCGTGTCCTTAGACGTGGAAAGCCTGTACACGCGCATCCCCCAAGATGAAGGCATTAAAGTAGTCACGGACATATTGTCCGAGATGGGCAAAAGTGAGAAGCTCTCCAGCTTCATCCATGATGCCCTGGAGTTCATCCTCAAGCATAATGCCTTCAGGTTCGGGGATGCGTGGTACAGGCAAAAGTTTGGTACCGCCATGGGCACTCCCGTATCATGTACTTTTGTAAACTTATATTTAGCTAGATTCGAGGACAGGTACGTGTACACACTCTCCAATCCCTTTCTCCAATGTATCCATACTTATTTGAGATACATCGATGATGTGCTCATGGTGTGGACAGGGACTGAGCTGGAGTTTTCTAATTTTGTCAAGTATCTCAACCAGGTGAACGACATGAATATGTTGTTCACGCACAAGTTTGGCGGTGACCGGCTGGAGTTTCTGGATGTAGAGATCTCAGTGAGAGAGGGCGAGTTGGTGTTCATGTATCTCTGTTGATGTAACTTGCTTGTTACACGTGGGACAGAGCACCGCCAGCTAGCGCTTGGATTGTGCCGACTTTCCTGACTCACCCCCATTGACGTACCATCGCTACAAGAAGCAGGGGTCTGTTCATTGAGCCACAGTGCCACTCCGTCCCTCTTTTTTCTCCTTCAGTTCATTTTTACCCAACAGATGATGTCTAATCCTTTTGTTCTCCCAGGAGATAAGCTGCTGTGAGAGGTGTCTGTAATCAGCGTTCTCTTCTTGACCTCCATTGACAACACATACAAATATGTGCGCATGAGTCCTCTCCATTATGTTAGCACAGCAGCTTGGACTGTATATTCGAGTGCAGGTTTAAGTGTTGACATAGGGTGTAGGGGGGCAGTAGGAAAATAAAAATGGTGTTTTGGACTGTACTACTCATGTATAACTGCAGAGAATAGTCCAGTATCGCAGTGACAGATTGCCTTTAAAAAGTTGCCGATTTTTGCACACGTCACATTTACACAAAAACATGCAACTTTCTTTTGCCGTTTTGTTCATAGCAGGCATAGATTTGCTTTTCTGGCGCACAGATTACCAAAAGATACATGCACCTTACATCTGTATTCTGTTGCATGGAAAGCCAGTTTTAGTAAATACCCCCCCCCCCCACCAGTGTTGGTAATTTATAGAATGTACATTTAGAATAGTGTATTGAGAATACTTAACATCAAGGTGTCATTACTTTATGTAACTGCTTTTTTTTTCTCTTTTAGGATGTGGATTTTTTATCATTCTGTCAACGGTAATAGCAGCCATAAGTGGACTACTTGTGGGCTATGAATTGGGAATTATTTCGGGAGCTCTTCTTCAGCTGCACACTTTATTAGAACTGACCTGTCGACAACAGGAAATCATAGTGAGTGCACTGCTCATTGGAGCACTTTTTGCTTCACTTGTTGGAGGATTCCTTATAGACTACTATGGGAGGAGAATCACAATTATGGTCACATCTTGTCTACTTGCTCTTGCCAATCTTCTGTTGATTGCCATTGCATCCTATACAAGCCTTATTGCAGGTCGTATTGTCATTGGTATTTCCATATCCTTATCTGCCATTGCAACCTGTGTCTATATTTCAGAGATTGCACCTCAGCATAAACGAGGAATGCTGGTGTCTCTGAATGAACTAATGATTGTGGTTGGCATCCTCCTGGCCTATATTGCTAACTATGTGTTTGCAACAGTTGCTAATGGTTGGCAGTACATGTTTGGACTTATCATTCCTTTAGCTGCTTTACAAGCCATTGCCATGTATTTTCTCCCACCAAGCCCTCGTTTTCTGATCATGAAGGGAGATGATGAGATTGCAGGAAAAGTTCTCCAAAAACTAAGAGCTACTTCCCAAACCAGTGAAGAACTCACATATATCAGGTCTTCTATAAAAGCTGAATACCAATATAACTTTTGGGACTTATTTTGTTCAAGAGACAACATGAGAGCTCGCCTGCTAGTAGGATTAGCACTAAGTTTCTTTGTGCAAATTACTGGGCAACCCAATATTTTGTTTTATGCCTCGACAGTGTTAAAGTCAGTTGGCTATGAAAGCAATGAAGCTGCTAGCCTTGCTTCTACAGGAATTGGAGTTGTTAAAGTGGTCAGTACAGTTCCTGCAATGTTCTTTGTAGATCGTGTAGGAAGTAAGACTTTTCTTTGTATTGGGTCAGCTATCATGGCAGCCTCATTGGTTACAATGGGAATAATAAGTCTAAACATTGATGTTAATTTTAACAGTATCTGTAAATTTAATTCTCAACTAAACCAGTCATTGGAGGACCCATATTACTATAAACCAGTGACAATATCCAAAACAAATGAATCTCTTTGGAAGGAGTTACACCAACTATCATCAACTAGAACATTATTGCTAAATGGTTCAAGAAATGGCACAAAACTGGGATATTCAACTACTCCGATGACTCTGAGCTTCTCTGAAGGATCTCAAATAATCCAAGAAGAAAAAAATGTTCCAGTAATTATGAAGTGGTTGTATTTGGTTAGCCTTCTCGCCTATGTAGCGGCATTTTCCATAGGCTTAGGACCAAGTAAGTGACTTTCTGCTTTAGTTAGCATTTTGTTTACTAATGTTAAGTAAACTACAATCCTATTATTCTTTCTTTTGACCAAGATTACGTGATATAAGTATCCATAGTCTGATGTACACATGTAACCCCAATAAGCTTGGTGAACAATGCAAATATTTTATATGGGTAAATAAACTGTTGGTGCAACATCTCATTCATGTAGCACTAATTGATTTCACTAACTAGCTAATAAGATCAACATAGGGCAGAACTCCAGAGATTATGGCAGATGTTGTATGACAATGTGATCAACAATTTAATCACATCAAAATGTAAGGTTGTGTTTGCACTTTAAGTGTTGGAGGCTCCACCAGCAGAGATTCAGTTCATAATTTACAGGAAATATATTGCAGCATGTAGCATTAATCCCTCCCATTAAAATGACGAATACCATAGTAGGACCCAACAGACCGCATTATAAGGCAATGAGGTCTTGGGGTCTGCCAGGCACTGTTGGTATCTATCATATGATGGATTTGGCACTCCGTTATGGTCATTTTTCTGCTCCTATGATGGAACAGAGAAGCCAACAGAAATTTCAACAGAGCTTAAATTATCATGTGGCACATACTATATTAATCTCACTGAAGGCCCAGGGGACTCTCAATGCTTGGGAGAACTCTTCAAAACAGCAGACAAGTTTTCCAGGTGTCACATGCTGACCTCAGTCACCAGCCTCTTCTCTTACCTAAAGCATGCTGGCATATTTAGCAGCAGCCTGCAGGCATAGAGTCCTGCATGCTGTAAGGCCTCTTGCACACGTTTACATTCCATTTTTTGCGTTCCGTATACGCACCGTATACGGAAGCATTTATTTCAATGGATCCGCAAAAAAAAACGGAAGGTGCTCCGTATGCCTTCCGTATTTCCGTTTTTCCGTTCCGTTCAAAGATGGAACATTTCCTATTATTGTCCGCATAACGGACAAGGATAGTACTGTTCTATCAGGAGCCAGCTGTTCCGTTCCGCAAAAAACGGAATGCACACGGACATCATCTGTATTTTTTGCAGACTGCAAAATACTGAAAAGGCCATACGGTTGTGTGCAAGAGGCCTTAGAGTAAAGAGAAATAGGAGTCTAGAATAAGGTCTGAAAATACTTTGGGGTGTGATCTAGGATCTGCATTATTTTGGATTCTGGTCTGATGTCTGAAAACCCTTTGGAATCGGATCAGTTTTTAATACACTCTGGTATCTGTTCTAGGAGGTCTGAATCTATTTTTGTTTCTGGTCTGGAGTATACAGTCAGGTCCATAAATATTGGGACATCGACACAATACTAACATGTTTGGCTCTATACACCACCACAATGGATTTGAAATGAAACAAACAAGATGTGCTTTAACTGCAGACTGTCAGCTTTAATTTGAGGGTATTTACATCCAAATCAGGTGAACAGTGTAGGAATTACAACAGTTTGCATATGTGCCTCCCACTTGTTAAGGAACCAAAAGTAATGGGACAGAATAATAATCATAAATCAAACTTTCACTTTTTAATACTTGGTTGCAAATCCTTTGCAGGCAATTACAGCCTGAAGTCTGGAACGCATAGACATCACCAGACGCTGGGTTTCATCCCTGGTGATGCTCTGCCAGGCCTCTACTGCAACTGTCTTCAGTTCCTGCTTGTTCTTGGGGCATTTTCCCTTCAGTTTTGTCTTCAGCAAGGGAAATGCATGCTGAATCTGAATCAGGTCAGGTGATTGACTTGGCCATTGGATAACATTCCACTTCTTTCCCTTAAAAAAATTTTTGGTTGCTTTTGCAGTATGCTTTGGGCCATTGTCCATCTCCACTGTGAAGCGCCGTCCAATGAGTTCTGAAGCATTTGGCTGAATTGGAGCAGATAATATTGCCCGAAACACTTCAGAATTCATTATGCTGCTTTTGTCAGCAGTCACATCATCAATAAATACAAGAGAACCAGTTCCATTGGCAGCCATACATGCCCACGCCATGACACTACCACCACCATGCTTCACTGATGATGTGGTATGCTTAGGATCATGAGCAGTTCCTTTGCTTCTCCATACTCTTCTCTTTCCATCACTCTGGTACAAGTTGATCTTGGTCTCATCTGTCCATAGGATGTTGTTCCAGAACTGTGAAGGCTTTTTTAGATGTCATTTGGCAAACTCTAATCTGGCCTTCCTGTTTTTGAGGCTCACCAATGGTTTATATCTTGTGGTGAACCCTCTGTATTCACTCTGGTGAAGTCTTCTCTTGATTGTTGACTTTGACACACATACACCTACCTCCTGGAGAGTGTTCTTGATCTGGCCAACTGTTGTGAAGGGTGTTTTCTTCAACAGGGAAATAATTCTTCGGTCATCCACCACAGTTGTTTTCCGTGGACATCCGGGTCTTTTGGTGTTGCTCAGCTCACCGATGCGTTCCTTCTTTTTAGGAATGTTCCAAACAGTTGTTTTGGCCATGCCTAATGTTTTTGCTATCTCTCTGATGGGTTTGTTTTGTTTTTTCAGCCACATGATGGCTTGCTTCACTGATAGTGACAGCTCTTTGGATCTCATCTTGAGAGTTGACAGCAACAGATTCCAAATGCAAATAGCACACTTGAAATGAACTGTGGACCTTTTATCTGCTCATTGTAATTGGGATAAAGAGGGAATAACACACAACTGGCAATGGAACAGCTGAGAAGCCAATTGTCCCATTACTTTTGGCCCCTTAACAAGTGGGAGGCACATATGCAAACTGTTGTAATTCCTACACCGTTCACCTGATTTGGATGTAAATACCCTCAAATTTAAGCTGACATCAGTTAAAGCACATCTTGTTTGTTTCATTTGAAATCCATTGTGGTGGTGTATAGAGCCAAAAATGTTAGAATTGTGTCGATGTCCCAATATTTATGGACCGGGCTGTATATTAAGTTTGAGGTGCAATAAGGGGTCATATGCACTACATCAAATAGATTAGAAGCATATTCCAAATTTATGCCTTTGGCATGACATGTATTACTGTGGCATAAACATGTATGACAATGAATCACTGAGAGTCACTAAATAATGCACGTTCTATGTGCTTCTGTCATAATAATAATAATAATAATAATACCATCCCTAGGATAGAAAATGCACAGTGCTACTACTTATCAAAATGTAACCAAATACAAATTGAAAAGCATTGTAATGTAAATGTAGGTAATATGTACTGCTGGTTCTAAAGGTGTTTCCAGGTTTATTGATGCCTATTTTATGTTTTGTTTTCTTTTTCTCACAATTTTCATGAATATCAGTCAATGAGTGAACAAGCATTTCTGTGTTCCAGTGGCTTGGCTAGTGCAGAGCGAAATCTTTCCTGCTGGGATAAAAGGTCGGGCCTTTGCAATAACAAGTAGCATGAATTGGGGCATGAATCTTCTCATCTCGTTGACATTTCTTACATTAACCGGTGAGGATGACGTTTCTAATATTTTGTGAGCTTAATTTGATAAATTGCAATTGATGCCTTTAGCAGAAAAAAAAATCCACAATATGATATTTAAAACTTTAATATTTAAAGTTTGCCATACACATGTTTTACACATAAAAGCATCATGGAAATAATTGACAAAAAAGTGTGAGAAGTGTAAGAAATATCTAATTTCACTCACAATGGTGTATATACTTGTATTACATTAACAATTGTTTTAGAAGTTTTATCTGACACACAAAAAAATGTTAACGTTTAGGCCCCTTTCACACGGGCGAGTTTTCCGCGCGGGTGCAATGCGTGAGGTGAACGCATTGCACCCGCACTGAATCCGGACCCATTCATTTCTATGGGGCTGTGCACATGAGCGGTGATTTTCACGCATCACTTGTGCGTTGCGTGAAAATCACAGCAAGCTCTATTTTGTGCGTTTTTCACGCAACGCAGGCCCCATAGAAGTGAATGGGACTAAATCGCAAGCATCCGCAAGCAAGTGCGGATGCGGTGCGATTTTCACGCACGGTTTCTAGGAGACGATCGGGATGGAGACCCGATCATTATTATTTTCCCTTATAACATGGTTATAAGGGAAAATAATAGCATTCTGAATACAAAATGCATACTACAATAGCGCTGGAGGGGTTAAAAAAAATAAATAATAATTTAACTCACCTTAATCCACTTGATCGCGCAGCCCGGCTTCTCTTCTTTCTTCAGGACCTGGGTAAAGGACCTGTGATGATGTCACTGCGCTCATCACATGGTCCGTCACATGATCCATCACCATGGTAAAAGATCATGTGATGGACCATGTGATGACCGCAGTGACGTCATCACAGGTCCTTTACCCAGGTCCTGAAGAAAGAAGACAGAAGAGAAGGGCTGCGCGAACAAGTGGATTAAGGTGAGTTAAATTTGTTTTGATTTTTTTAACCCCTCCAGCCCTATTGTACTATGCATTCTGTATTAGGAATGCTATTTTCCCTTATAACCATGTTATAAGGGAAAATAATACAATCTACAGAACACCTAACCCAAACCCGAACTTCTGTGAAGAAGTTCGGGTTTGGGTACCAAACATGCAGATTTTTCTCACGCGCGTGCAAAACACATTACAATGTTTTGCACTCGCGCGGAAAAATTGCACATTTTCCCGCAACGCACCCGCATCTTATCCGGGCAAAAAACATGACGCCCGTGTGAAAGAGGCCTTAATGTTCCTATGCACAGAGAGAGCAATTAGGACAAGGTGCCACTTTCTGATCTACAACCTGTCTAGGGTATATTTTTGGAGGCACAGGAAAGAAAAAAAATATGTTGTACATCTCATCAAGAAGTGCTCTTGGAGAAAGATCCTATTCTATAACTCTCAACTTGAAAGTTGTAGCCACCGTACAACTGTAGCTCTGCTTTCAGAACAGCGATACAGTTGAATAGTGTTCTGCCCCACAGTTCACTGTGAAGTTTATGAGGCACCGCAGGTGATCGCGAAGAGATTACATCATTGCGACAACTTGTTCCTGGTCACACAGGTGCCATGACTTTATAACAACCACCAGCGCTGGGACATGGGCAACTTAGGCAGACGGCCAGAAGAGACCTGATTCCTGCTTTGCAGACTGAAGCATCTAGTGGGACTCAGATGAGTAATATATTATTTTTTTTTACACTTTTGGAGAAATACAAGAGAGGGCACTATAACTACTGAGGAAACTACAGAGGGAAACTATAATTACTTGGGAACTCCATGGGGCCATTGTAGATACTGGGGCAATACAGGGGGCATTATAACTCCTGGGGACAATAATTACTGAAGGTACTACAGGGGGAAGGTATATGTACTGGGGCAATATGCAGCACGCCAGACCTGCAGGGTATAGCGAAGCGAGGTCACGGTTATAGGCAATCGAGGGTTGCTCACTATATTGGAGAACCCTGGGCAGGCATGCAGCAGTGAATGAGAGGTAGACACAGTTCCTCTGGGGCACACTCTGTATATAGGGACCAGGCCTGATGGTGGATGAGGTGCCCTGGATGTTACGGGTATTTTTAGTGCCTGGGGCAAGGTCCCTGTTGGATTCGTGACGCCAGTGCCTGTAACGGTGGCACACCGATTTATAGGAGGAATAACTGAGTACTCAGTGGGTAAACCAAACGTTGCTTTACTTGGTGAACACAGTCCAACTTTGTACATACAGTTACAGGTGATTGTGATGATAATGCAGTCCCTTGAACAATACTTCACAAGCAGGTAGACTTTAAATAGTGGCAGGTATTAATCATGCAAAATACTTGGAGGGCGCAACAGTTAATGCTTTGCAGTGCAATGCTGCTCTATTCCCTTCAGCTATTCTAGCTGGCTGAATCCCAAGGCCCGGATGCCTGAATGCTGACTTTAATCCTTGGTATATAAATCCTCTCTCCAGTATTGGCGCTTGCTGTACTTTATAGAACCTCTGCCCATCAGGGTACTTATCTAACTTGTATTATCCTTGCTTGGTTGGGAAGCTGCAGGTTTCTCCCAGGAGGTGCTGTCCTGCAACTGGGGTGTCTCTACTGAGCTAAGCCTAGTCTCAGGAGCTTCAGGTGGACGAAGTAACTCCTCTAGTCCCCTGGAATGAACTACCACTCCCCTGCCTGGGCCTTCCTATATATATCTAGGGCTCTCTGGCTCCCTCTAATGTCTGGGAGGCTAAACTGCACCCTAACTAGGCCTGACACCAGTTAAACACAGGGAAATGCATACACATAACATTAAATGTAATAAAGACACATTAACCCCTTTTGTGCAGTGCCCACCTTAACCTAGTGGGACACTACAAATACAGGGGAGCAGTATAACTACTGGGGACACTACAGGGGGAAACTATAAGTACTGATGCAATACAGTGGGCATTATAAATACAGGGGGCAGTACAGTGGGCATTATAACTACTGGAGAAATACAGGGGAGCAGTATAGCTACTGGCAGCATTACATGGGGACACTATAACTACTGGGGACACTACAAGAGGAAATTAAAAGTACTGCAACAATAGAGGAGACAGTGTAACACTATGGGGGCACTACAGGGGGCATTATAAGTACTGGGGCAATACGTGGGGCATTTTAACTACTGGGGACACTACAAGTACTGGGGCAATACAGGGGGCATTATAACTACTGGGGGCATTTTAGGTGGGACATTATAACTAGCATTACAAGGGGACATTACAACTACTTGGGGCATTACAGGGGGACATTATAACTACTGGAGGCACTACAGGGAACATTATAACTACTGGGGATACTACATGGGGAGCAGTATAACTGTAGGCACCATGGAAGGCATTAAAACTACTGGGGGCACTATAGAGGGGACTTATTATTACTGGGGTCTCTACCGGGGGCCTTATGGAAGAACTCATTAACTGGATTATTACTAGGCACAATATAGAGAGCATAGCTATTAATCAGGAGCACTCTCAGGGAACATTATTGTAGTATACGGGAGTTGTAATACCCGTTACTACCAAAGGTCACTTGGTGTGCTGTTGTCCCTTCTTAATTATGGAAAGTTGTTGTATGTCAGTTTTGTAAAATGCAATGTAATGTGTGTATTTCCCTGTCACTGAGACTTGCATGCACAGGCCTGCTGGGGGTGTAATTACAGCTTCTGGTCCATAGAGGGAGCTAGGGAGCCCTAGTTTATAAAAGGCCAGACAGGGAAGTGCAAGGCAGACGGAGTCTAGTGTCTGTAATCTACAGATGGAGATTAGATAATGTCTGAGACAAGTCCAGGCCTGAAGCCTGCTGTTCAGGAGAAGATTCCCTCCTGAATCCCTACATGCAGAAGCAGGAATACCTTAGCCTGAGGAACCATTCAGAAGCTAGGAGAGACTGAGGCAAATATCAGAGGAGCCAGAGGTATTGAGGAAACAGAGGAGGTACTTATGAAAGCCATAATCAAGGATATAAAGCCAGACTTAGGTTAATGGGCCTTGGTGAAGAATTGCTATATTCCAGGATCAGACAGAATTAGAGTGCTAGCTCCTGTGCTGCGAATCCTGTGTTTTACACTCTGTAATTACTCTGCTGTACTGAATTGCCTGCATCGACCGAATTGCAAAATCGACTGTATGCTGAGGAACTGCGTTTCCAATATTGTCTCTGCCTGCAACCTACTAAAGTTGAAGTTCTGTTTAACACCGCGTTTCCTCAAATTATTTCCTGCATCCGCAAACGGCGTGCCACCGTTTACTTGGCACTGGCGTCACGAACTATTCCTACCTATACCTGCCCTTGCAGAGAGTCAGCTGTACCAGGTTAGTGTATATTGCACTACTACACCCAGAAACACCTACTACGCACAACTTGAGTACACTGCACTTCTCTTTTGGCGTCACGAACAGGATACGCACGCTTTATAGTGCAAGAAGCGTGAACTTTGTGCCTTATACCGTTGCCCTGTGACCTAAGTGACAATTTTCCTGTTTTATTCAAGTGGACTTTGTGGACTTAAAATCATACCCAAAGTGTACCAAAAACCTCTAAAAAGCGCTGTGCAGGGTTGCGCTACCCAGAGGAAGAAAATCGCCGCATTGGATTGTGGTTTTGTGGACTTTAAACATTCCTGCTTGCTGTCAGTGAACAGACAGCGTTTGTACCTAAAGATGGCCGCTGAGCTGGCTGAATTTACTGCTGCGTCACCTTCATCCCGAAAAGGCGGGAAAAATTGGCGCCTTTCTGAGGAAAAGGCGGGAAGAAGGTCAAGGGCAGGCGCCACGGCTTATCTGGACATTTGCATGTCTGCCAGCATGGACACCGCCTTCCCTATATTGAGATACCTGGGGGGCGGCCTCCCAGTGCAATGGGAGGAGCTGACTACTTTAATTGACGCGTCCCTATCGCTCTCCTCTGTAGGATCGAGCATGTTGGATTGTGAGCAGAGTGTTGCTGCAGCGTCCGCACCTATGATTGGAAAAATGACCGACACCGGTGTAGAGCCAGAGGAGGCTCCACCGGCCTACGCTCCGGGACCGGAGCAACCCGCCTGCCGCACCAGGGAGAAAGAACCCGAGCCCTACTATGGCTCATGGAGGGACTTTTTTCAGCCATCGTTTAAATGGTCGTCCCTGATGGCGGAGATTCGGGAGGCCGCTATCAAGCGGAATACCAAGACAAAGATCGTGTATGAGGAGCTAACTAAGACCATACATGAAAGACATACGCACACCCAACCCCGCCTGGAGAGGAGAAAGGGAGTGGTGCTGTCGTTTGACAAATCCCGTGGCTACGGGTTTATTCAGGACTATCTTACTGGCAGAGACCTCTACGTCAATCGAAGGTCTGTCAAGAGAGACTACCTCCCTTCGTACCAGCACAGCCTCCGCGAGGGAGAGGAAGTGGAGTACACCCCTGCCGAGAGCCTACGAGGCCCCTATGCGACTGCTGTGACCCGTCCCAAGCGAGGACCTGAGGATTGGGAGGCAGACGAAGGAGAAGACTACTCTGGCTGCGAGCGAGAACCGGAACGCTCTCCAGAGCCGGCCCATCACGCCTTTCAGGAGCGGAGCTCCTTCATTGGGCCGAATGTCTTCTGGCAGCCAACCGTGTTGGAGAAATGGGTGAGCCCCTATCCGTCCCCCGAGCTGCCACGTCGGGAGAAGACACTATCTGAGCTGGAGCAGCAAAGAGGATTGAGTGCTACCTTCCAGAACATCCGGATGGGACGGAGACCTGAGGCAAGTCCAGAACCTGAAGAGGCCGAGTCTGCATCAGCGGTGACTGTACCTGCGCCGGCGGCGCCAGCAGAGAACAGCGACTCCGACACCGAGAGTATTGGTGAGCAGATCGTCCGGCTGGAGGAGAAGTTGCGGGAGTTGCGTAAGACCTACACCGCCAGGATCCAGACGCCGCCGAAGAAGGATGAGGTAAGGGTGCCTGTCACCACCCGCCGACCGCCTTCTGTTGTCACCGCTCCATCAGTGCCCCAGACCGGACCCGCGATTGCTGTGAATTGCTGCACCCAGAGCACCGGACCGCTTGCTGCGGCGGTACCAAGTATGTCACACCCTGCAGTGATTATGCCAGGGCCGGCACGGCCCACCAGAGGGTTCACCCCTAGGCCTATGGGGCCAATACCTATTAGGGGCCCCTTTACCCTGCAACTACCCCCTGATACAGTCATGTGGGCCCATCCTCCTGTAGAGGAATACTACAGAAGATACCTCCCTGCAGAGCCAAGTAGCTACAATATGCCACTGTAGTCAGCCTGCTAGGCCCTTGATTCATTTCTTCAGAAGGTGATGTTAACCCTTCCAGGACAGGAGTCCTATGTTGCTGGCCCTTTGTTGCAGCTGCCAATTTGTCCACGGCCCAGTGGTAGGTGTTGACCACTGAAATCATAAAGTCAGCAAGGCCACGTTTGTTTCCAGGACCTCCTGCCTGCTTTTGTTACCCACGCCAAGTTGTGCCTGTTCCTTTGTTGCACCTTTTACCCTTCACCCCCCTTTTCAGGTTGATCAGGGGTATTACAGCACTTGTCTTTGCTGTCCATTTTATTGTGCAACCTGTTACTAAGGAACCGTGCCCGGAGACAGACTCAAAAGATACCTGAGCCTCTGAGATTCTTACTCTTTTAAAGTATTGTGCCCAGAGATGGACTCCACCGCATGAGAGCCTCTGTGATTTAATAAGAAATAACCTGGGTACGGACTCATGTTTGTTATTTGAGCCTCCAAGAACTTTTATACTGTTTTATCCATTTTGCTGTTCTATCATGGACTTATTCATTGTCATGGACTATCCTGGTTCTAATGTTACGCTGTGCCAGGTCAGCGCCCCCGTTCCATTCATTATCCTGAGAGAAGAGAACGACGCCCCTTGTCACTACCCTGCACCTTTGCCAATTGGACCTGATGCAAATGTAAATGCAGATGAATTACATGTATGTATGCCTGCATGTCTCTATTTTCTATTTCAGGTAGAGATTCCAGTTGGGCGACCCATGATGGAGTACGAGGGCGTACTCAGCTTAAAGCAGTGGGGTATGTAGTATACGGGAGTTGTAATACCCGTTACTACCAAAGGTCACTTGGTGTGCTGTTGTCCCTTCTTAATTATGGAAAGTTGTTGTATGTCAGTTTTGTAAAATGCAATGTAATGTGTGTATTTCCCTGTCACTGAGACTTGCATGCACAGGCCTGCTGGGGGTGTAATTACAGCTTCTGGTCCATAGAGGGAGCTAGGGAGCCCTAGTTTATAAAAGGCCAGACAGGGAAGTGCAAGGCAGACGGAGTCTAGTGTCTGTAATCTACAGATGGAGATTAGATAATGTCTGAGACAAGTCCAGGCCTGAAGCCTGCTGTTCAGGAGAAGATTCCCTCCTGAATCCCTACATGCAGAAGCAGGAATACCTTAGCCTGAGGAACCATTCAGAAGCTAGGAGAGACTGAGGCAAATATCAGAGGAGCCAGAGGTATTGAGGAAACAGAGGAGGTACTTATGAAAGCCATAATCAAGGATATAAAGCCAGACTTAGGTTAATGGGCCTTGGTGAAGAATTGCTATATTCCAGGATCAGACAGAATTAGAGTGCTAGCTCCTGTGCTGCGAATCCTGTGTTTTACACTCTGTAATTACTCTGCTGTACTGAATTGCCTGCATCGACCGAATTGCAAAATCGACTGTATGCTGAGGAACTGCGTTTCCAATATTGTCTCTGCCTGCAACCTACTAAAGTTGAAGTTCTGTTTAACACCGCGTTTCCTCAAATTATTTCCTGCATCCGCAAACGGCGTGCCACCGTTTACTTGGCACTGGCGTCACGAACTATTCCTACCTATACCTGCCCTTGCAGAGAGTCAGCTGTACCAGGTTAGTGTATATTGCACTACTACACCCAGAAACACCTACTACGCACAACTTGAGTACACTGCATTATCACTGTAGGGAGCTTATTACTCATGAGAGCAATCAGAAGAGAGTATATGCGGACACGAAGAGCGAGCATCGGACGTCACTGGGCTTGGCGCATGCCCAGTGACGACGATGAAGCTCCTGCCCTCAGTCTCCAGCAAATCGCACTGGCGCAGCCCTCAGTGGGTACTGCCTCTGCGCGAGACTTCGCTCGGCCGTCAGGGAGGGGGAGGAGAGGGATGAGACGCTGTGGGCGGTTAGGGATTCTGGAGGAAGGCGTTTTGGGCACTGTAAGAGGGGCGTTACTGGGCACACAAAGGGGAACATAACGCCCCTCTGGGCACCTTCAGGGTTAATTTGCATAATTATAAAAGTTGTTTTTCTGCAAAACTACTGGACGGATTACAATATAGAACAGCACAGCCGATTCAAGGTAAGCTGTGGAGCATGACTGGTTTAAAATCCGAATTTGGGTTATGAGAGGTGACAGAATCCCTTTAAGACTCCTGGACTCCACATCATTGGCTGGGTTTAAAAGTTTTAGCTCCCAGTCATATCTAAGAAACTGATTAAAGGTCTCTTTTGAGGTCTGCACCCCGCAGTTGGGCATTGTAGACAGAGAAGCTTTACAACCGGTGATGATTTTTAGGTCAGATGTACCAATGACAAACAAGCAAATTCTCATTTGTTGTTTTATCGCTGGAGACAATGCTAACACTGTGAATGATCATCCCAGCAATTATTGGCCTATGTAAATGGCCTTACAATTCAAGCAAAAATGACAATTTCAGTATTGTCAAAATTAAACCCCATGAAGTCCATGAAAGGAGGAGAAGGTTGCAGCTCCTGTGCCCCAATCCTAAATCTATCCCAGGAAACACAACTGACATTTGCTAGTTACAACACTGCTGTCCAGTTATGTGGCCAGACACCAAGGCCCTGATGGGATTGAAAATTCTGCACCCTCTATTAGGGTGGCCAATGGCTTCACCCAAGAAAGCTGGAACTCACCGACCACGCCCCAAACCAATAAACCACGCCTACCTCAGGGGCCTGATGAGATACACCCAAAATTATTAAAAGAGCTTAGTGGTGAGCTGGCAAAACCGTTAACAGATTTATTTAACCAATCATTAGTAACAGGAGTCGTCCCGGAAGATTGGAAATTGGCAAATGTCGTGCCCATTCACAAGAAAGGTAGTAGGGAGGAATCGAGCAACTATAGACCAGTGAGTCTGACATCAATAGTAGGCAAATTAATGGAAACCCTATTAAAGGATAGGATTGTGGAACATCTAAAATCCCATGGATTGCAAGATGAAAAACAACATGGGTTTACTTCAGGGAGATCATGTCAAACAAATCTTATAGATTTTTTTGACTGGGTGAATAAAATAATAGACGGTGGAGGTGCAGTAGACATCGCATATCTAGATTTTAGTAAGGCTTTTGACACTGTCCCACATAGAAGACTTATCAATAAACTGCAGTCATTGAGCATGGACTCCCATATTGTTGAGTGGATTAGGCAGTGGCTGAGTGACAGACAACAGAGGGTTGTAGTCAATGGAGAACATTCAAAACAAGGTAATGTTACCAGTGGGGTTCCACAGGGATCTGTACTGGGACCGATTTTGTTTAATATCTTCATAAGTGATATTGCAAAAGGCCTCGCTGGTAAGGTTTGTCTTTTTGCTGATGACACAAAGATATGTAACAGGGTTGATGTTCCTGGAGGGAAATGCCAAATGGAAAAGGATTTAGGAAAACTAGAAGAATGGTCAGAACTCTGGAAACTGAAATTTAATGTGGATAAGTGCAAGATAATGCACCTGGGGCGTAAAAACCCAAGGGCAGAATATAGAATATTTGACACAGTCCTGACCTCAGTATCTGTAGATAAAATCACCTTCTCTGCGGTGTGGCAGTTTTTTGTTAAGCCGCCGGAGGAGGTGAACATTTGCCGAATCTGTGTGCAAAAGGTGAAGAGTGGCCAGGGTGCCAATTTTGGCACTACGGCCCTGCATCAACATATGCAACGTCACCATAAAGTGGCCTGGGAGAACCGTGGCTCCAATGTGTCAAGGCTCCACCACCTCAGCCGACGGGAGCTGTCTGTCCTTCTCATAATCTACCGGTCCTGATGCTCCTGCTCCTCATCCTCCTACTCCTCATCAGTCATTTCGTCAGCAATCGATCACCGAAGCGATTGCCAAGAGACAACAGAATGCGTGCACTCATCCAACGGCGCAGAAGCTTAACATGCTCCTGGCCAAGTTGCTGGTACTGCAGTCCCTCCCTTTCCAAGTGGTGCACCTTTCAGAGAACTGATGGCTTGTGCCGAGCGATGGTGGAGAGTCACAAGCCATCATTTCTTTGCTAAAAAGGCAGTACCAGCCCTGCACAAATATGTAGAACAGAAGGTGGGCCAGTCCTTGAGCCTGTCTGTGTCTGCCAAAGTGCACGGCAGCACCGACGTGTGGAGCTGCAACTACAGTCAAGGACAATATATGTCCTTTATGGCCCACTGGGTAAATGTGGTTCCTGCCCAGCCAAACCAGCAACTTGGCCAGGTGACGCCGCTTTCGCCTCCATGTTCTCAAGCCATTGGTCCTGCTACAATGTCTGCCTCTGCCTCCTTATCCTCCACCGTGTCATCAGCCTCCACTGCAGGGACAATTCACAGTGCTCCTCCAGCATAACACATGTGCAGGGCACGGCGGTGTCATGCTGTTCTATACCTCAATTGCCTGGGCGAACGAAGTCACACAGGGGAGGAACTGCTCCGTGTTCTTCATCAAGAAATCTAATCCTGACTTTTTCCGTGACAACTCAAAATCGTAACCATGGTGACCGACAACGGGAAGAACATGGTGTCGGCACTGAGTCAAGGAGGGCCGAGCCATACGCCCTGCATGGCGCACGTGTTCAATCTGGTTGTCAAGCTGTTCCTGAAGTCTTCCACCCATCTACAAGACATCCTAAACATGGCCAAGAAACTTTGCACGCACTTCAGCCACTCGTACACCACAAAGCACCCCCCCCTTGATCTGCAGCGGAAGAACGGCGTCCCCCAACATAGGCTGATATGCGACGTTTCCACCCGTTGTAATTCCACCCGACTATACGAACAGAGAAAGGCCATAAATGATTTCTTGATGATCCCAGCGGACAGAAGTACTCCCCTGTGTAACTTCGATGTCAGCCAGTGGCAGCTCATGGGTGACACCTGCCATTTGCTCAGGCCCTTTGAGGATGCCACGTTATTTGTCAGGACTATGGGATGAACAACGTCATTCCACTGCTTCATATCCTGAAACAGATGCTGGTAAATCTGGCTGGTAAGGGGACTGGAGATGAGGCACTTACATCTCACAGCCATATGAGCCCTGTGGGGGCTGAACTGGAGGAGAAGGAGGACATTGGAGCACAAGCAATGTAGTGAAATGGGTGGTTTTTCTACACAGGTGACAGGAGAGGAGGAGCAGCTGGAGGAGCAAGAGCGAGATGAGGAAGACGAGGCAGATGACCTAGACACACCATGGCAGCATACAGTGGAGATGTAGGCATGGAGTCCCTCCGAGTCACTTGTGCAAAAGGCCCGCTGCATGCTCATTTGCTTGGGTAGTGACAGCCGAATTGTCACCATTCGGGAGAGGGATCACTTCTGGCTCTCCACCTTGTTGGACCCTCACTACCGGTCCAAAATGGGGGCCTTTTTTACACCCACTGAGAGGGAGGACAAACTGAACTACTATAGAGACATCCTATGTAGTCAGTTGGCCGCTGCCTATCCGCGCCATCGTCCATCCTCTCGCAGGTCTGACCGGGGGGCTCTCTGCACTCTCGTTCCAATGATATGGCTGCTGTGGCAGGGTGGGGGGGGGGGGTAGAAGCAGTATCAGCTCCATCAGCAGCAGCTTGAGTCTAGAGTCGATGATGAGCAGCTTTCTTAGTGAAGAAACTACTCACCAGCAGCAGCAGCTAGACCTAAAGCACAACCTGAACTAGAAGGTGGTGGCATACTTGGACAGCACCCTGCCACCCCACATTGAATATCCGCTGGACTACTGGGCAGCCAAACTGGATTTGTGGCCTCAACTGGCCGAGTTTGCCCTGGAAAAGCTGTACTGCCCGGCCAATAGTGTGGCATCAGACCGGGTGTTTAGTGTGGCGGGGGTCACAGTTGTCCCAAGGAGAACTCGCTTGTCAAAAATGTGAAGAGACTTACCTTTAGTCAAGATGAATCAGGCGTGGATCAGCCAGGATTTCCACCCACCAATGCCTGATGCACCAGATTAGATCATCCATGCTGCCTCACCCAACCTTTGACAAAAGAGACCATTTTTTTCAGGTTACCTGTCTCAGCTACTATTCTGATGCTGCCACCCGCCTGATGCCACACATCTGATGCCAAGTGCTCCTTCTTACACCCACCATCGTCAGCGGGTACTGTTATTGCCACCCACCTCCCCACTCGGTCACCGGGTCACTCTGTGGTTTTATGCTGCTGCTGCCACCTCCACACTATGTAACCCTGCCAGTCTGTGGCCTCCTCATGCTGCTACTGCTGCCACCTCTATACTAAGTCACCTTGCCAGTCTGTGGCCTCCTCATGCTGCTGCCACCTCCACACTATGTCACCTTGCCAGTCTGTTGCCTCCTCATGCTGCTGCTGCTGCCACCTCCACACTATGTCACGTTGCTAGTCTGTGGCCTCCTCATGTGGCTGCTGCCACCTCCACACTCTGTCATTTTGCCACTCTGTGACCTCCTCATGCTGATGCTCCCACCTCCACACTCTGTCACCTTGCCAGTCTGTGGCCTCCTCAAGCTGCTGCTGCCACCTCCACACTGTCACCTTGCCAGTCTGTGGCCTCCTCATGCTGCTGCTGCCACCTCCACACTATGTCACCTTGCCACTCTGTGGTCTCCACATGCTGCTTCTAACTCAACACTATGTCACTGGGTCACTCTGTGGCTTCCTCATGCTGCTTCCACCTCAACACTATGTAAATGGGCCACTCTGTGGTCTCCTCCTGCTGCTGCCACCTCCCCACTATGTCACTGGGCCACTCTGTGGACTTCTCAAGCTGTTCTCCCACATTCACCACTCCATGACTGGGCCACTATTTTGCCTTTTTTGCCTGGTTGACATCATCATTTATTTGACCCTTCTTCTGATCTGTCAGAAGGAAGGAAAAATGAGACGCACAAGGGATCCTGTCTGTGTAGCTGCTGTAAGGCCTGTATGGTCCCATCAGAATTGGCTTATGATTTTGTAGCCAAAAGCAGGAGTGGGTACAAAACACAGAATACTTGCAAATATTCCATTCACGTGTCATCTCTGTTTTGGATCCACTCCTGTTTTTTTTTTGGCTTTAGCAATACTGATGGATTACTAACCAAATACTGACCGAGTGAAGGTGGATGCTCAACAGACAGACAGGATCCATTTTTTTGGAGGGTTATTGTTCTGACGGATCAGAGGAAGGGCAAAATAATCAGTGACGTCAACAGAAACTTACTGCTGACACCCTCTCCACTCTGTCAGGGGGGCTCTACTTGTATAAGCGTTTAATAGAACAGGTTCTGTAGACATCTATGTGGAATCAGCTGACAACGGTGTAAAAGGAGTGCGCTCTTTCACACTACAGTAGGATCTTGGCCCTCTGCACGGTTCTTTATACCTGGTGCTAACATCGACCTGTAAGGCTGAGTTCACACTTGAGTTATTTGGTCAGTTTTGGCCCTATAACTGCCCAAATAAGTGAAGTGTGCAGTGATTCTAAGAGCGACGCCTGTCATGTGCGTGTCATATTGACTCACAGTATTGTTTCACTACCACAGCAGACTCCCTATGCATGTTACAGCAAGGTACAGTGTTCTATACCACTATACAGACTCTCTGCAGCCAGGAAATAGCCGGTTAATAAAGTGATTCGCCACAAATAAATTCGGATCAAATCGAATCTTTTTTTCGGAAGATTCAGCAAACCGGCCAAATCGAATTTTTGAGAAATTCGCTCATCTCTACTAAAGATAGAAAATACTGTATAAACCCCAAAACTATATTGTCTCACATTGCAATCCAAACTTATCCAAAAATAGATGAAGAATTCTTCTATATGCATCCTAAGAGGTGAGCCATTTCTTCCCTCCTTCTTCTCACCAGGGTGTGAGGCAACTAGTCTGACTGCTGTGCATTGGAGACAGTGAACATTAAACCCTGCCTCCTTAGGCCCCCTTATGTTTCACTATGTGAACCCAGCCATACACTTTCAGCAGAATCAGCGAGCTCAAAACATGTCCACATGGAACAGAATGCAGCCAGCACTACACAGGCAAAGATCCTAGAACAACTGTAGGGAAGTCTGTCTACCTGTGCCTGTTCCTGGAATAAGACCATCAAGTGGTGCACAACACAGGGGTTGCAGAGTGTACCCCCAACCCAATTCTTTGAACTTCAGTTGCTGGGTGAAAATCATTCATTTAACTAAAGAGAAGTGTTCATTGAATATTTAAAACAGGAGCCTTCTTTCTTGTTACAAATCTATAGGTTGGCTGAGCCATCCTCAATGGTGCATTAGGTGACCGTCTATTCTGACTACCCTTACACCCTGCCCTGTTACAAGTGAAAGGTATTCTGCTAAGAAAAGTATATTATAATTAGAGATTATTCATTGTATTTATACATTAGGCCACATGCCCCTAGGGGTATATTGATGGTTAACAGGTTAAAGGGGTTGTATGAGATTTGAAAAACATGGCTGTTTTCTTCATGAAGCAGTGCCACCCCTGTCCGTGGGTAATATCTGGTATTTCAACTTAGACCCACTGAAGCAATTAGTGCTAAGTTGCAATACCACACACAGCCTGAGGGCAGATGTGGCACTAGTTTTAGAGGAAAGTATATATTTTTTTATCCTGCACCACAACTCCTGTAAATTGCTAAGTCTTTTGCCACGATTCTTTAGCTTTATTTTAACACAAGGGACCCTCAGAAAGTGTCACAGTAGGTTGAGCAACACAAGTAGGCAAGGATAACAGAAATAGGCTGGGCCAGCAATAGCTTACTGCAGTGCAAAATACCGCCCCAGCAGAACCAAATGTCACAGTGCAACGCAAAATACTGCCCCAGCAGAACCAAGTACTACAGTGCAGCACAACATACTGCCCCAGCAGAACCAGGTACTACAGTGCAGCACAACATACTGCCCCAGCAGAACCAGGTACTACAGCGGTGCACAAAATTAATTATGAGAGCATCAGATTGTTATGCACCTGGCGGTGGCCATGAGGAGGGCTCACGTGGCCTACTGGGTATCGGCCCAATGGGAAATTTCCCTGTAGGGTCTATGACCAGTCCACTGAATAATAAATAATTGTTACTGTGTATACTGCCCTTATTAGTCAATGCTAGAAAATTACTGCCTGATAGGAACACTAAGACAAAATAATAAACTTTATTATTTTATTGATTAAAACCAGAGTCAAAGACTCATAACTCAAAAATATCAGGCTAGGGTATATCCGCAAGGTGCGGGGAAGAGATATACAAGTTGCATTTGTGTCTCCTATCCCTAAATATATTGCTAGGGTATAGGAGGGTGTTATCTCTGAACCCTATTAAGACTTGGTAACACCATCAATGTGCTGGGGGATTTTGAAATCAGACCCCGACGTTGGGCATTTGCTGACACAAAATCCTTTTATCACCTATCGTCGGAATTGCAATTTAAGAAACCGTTTGGTCCACAGTTTGTATGTGGCCCCAAAACCAACCAAGTCGTGGCTGAAAAATGATGCCAAAGGCACGTTCCAATGCGGAACATGCTCCTTCTGCAAGTACATAAAGAAGGTCAAAAATTTCATTAGCACCAGTACAGGGGCGACCTATGGACTAAGATCTTTCATAAATTGCAAATCGATAGGAGTGATTTATCTCCTCACTTGTACATACAATATATCGGCAAAACGAAAGGTGAATTCAGAAAGAGGATTGGTGAACATCTTTCTGACATCAGGAATGAGGCGGAAGCACCAGTCGCACGTCAAATGAATGAGTGCCATGCTGAGGAAGGGGCACGAGTTTAATTTCAGGGTATTGAACAAATTACACGACCCATACGAGAGGGTGATGTGGACACCTTATTATTACGTAGCTCAGTGGATATTCAGGATGCAAACTGTGAAACCGCAGGGTCTAAATGATGCAGTTTTGTATGCATGTTTCATCTCAGGTGATGTCTTATCCCTATACAGGATATAAAGCTACATGGCGTATGATATACTGTGTTACAGTGTTGTGTAACAACTTTACCACACATAATTCCTTGGGTTTATGTCTGTTCTAACCTACGGATGATCCATATAATGGTCATAAGTAACAAATGGGCATATACCATGTTTGTCCACAACTTTGTACACTATGTTTCTGCATATAATCCAACAGTGTATAGATGCAACCACCACCCCTACAGCCTCGCAGGTTATTTTCCCTGATACAATGTGCATTATCCCCAACCTCATGATACATATCGAAGATGCTGTATGTGACATCTAATCCCTTAGATGGATCACAATAACAAATATGTCTACAGTGAAGTACATAATTGCTACTTTCATCCGCCAATAGGTTCCCCCACTTATGTGGTCGCTAGTAACAGCAACACTACCCAGCATCGCCACTGTAAACTTCTGTTGGGTGCCGCACAGCGGGAGGAGCGGTGTGACACACCTCCGCTGTGATTGGCTACCCTCTGTGACCGCGCTTGCTGGGGGAGGAGTTAGAGCTATTTAGAGCTGGCGTTTGGGCGGCCGGTACGGCCGTCACAGCGCCGATACACTGCGACCCTGCATGCCACTCTGTGCAGGGATTCAACTACTATAATACTAAATTACCTCCTCTACCTGCTCCTGATGAAGTGCGGGTATACCACCGCACAGAAACGCGTAGAGCAGGGGTAGTGAGATATAGGGCTGCACTCAGGGATAGTGTTACTATCGGAGGTGTCCAGAGTGGTTAATCAGCTGTTTCCACCTGGACTCCTGCCGATCTATTCATACACACCATAGTACTATCCCTGTGGTGAGCCCCTGTATAGAAGTGATAGGATACTGGACAGTATACCTACCTTGTGTCTGAGGAGGTGTCTATGTCCAGATTCTGAGTAACACTGATGTGCACATTGACGGTGTTACCAAGTCTTAATAGGGTTCAGAGATAACACCCTCCTATACCCTAGCAATATATTTAGGGATAGGAGACACAAATGCAACTTGTATATCTCTTCCCCGCACCTTGGGGATATACCCTAGCCTGATATTTTTGAGTTATGAATCTTTGACTCCGGTTTTAATCAATAAAGTAATAAAGTTTATTATTTTGTCTTAGCGTTCCTATCAGGCAGTAATTTTCTATGGCCAGTCCACCCCTGGTTATTAACTTTTGGAAATAATCTTGTTACATAGAAAGTGTTAATGATAAATCGACTATTAACAGTATTGTAGATTTGGCAGTACACTAACTTATCTTGTTTCTTTTTTTTCTGGCTTTTAATGTGAACAGAGACTCTTGGCCTTCCATGGATGATTTTTAGTTACGCTGTTATGAGCATGGCGTCTCTGCTGTTTGTTCTAATGTTTGTTCCAAATACAAAGGGAAAGCCATTGGAGGAGATTTCAGTGGAATTAGCAAACAGGTAAGTTTGCTTGTCCTCTGCTTACAAATGACATTACAAAATGACAAAATCTTGAAATACATTTCTTTTACCAGGTTTGAATCTTATAGTTTCACAGCATGTTTGACAGGTTACAGCAATTAATGGCATCAATTAATACAGTTGTTTATAGTAACCAATGAAAAATCAGCTATCGTTTTATAAACTGTGCTGGAAAAATGAAAGCTGCACTGTAATTGGTTGCTGTGGCAACAAGGGTAGTTTTTCTATTAAAGGGGTTATCCCATGATTAATGTAAAAACTGAAAATCAGACATCATATAGTACACAACAATCCCTTTCTAACAAAGCTAGGACCAGCCCTGTACCTCACATGGATCCAGAGATCTCCCCATTCATTGCTCTGCTAGATTTATATCAAGCTGACAGCTCAAGGGAGTGTCTTTCCTGCTGCTGCTAGGGGGGCGTGTCCATGCTCTCCCTATCATCACAGCTCAAGGGGAGTGTCTTTCCTGCTGCAGCTAAGGGGGTGTGTCCATGTTCTCCCTATCACAGCTCAGGAGGCAGTTGAAGGATGAAACTGAGCATGTGCGGCAGAACAAAGAAATAAGAAAAAGAACAAAAAGCAGGTGGCACTATACAGATACATTTTATTGAATAATTAAAAAAAATTCATTTCATGTAATTACAAAAGTATTCAGATCCAGGTGATGGTTTGGAAACTGTACAATATTTTCATGGAACAACCCCCTTAACTAGTTTTGATAAATGAAGCCCATTACAGTGGTCACTCAAGAAACAATATTAATTTGTTCTAGGACCACCACTAAATACTTGATAACATTTGAGACGATAACTATGCCACTGAATTTAAGCCCATTCACCTCAATAGAGCTGACCTGTAATACACACAACTTACGGACAGGTGCAATGCTGTTTCTGGAAAGAAGCAGCCACATTTTTCTAATCCTGAACGACCCCTTTTACATCTTAGCTATGAGCCTTTTAAGTAAAGCATCCTGCTGTATTGGATTCTGACAGTGCAGATTAGTCTCCTGTACAGACAGGGGCGGACTGGGAACTTAAAGTGGCCCTGGAAAATAATAAAATAGTGCAAAATACTATCCAATAAGAACCATATACCACAGTGCAGCACAATATATTGCCCAAAAAGCTGTCCCTCTGTGGTGGCCATCAATAGCTGCCATTTTCTGCCCTCTTCCTCCAGTTGTCTCTTATTAAGATATGAAGCAGGGGGGTTGGGAGGTGAGGTGCAGGCCACAGCTGTTGAATTCAGGAGGACATGTGCGGTCGCTGATCAGGTACATGAGTACCTGATTCTCACAGTGTTAATTACCACTGATAGCTCATTAATTATGTATTGGCCTATCGGCAGAGAGGAGGGCTTGGGTGGCCCCCTGAGGCATCGGCCCACCGGGAAATTTCCCTGTAAGGTCTATGGCCAATCCGCCCCTTTGTACAGACCACTAGTATCTACCTCTGCAGAGACTGCTGGGAGACACAAGGACATGTAAAATGAGAAATCAATACAATTCTCACTGCAGCTCTGTATTTCAGAAAACCGAACAAAAATTGCACCTGGCCGTAACGTGTGAACTTAGCAGGCGATGAACTAAGAATCAGATCACACCTCAAATCGTAGTAGTTGTTTTTCATCTTGTAGCTAACCAATATGATATTCCAGAATACTCTTGCAGTATATTTATATCAATGACTTTTGTGGGATTTATTTTAAGAAGTAAATATAAAAGTTACATTTTAAGTAGGTTCATTTTTCCAGTGATTAGAATTGGATGCATACCTACGTATATATGTATTTAACGGTACCTATGAAATTGTAGCTAACCATGCGAAAAATCGGATTTCTATAGTAATGAATCACTCTTATTTAATTATTGTCATTGTCTGTCTTAAAACACCCATTGAGGTCACTGCCACCTGTAAGTCTATCTAAAGAGAAATGTAAAAGTCATGTTCTCCATACCAAAAAACAGGTAACAGTCATCTACAGCCTCCATGCAAAGTATTTATATTGTAATCAACATTGCTAGAATTGTAAAAAATAAAGAACAAATAAAAATGCAAATAAAAATGCAAACAATATGTACTTAATACACTATAGAGTGAAATGAATTTTACATATTAAGGGATAGCTATTGTTAGTTAGATCCCAATATGTACAGTATCCATATTACTAATTTGAAATATCATGATCGTAGCAATAAAAATTATGGCCACCTCATACATAAATCAATATACCATGATTGTCTCATTCATAAATACTGTGACACAGTGAGAGGTTTGGTCTGGGAAAACAGGTATTTTCCTCCCAGCATGTGCTGCTGGGCTGATTTACAGCCAGGTGAGGTCAAATACTGGACCGGATTTTAAATGCCGGTCCGGGTTTTGGCAACACCTGGCTGTCCTTAAATAGGCAGCTGGTGTCACGGCTGAGGATGGGGGAAATCCTCAGCCGTGCGGTGACGGAAGATGTCCAGTCGCTACTCGCCAGGAACACAGAATCAGGGAGCAGGTCACCTCCTGTTGCGTCCCTAACGCTGACCCTGTCTCCTACCTGCATAGGCCGACCTTGATGGTAGGAGGACCCATGCGCAGGAACCTCGGATCCCTGACTTACCCTCCGACCGGTCCCTGGGCTAAGGAGCAGGGTAAGACAACCCACTCCTCCTAGGCATGGAGGAGCAGGAGTTTCACTGGCCAAGCAGCATGAAGAAGGGGGGTACATAAACATGACTATGGATAAGATAGGTGAACCAAACAGTTCCACACAAACCTGTCTCAGCCTTGCTGACTGGAACCCATGCTAAGGAAAGGCTGTCCACACAGACAAAGGTAAACAGCACACACATAAAGACACACAGGGGCCAGGACATCCATAGCTGCACAAAAACCAAAGACACAAGACATCAACAACACATCACGGAATTAGAATTTATGACCGGAAGGGTGGCCCTTACAAGAAGATGGAAATCACAGGAGGCTGCAACAGCAAAGCATGACTGAAGCAACCTACTGAGCCATGCCAAAGAGAGAGGCTTTATAGGCCTAAGAGGCCACACCCAACGGTCAGACACACCCAGTGACATCACACACACTGGGAAGGGAGTTAACCCTTCCAGCACCACAGGAAAGGGAAAACACCAACTTAAAGGAACAGTGTCCAACACAACAAACACACTGTGGTTGTTGCCGCAGGCAACGACATGGGTGGCAACCGTGTCCTGGGAGTCCCCCCTAATGCCGGGACACTGCCACCACATGTACACAACGACAAACGTTGCCACGGGCAACCACAGTGCAGGAAAGGTGTCCTTGCACACCACACACTACACAGAGAGCACACAGACAAACGCCAGTGCATACATACACGCACACAAACTCCAAAGGGACCGCACACATACCTGTTGTCCGCGGCAACCGCACTTGAGGCAAACAACATCAAGCCTCAAGCTGCGGTTGAAACAACAACCCAAACCGCAGGCAACTGTATGCGGCTCCCAAGGAGTCACGGCCAAAACCGTGGCCGTGACAGCTGGGCTCAGAAGCAATGTCTCTGTGTTGGGATCTGGGAGCCTTGTGTCTGGATGAACGCTTGCTACCTGTTTGAAAACAGGTTGGTGCTACTATGAGCAAGGACTCTTTGAGTCAGAATTACTGCATATTGTGAATTACCACCAACACTGCAAGATGACTTTTTTGTTTGAATATGACTGCTTGTTTTGTCACTTGCCTAAAGTGTGAATAAAACACTGAACAGTTTGATCCAAAGAACTTGTTGTTGCCTCTATACTGCGTCCGCTAATCCTGTCTACCAGAGCGAGTCCCCACAATTGGTGGAGGATGCGGGCAATAGCAGTGAGGCTGGTGTGAACGCTGATATTTTTGGTTTCTGCATTTTTTCAGGCACGGTTGTATGTGGTACATTAAACCAGCTGTATTACAACCAGTGCTCCATCACAAAATGGAGGCTGTTGTGAAGGCCCTCATGAAGGCTAATCTGCAGCAAGAGACAAACCTGCAGCAACGAGAGGCTAATAAGCAGCAGCAGGAGACTAACCAGTTGCTGTTAGAACACGTGATGGCTTTGCAGACAGCAGGAGCAACCCCGAGCATCTAAGATGCCTGGAAAGCAGTCAGTGTCACGATTCCTAAGATGTACCCCACAAACGACATCGAAACCTACCTGGCGATGTACGAGAAAGTGGACCAGTGGGCTGAGGTTGTCGCTTCGTTACTGGCATCCGATTCCCAGCGGGTGTATTTCGACTTGCCGGATGATCAAGTGGCCGACTACCAAAAAGTAAAGGGTGAGATTTTGGCAAGACTGTGCGTGAATGTGTTGGTCCGGGCCCAGCAGGTACATCAGTGGGGGTTTAAGCCGGCTGAGTCTGCGAGGACCCAGTATTATGACTTACTCCACCTCTTGCAAAAGTGGCTACAGCCTGATGTGCTGAGTCCCCCGGCTATGCTGGATAGACTATTAGACAATATGTTCTGGAGGGCTTTGCCATAACCTCTCCAGCACTGGATCGGTCTCCTGGTAATGCCCTTGAGATGGTCGACCTGGTGGAACGCTATGAAGCTACCAGCAATCTAAAAGAGGGTTCTGTCGGGAAGGGGGTCAGCAAACCCTGGAAATCTCCACCCCAGGCCCGGAGATTTGAGCCGATAAAACCCGCCCAGGATGTACCCACGATGGACCTGGCTCCGATAGTCTGCTGGCAGTGTCAGGAGCCTGGCCATGTAAAGGCTGACTGTCCCCATCGGGTTGAGCCCATGGACACTAACTATGGCTACCGTCAGTCGCTATATGCCAGGAGGCTTGTGCAACAAGTACCCCAGAGTCTCTAGATCATTGTGCCAGGTGGAAGTGGGAGACACTCCGACGGAGGCTCTGCTGGACTCAGGGAGTCTGGTGACCCTAGTAAGTGCTACCCTGGTGCGGTCCACTGAGTATACTGTCCGGAAAGTCGGGGTGATGTGCATCCACGTAGACTGACTACCCCACCGCGCTGGTGTCTCTAACCACGGTGGCTGGGAGATGGATCCACGAGGTGGCTGTCGCCACAAATCTACATTATGAACTTATAATAGGGAGAGACTTCCCGGGCTTCCCGGCACTATGGCCTGCTATGAGAGTGACTGATACCCATGAGACAAGGGCAACCCTAGCAGAGACCGAAGGGCCAGCGGTAGGGAGGACTGCCACTTCGGTGGAAGAGGGGGAGACTACCCCGCTAAGTGTGATGGTGGGAGACGTGGAGGATTTCCTGCCAGGTCCTGTATTGACAGCCCTACAAGGTACTCGAGAAAATTGGAGATGTAAACTACAAGGTACACCAGCCAGGGCGGCGAAAGCCGGAGCAGGTTTACCATGTGAATTTACTCAAACCGTGGAAAGATAGGGAAACCTGTACAGAAGACAGCCCGCGGCCGAGTTTTCTAGGAGAAGAGGTACCGACCCCTCTGTCTGATGCAAGAGAGGCAGCTGCCACAGTAAAAACTGCTGACAGCCTCTCCTCTAAACAGAATCAGGAGGCCAGGGAGTTCGTTAGTTGGAACACGGATGTGTTCTCGGACCTCCCTGGACGCACTTCCAGAACCCAGCATGACATTGTCACTGAACCTCAGGCAAAAGTCTGATTAAAACCATACCGGGTACCCGAGGCTCGGCAACAAGCCATATCGGAAGAGGTGCAGCTAATGTTGCAGCTAGACGTCATTGAGGAGTCAAAAAGTGAGTGGGCCAGTCATACAGTATTGATACCCAAGCCGGATGGGAGGTTGTGGTTTTGTAACGACTTTCGAAAACAACAAGGTTTCCAAATTTGATGCGTATCCCATGCCCCGGGTGGATGAGCTCATCAAGAGGTTAGGACAAGTCCGGTATTTTTCTGTTTTGTTTTGTAAGGGTACTGGCAGGTGCCTTTAACGGAGGCTGCCAAAGAGAAAACTGCCTTCATCACGCCTGAGAAGCTGTATCAATATCAGGTCTTACCCTTTGGTCTGCATGGCGCCCCTGCCACTTTTCAGCAACTAATGGACATTATGCTTCGTCCACATCGTCGGTACGCTTCGGCTTACCTGGACGATATTGTCATCCACAGTACCGACTGGGAAAATCACCTACCCAAAATGCAGGCTGTAGTGGACTCCCTTCGGAAAGCTGGCCTAACCGCTAACCCCAAAAAATGTGCGATAGGGTTAGAAGAGACGAAGTACCTGGGGTATGTCATTGAGCGCGGAGTCATCAAACCCCAAGTGAACAAAATAGAGGACATACGGAATTGGCCCCGACCTGTCACTAGGCAAATAAAGTCATTCCTGGAAATGGTGGGTTATTACATGAGGTTTGTTCCCCACTTTGCTACTCTAGCCACGCCCTTGACAGGACTCTTGAAGGGACATAAGTCAATGATGGTTCGCTGGGATGATCGGGCAGAAAAGGCTTTCTCCGCTTTGAAGTCGGCCCTGTGTGGGTCCCAGGTTTTTGTGATGCCTGACTTCAAAAGGGAGTCTCCGAAGGAGGCCTCGATGCTGTACTGTCTCAGGAAGTCAACAGGGAGGAGCATCCCGTTGTCTTCCTCAGCTGCAAGCTCACCCCAGCCGAGACCCGGTATAGTATAGTGGAGAGAGAGTGCCTGGCTACCAAGTGGGCACTAGAATCTCTCCGCTATTATTTATTGAGGAGAAAATTCCACCTGGTAAATGACCACTCCCCTCTCAAGTAGATAAGCCAGGCCAAGGACAGAAATGCCCAGGTCACCCGATGGTTTCTCTCCCTACAAAACTTTAAGTTTTCGGTGGAACACAGAGCAAGCCGGTTACAGGGAAATGCGGATGCCCTGTCCCGGGTACACTGTCTGGCATGTGTTCACCTCCTCAGGGTTGAACAAAAGGGGGGTTATGTGAACGGAACAGAAATACGGACTTATGGAAACGGAATGCACACAGAGTAACTTCTGTTTTTTTTTGCGGACCCTTTGAAATGAATGGTTTCGTATACGGTCTGCAAAAAAACAGAACGGACACGGAAAGAATATACATCGTGTACATGACCCTAAGGCCTCTTGCACACGACCGTATGTATTTTGCGGTCCACAAAAAATACGGATGACGTCCATGTGCATTCCGTATTTTGCGGAACGGAACAGCTGGCCCCTAATAGAACAGTACTATCCTTGTCCGTTATGCGGACAATAATAGGACAAGTTCTATATTCTAGCGGAACGGAAATACAGAAATTGAATGGACACGGAGTACCTTCATTTTTTTTGCGGACCCATTGAAATGAATGCTTCCGCATATAGTTCGCAAAAAAAAATAATGGAACGGACGCGGAAAGAAAATACATTTGTGTGTAAGAGGCCTAACAGTGATCTTTCAATAGGAATTTTAGATAGTACTATACGGATATTGTCCTTATTTAAGTCAATTGATATAAGTCCCCAAAGATAAAATAAAATTGTTGACTGATTCTTAAAATAGATTAAAAAAATTATATATACTTCATCATAAGAGGCCAAATTGTAAATAAGAACTGACGTCAGTACATTGGTTGTTATGTCAGAATATCCTTATGGGGTTAATTAGGGAGACTTCATATTCTATACAATGTAACTTTGTTACGTTACCACTTCCACATATATCAGGTGCGGCCTGGCTGTGCGATGTAGTTACACTTGCTGAGCTCTGCTGGTTGCAATGACTCAGCATCTCGCGTGTCGTCCCACGTGTCGGGATATGGCCAACGTTACTTAGCCCTCTTGCTGTAGGAAGGATTAGAGTGGATCCAAACTCATTGTCTCTTCTGTCCTCCTAGGTCAGCAATTTTAGTTATGCTGATAGCCCGAGATGGATTTCTTTGTTTTATACCGCTAATAAGTTCACTGTTAAATTTTAAAAGTTCACCAAACGCGTTTCAGAGTTACATACTCCTTCCTCACTGAAGATTTTCTGTGTCAATAAATGAAATGTTGTTTTAGATCCAAGCTGAATTTGTTTCCATGCAACGACAGTTAGTTGAGTGCCCTCCAAATTAATTACTGTTTCAAAATATACATTAAACTTATTCGGCAGCGGGTGTGCCGTGGAGTGAGCACCTTGACCATTTTTGCCCAGTGTGGTAGAGCCACTGTATGTTTCTACTATTGCTAGAATTGTCCAACATATAGGAACTTTATAAAGGTGGCCATACACATTAGGCATATGTCAGCTGAACCTGCCAATTATGGTGGAACCAGTCAACCATCTGTTATAGAAATATTAATAGTAGAAATCCGCTCGCATCAGACTTTGTGTAAGGAAAGGCAAATCTCTTAAACCACAGTCAGACAAAGGTGTTACCATCTTGAATTCTTGCTGAGCACTCCCCCTCCTCCACAGTCTTCTCACCTTTTATTTAGTCACAGTAACAATAGAAAAGGGGCTGGCCAGTCACCCGACCACTTACTTCATGTAACAAGGATACAGGAAGTGATGACACAGGAAGATGAGAAAGTTCAGGTACATGTCAAAGGACAGGGGAGGGCATCAACATGGCTGAACAGTGCAATGCACACACCCCATCCCTGTATAAGGAAGGATGAGTCATGTCCATTGTCTGATCCGCCAGGTGGCCGCCCATCCCCCATCACTGTCAGCATGGACCCCATTCAATACTGCTCAAAGTGACCAGTATCTAGTGAAGATCATTCTACTGGTTCTTATAGGTTTAAGATTATCTGCGAGACATTGCTACGGCTATTGTCAGTATACGGTACGAGTATACCGACAAGGCAGATATGTATCCAGAAAGGGATAGCAAAGCCGCAGCAGAGGTATAATATGTATCTCTCGTTATGCAGACTTCACTTCTCTAATGTGTATAGACATTTGAAGGGAAGAAGCCCAGTGCATTGCACTTAGTGCTCACAAACCGGCAAACGCCCCCCTACACACTGAGAACACGTCTCCAAGCCCATGAGAAGGTTTTTCATACTGACGGTTTTACCGCTGGTCCCGATTCAACCCAAGTACCCTCTGCTAGAGCGTTCTTCGGTTAAATGAGACACAGGGAGACAGATGACAATCTATAAAAACACACACACATCCTAAGATAAAATGTCCGCATAATAAAATTTCCACAACACATCTAATCTGTATAACTCTCCCCTAATGGCTAACATCAGAGAATTGTCCTGCTGGATTGCAACATACCCTATCATTTTGATAAGCTGCCTTATGTGAACACATTTGCATGTGTATAAGGGTGCAGGAGACCTAGCTGTTGGCTGATTGAGAGTTCAGATGACAGCTATCTAATCAAGAGAGTAACTAGAAAAGGCTGGGCACCATAGTAAACTTTTGAACTGTGCCTCCCTTCTGTGGCTAGTCAAGACCGGCCATGCTTGTCATAGCAATCCCCACCCACTTAGTAGTTATTCCCCCTTTGTTCCCTCACACAGCAGCTCTGCCTCTTTAGTGCCCCCACACTGTAGTTATGCCCCCTCACTACACAAAAACAGTAGAATGCCGTTAGTGCCCCCACACAGTAGTTATGCCCCCTTACTGCTCTCACACAGTATTTATGCCCGCTTTGTGCCCCCCACTCAGCAGTTATGTACGCTTTATGCCCCACACAGTAGTAATGCCTTGTTAGTGCCCCTATACAGTATTTATTTCCCCTTTAGTGCTCCCACACAGTAGTGCTCCCCCTTAGTGCCCCACACAGTAGTTATGCCCCCTTCAGTGCCCCCACAAAGTAGTTATCCCCTTTAGTGCCTCCACACAGTAGTGCTCCCCCTTAGTTCACCCCTTATATTAGTGAAGCCCCTTTAAATACACAGTAGTTCTCCCCTTTAGTTCACCCCTTTTAGTGAAGCCCTGTAATTAAAATTCAAAAAAGCATTAGTAGTCACCTAGCCTTGTTCCCCCGATTAACATAGCACAGCCTGCTCTCCCCAAAAAGCGCAATGCAGTGACATCATCCCGCCTGCTGAGCTGAGAGATGGAAAAGGATGAGAATAGGCTGGGGGATGATCCTCAGTCTATGTGCTCTTCTACTGAACCCAGCAGGTGTGATGCTGTCAGTGCAATGCACCGTCTGGGGAGACCACAGGACAGGCTGAGGTATGAGGCTGTGCAGACATCTATTAAGGCTCAGGCCTTGCCTAGGCATACAAACAATAATCATTATCACTGTGTGTATGCACTGGCAGGATGGGGGGGCAGTAGAGACCCCTGCCAATCCTGGCCCGGCAGTAGTTCCGATCCTGTATCGAATGTGTATGGCCAGCTTATATAAGTTTATTAAATTATTTTTTTTATAGATGAGACCTGCCATTCAGTGATTAGGCAGTCTCTTGATCCACAGTTGCTGCTTTGTATAACCTAGCCATCAGGTTTGCAGAGGAAATTACAGGCAAGAGCTGCCACTATTTGAGTAACTATAGCAAACTGACCTCATCCTGCTGTAATGGGGGGGGGGGGGGGGGGGGTGAGAGATGCCCTGTTGAGTATTACTGTATATGTTTAAGTGAGACGACTGCAGACAGAAACTGTGTGTAAGCTGACATTTCTGCTGCCAAGTCTGTCTGAGTAAAGAATTTCTTGAGTTCACCTCTACCAGTTGTCATCCCTCTGTATTATTGAAAACCTGCTTTTTCAGAACTTTACACTTGGCATAAAGTTGGCAGGATGAGTCTTCATGGAGTATCACCTGGTATAGGGGTGAACAAATATTGGCTAGAACATAGCACTGAGATTCACCACCTGCCCTTATAAGTAATTCTTTGAGGTATGGTAGAGCTAAGCCTTCTCGAGGATCACAAAAAGTGTCAAGTATTCTTCAAACATTATAAAACTCTGTTTAACTGCAATGACTACTAAGGGGAAATGACTCTGGATTTATGCAGCTACTTTTAAAGGGGTATTCCCATTTCATATAGAAATGAGATTGGACATTCCCTCAGTGTCCACCTCTGGCACTCCCACTGATCCTGAGAATGAAGAGGCTGCAGCAGTGAATCATCCATTCCCTGTTTTCCCTGTACAGTGGTGTTCCTGGACTGCTCCCTGGCTTTGCAGGGAACACCAAATGACCCTATTCACTTGAATGAAGCTGTACTACAGTTTCCCTGCACACAAGGTGTCCAGGGCACCGTTGTACAGCAAAAGAAAAATAATGATAAAAATAAAGCTTTCTCAGGCATACTGGTCCATTCTGTGCTTTCTTGGTGCACACACTGAAGAAGGTTCATGAACGTCATGCAAAAACACAGCCTCAGGAGGAAGATATTTCACTTGTGTACCTGTCATATAATCTATCTAATATGTATTTGTAGATTATTATCTCACTTCTCTTTTTTTGCCTGTTTTTCTGATTCATGATTTACTAAACTGAAAGTCTTATAGTTGCTTGTATACCTCTGCATTTTTGTTTGCTGTATCAGTTTATGGGTCTAAACGTTATTTAGTGTATACACTCTTTTTGCAATCTATATCTTATCTAAATTGAATAAACTGACCACAGACGATAATTGATATTCTTTGTCTATTTAACCCATGGTCATATTATGGCTCTGCTTTGTACAAAGCTGTAATGGAGCTCCCACAGAGATGCAGGAGGCCTCTATTGTATCTCTGTATATCTCCAATTCTGTTTGGAGGTATGTCAGATTCCACACAAACAACAAGCCATGTTCCATCCCACATTGTAGGTACAGAGTTCCTCTCTTCTAGAAGCACAGTATCTTCATAGATACAGTATCTTCTTCTAGAAGGAGAGTCACATACAGAAGCTCTGTGTCTCCACAGTGGGGAGCTGGCTGACCTCCATGTATTACTATACAGGCCCCATATAGGCGAACTAGGCGTTCGCCTAGGGTGCCGGGCTGCTGGGGGCGCCCTGGTGGGCTCCCCCTGACTGGGGCTGCAGCCCTGGGTGAGCGGCTCTTGAGCCGCCCCCAGCGCCGTTACAGGGGGGCCAGGAGGTGGAGGTCCTTCTTTAATATGGCAGAGCAGGCATCTGCTTACCCTGATGGCAGGTGCCTGCTCTGCCAGTAAATTACCGGAGGAGAGGAGGCGGGCAGCAAGGGAGGCTGTTCTAGCAGCTCCCCACTTCTCCCTCGTGCGCCCTCTGTGATGCCGGAATATGACGTCATTCCGGCCCCAGCATACTAAACGGCGCGCTGGAGGACTGAGGAGCTGCACCACACTGGACACCAGGGAGGTGAGTGTTTAAGTGTTTGACTGAGTGAGTGTCTGCCTGTGTATTTATGTCAGTGAGTGAGTGTATGTATGTCTGTCTTTCTGTCAGTAAATGTATGTGTGTCTGTCATTGAGTGTCTGTGTGTGTATGTCAGTGAGTGGGTGTATGTCAGTGAGTGTGGATGTCTGTCGGTCAGTAAGTGTCTGTGTGTTTGTCAGTGAGTATATGTGTATGTTTGTCAGTGAGTATATGTGTATGTTTGTCAGTGAGTATATGTGTATGTTTGTCAGTGAGTATATGTGTGTGTTTGTCTGCCAGTGAGTGAGTGTCTGTCAGGGAGTTTCCGTGTGTGTGTGTGTGAGTGTTTCAGTGGGTAGGTGTATGTCTGTCATTGAGTGTCTGTCTGTCAGTGAGTTTCTGTGTACGTCATTCAGTGAGTGTCTGAGTGTGTGTCTGTCTGTCAGTGTGTGTGTGTGTGTCTGTCAGTGAGTGAGTGACATGAGGGGGCGGCAAAATGGATCTTTGCCTAGGGAGGCAAAAATCCTTGCACCGGCCCTGGCTGTGTGCATGCAGCCCAGGCCCCGCATCATTTGATATAAATATTACCTTCACTGCACTTCTTAGTATGGCTTAATGTATCAATACTGGTTCATAGTAAAGATAGGGCTATAAAAAGACTTTGGCCACGACAAGCAGCAAAAGTCACCAGATCGCTATCTAGCAGTGCAACCTTAAAGGGCTTCTGTCATCAAAAAATCGTTATGTAGCTGGCTGACATTAGCGATGTGCTAATGTCAGCAGAACATAACTGTATGACTTATATCTCTCTGCCTGCCGCCGTTAGCGCTAAATAATGAAATAATTTTTAATATGCTAATTAGCCTCTAGGTGCTCGTGGGACGTTGATGCAGCACCTAGAGGCTCTGTCCTCTCACCGTTTGGCACGCCCTTGTATCTGTGATTGACATCCTCTTTCTCCTCTGTGCCTGTAAAATCCTGCGCCTGCGCCGTCCAGTTTAGAATTCGGCGCAGACGCAGTGAGGAGGCCGGCAGCAGGCGAGCATCCTTCACTCACTGCGCCTGTGCCGAATACTAAACGTGATGGATGAGTCATTGGTGTCAGTGGGTTTGTGGGAATGTGCTGTGGCTTATACAGTGGGGAAAATAAGTATTTGATACGTTGGCGATTTTGCAAGTTTTCCCACCAACAAAGAATGGAGAGGTCTGTAATTTTTATCGTAGGTACACTTCAACTGTAAGTGACAGAATCCAAAATCCAGAAGATCACAATGCATGATTTTTGAATAATAAATTTGCATTTTATTGCATGAATTAAGTATCCAATGCAATAGAAAAACAGAACTTAATATTTGGTACAAAAACCTTTATTTGCAATTACAGAGGTCAGACGTTTCCTGTAGCTCTTGACCAAGTTTGCACACACTGCAGCAGTGATTTTGGCCCACTCCTCCATACAGATCTTCTCCAGATCTTTCAGGTTTCGGGGGCTGTCCCTGGGCTACATTGAGTATCAGCTCCCTCAAAGATTTTCGATTGGGTTCAGGTCTGGAGACTGGCTAGGCCACTCCAGGACCTTGAAATGCTTCTTACGGAACCACTCCTTAGTTGCCCTGGCTGTGTGTTTCAGTTCATTGTCATGCTGGAAGACCCAGCCATGACCCATTTTCAATGCTCTTACTGAGGGAAAGAGGTTGTTGGACAAAATCTCACGGTAAATGGCCCCATCCATCCTCCCTTCAACACGGAGCAGTCGTCGTGTACCCTTTGCATAAAAGCACCCCCAAAGTATGATGTTTCCACCCCCATTCTTCACGGTTGGGATGGTGTTCTTGGGGTTGTACTCATCCTTCTTCTTCCTCCAAACATGGCAAGTGGAGTTGATACCTAAAAGTTCTATTTTGGTCTCATCTGACCACATGACCTTCCCCCATGTCTCCTTTGGATCATCCAGATGGTCATTGGTGAACTTCAAACGGGCCTGGACATGTGCTGGTGTAAGCAGGGAGATCTTGCGTGCTCTGCAGGATTTTAATCCATGACAGCGTAGTGTGTTACTAACGGTAATCTTTGAGACTGTGGCCCCAGCTCCCATGTAGTTCTAGGCTGATTCCTTACCTTTCTCAGAATCATCCTTACCCCACGAAGCGAGATCTTGCATGGAGCTCCAGACCGAGGAAGATTGACAGTCATCTTGTGTTTCTTGTGTTAATTGCGCCAACAGTTGTTGCCTTTTCACCAAGCTGCTTGCCTATTGTCCTGTAGCCCATCCCAGCCTTGGCCAGGTCTACAATTAGACAGCTCTTTGGTCTTGGCCATGGTGGAGAGGTTGGAGTGTGATTGATTGAGTGCGTGGACAGATGTCTTTTATACAGGTAAAGAGGTTAAAACAGATGCAATTAATACAGGTAATGAGTAGAGTTGAGCGGACGCCTGGATGTTCGGGTTCGGCAGGTTCGGCCGAACTTGAAAAAAAAGTTCGGGTTCGGGACCCAAACTTGACCTGAACTTGACCCCGAACCCCATTGAAGTCAATGGGGACCTGAACTTTTGGGCACTAAAATGGCTCTAAAATAGTCCTGGAAAGGGCTAGAGGGCTGCAAAAGGTATCAAAATGTGCTTAACAGCATGACAACTGTTCTGCAAACAAATGTGGATAGGGAAATGACTTAAAATAACATAACATACAGAAAAATTAAAAATAACAATCTGGATCTAGGAGTAGGAGGTTGAGGAGGCGGTGGATGTGGCGGTGTAGGTTGACGTGGCGGTGTAGGTGGAAGCGGCGGTGAAGGAGGAATAGGTAGCCAACACTGATTTGTGTTATTTTTTATTTTTAAATTGGGGTATCCTCCAAAATATTGGGACATATAAGAAAATAAAACAAAGAATAAGTGCACTTGAGTACAAGAATGGATGGTTGAGGCTGGTATAAATGTCTATTCTGCACAAGGTACGGACAAGTCCTGTGGGATCCATGCCTGGTTCATTTTAATAAACGTAAGCTTCTCCACATTGGCTGTGGCCTGTGATAATGCTCTCTGTCAGCAAGGCTGACAAAGCTTTTCCACATTTGGGCCATGCTAACCCTGCCTTCTCAGGTGCTGGCGGTGCCCCAGCTGCGTTGGCGACCTCTTCCTCCTCCTCTGCCTTCGCCTTGTGCTTCCACTGTGCCCCCGCTGTCAGGTGGGAATGCCATCAGCAGCGTGCGCTTGTAGTCGCTCATCTTCCGATCAGTAACAGATGTTTTCACTAAATTTAGTTCCCTGTCAGCAATGCAGAGCAGGGGTTCATTCACGGCAAAAGGGGGTTCATGTCACCCAGCAATAGAACAGAGGATTTTGAGAGATTTAGGCCCATGTCACCCAGGCACAGCAGGGGTTCATTCCCAGCAAAAGGGGGTTCATGTCACCCAGCAATAGAACAGAGGATTTTGAGAGATTTAGGCCCTGTCACCCAGGCACAGCAGGGGTTCATTCACGGCAAAAGGGGGTTCTTGTCACCCAGCAATAGAACAGAGGATTTTGAGAGATTTAGGCCCCTGTCACCCAGGCACAGCAGGGGTTCATTCACGGCAAAAGGGGCTTCATGTCACCCAGCAATACAACAGAGGATTTTGAGAGATTTAGGCCCCTGTCATCCAGGCACAGCAGGGGTTCATTCCCAGCAAAAGGGGGTTCATGTCACCCAGCAATAGAACAGAGGATTTTGAGAGATTTAGGCCCCTGTCATCCAGGCACAGCAGGGGTTCATTCACGGCAAAAGGGGGTTCTTGTCACCCAGCAATAGAACAGAGGATTTTGAGATATTTAGGCCCCTGTCACCCAGGCACAGCAGGGGTTCAGTCACGGCAAAAGGGGGTTCATGTCATCCAGCAATAGAACAGAGGATTTTGAGAGATTTAGGCCCCTGTCACCCAGGCACAGCAGGGGTTCATTCACGGCAAAAGGGGGTAGCAATATAACAGAGGATTTTGAGAGATTTAGGCCCCTGTCACTCAGGCACAGCAGGGGTTTGTATACGCCAAAAATTGTAAAATGTCACCCGACAATTGAAAATAAGAATTTTTTCAATTTAGGGCACTAAAATTGGCACTTTTTTTATTAAAATGGCTCTAAAATAGTCCTTGAAAAGGCTAGAGGGATGTAAAAGGCAGTAAACTGTGCTTAAGAGCATGGCAACTGCTCTGCAAACAAATGTGGATAGGGAAATAACTTAAAATGAAATAAAATAACTAAAAATTACAAATTATTAACCTGCAACTCAGAGAAGGAGGTGGATATGGAGTCGGAGGTTAAGGAGGCGGTGAATGTGGTGTTGTAGGTGGAGGCAGCAATGGAGGAGGAGGAGGTAGCCAACAATGTTTTTTTAATTTTTTTATTGGGGTAGGTAGCCCCCAAAATATTGGGACAAATAAAAAAAAAAGAAAACAAAGAATCATTGCATTTGACTTGAGTACAAGAATGTATGTTTGATGGTGGTATAAATGTCTATTCTGCACAAGGTACAGACAAGTATTGTGGGATCCAAGCCTGGTTCATTTTAATGAACGTGAGCTTGTCCACGTTGGCTGTGGACAGGCGGCTGCGTCTGTCTGTAATGACGCCTCCTGCCGTGCTAAATACACGCTCAGAGAGCGTGTTGAATGGGGCAGAGCCATCAGTCAGTACTTGTAGTCGTGTGCACAGGTACTGTTCCACCATGTTGTTTAAATGCTACCTCCTGCTAACATGTTGCATATCAGCAGTTGGGGTCAGTTGTTGCGGCGAGGTGACAAAGCTTTTCCACATGTCGGCCATGCTAACCCTGCCTTCTGAGGTGCTGGCGCTGACACAGCTGCATTGGCGACCTCTTCCTCCTCCCCTGCCTTCGCCTTGTGCTTCCACTTGTCCCCCAGCGTCAGTCGGGAATGCTCTCATGAGCGCGTCTACCAGCATGCGCCTGTAGTCGCGCATCTTCCGATCACGCTTCAGTGAGGGAATTAAGGACGGCACATTGTCTTTGTAACGGGGATCCAGCAGGGTGGCCACCCAGTAGTCAGCACACGTTAAAATGTGGGCAACTCTGCAGTCGTTGCGCAGGCACTGCAGCATGTAGTCGCTCATGTGTGCCAGGCTGCCCAGAGGTAAGGACAAGCTGTCCTCTGTGGGAGGCGTATCGTCTGTGTCTGCCGTATCCCCCCAGCCACGCACCAGTGATGGGCCCGAGCTGCGTTGGATGCCACCCCGCTGTGAACAGGCTTCATCCCCATCCTCCTCCTCCTCCAGTAGTGGGCCCTAGCTGGCCAAATTTGTACCTGGCCTATGCTGTTGCAAAAATCCTCTTTCTGAGCCACTTCTAAAAGACTGGCCTGAAGGTGTTAGAGATGACCCCTCTTCCTCCTCCTCGTCCTGGGCCACATCCTCTTCCATCATCGCCCAAAGTGTTTTCTCAAGGAGACATAGAAGTGGTATTGTAACGCTGATAACGGCGTCATCGCCACTGGCCATGTTGGTGGAGTACTCGAAACAGTGCAACAGGGCACACAGGTCTCGCATGGAGGCCCAGTCATTGGTGGTGAAGTGTTGCTGTTCCGCAGTGCGACTCACCCGTGCGTGCTGCAGCTGAAACTCCATTATGGCCTGCTGCTGCTCGCACAGTCTCTCCAGCATGTGCAAGGTGGAGTTCCACCTGGTGGGCACGTCACATATGAGGCGGTGAGCGGGAAGGCCGAAGTTACGCTGTAGAGCAGACAGCCGAGCGGCGGCAGGATGGGAACGCCGGAAGTGCGCACAGACGGCCCGCACTTTATGCAGCAGCTCAGACATGTCGGGGTAGTTGTGAATGAATTTCTGCACCACCAAATTCAGCACATGCACCAGGCAAGGGATGTGCGTGAAACCGGCTAGTCCCAGAGCTGCAATTTTGCCCATTATCGCACACCACCAGGCCGGTCTTAAGGCTCACTGGCAGCAACCACTCGTCAGTCTGGTGTTCTATACCCCCCCCCCCCCAACTCCTGCGCAGTGTAGGGCCTGTCCCCCAAACAATTAGTTTCAGAACGGCCTGCTGACGTTTACCCCTGGCTGTGCTGAAGTTGGTGGTGAAGGTCTGTCGCTGACCGGATGAGGAGGTGGTAGAAGAGGAGGAGGAAGCCGAGTAGGAAGAGGAGGCAACAGGAGGCAACGAATGATCCCCTGCGATCCTTGGCGGCGGAAGGACGTGCGCCAAACAGCTCTCCGCCTGGGGCCCAGCCGCCACTACATTTACCCAGTGTGCAGTTAGGGAGATATAGCGTCCCTGGCCGTGCTTACTGGTCCACGTATCTGTGGTTAGGAGGACCTTGCCAGAGATGGCGTTGCGCAGTGCACACTTGATTTTATCCGATACTTGGTTGTGCAGGGAGGGCACGGCTCTCCTGGAGAAGTAGTGGCGGCTGGGAACGACTTACTGTGGGACAGCAAGCGACATGAGCTGTTTGAAGCTGTCCGTCTCCACCAGCCTGAATGACAGCATTTCAAAGGCCAGCAGTTTAGAAAGGCTGGCATTCAGGGCCAGGGATCGAGGGTGGCTAGGTGGGAATTTACGCTTTCTCTCAAAGGATGTGAGATGGAGAGCTGAACGCTTCCGTGTGACATGGTGGAGATGCTTGGTGACAGAGGTGGTGTTGTTGGTGGCACATCCTCTGTTTGCTGGGTGGCAGGTGCCAACGTTCCTCCAGAGGCGGAGGAAGAGGCCGAGGCAGCAGCAGAAGAGGGATCAGGAGGGGCCTGAGCCCTTTCTTGGTTTAAATGTGACAGTCACTTATGCTTGTCTAATCCCAGATGTGCAGTATATTAGAGGGTTTTTTCACCCCAGTAACCAAAAAGCTGTATTTCTGTCCTAAATGTGACAATCACTTATGCACGTGTAATCCCAGATGTGCACTATATTTAACAGATGTATTTTTTTAACCCCAGTAAGCAAAAAAGCTGTATTTCTGTACTTGCAGACATGCAGATAGCCTGTGCTGGTGCACTATCATTGCATAAAAAGGCTGAAGATCATGTATTGATATTGATTAACTGAAGAAAAAAAATGTTCGTTTTCAGCAGTAGTTGGCTCACGGTAGGCTTAAAAAAAATTGTGCACTGCACCCACAAAACACTTTTGCTGTAAATCGCTGAGTACAAAAAACTGTTCTTGATAAGATTTCTCCCTGATCTCTCCCTCACAGCAGCTGCAGCCTCTCCCTACACTAATCCGAGCAGAGTGACGGGCGGCGCTACGTGACTCCAGTTTAAATAGAGGCTGGGTCACATGCTGCAGTTGGCCAATCACAGCCATGCCAATAGTAGGCATGGCCTTTTGGGGCAAGTAGTATGACGCTTGTTGATTGGCTGCTGTGCAGGCTTTCAAAAAGCGCCAAGAAAGCGCCGAACACCGAACCCGAACTTTTACGTAAATGTTCGGGTCCGGGTGCCGAAAAACCTAAAGTTTGGTACGAACCCAAACTTTACAGTTCGGGTTCGCTCAACTCTTGTAATGAGTGCAGAGTAGGAGGGCGTCTTAAAGAAAAACAGATCTGTGAGAGCCAGAACTCTTGCTGGTTGGTAGGTGATCAAATACTTATTTCATGCAGTAAAATGCATTTTTAGATTCTGTCTCTCACAGTTGAAGTGTACCTATGATAAAAATTACAGACCTCTCCATTCTAGGTGGGAAAACTTGAAAAATCGCCAGTGTATTAAATACTTATTTTCCCCACTGTATATACACTCACCTAAAGAATTATTAGGAACACCTGTTCTATTTCTCATTAATGCAATTATCTAGTCAACCAATCACATGGCAGTTGCTTCAATGCATTTAGGGGAGTGCTCCTGGTCAAGACAATCTCCTGAACTCCAAACTGAATGTCAGAATGGGAAAGAAAGGTGATTTAAACAATTTTGAGCGTGGCATGGTTGTTGGTGCCAGACGGGCCGATCTGAGTATTTCACAATCTGCTCAGTTACTGGGATTTTCACGCACAACCATTTCTAGGGTTTACAAAGAATAGTGTGAAAAGGGAAAAACATCCAGTATGCGGCAGTCCTGTGGGCAAAAATGCCTTGTGGATGCTAGAGGTCAGAGGAGAATGGGCCGACTGATTCAAGCTGATAGAAGAGCAACGTTGACTGAAATAACCACTCGTTACAACCGAGGTATGCAGCAAAGCATTTGTGAAGCCACAACACGCACAACCTTGAGGCGGATGGGCTACAACAGCAGAAGACCCCACCGGGTACCTCCACTACAAATAGGAAAAAGAGGCTACAATTTGCACGAGCTCACCAAAATTGGACTGTTGAAGACTGGAAAAATGTTGCCTGGTCTGATGAGTCTCGATTTCTGTTGAGACATTCAAATGGTAGAGTCTGAATTTGGCGTAAACAGAATGAGAACATGTATCCATCCTCTGATGGCTACTTCCAGCATGATAATGCACCATGTCACAAAGCTCGAATCATTTCAAATTGGTTTCTTGAACATGACAATGAGTTCACTGTACTAAAATGGCCCCCACAGTCACCAGATCTCAACCCAATAGAGCATCTTTGGGATGTGGTGTAACGGGAGCTTCGTGCCCTGGATGTGCATCCCTCAAATCTCCATCAACTGCAAGATGCTATCCTATCAATATGGGCCAACATTTCTAAAGAATGCTATCAGCACCTTGTTGAATCAATGCCACGTAGAATTAAGGCAGTTCTGAAGGCAAAAGGGGGTCCAACACCGTATTAGTATGGTGTTCCTAATAATTCTTTAGGTGAGTATATATATATATATATATATATCAAACGAATGATGAGGCAGCACTTCCAGTATGTGGTGAACGGGTGTGGACCCCAAACTTTATTCAAGCGACGTTTCGGCCTGCTCAATGAGGCCTTTCTCAAGCTAAATAACAGTGCATATGACAGGGTATATATACCCAACAATCAATACAAATCAATTACAATCAGTGATTGGGCGTGACTCCAGTCAAGTCACGTGACCATTAACCATATGAATACATAACATAGGTGTATAATAAACATTCTCATGTTGCAGACGTACAAACATTTCATAAGTGTTCATAATAGTATCAAAACAGAAAAATAGAGGTAGATCTCTGTGCTTCAATTATAAACTAGAAATTGTATCCCTCTCTATTCAATACATTATTACCCATAGTGGACACTGTGCAGAAAGTGTTAGGTGCATATGGGGTTAAAAACATCAATAGTTGGTACAGCTGTACCTAATCATAAGTTAAAAGCAAAGGACAGAGCTCACCACACTATGACACTTGGTATCCGCCGGCATTGGCGTCCCCCCGCCGACGATGCGCATGCGCCGAGCCAGACATCACTGGCCACGCCCCCCGACACAGCGGCGCCCACACATGACCGCTCCATGGACCGCAGCGTCATCCCCTGGAGCGCACCGTAAGACACGCAGCCGTGAAGGGGAGGGAGGCCAAGACATGTGACTCAGCGTCAGACGCACAGCGTACGGGGGCGTGTTTCAGTGACCATGGTGATGTAAACAATCGGGAGACCTGCGGGCATATGCACTGTCGCCGGGACATATGTCGATGCACGCAATCTGGATAGCAATGCACATGCAGGAGCATATAGCTAGCCTATAGGATCGGCGATCTGACTCTGCAAACTCACACAGAGTGACTGCCCACTCAACAATGGTCATCACTATTGCACCCCATTAATGTGTGGTTACAATGGGACACACTTCCCATCTGTCCACATCTATAGCACCGATATGTGTATATCACCACCAGCTCACAAGTGTGAGGCAAGTGAGATGGCACACTACATCAGTACAAAAAGAATGATTGTCACATTTCAATAAAATTAGCGTGCACTATAGTGACAATCCAGATCGTCAGTCGCAGTCCCGCTAGTCTCCACACAATGGTCACTATCACAATCTTGTATCCAAGGTCATTGGGCGGCTCCATCCAGTATATAGACAAAGGCTCATCAAGTTCATCAAAAGTCATCTAGGATAAATTAAAATACCATCAATATACATTGGTAATCTAATCAGACATATTAGCACTGTTACATGTCTCCTATCCCAGACAGGGCGGTCAAGGACCCCCACGTCGGCGAGCGCAGCACTTATCCATCACCCACATAATTCCCATCTACATTCGGCATTAAGGCCATCGGGCTTAAGTGTATGTAGCCTATGGATCCACATGATCTCACGTTGCTTAAGTAATCTTTCCCTGTTACCTCCCCGTTTCAGCGGGGGTATGTGATCAATCACCCTAAATTTGAGATCTTTCTCACCGTGCCCTGCCTCAATAAAGTGCTTAGGCACAGGGAGATCTCTCCTCTTTTGCCGAATCGAGTACCTGTGATAGTTCATTCTGGTCTTGACCTCACAAATAGTCTCCCCTACATAGAAGAGATTGCAGGGGCAAGACAAGAGGTAGATCACAAATGAACTATCACAGGTCAATATATGCAATCATTGTTGGCAGTGGAGTCTCTGCAGAGGGGACTGAGTGCTGTGCAGGGAGGAGAGAATACTTTGCCATCCTGCCAGCAGTTTCACTCCACTGCTATGTGTGAAGCCACAGACGACTTCGGTCCACCCAGAAGTGGAGGTGTCGGTGGCTTCACACAGAGGAGCGCAACTGCTTGAAGGAAGGAAAGTAAGTGTTCTGTCTTCCCCACAGAGAGCTCACTCCCTACTGCAGAGACTCCACTGTCAGTCTTCCACCAATGATTGCATACATATAAGCCACAGCACATTATCACAATTATGCATTTTTAGGGGAATATATGATTTTGATAAAAACCCACTGACAGCAATGACTCCATAATACATATTAATGCTGGACCACCAATGATCCTTAGGGCTCATTCACACGAACGTTATCGTATTGCAGACCGCATTTGCAATACACGGGCACCATTCCATGGCCATTCCGCATCATGGATGAGGACCCATTCACTTCAATGGGTCCGCAAATCCGGAGATGCGGAACGGAAGCATGGAACGGAACACTAGGGAAGCACTACGGAGTGCTTTCTGGGGTTCCGTTCCGTGCTTCCGCACCGCAAAAAGATAGAATTTGCTCTATCTTTTTGCGGAACGGAAGGATTGCGGACCCATTCAAGTGAATGGGTCTGCGATCCCCATTCGCCTGCCCCACAGACTGTGCCTGTGCATTGCGGACCGCAATTTGCGGTCCACAGCACTGGCACGGGCTTTACACATTCTTGTGAACGAGCCCTTAGTGAGTCACTAAAGAGCATGATCGACCCTAAAAGGCAACATATCTGGTTTAATGGGGTTGATCATGCTGACAGAGGCGCTTTAATGACAAAAAAAAGTTTTTAAAAACTAAATGCTTACTCAATGTTGTATTATTTGTGACCTCTACTTTAAGCCTTTTGTAGATTCCTACCTACAGTGATTAATATATTATTGTCTTTGCCAATTTATTGTTCTTTTATATTCCAGGAGCTATGTCTGCCATTTGTTCCGCTCCAGGAGTAGAAGTAGACAGAAGCTGGTGCCAATGGAACTTTCTCAGAACACATCTTAGATAAATGAGAAGTAGGCGTTAAGGTTTAGATTCCGTTTCCCACTAGCATCTGCAGTATTTGCAGAAGTGTAATTTATTACACAAAACCTGCTCTTCGAAATGACAATGACATGATGAAATCCACAATTATAGAAGGTAACGCCTTATGTAAAAACTATGTAGGTTAATCTGGAAGACAAAATGAAGTATTTCTGAATAGCCATAATACATACTACTATACTGCACACTGCCAATGGCGGTGAACATTGCACTATGGCTAAGTAGTGACTAATGCCATCTAGAATGTCTCCACATCAGTGATTATTTCCAATGAAAGTTTTCATGCATTTGCACAATGATCTATACAATTATTTCCAATACTATTATCTACAAAATGCTGCTAGTATAATGATTGATATTTATAATCATCTGTGTATATTACCTATTGATTCATCATTCATACTATAGTGTGATAATTATCATCAAGAAATATAAAGAAATTCTGGATTTTTACAATAAAAATACATTTTGGAAATGCTTTCGACTATCACAATGGCTGATGTATTGTACTGCTCCACTATACGCATTTGAGCAAAACATGACAAGATCTATTCTATCCATTGTAGCTGCTGGGAAACCAAAGGTTAATACCAATGTGAATATTGCCTAAATAGGTCTCCAGCTACATTTATTTTATTTTTTTAAAAATCTGATTACTAATGCAGGCTTGGTGTTCGACAGGTGGGTTTATTTGAGACATCTTGGCTTTATTTCTATATAGATGTATCATTCCTGAACATGGCCAGTGAGATGTGCTATGCAGTTAAAGGGGTTCTCCAAATGTATAAGTGAGATACTGATGACCTATCCTCAGGATAGGTCATCAGTATCTAATTGGTGGGGGTCTGACACCCGGGACCCTCACAGTAGCGCTGCAGCCTTCTCTCAGCTTTTCCTAAGCCAATGATGAAAATTTTATCAGTCACGTGGCCTTGGCGAACAGCTGATTGGCGGGGATCAGTATCAAAATCTTGGAAAACCCCTTTAAAGGGCATCTGTCAGCAGATTTCTACCTATGAAACTGCCTGACCTGTTACATGTGCGCTTGGCAGCTGAAGGCATCTGTGTTGGTTCCATGTTCATATGTGCCCACATTTCAGAGAATAATTATGTTTTATATGCAAATGAACCTTTAGGAGCAACAGGGGTGTTGCCGTTACTCCTAGAGGCTCAACTCTCTCTGCAACTGCCAGGCCCTTTGCACTTTGATGCCAGGCGTGATTACGTTTTCACTGCCTAGCCCTGTCAAAGTGCAGAGGGCACATATATTATATATATATTAACCACCTCCGGACCGCCTAACGCAGGATCGCGTTCCGGAGGTGGCAGCGCTGCGCACAGTCACGCATATACGCGTCATCTCGCGAGACGCGAGACTTCCTGTGAACGCGCGCACACAGGCGCGCGCGCTCACAGGAACGGAAGGTAAGAGAGTTGATCTCCAGCCTGCCAGCGGCGATCGTTCGCTGGCAGGCTGGAGATGTGTTTTTTTTAACCCCTAACAGGTATATTAGACGCTGTTTTGATAACAGCGTCTAATATACCTGCTACCTGGTCCTCTGGTGGTCCCCTTTGTTTGGATCGACCACCAGAGGACACAGGTAGCTCAGTAAAGTAGCACCAAGCACCACTACACTACACTACACCCCCCCCCCCCCGTCACTTATTAACCCCTTATTAGCCCCTGATCACCCCTAATCACCCCTGATCACCCCATATAGACTCCCTGATCACCCCCCTGTCATTGATTACCCCCCTGTCATTGATCAACCCCCTGTAAAGCTCCATTCAGACGTCCGCATGATTTTTACGGATCCACTGATAGATGGATCGGATCCGCAAAACGCATCCGGACGTCTGAATGAAGCCTTACAGGGGCGTGATCAATGACTGTGGTGATCACCCCATATAGACTCCCTGATCACCCCCCTGTCATTGATTACCCCCCTGTCATTGATTACCCCCCTGTAAAGCTCCATTCAGACGTCCGCATGATTTTTACGGATCCACTGATAGATGGATCGGATCCGCAAAACGCATCCGGACGTCTGAATGAAGCCTTACAGGGGCATGATCAATGACTGTGGTGATCACCCCATATAGACTCCCTGATCACCCCCCTGTAAAGCTCCATTCAGATGTCCGCATGATTTTTACGGATGCACTGATACATGGATCGGATCCGCAAAACGCATCCGGTCGTCTGAATGAAGCCTTACAGGGGCATGATCAATGACTGTGGTGATCACCCCCCCTGTCATTGATTACCCCCCTGTAAAGCTCCATTCAGATGTCCGCATGAATTTTACGGATGCACTGATAGATGGATCGGATCCGCAAAACGCATCCGGACGTCTGAATGAAGCCTTACAGGGGCATGATCAATGACTGTGGTGATCACCCCATATAGACTCCCTGATCACCCCCCTGTCATTGATTACCCCCCTGTCATTGATTACCCCCCTGTAAAGCTCCATTCAGACGTCCGCATGATTTTTACGGATGCACTGATAGATGGATCGGATCCGCAAAACGCATCCGGACGTCTGAATGAAGCCTTACAGGGGCATGATCAATGACTGTGGTGATCACCCCATATAGACTCCCTGATCACCCCCCTGTCATTGATTACCCCCCTGTCATTGATTACCCCCCTGTAAAGCTCCATTCAGATGTCCGCATGATTTTTACGGATGCACTGATAGATGGATCGGATCCGCAAAACGCATCCGGACGTCTGAATGAAGCCTTACAGGGGCATGATCAATGACTGTGGTGATCACCCCATATAGACTCCCTGATCACCCCCCTGTCATTGATTACCCCCCTGTCATTGATTACCCCCCTGTAAAGCTCCATTCAGACGTCCGCATGATTTTTACAGATGCACTGATAGATGGATCGGATCCGCAAAACGCATCCGGACGTCTGAATGAAGCCTTACAGGGGCATGATCAATGACTGTGGTGATCACCCCATATAGACTCCCTGATCACCCCCCTGTCATTGATTACCCCCCTGTCATTGATTACCCCCCTGTAAAGCTCCATTCAGATGTCCGCATGATTTTTACGGATGCACTGATAGATGGATCGGATCCGCAAAACGCATCCGGACGTCTGAATGAAGCCTTACACGGGCGTGATCAATGACTGTGGTTATCACCCCATATAGACTCCCTGATCACCCCCCTGTCATTGATCACCCCCCCTGTCATTGATCACCCCCCTGTCATTGATCACCCCCCTGTCATTGATCACCCCTCTGTAAGGCTCCATTCAGATATTTTTTTGGCCCAAGTTAGCGGAATTTTTATTTTTTTTTCTTACAAAGTCTCATATTCCACTAACTTGTGTCAAAAAATAAAATCTCACATGAACTCACCATACCCCTCACGGAATCCAAATGCGTAAAATTTTTTAGACATTTATATTCCAGACTTCTTCTCACGCTTTAGGGCCCCTAGAATGCCAGGGCAGTATAAATACCCCACATGTGACCCCATTTCGGAAAGAAGACACCCCCAGGTATTCCGTGAGGGGCATATTGAGTCCATGAAAGATTGAAATTTTTGTCCCAAGTTAGCGGAACGGGAGACTTTGTGAGAAAAAAATAAAAAATATCAATTTCCGCTAACTTGTGCCAAAAAAAAAAAATTTCTATGAACTCGCCATGCCCCTCATTGAATACCTTGGGGTGTCTTCTTTCCAAAATGGGGTCACATGTGGGGTATTTATACTGCCCTGGCATTCTAGGGGCCCCAAAGCGTGAGAAGAAGCCTGGTATCCAAATGTCTAAAAATGCCCTCCTAAAAGGAATTTGGGCACCTTTGCGCATCTAGGCTGCAAAAAAGTGTCACACATCTGGTATCGCCGTACTCAGGAGAAGTTGGGGAATGTGTTTTGGGGTGTCATTTTACATATACCCATGCTGGGTGAGAGAAATATCTTGGTCAAATGCCAACTTTGTATAAAAAAATGGGAAAAGTTGTCTTTTGCCAAGATATTTCTCTCACCCAGCATGGGTATATGTAAAATGACACCCCAAAACACATTCCCCAACGTCTCCTGAATACGGCGATACCACATGTGTGACACTTTTTTGCAGCCTAGGTGGGCAAAGGGGCCCATATTCCAAAGAGCACCTTTAGGATTTCACAGGTCATTTACCTACTTACCACACATTAGGGCCCCTGGAAAATGCCAGGGCAGTATAACTACCCCACAAGTGACCCCATTTTGGAAAGAAGACACCCCAAGGTATTCCGTGAGGGGCATGGCGAGTTCCTAGAATTTTTTATTTTTTGTCACAAGTTAGTGGAAAATGCTTATTTTTTTTTTTTTTCATACAAAGTCTCATATTCCACTAACTTGTGACAAAAAATAAAAAGTTCCATGAACTCACTATGCCCATCAGCGAATACCTTGGGGTCTCTTCTTTCCAAAATGGGGTCACTTGTGGGGTAGTTATACTGCCCTGGCATTCTAGGGGCCCAAATGTGTGGTAAGGAGTTTGAAATCAAATTCTGTAAAAAATGACCTGTGAAATCCGAAAGGTGCTCTTTGGAATATGGGCCCCTTTGCCCACCTAGGCTGCAAAAAAGTGTCACACATCTGGTATCTCCGTAATCGGGAGAAGTTGGGGAATGTGTTTTGGGGTGTCATTTTACATATACCCATGCTGGGTGAGAGAAATATCTTGGCAAAAGACAACTTTTCCCATTTTTTTATACAAAGTTGGCATTCGACCAAGATATTTATCTCACCCAGCATGGGTATATGTAAAAAGACACCCCAAAACACATTCCTCAACTTCTCCTGAGTACGGAGATACCAGATGTGTGACACTTTTTTGCAGCCTAGGTGGGCGAAGGGGCCCACATTCCAAAGAGCACCTTTCGGATTTCACAGGTCATTTACCTACTTACCACACATTTGGGCCCCTAGAATGCCAGGGCAGTATAACTACCCCACAAGTGACCCCATTTTGGAAAGAAGAGACCCCAAGGTATTCGCTGATGGGCATAGTGAGTTCATAGAACTTTTTATTTTTTGTCACAAGTTTGTGGAATATGAGACTTTGTATGAAAAAAATAAAAAAAATAAAAAAATCATCATTTTCCACTAACTTGTGACAAAAAATAAAAAATTCTAGGAACTCGCCATGCCCCTCACGGAATACCTTGGGGTGTCTTCTTTCCAAAATGGGGTCACTTGTGGGGTAGTTATACTGCCCTGGTATTCTAGGGGCCCAAATGTGTGGTAAGGAGTTTGAAATCAAATTCAGGAAAAAATGAGGAGTGAAATCCGAAAGGTGCTCTTTGGAATATGGCCCCTTTGCCCACCTAGGCTGCAAAAAAGTGTCACACATCTGGTATCCCCGTACTCAGGAGAAGTTGAGGAATGTGTTTTGGGGTGTCTTTTTACATATACCCATGCTGGGTGAGATAAATATCTTGGTCAAATGACAACTTTGTATAAAAAAATGGGAAAAGTTGTCTTTTGCCAAGATATTTCTCTCACCCAGCATGGGTATATATAAAATGACACCCCAAAACACATTCCCCACCTTCTCCTGAGTACGGAGATACCAGATGTGTGACACTTTTTTGCAGCCTAGGTGGGCAAAGGGGCCCATATTCCAAAGAGCACCTTTCGGATTTCACAGGTCATTTTTTACTGAATTTGATTTCAAACTCCTTACCACACATTTGGGCCCCTAGAATGCCAGGGCAGTATAACTACCCCACAAGTGACCCCATTTTGGAAAGAAGAGACCCCAAGGTATTCGCTGATGGGCATAGTGAGTTCATAGAACTTTTTATTTTTTGTCACAAGTTAGTGGAATATGAGACTTTGTAAGAAAAAAAAAAAAATCATCATTTTCCGCTAACTTGTGACAAAAAATAAAAAGTTCTATGAACTCACTATGCCCATCAGCGAATACCTTAGGGTGTGTACTTTCAGAAATGGGGTCATTTGTGGGGTGTTTGTACTGTCTGGGCATTGTAGAACCTCAGGAAACATGACAGGTGCTCAGAAAGTCAGAGCGGCTTCAAAAAGCGGAAATTCACATTTTTGTACCATAGTTTGTAAACGCTATAACTTTTACCCAAACCATTTTTTTTTTATCAAAGACATGTAGAACTATAAATTTAGAGCAAAATTTCTATATGGATCTCGTTTTTTTTTGCAAAATTTTACAACTGAAAGTGAAAAATGTCATTTTTTTGCAAAAAAATCGTTAAATTTCGATTAATAACAAAAAAAGTAAAAATGTCAGCAGCAATGAAATACCACCAAATGAAAGCTCTATTAGTGAGAAGAAAAGGAGGTAAAATTCATTTGGGTGGTAAGTTGCATGACCGAGCAATAAACGGTGAAAGTAGTGTAGGTCAGAAGTGTAAAAAGTGGCCTGGTCTTTCAGGGTGTTTAAGCACTGGGGGCTGAGGTGGTTAAAACTTCATTTGCAGGAAAATATCAACATGGGACCAACACAGATGCCTTCCGCTGCAAAACACACATGCAACAGGTCAGCCAGTTTCTTAGGTTTAAATCTGCTGACAGAGGCCCTTTAAGGATTCATGCACATGACCGCGTGCTGGCCGTTCCGTGCATTAATACACGGCAACATCCGTGCGGTGGCCGCAGACAGATCCAGACCCATTCAACTTGAATGGGTCCGTGATCTGTGCGCACCGCAAAAAAGTAGTGCATGCACTACTTTTTTGCGGTGCGGAGGCACGGAAAGAAAACCCACGGAAGCACTCCGTAGTGCTTAATTTCCGTGCCTTCGTGCCGCATCTCCCGGATTGCGGACCCATTGAAGTGAAAGGGTCCGCGATCCGTGATGCGGGATGCACACGGCCGGTGCCCGTGTATTGTGGACCCGCCGTATGTGGGCCGCAATACGTCCATGGGCAGCACACGGTCGTGTGTATGAGCCCTAAGGCTCCATTCACACGTCCGCGATGTGTTTTGCGGATACACGGAGTCACGGATCCGCAAAACACGGAAAGCGGCAATGTGCGTTCCGCATTTTGCGGACCGCACATTGCCGACATAATAGAATATGCCTGTTCTTGTCGGCAATTGCGGACAAGAATAGGACATGTTCTATTTTTTTGCGGAAACGGAAGCACGGATGCGGAAGTGCGGATCCGCAAATGTGGATGCGGACAGCACATTCCATCCCCATAGAGAATGAATGGGTCCGCACCCTTTCCGGAAAATTGCGGAAAGGATGCGGACACATTTTGCGGACGTGTGAATGGAGCCTAATACTGATGACCTATCCTCAGAGCCTCCTTTACGATCCCTGAAACAGGCGTCACCATGTCATCGTGACTTCCTGTGCTAGGTCTCAGCAGCAGAATGACATTGTCACATCCGCCTCCACCAGGATGCAGATGGACGTGATGATGTGTAATACGACCTAAGACCTGGTGCAGGAGGTCGCGATCACCGCCTGTGTTTTTATACTGCGTCATAGGTTTCAGGCCTGAGGTCTACAGTATGTGAGTGATTGTCGCGGCCGCAGTCCTAGGTGTAGTCCTGCCTGACTTGCCTATCAAGGGGTTCGGTCATGTTTTGGGTTACTGCATCTCAGCTCCCATTCAATTTCCCCCTTTACCCTTATGAAACATGTAATATTTATAACCTAGATGGAAAAAACTCCTACGATAAATGGACCCTCACATATGTGGTCATGTACTATTGCAATAAAGCATTTTTTTCTATTTGTGCTGGTGAAAGTGGGGCATGGCTTTCCATTAGTACAAAAGTTACGGTTGTGCCCTGTAGTAGTTTATGTCTCCCACATCCACCAATATTAGGTATAACACTCTTTGTTCCCTCTATAATTTTCCCATTAGCAGCTGGATATTCCAGCTCTTTATTCAGGGGTTTGTACGCTATGTAGGCACTTTGACAGCTATCACCGATTTGCCTTTTATTTACAAAGTGGGCACAGTGCCAATGATTCTGCTGTAATAGGCAATAAGCTACATGTCTGTACCTATCCTTGGGAACAAGACCAGTCAAAATTAATGAATGATAATCACATTTTTAATCCACCAATACTCTGCTCAAACATGCTGCAACATGTCTATGCATGCCATCTCTGCTATTGTTTGTTATATACCAGCATCAAATGCTATGAAATATTTTATAACATATTGGGTAACTAGAAATGCTAGTCACAGAGCCTCTAGCAGGGCGACAGTGGTAGAGGGGAATAACTATTGTTAAAGGGAACCTGTCACCGGGATTGTGTATAGCGCCGAGGACATGGGTTGCTAGATGGCCACTAGCACATCCGCAATACCCAGTCCCCATAGCTCTGTGCTTTTATTGTGTAAAAAAAAAACGATTTGATACATATGCAAATTAACCTATGATGAGTCCTGTCCCTGATATGAGTCTGGCATCAGCCTCAGGGAACGAACTGCGCATGCATTAGCTCGCGCATCACAAGATTACGGCGCTCTAGCTTTCTGACGTCGGGGAGCAAGGAGGAGATTCTGAGGATGCGGGGCGGTGCTGGGCTCCTTCACGCTGGACTCATCTCAGGGACAGGACTCATCTCAGGTTAATTTGCATATCTATCAAATCGTTTTTTGGTCGTGTGCATATAAGGCCTCATGCACACGACCGTTGTGCTGTCCGCATCCGTTGCACCGTTCCGTGGCCCCGCAAAAAAAATATAGCATGTCCTATTCTTGTCCGTTTTGCGGACAAGAATAGGCATGTCTACAATGGGCCTTCCGTTCCACAAATTGCGGAAGGCACACGGGCGGCTTCTGTTTTTTGCAGCACGGTTGTGTGCATGAGGCCTAAGTGTAGAAGAGCATCGCTTATGATTGGGACATGCTTTTATTAAAGTTACTACCCGATCATAAGCGATGCTGTACTACACTTATAGGTTCTAACACAAACAACGGCCAATCCGGATAGGAAGTAATAAATATATATCTTTATCAGTACATAATACATAAAATATCAATTAAAATCAATTGGAGGTGAACATGCACATGAGGCTAATTGCCACACAGGGGATTACAGATGGTATAAACACCAAGGTGCAGTTCAATCTGACAAAAGTAGGGGTATGAGGTCACCACATAAAGTGCATAGGATCATAGCAAAGTGCCAAGTATTGAACTACAAATGGTTAATAGACCTAAATAATCTCTACATTACAATGAATGTACCTGTAAAGGATCTGTAACTCCCACGTCCCGACGCGCGTTTCGCCTATTGCTTCATCAGGGGGCAGTGCTGGTTTAACTATGTCCCTCCCTGTCCTTATATATCCACCCTCATCGAGATACACATATCTCACCTGAGACAACTCACACCAAACGGCATCCTGCCACCAGCCCGAACCGGACATGACGCCCGTGCGCTTCAGCATGGAACGCACAGTCACATGTGACTGGAAGTCCGTGCGGCATGCGCCGAATGTCATAGCTCCTCCTATCGCTGGGTCAGCATGCGCTGCGCTCCAGACCATGGAACACAGCGTACGCCGGTAGTGAAAATCCATCTGGGGGCATCCATATCTAAACATATCTGTAACTCAGGTATAGATGTCAATATCTACCATATGATGCATTGTATACACAATAACTCATATTATGATTATTAAAGTGCCAGTGCTTCACCCGTGATGAAAGTGACCTGAAAATCGTGATAAACACAATATGTGATAATAAAGAAAATGAGTGAATAATAAAGTGAGGAGATAGAAAATAATAAGTAAGTGATAGTGACACAAAACACCATGATTCAAAATTATATACAGTACAGACCAAAAGTTTGGACACACCTTCTCATTCAAAGAGTTTTCTTTATTTTCATGACTATGAAGGCATCAAAACTATGAATTAACACATGTGGAATTATATATATAACAAACAAGTGTGAAACAACTGAAAATATGTCATATTCTAGGTTCTTCAAAGTAGCCACCTTTTGCTTTTATTACTGCTTTGCACACTCTTGGCATTCTCTTGATGAGCTTTAAGAGGTAGTCCCCTGAAATGGTCTTCCAACAGTCTTGAAGGAGTTCCCAGAGATGCTTAGCACTTGTTGGCCCTTTTGCCTTCAGTCTGCGGTCCAGGTCACCCCGATTGGGTTCAGGTCCGGTGACTGTGGAGGCCAGGTCATCTGGCGCAGCACCCCATCACTCTCCTTCATGGTCAAATAGCCCTTACTTTCAAAGTTTTCCCAATTTTTCGGCTGACTGACTGACCTTCATTTCTTAAAGTAATGATGGCCACTCGTTTTTCTTTACTTAGCTGCTTTTTTCTTGCCATAATACAAGTTCTAACAGTCTATTCAGTAGGACTATCAGCTGTGTATCCACCTGACTTCTCCTCAACGCAACTGATGGTCCCAACCCCATTTATAAGGCAAGAAATCCCACTTATTAAACCTGACAGGGCACACCTGTGAAGTGAAAACCATTTCAGGGGACTACCTCTTGAAGCTCATCAAGAGAATGCCAAGAGTGTGCAAAGCAGTAATCCAAGCAAAAGGTGGCTACTTTGAAGAACCTAGAATATGACATATTTTCAGTTGTTTCACACTTGTTTGTTATGTATATAATTCCACATGCGTTAATTCATAGTTTTGATGTCTTCAGTGTGAATCTACATTTTTCATAGTCATGAAAATAAAGAAAACTCTTTGATTGAGAAGGTGTGTCCAAACTTTTGGTCTGTACTGTATATATTTTCAAGATCATAAAATACAGAAATGGCATATAAAGGGCTCCACATATACATATATATCCCCACCATCTCCTAGATTAATTACAATTATTAACACATGATTGGTGATGCACTTCATAAAAAACATACATGAAAAATATAATAATCCTCAACGTGACATATATTTAATTAATTCCATAAAAACTCAATAGACTACACCATCAACTATGCATAATTGATCAAATTAATTATACTGTGCTAAAACTGTATATACAAATCAAACCTTACATCCCCAGATAATTAATTAATACATGATTAATACCACATTTCATAAACCCTGGTAAGTCCGGATATATGTCCACATACCGTATATAATTAATACATGAGAACAATACATAAACCCTAATTGATCCAGTTATAGCCATGATTTAATCAATATATAGTGTTAAATACGTGCATTGTTTGATAACACTATATATTGATTACATCATGGCTATAACTGGATCAATTAGGGTTTATGTATTATTATCATGTATTAATTATATACGGTATGTGGACGTATATCCGGACTTACCAGGGTTTATGAAATTTGGTATTAATCATGTATTAATTAATTATCTGGGGATGTAAGGTTTGATTTGTAGTTCGATCCTATGCACTTTATATGGTGACCTCATACCCTACTTTTGTCAGATTGAACTGCACCTTGGTGTTTATACCATCTGTAATCCCCTGTGTGGCAATTAGGCCGAATGCACACGGCCGTGTTCCGCGGCCGAGAGCGGTCCGTGGTATGCCAGGCTGGATTCCTGTCAGAGCAGGAGCGCGCGGCGTCATTGGTTGCTATGACGCCGTGCGCTTCATGCAGCCGCTGCTGTACAGTAATACACTCGTATAGTGTATAACTGTACAGCAGCGGCGGCATGAAGCGCACGGCGTCATAGCAACCAATGACGCCGTGCTAATTCTAATTGATATTTTATGTATTATGTACTAATAAAGATATATATTTATTACTTCCTATCCGGATTGGCTGTTGTTTCTGTTACATATTAGGGGAATATCCGGATGATATTGGTTCTCCCCCACATGTATTCGTGTTTACTTATAGGTTCTAGCCTGAAAAGCTAGCGAAGGCTATATTAATGCAAGCACATTTTCAGGTCTTTAGCCTGAATATTGGCGCGCTCTAGATGTGGCCTATTGCAGACCCATCTGCAGTACCAGGATCACCAGCGCATTTCTGTATTTAGTGTCCTTACAGTGATACGGGGTAACATGGATGGTTTTTTGTTCGGTCGGCATATGGTGCAAAACCACACACATTTAATCGCTAATGGTTTTGCACCATATGCCGACTGAACAACATAGAATACAAAAAAAACATCCATGGTGCCTCGAATCACTGTACAGGACACGATTAAGGTAAGTATTAACTTTGAGGACAGTCACTGCTGTGGCTTTATACTATATACAAGGAGACCACTTAAGGCCATATCAAGGGTGATCAAATCCACATGTTCCCGAAAAATAATGTTAAAGCAAATGTATCGAAATAATGATTGTAAAGAAAGTGATAAATCACAAATAAGGCTACATGCACACGACCGTATGTGTTTCGCAGTCCGCAAATTGCGGAGCCGCAAAAAAAACGGATGACATCCGTATGCCATCCATTTTTTTTTGCAGATCCATTGTAACAATGCTTAAAACGGACAAGAATAGGACATGTTCTATTTATTTTTTTACGGGGCTACGGAACGGACATGCGGATAGCACACAGTGTGCTGTTCTAATTTTTTGCTGACCCATTGAAATGAATGGGTCCGCATCCTATCCGCAAAAAAAAACGGTACTGACACGGAAACAAACAACGTTCGTGTGCATGTAGCCTAACTAAAACATGTATACCAGTTGTTCATTAAGGCCCAGCAGATTTATGTTATTAAAATGAAAAATCCAGTGGGCTTCCCTCTGGAGCATCTTCTGCTCAACATCGCCCCTTCTCAAGGATGTGGTAACGAGTTCAATGTCCTGGAAGGATACACAATCTAAATACCCTCCATGGAGCAATACCGAAGTATCCTTTTCTAAATTAAAATTATTTGCATGTTCCCTTATTCTTCTTCGGTATTCCCTTATTGTTTTACCGACATACTGCATGCAACACATGCGCATAGCGAGATAAATGATTCCTTTTATATGACAGTTGACAAATGATCTCATTAAAAATGATTCACCCATTCTGGTACTCCTAAATATGATAACTACACTTATCAGTAACTGGATTTTCCAGAACCGATGACAGCCTTCTAGAGAGAGATGGATCTGCCCCCACAGTTGGACAAAAAGTCTTAGAGCAATTATTAAAAGGGAACACCCACTTTCTCCTTCAGTGTGGATTCCAGAATAGATCAGTAGGAGCCGTACAGATGCAATTTTTCTAATCTTTTCTTCTTTTTTTAAATATGATAGAAAGAGACGGAATTCTTATCAACTACAAGCACGAGGGAGGGAATTAGAGGGGTGCTATCATGAGTTCCGGATATCAAATATGATATGTAAAGTCTTGTCTAAAGCCCACACTCCGTGAAGATATAAGTGAGGGACATGAACATGTGGAGTCACTGTGGGTAGAGATACATGGAGCTAAAAACAACAATAAATTACTAATAGGAGTCTACTATAAACCACCTAATATACCAGAGTCCACAGAAAATCTACTACTAAACGAGATAGACAAGGCGGCAAATCATAATGAGGTGGTTATTATGGGGGACTTCAACTACCCAGATATAGACTGGGAAACTGAAACTTGTATATCTCATAAAGGAAACAGATTCTTGGCAATAACCAAAGATAATTATCTCTCCCAACTGGTTCAGGACCCAACTAGAGGGACGGCCATACTGGACTTAATATTAACCAATAGACCTGACAGAACAACAGACGTGCAGGTTGGGGGACACCTGGGAAATAGTGACCATAAAGTAATAACATTCCAATTATCATTCAAAAGAGCGTTTCTACAGGGAGGAACAAAAATACCAAACTTCAAAAAAGCTAAATTTAGCCAACTAAGAGAGGCCATAGGCCTAACTAACTGGGACAAAGTCCTCAAAAATAAAAATACAGCCACAAAATGGGATATCTTTAAAAACATCCTAAAATCTCATTGTGAGAGGTACATACCGTATGGGAATAAAAGGTTAAGGAACAAAAAGAAACCAATGTGGATAAACAGAACTGTAAAGAAAGCAATAAATGACAAAAAGAAAGCATATAAAACACTAAAACAGGAGGGTAGCACGGAAGCACTGAAAAACAGAACATGTAAAAAACTAATAAAAGCGGCCAAACTAGAGACCGAGAGATTAATTGCCAAAGAGAGTAAAACTAACCCTAAAATGTTCTTCAATTATATAAATGTTAAAAAGTATAAATCTGAAGGTGTCGGCCCTTTAAAGAGTAATGAGGGGGGAGTCGCAGAGAGCGACGAGGAGAAAGCAAAGCTGTTTAAATATTTTTTTCTCCAATGTATTCACTGAGGAAAATAAACTGTCAGATGAAATGCTGAATGTTGAAATGAATTCGCCATTAAAAGTGTCCTGTCTGACCCAGGAAGAAGTACAACAGCGACTTAAAAAGATCAAAATAGACAAATCGCCAGGACCGGATGGCATACACCCCCGTATCCTAAGGGAATTAAGTAATGTCATAGCCAGACCCTTATTTCTGATATTTGCGGACTCTTTACTGACAGGGAATGTCCCACAGGATTGGCGCATGGCAAATGTGGTGCCAATATTCAAAAAGGGTCCAAAAACAGAGCCTGGAAACTATAGGCCGGTAAGTTTAACATCTGTTGTGGGTAAACTGTTTGAAGGTTTTCTGAGAGATGCTATGTTAGAGCATCTTAACGGAAATAAGCAAATAACGCCATATCAGCATGGCTTCGTGAGGGATCGGTCATGTCAAACTAATTTAATCAGTTTCTATGAGGAGGTAAGTTCTAGACTTGACAGCGGCGAATCAATGGATGTCGTGTATCTGGACTTCTCCAAAGCATTTGACACTGTACCGCATAAAAGGTTAGTATATAAAATGAGAATGCTTCGGACTCGGAGAAAACGTCTGTAAGTGGGTAAGTAACTGGCTCAATGATAGAAAACAGAGGGTGGTTATTAACGGTACATAATCAGATTGGGTCACCGTCACTAGTGGTGTACCTCAGGGGTCAGTATTGGGCCCTATTCTCTTCAATATATTTATTAATGATCTTGTAGAAGGCTTGCATAGTAAAATATCAATTTTCGCAGATGACACTAAACTGTGTAAAGTAATTTACACTGATGAGGACAGTATACTACTACAGAGGGATCTGGATAGATTGGAGGCTTGGGCAAATAAGTGGCAGATGAGGTTTAACACTGACAAATGTAAAGTTATGCACATGGGAAGGAATAATGCAAGTAACCCGTACATACTAAATGGTAAAACACTCGGTAACACTGACATGGAAAAGGATCTAGGAATTTTAATAAACAGCAAACTAAGCTGCAAAAAACAGTGTCAGGCAGCTGCTGCCAAGGCCAATAAGATAATGGGTTGCATCAAAAGGGGCATAGATGCCCGTGATGAGAACATATTCCTACTACTTTAAAAATCACTGGTCAGACCACACATGGAGTACTGTGTACAGTTCTGGGCTCCTGTGAACAAGGCAGACATAGCAGAGCTGGAGAGGGTCCAGAGGAGGGCAACTAAAGTAATAACTGGAATTGGGCAACTACAGTACCCTGAAAGATTATCAAAATTAGGGTTATTCACGTTAGAAAAAAGACGACTGAGGGGAGATCTAATTAATATGTATAAATATATCAGGGGTCAGTACAGAGATCTATCCCATCATCTATTTATCCCCAGGACTGTGACTGTGACGAGGGGACATCCTCTGCGTTTGGAGGAAAGAAGGTTTGTACACAAACATAGAAAAGGGTTCTTTACGGTAAGAGCAGTGAGACTATGGAACTCTCTGCCTGAGGAGGTGGTGATGGTGAGTACAATAAAGGAATTCAAGAGGGGCCTGGATGTATTTCTGGAGTGTAATAATATTACAGGCTATAGCTACTAGAGAGGGGTCGTTGATCCAGGGAGTTATTCTGATAGCCTGATTGGAGTCGGGAAGGAATTTTTTATTCCCCTAAAGTGAGGAAAATTGACTTCTACCTCACAGGGTTTTTTTGCCTTCCTCTGGATCAACTTGCAGGATGACAGGCCGAACTGGATGGACAAATGTCTTTTTTCAGCCTTATGTACTATGTTACTATGTTACTAAATTACCAGTTCACACATTTGGTCAGTTAGTTCCATCGGTTACGGTGAGCCAAAACCAGGCGTGAGTCATAACAGGAGGAAATCTTTCTATTATACCTGATCTCTGAGTAAGCTTTACTACTGGTTTTGGCTCATAATAACTGATGAAAATAACTGACCAAATAACTGAAGTGTGAACTCCGCCTAAGGGCTTATGCACACGACCGTTGTTGTTTTGCGGTCCGTTTTTCACGGATCCGTTGTTCCGTATCTGAGTTTTTTTCCCTCTGATTTAAGTCCTCTTCTGTTCCGTTATTCCACAAAACATACTCGTATGGTTTCCATATGCGATCCGTTTTTTGCGGATCGGAAACGGAAACAGTAACTTATTAATCACCAAACACATGAGCAATATGGGCTGGGCATAGCATTTCTACAGTATGGATCCGCAAAATACCGATGAAATACGGATGACATACGGATGTGTTCCGTGTGCGTTCTGTATTTTTTGCGGACCCCTTGACTTGAATGGGGCCTCGGACTGTGATTTGTGGACAATAATAGGACATGCACAATTTGCGGAATGGAAATACGGAAACGGAATGCACAAGTAGAACCTTCCGTTGTTTTTGCGGACCCATTGAAGTGAAGGGTTCCGCATACGGTCCGCAAAAAAAACTGAACGGAAGCGGAAAGAAAATACGTTCGTGTGCACGAGCCAGAAGTGTAAGGCCTCTTTCACATGGGCGTTGCGGGAAAATGTGCGGGTGCGTTGCGGGTACATGCGCGATTTTTCCGTGCGAGTGCAAAACATTGTAATGCGTTTTGCACTCGCGTGAGAAAAATCGGCATGTTTGGTACCCAAACCCGAACTTCTTCACAGAAGTTCGGGCTTGGGGTCGGTGTTCTGTAGATTGTATCATTTTCCCTTATAACATGGTTATAAGGGAAAATAATAGCATTCTGAATACAGAATGCATAGTAAAATAGCGCTGGAGGGGTTAAAAAAATAAAAAAATTATTTAACTCACCTTAATCCACTTGATCGAGCAGCCCGGCATCTCCTTCTGTCTTCATCTTAACTGTGTGCAGGAACAGGACCTGTGGTGACGTCACTCCGGTCATCACATGATCCATCACCATGGTAAAAGATCATGTGATGGATTATGTGATGACCGGAGTGACGTCACCACAGGTCCTGTTCCTGCACACAGCTAAGATGAAGACAGAAGGAGATGCCGGGCTGCGCGATCAAGTGGATTAAGGTAAGTTAAATTATTATATTTTTTTTAACCCCTCCAGCGCTATTTTACTATGCATTCTGTATTCAGAATGCTATTATTTTCCCTTATAACCATGTTATAAGGGAAAATAATAATGATCGGGTCTCCATCCCGATCGTCTCCTAGCAACCGTACGTGAAAATCGCACCGCATCCGCACTTGCTTGCGGATGCTTGCGATTTTCACGCAACCCTATTCACTTCTATGGGGCCTGCGTTGCGTGAAAGACGCAGAATATAGAGCATGCTGCGGTTTTCACGCAACGCACAAGTGATGCGTGAAAATCACCGCTCATGTGAACAGCCCCATAGAAATGAATGGGTCGGGATTCAGTGCGGGTGCAATGCGTTCAACTCACGCATAATACTCGCCCATGTGAAAGGGGCCTAATTATAATATCTTCCTTTACCCATGACAGCACCATAGAGAGAATAGCATAGGAGTATAAAAAAATAGGTCTAATCAAAGAAAGCAACTAATTAAGAAAAAGCCCCCCAAGGCTGAGATAAGCACCTTAAAAAAAAAAAAAATCACATTTTTTTTTAAAGAAAGGTACTTATCTTGAAATAGGATGACCAAAGCTGAAGATGCCTGCTAAACCACCACTGACTCCTTTATTGCAGACTACATTGCAGGGCCGATACATGGATCCAAGGTCTGCTAGAGGTCTTTTCTCTTTATGTTCCATTGCGTCTACCAGAAGTACCGTATGTCAGACTCCAAACTCTCCAATCTTTCTTGTGATTTCGCAACTGTGCCAGAACCTAACACGTGGCAATTCATCCACTGGAGAAGCCGTGTATCTGCTGCAAGAAGTCTAAAGAACTCCTTCACCATCCTAGGATCCACACAGCTGGAAACTACTGACAAATGGACCGTAGAAGACAAGCGTCAAACCTCCAGGGACTCCCTGGTACTTATAGGAAGGAGTATTTATATGATTTTGCAGGTGTGTGATATCACCTGTAGGCCATCCAGACTAATATATAAATTATATAGTCTTGCCCATCTTCTCACTCCCAACCAGAAGCATTATAGGGCCTTATTGGTGCACCATATCTGCCTCAGGCTATCCAGAGTTAATATAGGCCTGTCTTTTTACTCCCAACTAGGAGCATTATATGGTTTCACTGAAGTACCAGACCCCATGAAATGGTTGAACCGATTATATAACTTCCCACCATTCAAGCACAAGTGCAGGGGCAAACAGCCACAGGGGGAGAAGGAGACCACCGAGCAGGCAAAGGTGCAAAATATAAAAATAGCCTGCCAAGCAGGTCTAGACTCAAAACAGTCAAACAGGCATAAATGTAAAAGTAGACAGCCGCTGAGACATAGCTATAGAAGCAGTCAGCCAGGAGAACAAGATGTAGAAGCAGTCAGCCCTCAGACGAAGCTGCAGAAGCAGTTAGCCCGCAGATCAAGCTGCACAAGCAGTCAGCCCACAGACCAAGCTGCACAATCAGTCAGCCATTCAGACATAGTTGCAAAAAAAAGTCAGCCAAGCAAGCATATACACAAAAACAGTCAGCCATGCAAACAAGATGCAAAGGCTGTCAGCCACTAAGGTATAGATGCAAAGGCAGTCAGCCAAGACGGCATAGACAAAAAGGCAGTCAGCCAAGCAGTCCTAGATGTATAATCAATCAGCCAAGCAGGCATAAATGCAAATGAAATCAGCTAAGCAGGTGTAGAGTCAAAGGCAGACAATCAAGCAGGGCTAGATGCAGAATCAGTCAGTCAAGCAAGCAAAGATGCAGAATCAGTAAGCGAAGCAAGCATAGATGTAGAATCATCCAGCCAAGCCAGCATAGATGCAGAAGCAGTCTGCCAAACAGGCATAGATGCACAGGCAGGCAGCCAAGCAGGCTTAGATGCAGAATCGGTCAGCCAAGCAGGCATAGACACCAAAGTAGTTAGGTAAGCAGGAATAGACGTAGAAGCAATCAGCCCACAGGCATAGCTGCCCAAGCAATCAGTACTTAGACAAAAAAATAGTCAGCCAAGCAGGCATAGACGCAAAGGCAGTCAGCCAAGCAGACATAGACACAAAGGAAGTCAGCCAAGAAGGCATAGATGCAAAGACAGTCAGCCAAGAAGGCATTGATGCAAAGGCAGTCAGCCAAGAAAGCATATATGGAAAGGGAGTCAGCCAAGAAGGCATAGACGCAGAGGCAGTCAGGCAGGCATAGATCCAGAATCAGTCAGCCACAGGCATAGACGCAAAGTCAGTCAAGCAGGCATAGACACAGAAACCAAGAGGCAGCCAGCTAGGCACAGAGGCCATGAGGCAGCTAGATAGGCCCAGAGGCAGCCACCCAGGTACAGATGCCATGTGGCAGTCAGTCAGCCAGACACAAAGGCCATGAGGCACTCAGCTATGCACAGAAGCAGTGGGACAGCTAGCCAGGCCCTGAAGGAAACATGCACAAAGGCAACAAACCCACATGGTTCAGAGTCAGCTCCAAACAGATTCATACCATCCACATCACCCAAACACACAAAGTCCCAATGAATACTAAATACCAGAGGCCCACTAAACTTAAATATTTGCTGCAGAACCTGACTTCAATCTATCATTAAGATGTTCCTTGTTTCACAACCCCAGATGCTCATGCTACAAGCTCCTCTGTCTGGAGGACAGGAAACCACACTGAAAGGTGTTCCCTTTTTTAAATTGCTCCATGGTTTCCTGTCCACCTGTGGTGGCGGCTCCATCTCTCTCTAGGGTGCTGTCATGAGTGAAGAGAAAAAAGGTGTCAACAAGCCACACACGATCCGCACCTGTAAGTGACAGTAGTTTTGTGTGGCAACCAGGACTTTTTTGGCCACTGGGTGCAAATGACTCTGCATCAATCTGTCACCTATTGTCACGGATGGTGTAACAGAAAACTAGAAGACACAAATGAAGATCTGACTGACTTGATCCAAAACTAAGGAACCAACGGGTAAACCCTGTAACAACGCTAGCTCTCTCCCTAATTGCTCAGCCTATGCAAAAATCTCAATGGTAGAAATTTGCATACCCTCGTTCCTCGACTGTATGACACCTGAACACCCTATAATAGTGAGGGGACACAACCACCGGCTCCCTACACTTAATACGGAGGGAGTCAGGGTCACCTCGGATCAAGCAAACAGGAAAACAAAGATAAATGAACAGACTTATCTGTAGAAGCATCAGTTGTAGCATCCAGCATGCACACACTCCAGGAAGTTGTATAAACCGCAAAGTGATGCAGTATGGGAGGGGATTTAAAGGGATGCAATCAGTGCAACTAGATAACAGCTGAGAGAGGGAAACGAGATGACAAAACGAAAGCAAAACAAAAGAACCTCAAGCAGGAAGTTCTAAAGAACGTCTGTCAGAGCTTCACAGATGTCTGGCGGTGACAGTACCCCTTCTTCTACGAGTGGACTCCGGACACTCAAAGCCCACCTTCTCAGGATGGGACCTATGGAAAGCCCTGATGAGACGAGTGGCCTTAATGTCCGTCACTGGGACCCACATCCTCTCCTCAGGACCATAACCCTCCCAATGAACGAGGTACTGGAGAGAACCACGGACAACACAAGAATCCACAATCCTAGAGACCTGAAATTCAAGGTTACCATCAACCACAATCGGAGGAGGAGGCAAAGAGGAGGGTACAATGGGTTGGACATAAGGTTTTAATAGGGACTTATGAAAAACATTATGGATCTTCCAAGTCTGAGGAAGATCAAGACGGTAGGCAACAGGATTGATGACGGACAAGATTTTGTAAGGCCCAATAAACTTAGGACCCAACTTCCAGGAGGGAACCTTCAATTTGATATTCTTAGTAGACAACCACACCAGATCACCAACATTCAGGTCCGGACCAGGCACACGTCTCTTATCCGCCACACGCTTATATCTCTCACTCATGCTCTTTAGATTATCCTGAATCTTTTGCCAAATAGATGACAAAGACGAGGAGAATCTCTCCTCATTAGGTAAACCAGAAGACCCCTCTCCAGAGAATGTCCCAAACTGCGGATGAAACCCATATGAACCAAAAAATGGTGACTTATCAGAGGACTCCTGACGACGGTTATTTAAAGCAAACTCAGCAAGGGAGAGAAAAGAACACCAATCCTCCTGATTCTCTGCCACAAAACAGCGCAGATATGTCTCCAGATTCGGATTGACGCGCTCCGTCTGGCCATTCGACTGTGGGTGGAAAGCAGAAGAGAATGACAACCGAACCCCCAAGCGAGAACAGAAAGCCTTCCAGAATCTGGAAACAAACTGCGTGCCCCTATCAGAGACTATGTCTGAAGGAATACCATGCAATTTGACAATGTGATTAATAAACACCTGAGCGACAGTTTTAGCATTGGGCAAGCCTGATAATGATACAAAGTGAGCCATCTTACTGAAGAGGTCCACCACCACCAAAATCACAGTTTTCCCAGAGGAACTTGGTAAATCAGTGATAAAGTCCATGGACAAATGTGTTCAAGGACGAGATGGAATGGACAAAGAAAGAAGAGATCCTGATGGCAGAGTGTGAGCCACCTTAACGCGTGCACAGGTCTCACAAGTTGGTACATAGCCCTCAACACATTTATGCAAACCTGGCCACCAGAATCTCCAGGAAATAAGATCCACAGAGGATCTATGTCACGGATGGTGTAACAGAAAACTAGAAGACACAAATGAAGATCTGACTGACTTGATCCAAAACTAAGGAACCAACGGGTAAACCCTGTAACAACGCTAGCTCTCTCCCTAACTGCTCAGCCTATGCAAAAATCTCAATGGTAGAAATTTGCATACCCTCGTTCCTCGACTGTATGACACCTGAACACCCTATAATAGTGAGGGGACACGACCACCGGCTCCCTACACTTAATACGGAGGGAGTCAGGGTCACCTCGGATCAAGCAAACAGGAAAACAAAGATAAATGAACAGACTTATCTGTAGAAGCATCAGTTGTAGCATCCAGCATGCACACACTCCAGGAAGTTGTATAAACCGCAAAGTGATGCAGTATGGAAGGGGATTTAAAGGGATGCAATCAGTGCAACTAGATAACAGCTGAGAGAGGGAAACGAGATGACAAAACGAAAGCAAAACAAAAGAACCTCAAGCAGGAGGTTCTAAAGAACGTCTGTCAGAGCTTCACAGATGTCTGGCGGTGACACCTATATTAAAGTCTCTTCTATAGGTGATAGATGGATGTGCACCCACCAGCTCCCCTATTATTATTATTATTTATTGTTAAAGCACCATTCATTCCATAGCGCTGTACGTAAGAAAAGGGTTATACATACATAATACAGAAAATTGCACTAAGCATAAACAAGACAAGTTACAAACTGGTACATAAGGAGAGAGGGCCATGCCCGTGAGGGCTTACAATCTACATGGTATGGGAGAAGGACACAGTAGGTGAGGGTGAAGCTGGTCATGGCAGTATAGAGGCAGCAGGGTCACTGGTTGTAGGCTTGTCTGAAGAGGTGGGTTTTTTAGTTTCTTTTGAAGGATTCCACTGTAGGTAAGAGTCTTATATGTTAGGGTAGCGAGTCCCAGAGAATGGAGGATGCATGAGAGAAATCTTGGAGGCGATTGTGGGAAGAGGTGATAAGAGGAAAGGAGAGGAGAGAAGGAGGTCTTGTGAGGATCGGAGATTGCGTGTGGGGATGTATCAAGAAAGTAGCTCAGAGATGTAGGATGGGGACAGGTTGTGGACAGCCTTGTATGTATTTGTTAGTATTTTGAACTGAATTCGTTGGGCAATGGGGAGCCAGTGAAGGGATTGGCAGAGGGGAGAGGCAGAGGAGTAACAGGGTGAGAGGTGGATAAGTCGTGCAGCAGAGTTGAGGATAGAATGGAGGGGTGCGAGAGTGCTAGATGGAAGGCCACAGAGGAGAATGTTGCAGTAGTCTAGGCGGGAGATGATGAGGGCATGTACAATTAGTTTTGCAAACTCAAAGTTGAGGAAAGCGTGGATGCGGGAGATGTTATTGAGTTGGAGGCGGCAGGTGCTGGAAAGGGCTTGGATGTGTAGTCGGAAGAAGAGGGCAGAATCCAAGGTCACTCCAAGGCAGCGGACTTGGTTGACCGAGGAGAGTGTGCAGCATTGATTGTGATATATAGGTCTGTTGGGGGGGTTGAGCAGAATTGGGGAAAGATGATGAATTCTGTTTTATCCATGTTAAGTTTTAGAAAGCGAGAGGAGAAGAAGGAGGATATGGAAGATAAGCATTGTGGGATTCTGGATAGTAGGGTGGTGATATCTGGGCCAGAGAGGTTGATTTGTGTGTCGTCAGCATAAAAGTGATACTGAAAGCCATGGGACTCTATGAGATGTCCCAGGCCAAACGTGTAGATAGAGAAGAGCAGGGGTCCTAGGACAGAGCCTTGCGGGACACCAACAGAGAGGGAATGAGACGAGGAGGTGGTGTGAAAGTGGGAGACGCTAAATGTCCGGTCTTTGAGGTATGATGTGATCCAGGAGAGGGCCAGTTCAGTAATGCCAAGAGATGAGAGAGTTTGTAACAGAAGGGAGTGGTTGACCGTGTCAAAGGCAGAGGACAGGTCAAGGAGAAGGAGGACAGAGTAATGTTTTTTGGTTTTGGCTGTTAGTAGGTCATTGGTGACTTTGGTAAGGGCAGTCTCAGTTGAGTGGTGGGGTCGGAAGCCATATTGTAGGCGGTCAAAGAGGGAGCAGGAGGAGAGGTGACAGGACAGTTCAGAATGGACATGTTGCTCAAGTAGCTTTGAGGCAAATAGAAGAAGTGATATGGGGCGATAACTGAACAAAGCAGATGGGTCAAGTGAAGGCTTTTTGAGGATGGGTGTAATGGTAGCATGTTTAAAAGCAGAGGAGAAGACACCAGAGGTTAGTGATAGGCTGAAGATATGAGTTAGGGCTGGGATAAACACTGTGGTGAGGTTAGGGATGAGGTGGGATGGGATTCGGTAAAGTGCACAGGTGGTGAGATGTGATCTGGAGAGTAGAGTGGAGAGTTTTTCTTCTGTAATGGTGGAGAAGCGGGTTTTGGAAGAAGAGGACTGAGCAGTTGTGTAGAGGGTCTGTGGGGACTGTGCGCTGAAGCTTTCCCTAATGTTGACGATCTTTTGTTTGAAGTATGTGGTAAAGTCCTCAGCTGAGATGAGAGGAGAGGGTGGGGGCGCTGGGGGACAGAGAAGGGAGTTAAAAGTGTTAAAAAGTTGTTTAGGGCTGTTGGACAGGGAAGATATGAGAGATGAGAAGTAGGCCTATTTTGTGTCAGCGAGTGAGGATTTGAAAATGAGGAGGGATTGCTTGTATGCGGTGAAGTGATCCTTAGAGTGGGATTTTTTCCATCGCCGCTCTGCAGCCCTGGAAGCTTGTCTGAGTTTTTTGGTCAGGTTGGTGTGCCAGGGTTGTCTGTTGATTTTTCGGGTTTTACTGTGTGTGAGGGGGGCAACAATGTCCAGAGCTGTACTTATTGTGGTGTTATACAGGGTGGTGGCAGCATCTGGGTCTTGAAGGGAACAAATGGCAGAGTGGGAGAAGAGAGTCAGAAAGCAAGTGAAAGTCGAGATGTTTAAGGTTCCTATGGGGGGGTGTTAGTGTGTGGACCGGGGGAGCAGCAGAAGAGACGAGTGAAGAGAAGGTGAGTAGGTTGTGGTCAGATAGTGGGAGAGGCGAATTAGAAAGGTTAGATAGGGAGGAGGGTAAAGATAAGATCCAGAGTGTGACCATCTCTGTGGGTGGGAGCGGAAGACCACTGTGAGAGGCCGAAGGAGGAAGAGAGTGATAGGAGCTTAGAGGCAGCTGAGTGGCAGATGTCAATAGGGATGTTGAAGTCACCCATGATGATAGTGGGGATGTCAGCAGAAAGAAAGTGTTGGAGCCAAGTGTTAAAGTGCCAGGTCAGCCATGAGAATCTCACAGTAGGTTTCCAGGATTTCCCACACCGCAATAAAAGCTGAATCATAGATCTCTTTTGTTACTCACTTGGGGTCTAGTTCAGTAATTGTGCCCTATTTCTCTGCATGGAATCATGGTATGCATCTCTCTGAACGTGAATGAGACAGCCCCTTTGTAGAAAATGATTCTGAAATTGAAATGATCTGCCACTATCTGAAAATTGAAAATGGTGGAACAATTTCTTTTGGTTCTCAAATATTATCCCTTTGGAATGCAGATGTAGGGACTTAGGGTGCCAGCTTTTGTTTGTGGCCATTTTTTCCCCAAGGTTTTTTGTGGTTAAATTCCTCTACTTTGCTCGGTACGTCCATGGAATCCCTGACATATGATGCCTGTCCTAATATGAATGGATGCAAAATTTGATCCACATAAAGACTAACATTTTTAGTAAGGCTGTAAATTCTCAACACCATCGGGCATTCCTTCAAGGGATTCACTCTCTTGTGTATCTTTGGTGCACTGTAAAATGTTGCCCATTGGGGATAGGTGGGTAAGAGAAGCTTGTATTCATTGATGTTAATCAGACGATTCTGTTTGGCCATTGTCAGAATGTAAGTCAGAAATAGGGCTGTTGGGTCAGATTGGAGGACCGAATAGCAGTTCCTGTCATTTAGGGTCCTCAAGCATATCTCCTTGTATTGTTCTGCTTCCAGGATCATAATATTGCCCCCTTTGTTGGAGGGTTTGAATATGATGGACCTATCATTCTCCAGTGATTTGAGGGCATCCCTTTCCTGCTGTATAATGTTAGATCTGGAGAGAGGTTGGAGAGCAGTCAATTACCACCTTCAGAAACACAACTCGATAGCTTTCTTCAGGGCTGTTGTGTTCTGCATTAGGATCTTTTTCTCTCCCTTCAGGAGTATATTTATCAACCACAAAGGGGAATCAATAGACTCCTTTTCCCACTCCAGTAGCAATTTAGGTGATCTGACCCTTTTAGCCAGAAGGAGGCCAATTCTCACAACCTGCAATGCTATATGGTTTTTAAGATATGTTAGAGTTATTTGAAGAATCAGGCCAGAAGTAAACGTATAACAGTCTCTGTTACTTAGGCCTCATGCACACGACCGTTGTGTGCATCCGTGGCCGTTGTGCCGTTTTCCGTATTTTTTTTCGCGGACCCATTGACTTTCAATGGGTCCGTGGAAAAATCGGAAAATGCACCATCTTGCAGCCGCATCCGTGATCCGTGTTTCCTGTTCGTCAAAAAAATATGACCTGTCCTATTTTTTTGACGGACAACGGTTCACGGACCCATTCAAGTCAATGGGTCCGTGAAAAAACACGGATGCACACAAGATTAGCATCGGTGTCCGTGGTCCGTGGCCGTAGGCTACTTTCACACAGACGGATCCGCAGATCCGTCTGCATAAAAGCTTTTTCAGAGCTGAGTTTTCACTTCGTGAAAACTCAGATCCGACAGTATATTCTAACACAGAGGCGTTCCCATAGTGATGGGGACGCTTCTAGTTAGAATATACCTTGAACTGTGTACATGACTGCCCCCTGCTGCCTGGCAGCACCCGATCTCTTACAGGGGGCTGTGATCTGTACAATTAACCCCTCAGGTGCTGCACCTGAGGGGTTAATTGTGCGTATCATAGCCCCCTGTAAGAGATCATGTGCTGCCAGGCACACCCCCCTCCCTCCCCAGTTTTTAATTTATTGGTGGCCAGTGGGCCCCCCCCTCCCTTGTATTTAACACATTGGTGGCCAGTGCGGCCGGCCCACCCTCCCTCCCCTGTAGTACTGTAGATTCATTGGTGGCCAGTGGCCCCCCCCTCCCTCCCCCTCCTAATTAAAATCTCCCCCCCTATCATTGGTGGCAGCGGAGAGTACCGATCGGAGTCCCAGTTTAATCACTGGGGCTCCGATCGGTAACCATGGCAACCAGGATGCTACTGCAGTCCTGGTTGCCATGGTTACTTAGCAATTTTTAGAAGCATTATACTTACGAGCTGCGATGTCTGTGACCGGCCGGGCGCTCCTCCCACTGGTAAGTGACAGGTCTGTGCTATAAGCAATGCGCCGCACAGACCTTTCACTTACCAGTAGGAGGAGCGCCCGGCCGGTCACAGACATCGCAGCTCGCAGGTAAGTATAATGCTTCTAAAAATTGCTAAGTAACCATGTGTAACGGAACGCCTAGCACCCCGACCGGGTACCTCCGTCGATATATGCTCCTAGTGCTTCCAGAGGACTCCAAGCACTCCACTTGACACCGTACGCACTGCAGACCCCACGAACCGCCGCAGCTTGGTTGGGGTCTCACCGTCCTCCACCCACGCTGGACCCAAGACTGGGCTTCAGCTTCCAGTGGGTGAACCTCTCCTACTTCCAGAGAGCAGGAACCATGAACAAGCTCTTACAAGAGCTTATACTCAGGGGAGTATTGTGATATAGCAATCCCCAAGAGTGTAGTTATCGCATTCCCCAAACATGAGCCAAAACTTCATGAAGGTATAAAAGCAACCACACAAGCATTTTATACACATCTTCCAACAAGGCCACCACCCACAGGGTTTTGTAAAAACAGCCAATCACATGCATTTACAGTATTCAAACCTCCCCAGCAATTGTACACAAAATCCCCTTCCCTCTGTCTGTAACGCAATAAACAAAATACAATGAGCATTGTCTGAGACGCAATTAACTAACACAATGTGCATGGTCTGAGACGCAATCCACAAAATACAATTACCAAACGTAATGGACTAACTTGAACCCTGGTCTAATTCGTGGGGGTGAGAGTTCAAGTTAGTCCAAGTCCTTTGTGAACAAATGAGGCCTGGCTGATGAGAGGGCCCATAATCCTGGGGCAAGAGGCTAGTAGCCAGGCCCCTCCAAAACCCAGTGGCGAGGTTGGTTTCGCCACACATTTCCCCCTCCCAGGGAAGACTAACCAGATACCGGAGTTAGTCTGGCAGTCCAACCACAACCCAATACTGGACCTGTTGAATTTTGGGGCCTGTCTCTGTTCTGTATGTCCCCAGCTGTTGAGTGGGCATCTGCGACTCCTTGCTTCCTTGTGGTTCTCTACCTTGGAGCTGTAGGTACTTGGTGGGCAGAGGCCGACTGCGCTCTGGACAGATGCCAGCTCTTCTGCTGGGGTAGCCAGTGGGGAGTCAGCCTCTGGACAAGAGGATAGGGGAGGGCAGAGGCCGACTGCGCTCTGCCCAGATGCCAGCTCTTCCGCTGGGGTAGCCTGTGGGAAGTCCGGCTCTGGAGAAGAGGATAGGGGAGGGCAGAGGCCAGCGGCCTCCCAAAAACTTCTAATTTAATTTTTAAACGTGCCCAGACCTTGAAAAATATTTTAGCCCCCTCATGTCCCAAACTTGAGATTAACCCACGATGTCCCAAATCAGGCCCCAACAAGAGTTTACAGAAAATAGGCTCACACAAATGCGGAATAAAAAGATGTATGTGCTGCGACATCATAAACTGTTGCGGCGAACGGGTGATCTTACCTCACCCTATGAAACCAATCACCATACACCATCCTATGAATTGCAGCACTACAAATGTGGTTTACCTACTGCAATGTCCGTGTAACCTTCTGTATGTTGGACGCACAACTCAATCTCTGAAGGAACGTATGAATGAGCATCGTTCCAACATAAGACGCAAAATTTGCACACACAGTGTATCCCGACACTACGCTTCTCATCATGAAGGCGACCCCACATCTCTGTTAGTTACGCCACTCGAATGGGTTCCCCGATCATTCCAAACACTGTGTAGAAAAGAAATGTTCTGGATCTTTAAGCTAAACACCCTCA